>NC_137457.1:106213686-106828686 GCF_964235325.1 Thermobia domestica
GGACATTTCGTCCAAAGACATTTGGTCCTAATGACATTTCGTCCAAAAGACAATTGGTCCAAAGAACCTTTTGCCCAAAAGACAATTGCTCTAAAGGAAATTTCATCTAAAGACATTTAGTCCGAAAGACAATTGATTCAAGGGACATTTCGTTCAAAGGACAATTGGTCCAAAGAACATTTCGTCCAAAAGACTATTGGTAATAGCTCCAAAGAATATTTCGTCCAAACACATTTGGTCCAAAGGGCATTTCGTCCAAAAGACAATTGGTATAAGGGACATTTCGTTCGGGGATGTTTAGTTCAAAACATATTTCGTCCAAAGATTATTTGGTCCGGTAATGCTTGGGTGTCCGGGTCTTTTTCTATTACAAATGTAAAAAGGTGATGCCTATAACATTGACTCGGTTACCACTCTCTTCGTCCAAGGATATATTATCCAAAGGACATTTCGACCAAAAGACAATTGGTCCAAAAAACATTTCGTCTAAAGGGCAACTGATCTAAAGGACATTTTGTCCAAAAGACATTTGGTCCAAACGACATTTCGTCCAAAAGGCAATTATTCCAAGTACATTTGGTCGAAAGTCATTTCGTCCAAATGACATTTCACAACGGACTTTCGATACCCACACAAGTAAAAGTGTAATTTGTCTTCCACTGACGTGGCATCGTTGGATTTTATTTATTATTGGGTGCTATACCTGTCTCGAGCGTAAACAGCTGGTCCGATTACGAAAATTGCACCATTTTAGATTGACACCCACAGTTGGTAATCAGAATCCTCTCTAACCTTTTTTTATATCTTCAATAGTTACCGAATTGGCCTATGGCAAGGGACTTTTGGCTCGTTATATATATATATATATATATATATATATATCTTTTTATCTATCTATCTATCTATCTATCTATCTATAGCTGCTCGAGGTCTATTTCGGTCCCAATAATAGATATTGCTTTTCTTTTCAGATATTCGACATTTAGCTGTAATTTTGAGTCTATCATAAGATTCTACTTATGATTAAAAGTAAAAATTAATAAAACAATATAATACTTTTCATATACGCTCTTTGTTAAAACATTTTGCTTCATGAAATATTTACAGAGTTTACGTATTTTCTGTAAAATGGCTCTTATTTCAAAGGGAGTGAGATTTGATTCCACCATTTTACATTAAAATAGTTATAAAAAGGTTTATCTACTATATTATCGATTCACAAATAAAGAATTTTGCGTTTTTTGAACAATAAAGTCTCTTTGAATCAGTAAAACCCACCAAAGCTTCTTTCTGTGAAGTCAAAAAATCGAAGAACAAAAAAAGTTTTTGTTTTGGGTCAATTCCGGTTCAGAATAATAATATATTACAAGATGTATTATCATAGAGAATTTCGTTAATTTATTATTTAAAAATGTTATATCTATACCATATCTATCGTTTTGGAAGGTTTATTACGGTCCTCATTTCCAGATAATTTTCGAAAAATATTTAATAATTGATAGGTTTTTGATCGAATTTAAGTAAAATTTTATCAATTTACGCTAACCGTTCATAGAAATGTTATTACAAAGTAACATAGTAAATAAACGAAAAATAAAGAATTAGTACGCAATTATTTTTTTTGGTCATGAGGTCTAGTGTGAACTTTTTCTAGTTATTTCATAGTATTACAACTCATTAAATTTCATACTTAAGAACTTAACCAAAGCAAATCGTACCACTACCATATGAAGGTTGTCTCTGCTTAAACATTTCTTAAATATTGTAGTTGGAACATTGAAGTTTGTCATGGCTACCAACATTATGGATAACATTTTGACATAAAGAGACAATAGACAAACCACACGCTTCTTGTTGTAATCTTTTCGTCGGATGAGCAGAGGAGAGGGGAGGCCGTACGGAGAAGAGGGCGAGTATTAGTTTCTTTACGAACTGGCCAAACTGCCGCGTACCATTCATATCTCGGTTGAATGGTTGATTGACAGTTCAATACACAATGACAGAGAAAGTGGTTTAGTGCTGTGATGATGTGCGTGTATTAGTAAACAAAAGAACTGAGACTAGAGTTTAAAACATCACCTCGTGGGCGGTACAACGAGGAGTTAACCTTATAAACATATATTTTCTGCTACATTCTTTTTGTCGTAACTTCCTTAGTACCCAACCGAATTTCTTCAAATTTTCACCAAAGAAAGCTTACACTTTTTTCTTTTTATTTGTTAGTACAAGTAAAGTCAGGAACAGACATTAACATTATTTTTTAACCGAAAATATAATTTCACTTTTGGCACTTCGAGCAATTAAAATAAAAAAGAAAGGTAGAAAGAAATCTCTCGGGGAAAGTGTATCTGGTAAGAATTTTAGGAGTCGTTACAGCAGTTAGGTCTATATTAGCGTTTGTATATCCATGACACTCAAATTATATAAATATATTAAGCAAAATCCTTTTAAGATATTTAATAATCTCGTGAAAATCATATTGCTGTTATACCTACAGAGCAACCATTTCCTACTTGTCTATATACAATAGGAACAAGCTTTTACGATCAGAGCCAGGAGAGAGAGAATGAGAGCAAGTTTTTTTTAAAAAAAGTGAAATGAAATCTTTCAGTTTAATGTCCCACGATTATGCCCTTTAGGCTAAGGTAGACAATGACTAAGGCAAGTGAATGATGATTTAATGAGATGAGATTTCGAAGGAAACGGGGGTATCCCGAGAAAACCCACAGACATGATGTTCATCAAAATCTTACTTGGCCGGGGATCGAACCAAGGGCCCCTCGCACCATAAGGAAGCGCTCTATTACTGGGCCACCATGTCCCCCTTAGAATAGGTTGAGAAGAGAAACGGAGGGAATGATGTGAATGAAATTGAGTAGAAAAAAAGCTGGCAGTATTCGATTAATCACCAATACACGAACAGTGCATCTGCAAAACTATCGACTTCGTCTTGTTTGACTGTATTTTATCAACAGTATGTTTGCTGCTTTCTTGCTTTCTACGTGTGATTTGCTGGGAACACGAGCAACAAACTGTGACGTCGCAGAGCATCCAGTTGAAAGTGATTGCTATAGAAGGATAAATTCTATCACAATCCGAAACTGTCTGTATGAAAAATTCTTAATTTATATTTGCATTGACACGAAATGCTCCACTCGGGACCATAGGCGTCAATACGTGGATGTTCCAGGACTCAGCGCCCATTTAAGATTCTTAATGGGTACTTAGCACAAATTGGATTTCTGCGTTGAAATTAATATCGAATGTTTTTTTTATACCAATAAAATAATTAGGTAATATAAAATGAGCTTCAGCAGTGAGTATAATTCATCTAATTACACGTTACAATTTTAAAAGTTAAGACAATGACCAATGCTGCTTACACATTTAATATGGGAAAATAAAATTTTAATGTTCAGTCCAAATTCAATAAAAAAAAAAAAATAGGCAATGGTGGTATGAAAAAAAATTGACGACTTTGCAGTTTGAAACTAATTTCACAGTTCATTTGATTTCAGATCAGTGTCCCTCCGTTGATAGTCTTTCATGCATCTCAAAGGGGAACCTTAGATTGATAACCACTTATCTATTGAATCTGTTGAAAAAATTAAAATGAAAAACGTTGTAACTTTTCTTCAAAAACCGCAGATGAGCACCCACTGAAAACAATATTGAGCGAGTTTCGTTTCATAATGCGAAAGTACGGTAGACTTCCAAACTCTAGGAATTCAGTACTCAAACTTGAAGTAGTACATCTCTAACTACCGGTCCTAATAGATTAATTAATACGATCACAGATAGAATATATTCCTTGGACACTGAATCCATATCAAAAAGTCATTACTCGTTGTGCTTGGGGAATAGTTGAAACTGGAAATCGTTAATTTGAACCACTTTCGGATTGAGCAGCCGGTTATTGGAGAAGATAGAACATACTCTTAGGGAGCTGAATCTGTTGCAGAACTCTGCATCTAGATATATATCTCTTATCGTTTTTCCTCTACGGAAATCAGTATTGGAACGGGAAGTAGTAGTAAATTCCGGCTTTGGTAGAGTGTTGTGGGCTATGAAGATATGTTCTCTTGACGCCCTGAATCGTTTGTAGAAAACAGTTTGCCGCTACATAGACCTAGTACCATTTTTATACTATGGCGATCAATGTTGAAACTAGAAGTGGTTAATTTGAATCACTTCCGGTTTGAATACATGGTTAATGATGGAGATAGGACCTATTCTTGGGATGATGAATCAATTGCAACAAAGAGCATCTTCATATCTCTTACAGTTTTTGTCCTATGAAAATCTGTACTCAAACCAGAAATAATAGTAAATTTGAACCACTTCCTGTTTTGGTAGTGTTGCGGGTTGCGAATATATGCTTTAGTGAGACACTGAATCTATTGCAGAGCACCATATACCGTTATCTATTACCACTTTTGTTGTATGACTAAATTTTAAAACCGGAAATGATGATTTGAACCACTTCCGATTTGAGTAGAGTTTTAATGAAGAAGGTGAGACCTATTCTTTGTACAATAAATCGATTCAGAAAACCGCATCTCGATATCTTCTAACATTTTTTTCTCTATGGAAATCAGTATTGAAATCGAAGCAATAGTAACTTGGAACAACTTCTGGTTTGGGATAGTTATTGTATGTTGCCCGTTTTCGTTCTAAATAAACGTTGAAACATGGAAGGATTAATTTGAACCAGTTCAATAGATAGTTAATGGAGGAGATAGTAGCTATTCTTGAGACACTGATTCGATTTCGACAAAGCGCAGCTCGATATCTCTTACTGTTCTTGACCTGATTCCTGTTGACAGACGGTCAGACGGAGAAAGTCGTTCTATAAGTCTTCCGACACTTACGTTTAGCATAGTTTGGAAGTATAATAAAAATCGACGCTTATACTCAAGAAACAAATGTGATGACGAAAATCTTCATGTTAAATAAAAAAGTGTCAGTATCTCGAAATGTGTGGAAATGGATTTTGAAATTACATAGTAGAAACACTTTTAACTTCCGAGGTTGGATTAAAGTTTAGCGTCTCATTTTAGCAACAAACGTGGATCCATAGCTTATTGTGGTATCCATACCACATGAGCTCTCACCATAAATCGAACCAGGACGTTCCGTGCCAAAAGCGTGTACGCTACCCATATGGCTAAAAAGGAAGAGCTCATGTGGAAGTAGTGTATTATTATTATTATTATTATTATTATTATTATTATTATTATTATTATTATTATTATTGTCATTATTATTATTGTCATTATTATTATTATTATTATTATTATTATTATTATTATTATTATTATTATTATTATTATTATTACCAGAATGTTATATTTGAACTAGAAAAAGTATAGAACGATATAGAGATTAACATTTGAGCCTTCTACATTTTTTTTATCCTAGATCAATCCAGGCGTGGCTGTTGCTACATTGTACTGACCACGAGAAGCGATTTGGGATAGTCTTGAGTCGAAGTGGTGTCCTTAAAATGTTTTTCGTCTCGAAAAATATACCTTTGTCTATTGGAAGACCTTTTTCTCGCCTTATATGTCATCAAGAACATCGTGTATCTCTCATCTCATGGACAACACTACTCCTATATGTTAAATGATTGTGCAACCACTTATTTTTAACCATAAACATGCTTTTAACGTGTTTGTGTAAATGATAAATATATGCTTTCGAGTGCAAATTTGTTTCAAATATTAATATAAATAAAACTGAACAAGAAAGTACAGTTTACGTTTTTGGAAGATGAGTGCAGCAATTGTATGCTGTAATATTGAGTATACGGCAGAGAGTTTCAATTTCTTAACATGAATAAGCCCATTTATTTTTGTGGCTCTTCTACCTTCTCCCATTGTTTTCAAGTTGTTGGAGTCCACTTCACAATCCCAAGCAGTATACTTCCATAATACTGTAGTTACAAACAGTGAGGCGCATGCTTGCTCTTTATTTACATATTTCTATTTTTTCTAGGGGGGGGGGTCAGTAAAACAAAGAAGTTTGAGGGTATTAGTTACTTGTCTAAATACAAAAAAGGATATTGTATACTTCTAGACCTACATTACAATACATATCTGGGAAATGAGCCGTGGGACAGGTGTAACAACGAGGGGCGTGGTGCACTCGCTCTTCTTAACCCCTTTGGTGTTGTTAATGCTTACGAATATATCCATTTAAAAGTGTTTGACTCAAATATTTTTATCTCCTGCGAGTGACGGAAGAGTGAGAAGAAAGGGGAGAGTTACAAGCTGACAGAAACGTTTTACAAAAATACACAAGTATGAGCATGATGGTGGTGTATACAATAGTATTCGAGTTTTTTGCACGAGGACAAGGAGGATGCTGTATAATATATTCGGAATTTGTTTCAATCAATACCATAAATTTATAACTTATTTTATTACTAGTATGCCAAGAGATTGTTCGACTGGTTTCCAGTCCTTAAATACGATGAAGCACACGTAACAATACATTTTATGCCTTGCAGTATATGATATATCTCATTCAACTTGTGTATAATAAGGTCGAAGTAAAGCTTTTGTTTAGAAGCAACTTATGTTGAACAGTAATTCTTCAATATAATGCGTTCAGTGCACGAGGAAATCAAGTCTATTTCTAGTCATTTTGGACATATTTCGTATATGAGATATCTACTTGAAGCTCCTTTCAGAGCTTAAAGGAATCTTTTCCAAATGTTATATATAGCTATAATAATAATAATAATAATAATAATAATAATAATAATAATAATAATAATAATAATAATAATAATAATAATAATAATAATAATAATAATAATAATATTGACTTTTCCATGTACTTACATATAGGGCTGTAGGCGGTATACGCTATACACTTTCTGTTTAATCTTAGTCGTTAAAATATACCTTCTGCATCAAGGCGTATATAGCAGAACTTTTGTTTAGTTTAAACTTATTTATTTATTTACTCATTTAATTGAGTTGATTCCAATAAAAATGTCTCTTCACCTTCTTTTCTATCCTATTCTTAGTTGCTGTTGAAATATACGGATCAGGCAAGAATATCAGCACGAAATCTTCGCTTAACTTTGATATTCATATTTCCACTCTACAATTTCCTTAATTCTTTTTAGCACATTCGATTTTCTCTGTAAGATAAGTCTACCATGTGTTCAAAGCGCGAAATCGTTTCATGTTTCTGAAACTTAAACTTACCAACTGTATGATAGGAAATGAAGAAAGCATGTCAATTATTGGCAATTTAATTCAACATGAAACTTCAGCCACAATAACAAGACTTAAAATACAGTAGGCTGGACGCACCGGTATGTCGTTCAAGCAAATTAGTGTCTTGTCGGATCTTCGGCCCTATGCAACACCTATCTCTTAGGAACATCTGGACGCTTCTTTAGTTTATTATTATTATTATTATTATTATTATTATTATTATTATTATTATTATTATTATTATTATTATTATTATTATTATTATTATATGTTTATATTTCAAACCGTTATTAATTTTCGACATTTACTCAGAAAACATACCGCTTAATCTACTGGGAAGAGCTTGTTTACACTTTTCATTCAACTCTGAGTAGGTTGGTTCATTTGCAGTTTAGCGTCCCGTCCAGCACCGAGGATATGTGGAACGTGGATATACAACGTGGGATCCCAAAAGGGTGTCTTCAACTTCCTATCTCCGACCGACTGTCTTATCAGTCCTTTCTTCGATCGAATTTCTTTACACTCAAATGGCACATCAACATCAACATAACACTCTCTTTTCAAACCTGCCAGCTCGAAGTACAATTTCCAACCGAACAGAATATACTATGAAAAATTTACATGCCTCACTCTTTAACACTACACTCTTTAACAACGAAAGAAACATACAAACACATAGGATGTTAGTTCATTTTGCATCCCATATTGGGTTATTAGTATACAACTTCGACGTTTTTGTGAATTTTAGCTTAGTACTGAACTTTTAACAAAAGAAAAAAAGCAATATTTGGTTTGGTGGTACATTTTAAAAGGAAAATACTATTTTAAAGGTAAAACCACATACTTTGAATGTCACTGCAAAACTGAATAGTAAGTTGGGAAGATAAATATGCACATAAGTGTTGTTCGAAATTCATATGCAGTTATTTAAAAAAAAAAAAAAAAGCTAAAAAATATGTAAACATGTTGAAAATTCGTTGCAGTAACTTCATAATCACCACCTTAAAGTCAATCAAGAATAAGGGATTGAATTAATCCCCCTTCCGTTAGGGTC
Source organism: Thermobia domestica (assembly GCF_964235325.1). Taxonomy (NCBI): domain Eukaryota; kingdom Metazoa; phylum Arthropoda; class Insecta; order Zygentoma; family Lepismatidae; genus Thermobia; species Thermobia domestica. The sequence goes on from NC_137457.1 coordinate 106,221,973, forward strand.
TATTGTTTAGAAAGAACTTCCGAGAAAGCTTCCGTAAATAATATTTGATTTTTACACAATACAGTATTTATGTACTTATTTTTTGATTGATCTCTAAATCAGTGAAAAGGAGATGAACTTATCGGTGTCTTCTTGTTATGCCTAAATTCTGTTCTGCCTATGACCCTCCAGCACTTTGTAAGGCATTTTTGATCTAATCTTTAGGTATAACAGGAGTTCCTGTTCTGCCTAACTAACGCAATAAGGGATATTTAGGTTTAAGGGAAATTTAATACTAATTATTTTCCCTACAATTCCAGTTGCTTTCAGGACCTCTTGATTTTCTTATATCATTTCAGCTTCTCTGAAAGTAAATTAGCAATCATAGGCTACCATTATTTTACTACGAATATATCTACGTGATATCTTTTGTCCGCTAGGAGATCTTATCCTTCTGGTTGCGAGGATCGAAATATGTTACATCGAAACGCCCTACACTGAAACAGCCGTGTCCCACTCCATATTATTGAGTATGATTGACATGATTACGTGATGGATGACATACTTTCTTCAGAGTCTATTCCAGTATTAGAAATCTATTCAATGTTTATCTTGATAATCAGCCTTAGTGTATGGTTGAGTGTGATTTGCGCCCATGAAAAAAAAAAAAAAAAAAAACTGTTCAAGGGCTTCAGATGCGGCTATTGATAGTTGCGTCCAAAAGTTCTTTAGATAGACACGTCATTTGCGGCCGTGTGGAACTGTTAGGCTCGATTCGATTCCATTCGATTAATCCTGAATTACACAAGTTGAATGTACTTTATTGTAATAAGGATGGTATTTTTGTGGAAGGTTATTTTTCAAGGAGTATTAAAATATCGAACTTGAAGAAATGCGTTTGTTTCGAAGAAAACCACTCGCTAAACTATTAGTTGTAACATTAGCTTCCAAGTAAAAGCAATCCTAAGGAGTCGTACACTATGATGCAATACTTATAATGGACTATACATATTTCCCTTACGTTACTAACACCAAGGACAGTAAATTATGTTTGAAATTCAGAGTAAATGGTGTACATGTCATAGTGGAAAGCCATTAGAGTTCTACGTAATTTATAGATCAGTTCTAATATAAAATGTGGAGGAATATCTGGCCTATTACATGCAAGAATTCGTTGACATTCAGTTTACTCGCCGGAGTAGCTCTAAACAGCAACAAATACTTGTTTCTGATTGGCCGAAACTAGATATCAACTCATCCTTGAAAGTAATTGGCCAATCATTTTTCCATATTGAAACCTAAATTGTTTATTTCAAATAAGAGGCATTGTAGGCCTTAGTTTCAGTTGTACTAGCTGCCAAACGCTACAAAAATTGAATTATTTATATTATATGATTTAATCGGAGCTATTTTATAAATAATAGGCCATTACTTTTTAAATGGCTTTCCATAATAAAGTACATGCAAATTTAGTTGCATAGCAAATAGAATTTGCCTTTTTGTTGATAGTCATATATAAGAAAAAAGGTTTGTTATGCTATAGTTTTCTACTTAATGGTCATAAAATGAATAAAATGAGAGACATAAGCCATGAGAAAAATCTTACTGAATATGAGTTGGTATACGACAATATAGTAGAATTTGAAATAAAGCAAAGTCTAGATTTATTATCTTACACTCATAGCACACTATAGGTACTGCACCATACTATACGACTCATTAAGATTGTTTTTACTGCAAAATTTATGTTTAATAAACAGTATTGAGGGTGTTCTTCCACGGGAGGCTTATGTTAAAGATAGAGCTTATGGGAAGTAAAGTTTCTGAACATGACTCCATGACTTGTTTTTTCGTAATGAATTACAGTATGTATATTCCCATTTCAGAAAATTTAATTTAAATTGTTGTGGAATGGCATTTGAAACTCCTTTAGGAGATCGAGCTGAATGTTAACTAGTTTACCATAATTGACCTAAAATTAGTATGGGTTCTTTCCGATCTTATTTCTCCTTAAAAAGAAAAGGTATTTGTTAATTTATATTTCTCTTGACTACTTCTAAATATTGACATAAAGAAGCAACTTACTTAGTGCAGGCTGAATTCTACATAAATTAGTTTTTAAAAATAAGTAAATTAAAATTTATAACAATATTATAAAAGACAACTAAGTGACTTCAGATCTATGCACACAGATCCTCCAAACCAGAGATACATACCTACAAGAGGGTTATGACGCAGTTGAGTCAGAAATGAAGTGAAATCTTTCCGTTTAACGTAACACAATTATGTCCTTTAGGCTAAGGGAGACTACGATTAAGGCAAGCGAATGACGATGAAAGAACTGGTAGAATGAAATTGTGGAAGGAAACGGGAGTACCTGCAGAAATACTACGGACACGATATTGTCCCCAGTGAATCTCGCTCACGAGAGGTAAGCGTTCTACCACTGAGCCACCGTGCCCCCCCCCCCCCTGTGAGTCATTGGAATTTTATGCTAGAGGGAGGAGGAGAAAAATCATTGATAAAAACTTTAAAAAAACAATATTAACCAACTTCATCAAAGCACTAAAAAGAGATAGTAATAATAATAATAATAATAATAATAATAATAATAATAATAATAATAATAATAATAATAATAATAATAATAATAATAATAATAATAATAAAGCACTTAACAGCAGAAAACAGTTATTTATCTTTATGTATTAAAAAATTAAGTCTGTGCTGTCCCCAAAAAAAGTAATACCTAATGAAAAATTTCCTATAATATAAATGCAAGAAGGATTTAAAAAAGAGATTAAACAAAGAAGACAAAAAGAAAAGAGAAACTTACGAAAGAAATTTTCAAGGAAAAAAGAAAACTCTCACATATATTAATTCATTACATCAACTACTTCTGAGCTGGTTAGACCGAAAATACTATATCTAAGGAAAAATGCCCCTGTTACATAAATTATTCATAGTAGCTTGTTTCGGTCCGAAATCGGACTTCGAACTGACACGTTTGAGAAGAGAGAGAGTTATCTTGAAGTGCCATCTGAAGTTCGAAAATTCGGTAGGTACTTACACTAATTTTCGGAAAGCATAAGTTCGCACCGGGAATCGAAACTGGGTCTCCTATGCCAAACTCGCATACTCAACTCTCAAAAGTAACCTATTGTTGTGGTAGGTATTCTTTGGATACAATATAATAAACTATGGTTTCCTTTTAATTTCCTTTAATTTGCTTTACCAGCAGCACAGAGTAGCCATCGTATTAAGGTATAACTGTTGGAATTAATATGCATATACTCGTCCCGGTTTCAGATTAAAAAGGCAGAAGTAGAATAAAAATAGAAGACTGTCCCGACAAAATCGGGACATTTGGTAGCCCTGAGGTTGGATTCTAGTATAAACTGCGTTATGTCAACGTCTTATGTGGCTCCAGTAGCGAAAACAGACGTTAGACCTGAGTATTGAAAAGTTCGGCAACTATGAGCAATCTCAAACCAAGAGATGCGACCGTATTATCAACCGGGCAGTAGGATTAACCAAGGATTATATCACATTACAAGTGCAAAACTCTAACGAAGTAAGCGAAAGATTATCTATTATTATTATTATTATTATTATTATTATTATTATTATTATTATTATTATTATTATTATTATTATTATTATTATTATTATTATTATTATTATTATTATTATTATTCACTTATAATCAGTTTGTGAACTGACGGAGGGATCTTAGGGACTTACCCCTTCACAAAAAATTTCATCCCCCTGGAGAACTAAATTTTAATCCTTGACAGGAATAACCTCTCCCTTTTCTAGATTTTTGTTGAATGATCATAAATATAGACACAAGGAACAACTTTTATTTTGTCTAGCCAAACTGAAAAAAAAAAAAAACACTTTTATTTTAGCAGTTTGTGAAACATCTCACTTCTCAACATTCTTGTAATCATTAGAATCATGCATTTTTGTTTCTTGAAATATTTATCTCCTTATGAAGAAAATGCATTATTTTTACCATGAGCAAGCTAGAATGCCTCGAAGAAGGTGGAAAGAAAAAAAAAATAAATTGGAATATTTAAGTTTTACGTCCAACGATTATGATGAGTAACGAATGAAATGGTGGAATACCACAAAACTCACTTGACGCTAGCTGGAATCGAACCAAGGACCGCTTGCACCACAGGTGAACGCTCTATCACTGAGCCACCACATTCAGCAATTGTTTAAATATGAAAAATAATAATAATAATATGTAGACCCTATAGCTATTGTTTGTGTGTGTGATGGCTAGGTTTCCTTTCTGGAGAGAATTATTACCTCATACACTGCTTATAATGGCTGACAACATGAAAATAAATTATCAAAAAAGGAAAAAATGTTTAAATTAAGGAATATAGGAAACGTTCTTACAGTCAACTATAAGAAAAGATTCGTAATTTTTAACCATACTAGACTTACGGATAATTAAAAAGGAATAGTAACATTCGCAACGAAGTGGCTTATATAATGTCCTCTAGCCAAGTGGTTAGCGTGCGTGCGCATGGTTCTGGATTCGATTCTTGATTATATCCTCAGATTTTCCGGTTCAACCCTAGCATCGTGAAACAATTGGATATGTCTATACAGGGTGTTTCAAAACAACACTGACAACGTTTGGGAGATGATTTCTGATCCCAAGATAAGCCAAAAAATAGACCAACCTGGGTGCACAAATGCTTCCTTTCGGAGTTATAGGCAGTCGAAAACATGAAAAATTGAACTTTAAAGGTTCAAAGCTCCAATACTATGGGACCTACCGTAGTCGAGTAAAGACTTCACTTAGGAACTAATATGTACCCTATCCAAATATCCATACTTCAGAATCCTGCGGAAGTTCCGCAACAAGTTTTATAGATGTAGTTGGTGAGTACTTCAACTCATACGCCCGTAACCAAACTCCCTCTGCAAAAATTGCTACGTGAGTACCTATGATTCTGAAACACGTATTTTTGGTTAGTGTACATATTAGTTCCTAAGTGAAGTCTGGACCCGACTAAGTTAGGTCAAATAGTTTTGGAGCTATGAACCTTTAAAGTTCAATTTTTCATGTTTTCGGCAGCTTATAACTCCGACAAGAAGCATTTGTGCACCCAGTTTTGTCTATACTTTATGTCTTATCTTGGTGTCAGGAGTCATCTCTGGGGATGCGCACGAGACGAGTCGAGACAGAAATTTCCTGACAAAATTCGAGTCGAGACACAGCTCTTCCAATAGAGAAGAATACGTTTTTCGAGTCGAGACACTACTTTTACAGCACATTCTCGAGACGAGACATCCTCAAATCTTGTCTCGTGCGCATCCCTAGTCATCTCCCAAACGTTGTTGGTGTTGGTTTGAAACACCTTGTATATTGCTTCCACATATCTATGCCAATATGGATGTATATTTCATTTTCAACTCTTCATTGCTTTAGTAAATCATAGGTCGCGAAATTTCAATGCATTAATTGCTCCAATATTGTCATTCAAAAATACATTATTATTCACATTTCATTTTTGTTCAATTTTTCTTGTTTTACTTATTATTTACAGTCTTTCTTCAGAACCTGTTGCGTATACTAAAAATATTAATTGGGTGTATAGCAGAATACCTGCACAACGAAGCCTTAGGTACTGATTAACAGCATACGTGGTATCGCTTTTCTTAATCTAACCCTTTGGCTACGTGCTTATTCCCTCTTTGTGATTTTTTTTTTTTTTTTTTTTTTTTTTTTAAGAAGATTGTCGTCCTGGCATTCGCCCGAAAAGAAAAGGTTTTTCTTATTGATACAAAATCAACTATGAGTGAATGAAAATATATATACTATCTAGCATGACATATCAGTCATTACTACACTACTGTTCCATATATAATGTTTCAATAAAGAAGGATGAACAATAATATACAAAAATATCAATTTTACCTCCTCGCTTGCCTAGTGGTTATCGCACTCGACTTTGATGAGCTTGGTTGTGGGTTCGATTTCCTGTGCCTGAACGTTGAAAGCATTACGGTGATTTGAATTTGACGGTGGAGCCACATTAAACTTTAGGTTCACATCATACGGTATCTGCACTGAAGAGGGACGCTTCTTTTTTCAATACTAAACTAAACTTTCTCTTAGTCTTTACTAAGACTTTAGGCAGTAAAGTTGCGCTCTCATTTCGTAACCTGGCAGAAGATAGTTTCATTTCATCCCCTGAATCTGTTTGAACACCTAGAGTATTTCATGCATTATCTTACCACTATCCGTCGCAGGATATTAAATTCATTTTTAACCATGGTCACGCGTCACTGAGCACGTATTTATAATTAAATTGTAAATAGTTTTCTGTGGCTATATTTGATTTACTGTGGGCTTATAAGTCTATATGCATTGTGTTGTGTGCTTATCACGATACGCTTTGATAAGTATTTTTTTTTTTTTAAAAAAAAAAAAGAAAATTGATTTATACTATGTGCATAAATGATTCATATAAATCTACATCTATGAATTACCAGCTAATAGAAGGATGCAATTTACAATTAAATAATTTAGGCGATAGCTATTGGGACTGAATTCTAGGTTTCTGCCTCGATGGTAATTCGTAACAGAGACTACAACAAACTTTTGAACATTGCAACAAACCCAATTATTTAAATAAAAATAGGCTTTATCGTATAAAAATAAATAAATACGTATATACTTCTCCACACTATATGTTATACACTTAATATTAAACTAAATTAAAATGCAATGTTATTCTATATCCTTTGCTTCTTTTTTGTCATTTTCATATAATAATTGACACTTCATCTTTGAAAGAAAGAAAACAAAACTTTATACTATTTTATTATGTGAATAAAGATAGAGTTTAACTCAAAATATTGCTAGAAGCTAGATGAAAATGTAAAGCTGAGTTAATTAATTCAGATTTAATATCCCCCTTAATTCTGAAGCTGTATGCAACACGAAAGCATAACTTAACATAGGATGCTAGCTATATATTATGTGTTTCGGATGAGAATGGAGTTAAGAAGAATCACTATCTTTTTCTTTTTAGTTTAACGTACCACGTTTATGCGCCGAAGGCAAAGGAGACGGTGATCATAAAATCAATAATGATGGAAGTAGGAGGAAACAGGATACCTCGAGAAAACCCACTCGCATGGTATTTGTTCACTACAAGGCCCACTTGGCTGAGTTTGAGCTCGGATCAAAGCAGAGATCGCTCTACCAGTGAACCACCAGGGTCCTGAAAACCATTTCTGTTGGGGATTTACCTGAGTATAAGAAGAACCATAGTCTGATCACATTCTCATATATGAGCTCCCTCGTGGCTACATGGTAATTTAACGCAATGAAAAATTCCCCATGCATTTCTTATGGGAGTTTCGTAATTTATAATTGGCTATATCTACATTAATAGTGAAGCACTAACGAACTATTAGTATTTTCTAGAAGTACTAACGATGAGCTAACGAATGGCACTAATCTTTTCGTTAGTGCTCAAAGTGGGGGTCAAGTTCACGCTAGGCCCAAAGGGTTTTTTACTTGTAGTTCGTACACTAATGAAGCACTAACGTTAGTGTTGGTGCACTAAGAAGCACTAGCGATGCATTCACGATTGCACTAATAGAAATCATTTGTGCTTTTGAATTTGGCGGTAATTTGACGGAGTGAAAAATTCCCCATGCATTTCTTATGGAAGTTTCATTACTTACAATTGGCTATATCTACTCTAATAGTGAAGCACTAACGAAACTATTAGTATTTTCTAGAAGCACTAGCGATACACTAACGAACGACACTATTTCTTTCCTTATTGCTTGAAGTGGGAGAGGCAGCGTATACCATTGTTTTGGCTCTAGAGCCTACACTAATGAAGCACTAACGTCAGAGGTTAGTGCACTAGGAAGCACTAACGATGCACTAATGAATGGCACTAGGTATTTCGTTAGTGCTTGAAGTGGGGGGCATCGTGAACTTGGCCTCCCAAAAGTTTTTACTTATAGCTCCTAGACTAATGAAGCACTAACGTTAGGGATTGGTGCACTAAGAAGCACTAACGATGCACTAACGATTGACATTAATTTTATCGTTAGTGCGTCAAGTGTGGGGGGGAGGCAAGTTCACGCACCTAAATAACACACTAATTAGAATTTAATTGTGGTTAACTAAGAAGAAATCTTGTCTTCTGTGATAACTCATAAGATTCATATTTCACGTCAATATGTAGAACTCCGTATTATATAGTTTCCTACGGGATGTTAGGCTAGACCCTGGATGCAACTTCCCATTGCATAACGATTGATAGCAAGATGGATACCAAAAGTTTATATTATAGCGCTGTGTTGTGTAAATACTGTTTTAATCTGAATAATTGAATTTGACAATTGTGATTTTACACAATCTGAAAAATGGAAACTATGAGAAAACCGTTTGTTAGATTTCTCTGATAAATTTATTTCTCCTTTCGTACGTTTATTGAGCATAGTATTCAACAGTCTCGCAAATACAGATGGTGATCAGAAAAATGGAAACACCTGTAGTTGGCAACACGTCAGATGTATGGGTTGGCAGTGGTGTCGTGGCGCCCGCAGCGCCGGACCGCTGGTGGTGGTGTGTTAGGTCGGTCTCCATACTACGTCAGGCGCAGTGGAACAGCAGTGTTCAGTGGCTGCAGCAGACGGAGGTGTAAAATGGGAGACCTCTCAGATTTTCAAAGAGGGCAAGTTGTTGATGCGCGGTTATGTGGAGTGAGTGTGACGGCAGTGGCTACTGTGTTAGGTGTGTCGCGTGGGACAGTGTCGAAGGTGATGACGGCCTACACAACACACAGGAAAACCACATCGAGGAAGCGGAACAGTGGGCGAAAGAAAATTATGAGTGACAGGTCACGCCGGGTATTAAAGCGCATTGTCACGCAGAACCGTCGTGCCACTGCGGAGCAAGTGACGGAGGAACTCAATCAGCACCTCCCCCACCCTGTTTCGACAATCACAGTCCGCCGCGAATTACATGACATGAACTTACGGGATAATGTTGCACGGGCCAAACCGCTCATCAGGGACCATAACGCTTTCGCACACCGCAAATGGTGCCACGACCATGCAACTTGGACAGTTGAGGACTGGAAACGTGTGATATGGTCGGATGAGTCATCCTCACTCTATTCCCAACCACGGGCCGTGTTTATGTGTGGATAACGCCCAAAGAAGCTTATGATCTGCAGTGTCTCCGCCCAACTGTGAAACATGGCGGCGGCTTGGTGATGCTGTGGGCCGCCATATCATGGTTTTCATTGGGTCCTATGGTCACACTTAGCGGACGAATCACTGCCAACGGTTATGTCGCAATTTTAGGAGACCACTTGCAGCCTATGATCCGGATGTTGTTCCCGGACAATGACGCTATCTTCCAGGATGATAATGCACCCATTCACACAGCTGGCGTTGTAGTAGCGTGGTTTGAGGAACATCAGGATGAAGTTCAACACCTCCCCTGGCCCGCCCAATCCCCAGATCTCAACATAATTGAACATCTGTGGTCCGTCTTGGAAACACGACTCCGGCGACGATTTCCACCTCCATCCTCTCTCACAGAACTGGCCGATGCCCTGCACGAGGAATGGTGTAAAATTCGATTTGCTACCATTCACGACCTCTATGCCTCCATTCCACGTCGCATCAAGGCTGTTCTGAAGGCGAAAGGTGGCCCGACACCGTATTAATCTGGTAAGTTGCAATTTCGTTCAGGTGTTTCCATTTTTCTGATCACCATCTGTATGTGTATAATTCTGAAGTTTCGGATGGGGATTCGGATGCACTGGCTCCCGTTTTTAGTGCTCGCCTCTGTTACGGAAGCACAAAATAGTGTCTTTCTTCAAAATTTTAAAATATTAATACCCCCTTTTTTTAAAAAAAAAAAAAAAAAGTTTCCAAAGGTAAAGTATCAATCGAAAAATCTAATGGAACTGGGCAAAATAGTATGTCTAAAGTAAAAAGCTCATACTTAGTTTTTTTTTTTTTTTTTGGTAAAAGAAACTTCCTAAACTTAAAAATTGATATAGGAGAAACATGATACTTATTGAGATGAATGTGATACGGAAATATACATTTATTAAACTCTTCATAACGACCTTAGCAAGATGACAGTATATAGTATGATTAATGAGATTTATATCCCAAAATTATTATTAACATGAACTTTAACATATATTTCTTTGTAATATTGTGTATTTCATATAAAATATATGAATCAATAGACTATATCGACCTAAATAAAATCACATGTCAAAGATAAGTTCTCATTCGTAGTTTTCAAGGTAAACGAAAAGAGGATATACGACTCTAGAAATTGTGTCGTTTATTTCCAATAACAACTGATTTTTATTTTCTGACAGAAATTGTTATTGAATTACTTATTACATGAGTAGTGAAATGAACTCTTAACCCCTTCAGTGCGTAATTAGCTACTATAACTTGTCATTGTCGTATTTATGGTTATCATAATAATAATAATAATAATAATAATAATAATAATAATAATAATAATAATAATAATAATAATAATAATAATAATATGGTTAGGTTACACAAAATTTGGGAATGCCTCAACAGATCAAGCCCAATTTTTCTGTCTGGTCTCTTGGGGTTCCTAGGTGAGCGCAAACTCGCTAAATATTGTCGGGAATAACATTACTCATACTGTGTCCAAGTATATTCGCCATGCACAATACAAAATAGCCAAAGCAAAATGAAAGCATAATACGCCATCCGCACAGCAGGTGCGTTTTGAAAACACGAGTTAACTCGCCACCCACACTGAAGGGGTTAATTAAGAAATTATAGATCTATTTATTAATGTTTGTCTTTTACAAACAGTAACACAGACACTCCTTTACGCATATATTACTTGCAACTCAACCTTACAATTCAACTGTGTCACATGTTCTTATTTTTTATTATAATTGTTCATTCTTCCAGTTCCTGACAAGAATATTGTCTTTCCATAGTTTCTGATATTCTTCCGCGTTTGTTGATTTAAACCAATCTGAGCCAATGGCAGCCATTTTTTAAATTTATTTCTGAGAAGGCCAAAGAACTGTCTTCTAATGCCAACAGATAGCTGAATAACATCCTCAGTCAATAGGCGCGGTTGATCCGAGTTTGATTCCTGATGGTAATTCATGTAGTTCGGATCTCACGTTAAGCGGTAGGTCCACGTCTCATATAGCCTTGCTGCTGAAAGGGTAGCTTAACTCAAATGAAATCAATAATTTACAAGGTTGTTCGAATAATCAGTATATTGAAAAGATTTACTACCCAAATAGGGGCATTCGCAGCGAGTGGTTCCTGGATTCCTCCGAAATCCCCACTTTTCGAAAATTTAGTCTAAATTTAGGAGTGACTTGATAACTTTTAATGTAATTTATAGTCATATTGAATTTGGACCCTTTCTGAAATAAGTTTATGCGTACATCCCTGTATTCAATGGTTTAAAATAAGTTCCCATTTATTTACTATATATAAAATTATAATATTCAAATATGTACTGTGCATTTCGTAATCCTACATGTTATTACAAACTGTGTATATATAACTGTGGATTTGGAAACCCTAGAAAGCGTACTGTAAAGATAATTTCGGGATTTAGTAGACCATGATCAAGCGTAACCACTTTACGATGAATCATACAGTAAATATGTTAAACGTAAGGTAGGAGATGCAACGATTAGAAGTCGAAATTTGACGGGAAACGAAATGTAAAGATTCATTGTAAATGAGTTTGAAGACGACACTGATAATACATTCGGTTGGAAATCATACAGCTGATATATAATTCGTTCAAAATTGATGATCGTGCTAAAAATCCAGATGTCTAGCAATCCTATAAAGAAGGGGATACACGTTTGTAAGCTAATTTTCAATTTTCTTCGACGTTAATTCTCTGTCATTATCAACATAAAGTAGAAATTGCTTATACGCAATAAATGAAAAGTCTATGTCCACTTGCGCCACACATACGCAGAACTCTCTCTCTCTCTCTCTCTCTCTCTCTCTTGTATCTCTGAATTATCTCGTAAGACAGGTAACTAAGGAGATATGATCATCATAAGTTTTATTTGGAGATCTATCTCTTATTTAATTTCTTTAGAAGACTGTTTACTTTGTAACGATGCTACATACAAAGGGAGATTTTTCTTTTAAGAAAGAAAATAGAAACTATAGAAGAGTATTTCTCGAGTTAAATAAAAAGCAATTAATCTAGCATTTCATACATATGAAGCTTGAAACAAACTGCATAAGTTCTAACTATTTTCACAGCTACCTACACCAAAATAAAATTTTAAAAAAGAACTTAATTTAGTCTCACGTAATATGTAGTCTTAATTCTCTGATTGAAAAGGATCTATCAGTCACTGAAAACTGAATATGTAGAACTTGCCTATAAGTTCTTCTATAAATAAAGCCATTTACTAATGAAAGCATATTTTGAAGCCACTTTTATAATATGCATGTAATCTATATTGAAGTTTACGTCAATACAACACTTACTTACTTGATCCAAAGCAAATAATAATAATAATAATAAAAACATTTGCTACTAATAATAGAATTGCGTCTTAAATTTTTTACAATCCGAATCCATGGAAAACTTTCTTATTTAATGTTTAGTGTAAGATATTTTGCAGATTGCATAAGTATTAAAATAAAATAATATTGTATTTTCAAATACTAAGTAAACAATATTTCGGAAATCCATAATTCTACGAGGTCACTTCAATTATGACGCTCTTGCTCCTAATTTTATTTATTTATTTCGTATGAGGCTCTTGAACCTCTTAACCCATTTTTCTTCGTTTACTCAAAGGCAAGTTTTCACCAGATTTAATGAAAAACGATAGGACTATTTTCTAGATCAAATTTAAAAGGTAACGCCAATTAATAATTGCTTGCTTTAGAGTATAGTACTGGGGATCCCAAGCTACGTATGTGTCACATCTTTCTCCGAGTAATCGTGTTTAAAAAAAAAAAAAAAAAAAAAAGAAAAGAAAAAGAAAAGAAAATAACTTCTCATATATGGTAAACTCCATTATGTAAAATTTGAATATTTCTTACATTTTTAGGAATACTTGAAAAGACTCCATGTGAGAATCGAACTGCATTTATCACGGATATATCTAACCAACTTTTTTTTTTTTTTTTTTTTTTTAGTATTATCCAGTTCTGTGTTATTTGTTTCTTTCTTATAATTTTATATTTATAGAAATCAGAAACCAGTAGTATTTTCTTTTTAAAATGAACCATTAAATCAAATACGTCATTTGTTTTCCTTTGCATACGTCTGCGTCGCATGGAGAAAGTAAGATGCGAAGGGCGACACTGTATTCCACATAACGGAATTTTCTCACATACAGTTATTAAAAATTGTACTATCTTTCACATTCAATATCTTACCTTGCAGGCCTGTGTATAGTACATAAAAACAAGTAGCACTGTCACGTGTACACAACGTGAAGGAATTTGGATTTTATAGCGTGATTTTTTCAATTAATATTGAAACTCGAAGTGGTAGTAGATATGTACCACTTTCGGCTGAAACAGAGAAATTAAGAGTGGAAATGAAATATATTATTAGGACGCTTAATTAAGGAAACTACTGGGAACTGCTTCTCGCCCTCTTTTACGTTTTTACTCCATAGCGATCAACGTTAAAACCGGACGTGGTTGACTTCTGCCACTTCTTGTTAGAAAAGAGGGTTAAGACAGAAAACAGTACCTATTCTTAGAACACTAAATCTATTTCAGAAACCACTTCTCGCTATATCTTATCCGTTGCTCAATGTTTATCAATATTGAAACGGACATTGTCATATATGTATTTATATCACTTTTGGTTTTAGTAGAGACTTAAAGAGGGAGATAAAATGCATTCTTGAGACACTTTATCGGTTGCAGGGAACTGTTTCTAGCCATCTATTCCCTTTTTTAGCCCTATAGTGATCAATGTTAAAATCGAAACTGACTAATCTCTATCATTTTCGGTTTAACCATCACCTCAACGAACTTGGTTGCTAATTTTCGAACCTCTACATCCCGACCAAAGTTCCTGGTGATCCATCAAGTAGCAAATGAGTTTTTATTTTTTATTCTTATTTTTATTCATTCTTTTCGTCTTCCGTACGGATGAACGCACAAACGAACAGGGTATACGTATGAAGGAATGTTGGAAAACCAAATGTCTTAATAGAACAGTCTGTTCTAATTTTATAGACTCTTTTCATTAGAAAATATTGTGTTCACCAACTGCTCGGTAGTATGTATTCAACTTTGGATAATTCATTTGTTTCTTTTCTTGTTTGGTCTTCATTTGAATGAGAATACAGCCTATTAAAAAATAACATAGAGTATCTACGATATTGGAAAGTAAATACTATGAAGAACGTCTTTACTGAAGAGACAGTGTAACCGTCTCCAAAAGTTGAAGGAAAAATAAATGAAGAATCATCCAAAAAGTAGTTTTCATATGACGATTCATCAATTACGCAGAAGCAACAATGAAAAATAATAAATGTATGCGCTTTAAATAACATGGTAACTGGCGAGTAGATGTATAATACTAATATCTGTATAATTATAATATCTAGCATTCTCAATCTCAATATTGCAAAAGAAAGCCATAATAGCTATGTACTAAGGAAATAAAGGGTTAGTTTGTGGAATCAAATATACTGCTATTTGAGTTGAATTGAGTTGACTTTGAGTTAAACGTTCCTTTCAGCAGCGAAGCTATATGAGACGGGACCTACTGATTAACGTGGAATCCGAACCACATGGGCTACCGCAGGGAATCGAACCCGGGTCTTCCACGCCAAGGGCGCGTACGCTAACCGCTTAACCACGAAGGAGCTCTACTGCTGTTTGAGTCACTAATAATAATTCATTCTTGTATGTAGGGCCGCGGTGGCTCAGTGAAAGAGCGTTCACCTCTGGTGCTTGGGATCCTGGGTTCGATCCCAGCCCCCGCCAAGTGGATTTTGTGGTGGACAAACACCGTGTGCGTGGGTTTCCTCGGGGTTGTCCCGTTTCCTCCCACTTTCTTCATTCCACCATTTCATTCATTACTCATTATCACCGTCTCCTTTAGCCTAACCGGCATAACCGTGGGACGTAAAACTCAAAGATTTCATTTCATTCTTGTATGTATGTGCACAATGTACATAGACGTAATATACGTAGTAATTTATATCTAATAAATAGTAAAGATCTCCATAATTATAATACGAGAAAAAAGAAACTGAAATAAACAATCTTACTCCACTCACTAACATAAATTAAAAACAAGTTTTAATTAACATAAATTAAGAGCAAGAAGTATACCCTCGGCGTTGATGAGTAAGTGATAATCTTTTCAGAGACAAACTCTAAGATGCGAGGGCACCATGATCATTTTTGATGTACATGAAGGTTTGCAGATGTTAGGCTTTACATTTGTCGCATTGCGGCCGCAGTGGCTTATTGGTAGAGCGCTCACCTTTGGTGCTTCTAGTCCGTGGTTTGATCCTAGCTCTTCCAAGTGGGCTTTGTGGTATACAGACACCTCATGCGTGGTTCTTTAGGGTTTTCGTGTTTTTATTCACTTTTGTCATTCTATTATTTATTTATTTATTTATACATATTCCCCACATCACCGGTATCTAACGCCTTAAACCCATCACATGTGGGGATAACGTCCCTCGGCGAGCACATTATCCGAAGAAATAAGGAAGGTAGGAAGGAAGCGGCCTGGGACTCGGAAGTTAGGTACTATCCCGGTTTGATGTGAATGAGGAAATAATTCACTCAGGACTCATCTGAAAAAGCTCTTACACATTTTCGATCGAGTGCACCCGCAAGGCATCGAACTCGGGACCTCTGGCGACAAAGCTGAGAGCATTAGCAACTACGCTACGCGGGACAACTCCACCATTATTATCTATCTCATTATCATCGTCTCCCTTAGATTTGGTGCATAAAATTGTGACATTGAAAAAGAAAAATTGTATCCACATTTGCTCTAAAAACTTTATATCTTCTAATGAGGAAAATATATTCTAAAATTTGCTAACAACAGTATATTAATACGCTAGAGTAATTTCTATTTTCCATAAAACATTGAAAAGTCAGGAACAAAATGTCTATCCCGCTTTTGCTATATTCGCTCCTACTTACATTAGGTAAATAAATTGAAGCCTGCATTTGGGTTTTTGGGTAGAATTTTCACGAAAGGCGAAATGTAGAATCTTAATAACTGTTGATAATCAAGCTCACTGTTAACAATTTGTACATTAATAGTAATAATATATGATAGATTCAGAAAAAATCTTATTTGTTATTATTTCGCTATATTTATCGGAATAGTTTATTTCGTAAAATAACAATAGTAATAAACTTCAGTTAACATTTCTGCGATCATCTCTAAAAAAAAATCGGACGATAATATTAATTATATTGGGATAGATATAAATTGTTTAGGTGAGTTTCGTTTCCCCCTTTCCTGACCTTGTTAGAAAAATATTGTCTACAAAAAAATTAAATTTAATTGCAAATCATCATTAACGCAGAATATCATTTGACAAATTCACAAGTTGAAAAAAAAAAAAGAAAGAAAATAAATACACGAAATGAAGAAAGAATCGAAGTCTTCCTTCCAGATAAAAAGTAGAGGCACAAAAAGAGGTACCGCTGATGAGTAAAGCTCTGAAAACTATTAGAATTGGATGCGTGTAAGTGGATACACGTATTTCATCAGAAGCAACCTATCGGTCATAAGAAAATCGATGGTCTTGTAGGTACCGCCAAAGTGCATCATAAGCTCAAACCTAAGAAGGAGGAGGAGAGAACGCGGTAGCTCAGTGGTAAAATGCTCACATCTGGTCCGAGAGGCCCTTCGATCCCAAATCGTATGAATTTCTGGTGGGCAACATCGTTTTCCCATAGCTTTCCCCGTTTCCTTCCAGCTTTCATAAAAATTCACTTTCAAATTATCGAATTTTAAACTGGAAATTTCATTTTATTCTATTTTTAAATATCTGTATTGTATCTATCTGTATAAAATTGATTGCTTTTAAAGTGTTGATTATTTTTATTACTATTGTGTACATAAAAATCTGAAAACTATGTAAAGCTAAACAAATTGAATTAGTGTAGAGACTGTAATTTTTGTAGTTACAGTACACTTATGTAAAATTAAGCCCAACTTACTTATTAGTGAGAAGCTAAAATAGAATAATTATAATTAAGTTGAAGGGTAAGGGGAGAAAACAAGGAATGTCCATGTATGTGCTTTTTCGGGCGCTTTGCCCTATCTGATGGTGACTCTTGGTTCTATTTGACTGTATATGCCATGCATGCGTAGATGTAGAAATGTCCATATAAAATGGGCAAAAGATTTAACTAACCATATTCTTCTTACGCGGTTTGCAATATTAAAACGCCGTTTTCTCGAAAATGCAGTTTTGTGACATTCCTTCTTTTTCCCCCTTACCCTTCATTGTAATATTTTGTTGCCATGTTGAACCTGTATCCGCAAGATCTAGGATTCAAAACGCTTATAGCAGGGTAACCTGTCTCT
The DNA here is from genome assembly GCF_964235325.1 of Thermobia domestica. Lineage (NCBI taxonomy): Eukaryota > Metazoa > Arthropoda > Insecta > Zygentoma > Lepismatidae > Thermobia > Thermobia domestica. Next base: position 106,239,572 of record NC_137457.1, read on the forward strand.
CTGTTAGGCCCATCATGCACCCCTGAATTCTCGCGTCATACTACAAGAAAAAAAAAAAAAAAAACTAGCAATGACTTTCAATACCGATGAGATAGGAGGGAAACGAAGAGAATTTAGGGCTGTATCAAGAACCTAAGTTGGTGGTGAACGTATCTACTCCAAATTATATTGAATACTGTAATAAGTCTCACGAGTACATGTTCTACAAGCAAGAAAATATTACATCTCCTCTTCTTTCTAGGTAAGGCATAGATTGAAATATTTGAAGGGTCAGGGGGAAGAACGCTTTCAGTCCATTTAATGAAATTTTTCAGGAGAGGAAAAAAAGCAAGTTATTCATTAAATAACCATTGTAATTACTTTATTAGAAAAATAGTTGTAAGTTTATATCAAGGTAAATATTGTATGTATATATGTAAAGAAAAACTTATTTTTACAGCAAATTAGAAAATTGGTGTTGGAGATATCGATTTTTTTGGACTGAAAGCGTTCTTCCCCCTGGCCCTTCATTTGACTTTTGTTTAATTTATGCATTTTTTAAATGTAAACTTCATCTATTCGTTTTTCTCAATCATCTATGTTTCAGTACTACCTCCTAACCTTTCATTGCGTCTAATCAAATTTCGACTGCTTATCGGTATTCAGCCTCCGGATTCCATAAACAATAGAGTTAGTTTTTTTTTTTTTTTTTATCGTTGCGTCTCGTACCCTACGCACAATATATAGATGATTCATTTTGAAGTGGTTAAGCTTGCTCATGCTCCAGTGACTACAGAATTTCTCATCATAGTACCCTTTCTTAGAGTTGCCAATTATTCAAATTAACACAATCATATTTTTAAAAAAAATACTTCGTAATAACATGTAAGTTTACGAAATGTATAGTGGTGCATATTTGAATATTATAATTTTATACATAGTAAATAAAGGTAAATCTAGGTTATTGAGTAATAAATCTTTAAAGATATGTTGGATATGCCTAACTTATTTACATAGTCTTATAAACTGTTGAAACCAAACTTCCGAAAACAAAGTGCTCCTACATGGTAACGTCTTTTCGGCTTTATTAAGAAAGTCACATAAGGATCCTTTTTCTTCCTGTTACTGTGTTTCTATAAAAATAAGAACCAACTAGAAAATAAGCCCTGGCATAACTTGTCAGATTGCTAGTAATATATGCCCTTCTCCAAGAATACGGCACACAGCAACGATAATATCGGTGGAAGCGCCGATAATGTCGGCGGTGAAATCGACTTCAATGTACTCAAATCGTAGGGTGCACACGCCACCGACATTATCGACCGATCCTCTAACACGTAGATGCTGTCGGCTAAGCCCCCGATTTTGTCGGGGGCAATGTTTTCTTATGATTGGATGCACATGCGGCCGATAATGTCGACCGGCCAGTGGGTTAGATGAAGAGAGTGAGTGACAAGGCGCTGTGTATTCTTGTTTCGTTCTTATCTTTGGAATTTTGTTGTTTCCATTTTTTTCTATTACAATTGTATAATAATATTATTATTATCTTGTCCTATAAACAACTTCGGAACAGCTTTTTATATTTTACAGTCTCTATTTTGGAGTAGCTAATTCCTTTTATTAAATAAGTATAAAATGTGGGAAGTCTGAAGAGTACTGGTTTCCCTCTAAATAGCTATTACCAAATAGAATATAGGAAATTTAGATAACCAATTTCTTGATTATTTTCTACTCTTTTTTTCTCTCTCTCTTTCTCTCACACACACACACTCTTTGATGGTATATTTTTAAATCTATTAATGCATTTAAATTTTAATACATTTTGGAAATTAATTTAAGCGTAATTTTCAAAGTTTGATACACTGTGAACCAGGCACGTAGCCAAGGGGGTTCCGAAGGGTCCGAACCCCCCCTTCGAGACCGGAAATGAAAAAAAAATAAGGAAGGATGAAACAAAATGAAATGAGAAAAAGAAGGATCAGCGTTAAAAAAAACTACAGGAAGCTTTTGGTTACTCTTTCTTATTAGGAGATTTGTATTACTTGCAATACTTGGTGGCGAGGTAAGCGAGATATCCTGGAAGAGTCAGGGAATTTGAAATTTCAAGAAAAGTTACGGAATTCTCAGATTCTGTTACTAGTCAGGGAGATTTTAAGCTTCCAAAAGCATAGTGCCGTTGTGTAACAGTGTGGCCATTTTTTTATCATAATTTTTCGTCATCGCATCCTTGCAGTATCAAACATGTTATTTCAAGAACAATTTTCTACTGCTCCTTTAATAACCTGTCATTTGGAACCAACAGTAGTTGACGGAATAATACAAACAAAAAATTATGTGGAAAGAAATTTCTGTTAGAATTTAATTCAACAGAGAAAGGAATGCAGATATTGTAAAATAGTTTATAAGACATTGTTGAGTATGTACTTTTTATAATAGTTGAGGTCATAATGAAAGGAAAATTGTTATATTTGAATAAACAGAGGAAGGACGTATATATTGTAAAATCTTTTTCAATACGTTTTTTATTATTATTTTACTCGAGATTTCTTCATAGTTTGTTATTAAAATACTTACCAACATATCATCATTTTATTGTCCTAACAAACCAATACATGTTGATAATAAAGTAGTTTAGATTGATCGATCTCCTGGGCCTTCAGAATTTCATATCCTCCCCTCCCCTGTTACGAAATCCTGGCTAAAAGAACCAATATATGTTCCAGAAAATAGTTTAGAATGATCAAGCCCCCGGTGTGATGACCACTGTATTTCATGTCGCGGACCAGGCCCGTATCCACGGGGGGGCTAGGGGGGCTAGGGGGGCCCCCGCTAAACTTTGGCTGGCCCCAATAAAAGTTTCACGGTAGGCCTGCAAATGAACTATAATATAGTGATGAAGTATAATATGATTGGGTCGGGCCCCCCCTAACTTCGACCGGGCCCCCCCTAAATTTTTGGACTGGCTACGGGCCTGTCGCGGACGCCCCCCTCCCTCTTCACGAAATCCTGGCTACGTGCCTGTGTGAACATAAGCATATGGAAAAAATCCTGATTATTATTACTTCCTTTTATTTTCATCAGAATTGTGTGCAAGATCACTTTTCCCGGTCCCACTCAATAAGCAATGATTGAATAGAATATTTGTTGACAAGTCAAAATAGGATTATTATTATTTTGTAACGAAACCAGCACAATCAAACACTCTTTGCAAAGCTTCAAGGACAAGTGACTCATTTGGCATTTTCTTGATTGCGATCTCAACAACAGGGATGTGACTTCATGCTTCACTTGTTGCAAATGTTTTTTCTCACTCCCAAAACTATCCCAAATTCCCCATTTTTAAAAAGAATTTGTGGAAGGGCAATTGAAAACAAAGACCAAAACTATGTATCCACTTCTCTTTGTACCGGGATCAACTCCCTCATAGAGTTCTGCAATTTAGCTACAGTGACTGGTAGAGATGGCAAGAATTTTTCCATTCCATATTTTAACCCACATTGAACTTGTGTAATGTAGACCTTGCATATGGGATAAGATAACAGACTCTTTCAAGGACAGAATTGGAAAACAAAAACCATGGCGAGAAGTTTATGCAAGCCTTGCCCAGGATTTTGAGTTCATGGACAAAAAGAAACGAGGAACGACAGGTATGTATGCAACAGCGCAAATCTGTCTTCAACATTGGGGAGGGGGACGGGTAAGATCAGTCGAGAAACAATGCTGTGGAGGATCAGGGGAGCAGAGTTGTCTTCAACATTGGGAGGCGGGCACTTTCGAGGCTTATTCTGAGTGGACATTAATTTCATCTCACTTTCCTTTCTGGCGACCGGACACAAATAATCAAATTTCTCCCCCAAAAAACACATTTCAAATCGGATTATTGGGGGGAAACCTCCCCAGTTCCAAGATTGGAGGGGACACGTTTCCTTCATCCCCCCGGGATTTGCGCCAGTGTATGTATGGAGCAATGTAAAACAAAATCACTAATTCGAATCTTATAATTTAATCTACTATGACATTAGTGTTAATTGCATGGAAAACAAAATAATATACATACATACAATATGTAACAGTGTTTCAACAAAAATTAAAAACTAATATAGTTTGCAATGTACCGCAGCATCAATTCTCATCGAAACAAAAATAGTATGTTTACGACTTATATTTAAAACGGCACTGTTAAATCTAAACATGTTTAGGCATAGGCCTATTTTTTCTAAGTTTTGTACCGTTCTCCACACCTCTTCAAAACAGTTTTTGTAATCCTTGTTTTAAAAAATAATTTTCCCGATTATTATTACTTTTATTTGTTTTCATATATGGAGAAGATTTATAGAAACAGTGCAGAATATATTGTGTGTGTCGCTTACTTCACTCATCACCGGCAATGATATTATCGGGGATTCCACCGATATTTTCGGCGACGTGTGCAAAGTACGCCGACACCGACACCGATATTATCGGGGCTTCCTCCTATTTTGTCGGTATCGTGTGCAAACACGCTAAGCCATACTCTGGCCCAGTAGTTGCAGACCTCAAAATGGTTGATTTACTCATAATACATGTAGAAAGATGCTATATTTATATTTGTATAAATAGATAAAAACCCGAATGTATCTTTTGGATATATAAAAGCCTCGATATTTGTATAAATAGATAAAAACCGGAATGCGTCCTTTGGTTACCTAAAAATAGGTTCGATCTTATTTTAGAGGAAACGCGATACTGCTATTATCGATTTGGTTTGATTTGATTTGTGTTTAGCGTCTCTTTCAGTATCGAGGCTACATAAAACGTGAAGTTATTGTGGGATCCAAACCACATGAACTTCCACCGGGGATCAAAAAGAACGAAATCTTTGAGTTTTACGTCCCACGGTTATGCCGGTTAGGCAAAAGGGGACGGTGATTGTGAGAAATGAATGAAATGGTGGAATGAAGAAAGTGGGAGGAAACGGGAGAACCCCGAGAAAAACCATGCACACGGTGTTTGTCCACCACAAAGTTCACTTAGCGGGAGCAGAATTTGAACCCGTGACCCCATGCACCAGAGGTGAACGCTCTACCACTGAGCCATCGCAGCCCCCCACCGGAGATCGAACTCGAATCTCCCACGCCTATTGATTGATTGGAGATGCCATTAATTTATTTTCTCTGTTTGGGAGATAACTGTTTCGTCTTGTCTGGAATTTAAAAGATGCACGTCCTTGATTCAGATTGGCTAAAATCAACACATTAGAAAGAATATCAGAAACTAGTATCCCAGTATCGTTTTCGGGAACTGGATTATAATCTAAAGAATGAGCAAGTATTATAGAAAATAAAAGCATATGGCACACGGTAGTTGAATTGTAAGGTTAAGTTATAAGTAGTAATCCTATGTGTGTAAAGGAGCGTGTGTGTCACTTCGAAAAAGACAAAGATCTACAATTTGCTAGTTAACAGTGCATTAAACTACTCATACATTACGTAAGCCAATAACTATCTCTTTCAGTAAAATTAAACACTGTCTGTTATTATTGGTTAAAGAACCGCATAGTTTTCATTCCGATTCAGCTATAAAAGCATTTTTCTCGATTTTCTCGATACTACGCATAAGAATTTACCTTCAAATATGTGGTTTTGTTCAGCTCAATGCATTATATTGATTCATACATATAACTAGTTAGGTATATGTCATTTTTGTACAATGGTATACTAAAACATACTTTTAAATATTAATAATCATTTTGGTATATATTTTGGAAAGAGAGAAAGAGAGAGAGAGTAGAAGGGGGTATTGGGCGAAAAACTTTTTAAAAATTTATATAAATATTTTGCATTTCAGTATATTTCTATGGAATTTAATAACACACAAATTTTGGGTAGGTAGATGTTGATTAGAAAAAAAAAGCTTAGGTGAATTTTGAGAGGGTGTAATAGTGACAAAAAACCAAAACCTGATTTGATTGAGAAATGACGTATTTGAAACCCAGTTTCAGGTGTGTATGTGTTTTGGTTTGAGTTACAATAAATTGCTCATCTATTAATGTTTTGAGCCAGAATTTTTCGTGCTGCTGAAAAACATCATAAGGATGGTGCCGTGAAGAGCAGCAATCTTGAATCCACACTGTGAGGCAGTTAAAATTTTGTTAAAATTTGTTCCTTCCAAATACCTCCACGGGGTAATTGGGCGCATGGTGCGGGGGTAAATGGGTGGAATGCCTTAAGTGAACATTTTTTTTTTGCTTAGAATTCATTTAAATGCTGTGCTATCATTGTCTTTTATGGTGTACACTTTTGTTTCATAGTGCATTGTGTTTATTTGTTTATTAAGCTATTTTGTTCAACTTAAGTCCTCAGTGGCCGTTGCGTATGCCAATAGTGTTGATGCTGTAAATAGGATTTGTTTATTTATTCAGAGTTCCAACACTTGTTCTATTGCAATAGTTTATAGTTATATAGTGTTAGTCTTATCACCTTCTCCTATGTTTGTTTGAATATCAGGGCCTGATCTCTTGGCTTATATATATATATATATATATATATATATATATATATATATATATATATATATATATATATATATATATATATATATATATATATTACATTTTCGGCTATTCGTATGTGATACACTTTGGATTAAATTCACAGGACAATCTGCTATGCTATAAACAATAACTGGAAGGCTTGAAAAGGCATTCAAATATCATTGAGATTTAGAAATAAGTTACTTCTTATTTTGCGTAAACAAAGGTGTATTTTTTTCTAAGCCACATAAAACTATTAGTTTTTAAGTGGAATACAAGTTATTTACACCAAAGGAAAGCTTTAGTTTTCTTTATTTACACCCAATCACTCCCATGGTATATATTTAGTGCTTACGGACCACCGTACTGAACTTTTTCGCTCTGATTTCTTAAACAAAAATATATTATACTACAGGTATTATTGAAACATTTGTGAAATATACATTTCTTTCTTTCCTTTTCTTTCTTTCTTTTTTTTTATCAAAACTTTGTTCGAAGAAAACAGACTGAAAACAGACTACCGTATGTAGACTTTGTAATTACAAATGATTAGCAATAGTAGAGTTATTTATGGAATTTGTTAATGTAATGTCAGTAAAATCGCATGTGTCATATTTGACGATATAGTAAATATTAACAATAAATAGAAACCATGTTAAACATTTTCCTAATGAATGATTAGTACAACATTGTAGAGTTATAAATGACATATAAACAAAATCTTAGTCGTTTTACGATCACCATACTTTCTTTTCTCCTATCGACACTTGTAAGTAAAAATGGAGAAAAATCGAAGAAAAGGATAAGATCGCTCTCATATAGTTATGCGATAGTAAACTGTCTGCATCCAGTTAGGTACAGGAGGGCAACAAAATCCATGAATAATCAGTATCAAAGACGTAGGCAGAGAGTTGGTTTGGCCCAAATCCACTCCCATTTAGTACAGTGATACTGAAATAGATTCTGCTTTCATGTAGTGTGTTTCATTTGTGACTCTTTTATTTAGAATTGTTAAGACTCTTTTATGCAGATAATTTGTCATGAGAAACAAGTTCTACATGAGATGTTTAAAGAAAAACTTACTTCTCATAAGCTATATTTTAAACCCTACATAAGATTTCAGTGTTATATATAACAGTCTTAATTTTTTAAAACAATGTTTCGTTACAATAGCCATCAAAATTTACCATCTGCAGATACGAGTAGATACCACTTAAAAAGAAGGTGGATGTTTATTTTTCTTTAAAAATAATATTATTATTTAGATCTAGTTTAACCTCATTGTTAGTGAATTAAGAGGTGGCGAACTGTGATCTAGAAAGACACATATAATGGCGCCTGGGAACCGATGCACTGTCGCTCCTCATCCAGTTGAATGTGAGCCATGTAGCTAGTCATAATCTTTCATGGCTGTAGCGTCAGGAAGATTAATTTATTATTTACCAAAGTTCATCAGTATTTCAATACTGTGTAACTACAGAAAACTGGAAACAATTTAACTTCTTTCTTATCTGTCTCACCTGAAGTTCGCCTCACCTCTATATGATGAAATACAATACTAAAATTCGTGTCACAAAAGCCCATGAAGCACTCTGGATGACCATATGTCCCACATTTCAACCAATAACGTCACATAATGTTTGTTGTATGTGTTCATGTACGTCTGTGTGTGTGTAAGCGTTTTTATTCGTTACGCAATAATTAGTACTTTCTTTGGTGTAGTATATTTATGGCTATGCCACTGATCAGTGTTGTACTAATTATTGAATTTAGGAAATTCATAATTGTTATGAGTTGACGTTGTTTAGATTTTTTTCTTCAGATCAATATTATTAAATACGGTAGTATAAGTAATTCACTCATAAACACAAAGGAATACTTATAGGTAGAAACAAAATTTGGACAGGTGACTCCGCCACGAAAACAAATCATAAGAAGGCATTTTTAAAATTATGTATATAAGGGGTTCAAATCTTTTTCAAAGAATGAAGTATCTGACATTAGGAAAACAAAACCTGGCATTTGAGCTCTCCATTAAAATTAACTGAAGTTGAATTTCCGTGCTTTCAGAAAATTCCGCTCTGAAATAGCGAAAGTAGGGTAAATTCTATCTTACGAACTTCGACTCTTTATTGTGAAACTGCTAAATGTGAGATAGAGGAGAGGGATTCGATATTTAAACTTTTAATCAAAAATAGGAGAATACATGTTTTGAGTGTTCAGGTTACATTGGGGAAAGGGAATAATTTCTATAATATTCAAATTTCAAATGTTTTACTAATAAAACTTTATGTGAGTATTTGTTAAAGTTAGAGGTAAGAAGTCTGGTACATAAGCTTTTAATTGAAATTAATCAAAAACGTATTTCAGCCTTTCCAAAACTTCGGCAGTTTCTATAAGTGGGGCAGTGTCTATAACATTCAAATTTCCACTTTTATGTTCGTTTAAACCTTATTCTTCCCATGTGAAGAATGGGCACTTCTATTTGTTCTATTATAAGCATTCATTTGCTTTAATAAACATGTTGAAGTAAAGACCTAACAGTCGAACTTCATTTGGGGAACAGGAAGTAATGTGGGAAGTCGAGCCCCAATTTGTCTCCGTAGGTGTATCCCTGCCCTCAACTAAAGGTTTATGGGTAACCGAAAAATGTCAAATTTTAAGTCTGGTTCGTAAATAGATGTAGATAAATACCCACATGAGGTCTAGACGGGACGTTATAGGCCCGCTTAGACCTCTTTTCCAAGGCATTCAAATACCATAAGGTCTATAGGTGACTGGAGGTATTTTTTTACATTTATTTTTTTTAAATAGCATAATTGGACTCAGCATCATGAAATTAAAAAAAATGAAATGAAATCTTTGAGTTTTACGTCCCACGGTTATCCCGGTTAGGCTAAAGGAGACGGTGATGATGAGTAATGAATTAAATGGTGGAATGAAGAAAGTGGGAGGAAACGGGAGAACCCCGAGAAAACCAACGCACACGGTGTTAGTCCACCACAAAGTTCACTGGGATCGAATCCGGGACCCCAAGCACCAGAGGTGAACGCTCTACCACTGAGCCACCGCGGCCCCCATCATGAAATTAGTTTAAAAAAAAAACGTAATTAGAAAGTTTTCCAAACCTGGGTATTTTACACTATTGACATGATCGTTATTTCTTTAATGCCCACTTTCTGGGGTGAACCATATTTGTCAATTTTTAATTGAACGCTTTCGGTCCACATGATAAATGGATTGTTTTCCTACGTGTTTGAGAATGTACCTGCAGATATTACATTACCGTACTCGTAATACCAAGAGTTCTACATATTTTTTGACTTCCTGGACCTGAAAGCGTTAGTTTGATACCAGATTGCACAATTACGTATATGGTTACAGTATATGTACGTAAACTTCCTTAAAAAACTAACGTTTATTTACACTTTTCTTTTCACTATCTTGTATAGCTTATAATTACTCGCATAACATCAGGAGATAAAAGTTTCTCTCTCGCTTCATGTACACACACACACACACACACACACACACACACACACACATATATATATATATATATATATATATATATATATATATATATATATATAATGGGAAAAAAGTTCATATGGATCTATTGCGAAAAGTGCATTGTTTTAGATCTAGGGCTGTCCAAAATCTGGAAAAGCTAAATTCCAACAGGCCCTATTTCGAATTCCAAAAACTGTGGATAGTGATCCTTATCAGCGTAAAGGAAGTCACGCACACAGAATTCAAAAATACATATTACATCAATTTTCAATGGGTTTGCAGGGTACTCTGTACAGGGTATAATTCTTAAATATGTTCTCAATAGAGTTTTCAGATATACTCTGATTTCAAGGAGGGTACAAAGTAGGCAGGAGATAAGCCTTGACAAGAATCGACATCCAGTACTTCGAAGGGAAGTCAAAAGTGTTAGGAACCGACAGCTCCATGTTTTTTAGTGTTCGTAATAACGTGCAATGCGGTGCATTTCGTCACGGTATATTTCACGTTTTCTTCACTTATAAATATGAAAGAAAACATCACAGCATGCTTTTTCTCGAGTACGAGAGTCCGTGTTGTTGACGATTCTTAACACTTCCGTATCGCGCCAAAGGATTTCGTGTTCACTGCTGTAAAGGCTGATGATTTGCCTACTTTGGACCAATCATAAATCAGATCATATTTGGTTGATACCATGTCTGGGAATTTCATCCTTTAGAGAATACTCTACACACCCATTGAACATTAATGAATTATGCATTTTGGATTGCGTATGCATGACTTCCTTTATGCTGATGAAGACCACCACTCCACGATTTCTCGAATTCAAAATAGGGCCTCTTCAAATTTGGCTTTTTCGCTTTTTGGACAGCTCTATCTCTGAAACTATGCGCTTTTCCCAGAGGTCCATAGGAACTTTTTGTCTTTTTTTTTTTTTTTTTTTTTTTTTTTATCTGAGGAATCACCTCTTACAGTTTGTCGGTGTAGTTCATTAATACCCTGTATTCACATTGGGTGGTCCTTACTTTTTAACTTCCGAGGTTCTTTGAATCTCACCTCCTAAAATGGTTTCATATTATGTTATACCAAAGTAACCCATGAGGAAAATAAGCTCAATTGAATAATATTAAATGGTGCCCAAAATGACCGCAAGTTTTCAATGATTTACAATATACAATGCGAGGCAAAAATACCTTGTAAGTTTCTAACGGTTAGAAGAAGTGATATCATATCTTGAATAAGGATAATTAAGGTAGAATCGCATTTATTACTGTATAGCACCATGATGGTTGCCATCTCGAAGTCCTCCATCTTAGGTTCAAGTGCAAAATTTTTAATTGAAAAGTGCCATATGATATGTTTTGGGGTGCGTTTAACCAGAAGACACTCTGATGTTATTTCCTTCTTATCTATAAACATTTAATACGTATTACTTTCATAATATGTGGTTGTTAACTTACATTAGTCTTTCCAAATTTATAAGGTAGGCTACTTTTGCCTCATATTGTGTGTTGTTAATACATTCGAAACTTGAGGTCGGTTTTAGAACCATTTAATATTATTTAACTGAACTAATTTTTCTCATGAGTTGTTTTGGTCTGATATGGAACCATCCGCGGTGAGATTTAAAAAAAAGAAAAAAAAACAGAAGTCGAAAAATAAAGAGTACCCTAATACTTACAACCAGGGTGCGAATTACTGGAGAACGAGAGAGATATTCACCCTCAATCCCATTTGAATGATCTCCAAAGAAACTAACTGAAACATCTCTTGAGGGAATATTTGCTTTCTTCCCGCCTCAAACCGTGTTTAGTGGTTTCAAGTTCGAAAATATTCCACTGGATTTGTTTTTTTTTCATATAATTTTAATCTGATAGTTGTATTTCAGAACGGAATATGTAAATTTTTGACTTCTAATTTTAACTCAAAACTAACTACAATTTATTATATTTTCTATTTTTTTTAATCGTTGCCCACTTGAAGTATTGTATAGTCCCTATAGTTGTCACTTGTAACTGTGTTCTTAAATCCCTCAGTTTGTCATCCTAAGTGAATTTGTATGACGATGTTATATTAACTCTTTTAACGAAGTCGTTGATGGATTGGCAGATGTCTGACATTGTACATATCTTGTTAGACACATTCAATACTTTACTCGAACGTTCGGAAAGATTACTTGTAGGTATCTCACAAAATACGTCGTTAATTTAGTTGTTGTCAAAATTATTAATTTAAAAGTTTTATTTCCACGACTGTTACCACAGTGGGAGAGGTTAAGAAAACGATGTATCCTTTTGAATTATTGCATCTTTAGAAGTATGTGTCATGTTGATCGTTATTTTACTTACCCGCAATGTCGACAAACGAATTCAAGCATTGTATATAACCACGAACGAGCTCCCTTGTGGTATATAGTTAGCATACGAGTCTTTGCGACGGAAAAGCCCCGGCGGGAGCTCTTGAGGTTCAGAGTCTACGTTGAACGGTAGATCTCCGTCTTAAACAGGATCGCTGTTGAATAGGGTGCTCAACTTCAATCGCTGAGCAAAAGTAGTGATGTTTCCTAAGTATAATTATGATATACGTCTTAAATGCCGCAGGATCTTTGAAGTTCTTTTCCTTCTTTCTGGCTTGAACGTCCCAGACGAGTCTAAAGGCGACAGTGGTGACGAGACCGAACAAACTTGTGAAATGAAGAAATTAGCAGAAAACGGAAGAACACCGAGAAAGCTCATACACAAAACTTTCCCTCCACAATTCCCACTTGGGTAGGAGCTAGGATCGAACTTGGAATCTCGTACACCGAAAGTGAGCGATCTATCACCTATCATTGAGGGCCTCGTCACTGACTTTGGTTGAATATACAAAATTTTAGGTTTGTGCTGAAACACTCAATTATGTATGTGTTAACACCTTTTAACTTGTATCTTCATGCAACTAGGGTTACTCACGAGACGGGACGATACAGAGTATTCGTGACGTGATACGAGACGAGACAGCACTCCTCCAAATGGAAATATTACATTTTCCGAAACAAGACATCCTTTCCACAACACCTTCTAGAGACGAGACAGCTTTAACTCTTATCATGCAGTCAACTCTAAAATAAAAACAAGTTACAGGGAAGGGTAAAAGGAAGATAAATTATTTTTTTAAAAAAGAGACAAATGCACGACTGTACAAGAATAGATAATATATTCTCCAAGTGTTGATTTCATCTGTCTTTTTCTACATTTCATTTTGTTCTTGAAGCCTATGCTACATGAAAATACAAAAAAGTTTTTGCAGTTTGTATTAAATGTGTTTCTGACTTGTAACTTTTTTCTAACATCGATGTTTTGGAAGAACTGGATCGAATGCTGGTTTCAACCAATAATTGAAACGTTTATTTTGTTTACTTCGTAGAAAATGAAGTCGATGGAAAATTACGAATTGCCGTATCGTTTCATTAATGCGTTAAAACTATTAAATGAGGGGAATTCATGTTCAAAGTACAGTATCGTACGATATTATATCAAACATGTTTTATTTCTTAAAGCCGCTTTGGAAAATACTACGTTCAATCATATATTCTTTTTAATGGATATAAAGATCATAATGTAGTATAGAGCAATTTGATATCTGACATTGTTCCGGAGATGTGATAAACAATGGAGATAAGCTTGCAAAAATGCTAAAAATTATGTAATTCCGAAAATTTTCTGTAGTTCCTTTTCATCAATTCGTGTTAATAATAATAATAATAATAATAATAATAATAATAATAATAATAATAATAATAATAATAATAATAATAATGATAATAATAATAATAATAATAATAATAATAATAATAATAATAATAATAATAATAATAATAATAATAATAATAATAATAGTCGAAGCCTTATAGCCAAGTACACTTTATCACTAAGATTGTTATGATGTAATTGCTTATAATATAAGAGCTTCAATAGCTACAACATAAACTGTTAACAAAATTGCCTGGACATGGATCCGAATAGCTTGGTCTTAAGTTTAAAATAAGAAACTGTGGTAAATAAACGTTATCGATGACGCCAGATAAATTGAAATTTTTTTAAATAACATAAAGATCATACCAAAGTAAAAAAAAAAATATCTAAAATTGAAATAGTTAGAAACTATAAAAATCTTTAAAAACTGTGAGTTTTTAAGCTCGTGTACTAATCTGGCGACCATCATCTTCTTCCTCAATTTGTTATAAATACAATTTTCAAAAACAATCGATATAATGTCATGGAAGCAAAGGAAACCAACAGTGTTTTAAAAGGTTCCAACAGATATTTCATTTTATGCACTACAACAATCTTTAACGTTTTTTCATATGTAAGTACGGATTGATTTATCAAATTGTTGTAAATGGCATTATAATCTTTGTGTCTATTAAAAACTATTATGCGGTTTGTTGTTATAGTTAGTACCTTTTTCAAAATAAAGAATTTGATGTATCATTGTTTCCATTTCTTCGAAATAAGTCGTATTGTCATCGTAGTATTCGACACTAAGGTACTTCCAATATGCATTTTTCCTTGCAATTCACTTGCCATATTATTGTAGTAGAGACCTTTGAAATTTGAATGTTTTTGATACTGCAACGCCTTCGGGTTACATCATTAAACAATAAAGGCAGTAAGTTTTCGTTTAACATGCAAATTTGAAATATAGAAAAACATTGCTTAGTGTTATTTGAAAAATCTTGTTATTGGGATGGCAAAACTGTTAATTTTGTTGCACTAAATAATACATCAAAAAATATCTCCCTGTTAATATTTCCATGGTACGAAATTTCAGCGATTTTTGTTTGTTTAAAATGCAAAATAATTTAATATGTTGCATTTTACACAATATCTTTATTTTGATTCTTGAAGTTGTTTTAAAGTATGTTGGCAGGCCTGAAGTCACATTTAGACCTCAAAGGACCTACTTAGACCTCGCGAGGACCGGGTTAGACCTCACGAGGACCGAAATAGACCAGTGAAGTTCGGCATAGACCTCATAGGTATTTGAGTGCTTGGAAAAACCGGTCTTAGCAGGACTTTTTTGGCATGAATAAACCTCATGCATCTATCTATCTATCTATCTATCTATCTATCTATCTATCTATCTATCTATCTATAGCTTCAACCGGTCGCTTCGTCCCCGAGTAGTAGATAAAAAAGAAATATATTTTCGTCAACTTTTCTCATGTCCTTGCTTAACAAATTGTTTTCCTTGAAGTCAAAGAAAATGTTTCTGTAACATGTATGAAAAACCATGAGTTTGTTGGTGAAATGTACCCCAATCTTCCATTGACCTTTTTTCCGCAAAATACTAATTAATTAGTTAATTAATTTGAATGTTTTGTTGCGGAAAGTTCATTTTAGGGTGTTATTATTGTATTAAGAATTATCTACTATAGTATCTATTCACAAATAAAAAAGTTGACTTTTTTTCAGAAGTGAAGTCTATGTTGGTTTGTGTACCTTACATGAGCTTCTCGTACTAAGTCAAAAATGATAAAAATCAACTTTAAAAATTTACTGCGGGCAAACTATTTGTTATTTTTTAACCGGATTTGAAGAATATGCTAGGGTTTTACACAAAGAATCTTAGAAAAAAATTGCGCTCCATTCCGTTAATAATAACGTAAGATAATTTTTAAAAAAATATATACTTTTCAAAAAATCAAGGTCGCTGACTCCCCTAAAATCAGAAAAAAGCTTATATTTTTAAAACTGTTGTCTTTAGTGCATCTAGGTTTGAATATGTTGGCTATCTGAACTTGCTTTTAATATCACTAAAGTTTGTTTTATTATCTACATCGAAAATTAATTAATTAAAAATGATGTTTTCTTATTTTTGAAACCGGTCGCCTCCCGACTTTGAAGTGTTTCCAATTGCTGGATATTACCCCACATGTTCTCAACCAATCAAATAATTCTATTTGGTTGTGCGACGAAAGAGCGTTTAACAACTTCTAAATTTCTATATGGCAATTTTGAAATTGTGTTTAAAAATAGTAACTACTCTCAGAGCTACCAACATTTTAAGAATATATTCTTGTAACACTAGCGAATGAAAATCCTTGGCGGGATACTGAATTTGCATGAGGAGAGACGATACAGTTCAAGGTCATAGAAGTAGAGGGCGCAATTGTGCAAAGACAATGAAGAAGCAAAGTGGGAATCGAATCTTACGGTAGCTCCATGCAGGGGAGGGGTTGTCTAAGATACATAATGTTCGCGTGCGAGAGAGAGAGAGGAAGGGAGTGAGTGAATGTGTGTGTGTGTGAGAGAGAGAAAGAGAACCATGTTGTCAGTGAAATGAATCAATTCAACCGTTCGCGCTTCATTGAGTACAAAATAGTTTTCTTTGTAAACATCTTTCTTGGAAGTTGTTTCAATGTGTTGATTATTTTTCATTAAAAGCGCTTTTTTAAAGGATAATATAAGCATTTGTTACTAAAGGTATATTTCTGTTTATCTTCTGCTCTGTAACATACGCACCAGTATAGCCAGCAATTTTTTTTCCTATGGGAGCAGGACTTCTTTTAGAAGGGGTGAACATTTTACACTAAAAGCAAACCAAGTTTGTTTCATATTTATTATTTATTCTCTACTTTATTAAAATATGAGTCCTGAGACTATGTAAAAAAAAATAGACTGTAGATATGCAAGTTTATAAGGAAACAAAAATTGTTCATCGTAGTCCACTTATTTGACTTGCATTAACATAGATACTAAGAACGAGGAAATATTAGAGGAAAATTCAGTAATAAATTCGCTAGTGAGTGCATTCAGTTGGTCAAATAAGTGTAACAAATTGGGAGCAGTAGCGGTTTCTGAGGGAAGTCACGTCGGTAAAAATTTAAATTTTATTATTACAAGACTTGTAACTAAAATTTTACAAACACATAGAACACATATTAACCTCAAATCTGTAATTCTTTTCAACAAATGTAAATACCAATGAAATTATAATATCAAAAATTGCACTCTTACCAATTAAAGTATCTACATTAGCACATATCACTTTTGCTTTACTAAGATATCTATTTAATACCAACTATTCAAACCAAATAGTTATTTCTTAAAGACTGTTTTTTCTATATATAGACCTATAAAATTGAAAGTGACAATTTTCGTAACTTAATAACTTTTGAACCACCCGACCAATCTCAATTAATTTTCATCATAAATAAGGTTGAGCCTGGGATCTTTTCACTTTGAAAGTGCAACTTGGAGCAGGGGATGGGTATATATATATATATATATATATATATATATATATATATATATATATATATATATATATATATATATATATATATATATATATAGTGGTGCTATTCTAATTTCTTATATATAGTATAAGGATATATATAACTCTCTTAGGAAACAAACTATACAAGGTAGACAAAACGAAAATATTTATTGGATACCGCAAGTGACATGTACAGACCTACACAGCATCCTATTACAATGTAATGTGACGAAATTAGGCTAGGTAGCACTGCGAATATCTTGGAGACGGGTTAGCCAAGATAGATGGTTCTCAAAAAATGTTGGGAAGATCTTAATCGAGCAATGGACCAACAATTTATTATTGATAATGATACGTATGCGTTTCATATATAAATTACTCTCACCACTACACTCATGTGATCCCAGTTCTCATTCTTGATACCTGAGCTTTTGAGATTAAGAAATAAACGGTTATACCTTGTTTTGAGAGATCATATGTTTAACCCTGTAGATGTAAGAATTTCTAGAAACAAAGATGCTTAAAATAAAATTTTCTGTTCCTGGATATAACTGGGTGAAAATTACTTCATGTTTGGTTCTAACAAACGTTTCTGCGAACTCGAAATATTTTAACAACCTGTTCTGGCGAACCGGCTGAATAGCACCACTATATATATCGTGGTATAGCATCACTATATATAGCACCACTAAATGATCGTAAATTACCGACATTAATGTCCAATCCATAGTTTTCGGGGTCACGGAGACGAACAGTAACACTTCCGATGCCATTTAAATCCAAAAGCATCCCCCATTAGTACTCCTAAGGGGAGACGGTAACATGTAAAAATAATTGAAATTGACAGATATTAGTGTCGAATTCCTAGCTTTTGGGATCCCTCAGTTGATTAATGACAGTTTTATTGCCTTTCATATTCCAATTGAAACGTTGAGTTGATTTTGAGTTTTACGCCCCGTTCAGCAGCGAGGCTATATGAGACGTGGACCTACTGATTGACGTGGAATCCGAACCTCATGAGCTCCCACTGGGAATCGAACCCGGGTCTCCCACGCCAAGGGCGCATACGCTTAGCCACGAAGGAGATCCGAATTGAAACGCATTCTCCCTATGCGAAGAACGGGTATTGTGCTAGTCATAACCGAAAAAAAGAAGAAAAAGATTCGTGAAACTAAATTTTATACAGATTAGCAACTACCCTTTTGGAAAACAACATAAAATAATCAACCTTCTTTTTACCTTTCTGCCTTCTTTTGTTCGATAATTTCCACCTTCAACAATAAGCTAAGAGAAGAAAGCTTTGTTCGGCTTCAAACATGGAACAACACTCCAACATGGAAAGTAGCAACATTATCTTTATTAAAAAAAAAAAGTCAGGGCTACCATTTAGAAGAAGCTCAACAGACTTATCTAATCGTAAGTGCAACACTGCCCCTATGCTCTATATAAGGCAGGCCGCGGTGGCTCAGCTGCAAAGCGCTCACCTCTGGTGCGAAGGGTCTATGGTTCGACCAAAGTTCTACCAAATAGAATTTGTGGTGGATAAACGCTTTGTGCGTGGGTTCTCCCGTTTTCTTCTACGTTCTTCATTCCACTTCTTTCATTATCATTGTCACCGCCGTCATAGCCTTGAAGCAAATCATGAAACTCGAAAGTATAGAAGAGGAAAAAAATTGCTATTGGACTGCCTGTGATCTCAGCTGGTTGTGTAAGGAGCTTTTCTGTTATGACACTCACAAAACATGAATAAGAACTATGTTAAATGGTACATTTTCGAAATTGATTCTGCTTAACTTAGTCACATTGTTAAGCACAATTGAGACCCCAATGGGTATTTGCACATAGGGGAGGAGCTAGTGGAAACGTCGCCTCGGGCGCTGATTCCAAGAGGCGTCTAAGGAGCAAGAAGGAAAAAGTGTTGGAAATGAGTAAACATTCCCAAAACAGTATTAGCCATATTGTTGCCAGTTTGCAAAGAAGTAGATTTGTTAAACGTTTTCTTCTAAGCTCCGCTCGCAATCCAAACTTCTTAATAGGAGTCAGAACAGGTTTGCACTTATTATTTCTCAGTAATAGTTAAGAAAGTCATTATATACCTAAGAAGGGCCGTACCGTGGGGGAAGCGAGCGGGGCGAATGCCCCGGGCGCCGAAGTAAGGGGGCGAAAACTTCGGGAGAAAAAAGGAAAAATGATACGAAAAATTGTTTGGAATATGTGTATGGGAGCGCCGTCGTATACTCTCGCCCCGGGCGCTGATTTTCCACGGCACGGCCCTGTACATAAGTATGATTCCTTAATGATTATGTGATATACAAGCTACCGAGTAATGATTTATAGTGTTTTCAAAATTGGAAACGGTGAAAGTCTCAAATACGTGTTAGGCGTTTTAATGACGATGAGTTTGGTTTGTTAATCACACTTTTCTACCCAATCGGATTAATCACGGCAGTCAGAATGAAAGTATGAAAAATAAGGCGGGTTAAGAAACACACACAACCTGCTGTTTACGAGGGAATGTTAAAAATGAAGGTAAAGAAGGCAAATAATAACATTTTTTAACCTGAAGCAGTTGTAGAATGGGGGCTTAAGGGATCAGAACTTAATCCAATGAATTTCGTCTTTTTCAAAGACTGATCACTACCAGTATTTGCTTTTGGTCCATTAACATATGAAATGCTTTCAATTTGAAGGACTTTATTGGGATCATTTTTCCATCAAACAGGACACGTAAGTTTGGCCCTCCACTGTACAACACGTATTGATCGTTTTTTTTTTTTTTTTTTTCAATGTGACATGTGGACCCTCCTCTTCCATCAGCAGTAACCAGGTCACCTGTGAGTGTCGTGGTGTGAAAGTGGTGCGGTAAAATGGGCGACCTGACAGACTTCCAAAGAGGCATGATCCTTGGTGCCCGTCTGGTTGGAGCTTTAGTGGCAACAGTGGCGAACATTGTGGGGTTATCGAAAGGCACTGTGTTCAATGTCACCATGGTATACACAATGGGCAAACGACTTCTACAAAGCACAACAGTGGTCGAAAGGCAACCCTGTCAGATAGGGACCAAAGGGCATTAAAACGGATTGTAGCAGCTAAAAAGAAGACCACTGCAATGAAAATTACGTCTGAACTCAATTCCGGCCTACAGAACCCGGTTTCATCGAAAACAGTGCGACGGGAACTTCATAAATTGAAAATTCATGGCAGGGCCCCTGGTCACAGAGTAAATGAAAAGAGGCGTATCCAGTGGTGCAAGGATCACAAGGGGTGGACTCGTGATCAGTGGAAACACGTAATATGGCCCTATGAATCGACCTTCACGTTGTTTCCAACAACCGGTCATGTTTACGTATGGAGAACACCGTCGCAAGCCTATGATACAGACTGTCTGCTCACAACTGTAAAGCATGGGGGTGGTTCTGTTACAGTATGGGCAGTGATATCGTGGTTTTCTGCAAGTACCATCATAGCCTTGCATGGAATGATGAATGTTAAAGTGTATGAGACCATTTTGGAGGACCAGATTCTCCCATGGCTCAAATATTGTTCCCTGATGGTGATAGCATCTACCAAGATGATTTGGCACCCTATCACACTGCAAAAACGGTGAAATCATGGTATAAGGAGCATGACCAGGAGCTATCACACCTCCCCTGGTTCCCGCAACCACCAGATCTGACATCATTGAGCTATTGTGGTCTGAGTTAGAAAGGCGTGTTCGGTCTCATTACCCTCCACCAGCATCCCTTAAAGAACTGGAGCGTGTTTTGGAGGAACAATGGTACAAAATTCTACACATTACATTTCAGGAGCTGTATACGTCCATTCCACGTAGGATCCAAGCTGTCTTGGACGCAAAAGGAGGTCCAACACGATACTAGATATGATTTTCACAGTTTTGCAAACGTTTTAGATTTTTTTGTCAAACCCCTATATATATAGTCATAAAATAATTTAAATTTAAAATGCTATTTGTGTGGTCACATACAGAATAAAATTACAATTTGTAAATTTCTATTACTGTTCTCCAAATGGATTTAAAGAAGTTTTGTCAAATTTTACAACAACTCTTAGTTATGAAAGAAAACATAATGATCGCTTTTCGGGAGGACCGCGTTGCCTCAGTGGTAGAGCGCTCACCTCTGGTGCACGGGGACCCGCGTTCAATCCCAACTCCCGCCAAGTGAATCTTGTGGCGGGCGAACACTGTGTGCGTGGATTTTCTCGTTTTTTTTTCGTTTCCTTCCTCTTCCTTCATTCCGTAGATTATGCACTTTTTCGTTTTAGCTATTATATCCAATTCCAATAGTATAATTTGTATATATATCGAAAATATCATCATACTCTCTTGTTAGAGGTAACTAAACCCGTGAATCTAAGTTAAAAAGAAAAAAAGTAAAGAAAAAGTTATTGGAGGAAACTGAAGAGCATAAACACGAAGCACAGTGAGGTTTTGTAAGAGTAAGAACATAGCATACGACTAAAATAAAAGAAAGTAATATTTGTAATAATTAATATTTCCAAACCGATTTTAACAATGGCATATATCATTTTAAACAAATTTGTGATAGGATCGATTTTAATTGATCAGTTACACGAGAGTATAGAGTTCAAAACTATAGAAACTGTTTGCTCATAGTTGCTCATTTTTAAAAATGGGTCCAGTCAGTAGCTTGGTAAAAGATCTTGGGCCTTATGCAGAGTCATTGTGACGCGTGATTAGTGCCATAAGGAGTTCGACTAATATGTTTCCTGCAGTACTCAGGCCTTTAGTATGACGCTAATCATACGTCAAAACGACTCTTCATATTACCCCTTATGTTCATACCATACGCGAGGGTTGTCAAACTATATGTGAATAGGAGGAAATACAGTGCCACCACGCAGAAAAGCTCGTGAAGCATTAATTGATATGGTAATGACCTTTTTTTTTTTACAGTTGGAAACAAATGAACATGAAAGAAGGAATATAGAGCTACTATGAACAGACGAAGATCTTGATTAACGCTTGAACATCTGAACTAAGTCTCAATTCATCCTTTTCCTGCATGGTACAACTCTAACATTGTAGTGGTATCTTAAAAATATTTGAAACAGCTTACTTATTTATTATTATTACCACTTCGGATTTTTGAGCCAAATGTCATATTCCAGTTTTAACAGGATTTCTGTTTATATATATAAATATAACTTCTTGTAAGGGGCCCAAGCAAAGAGCAGGAAATTTTGTTTGGTAGCACTAGATTCTTTTTGCATGCTTTAAAATATAGTTTTATATTATATTGTAGTGAAATGGTGGTTAAATGTCTGAGAGGGGGGGGGGAGGAGACGCGTGGCCATCAGGAAAGTGTTCGACCCCTCTGACGTCGTGACTGTGATGGGTATAGGCGGAAGAAATCGACTTTTTGCAATAATTAAAATGAAATTTGGAAACTCACAACGATAAAAAAAGAAAAATTGTTACGCGTGATTTTTAGTTTGGTTTAGAAAATTTTCTTCAGGATACACTGGTTAAACACAAAGTTATGGATAAGGTATAAAGCTCAATCTTGTGCATTTATTTTGTGTGGTACGTACGGATTTAAAGATCAATTAAATTTCAGCCGAAGTCAGCAGATTGGATGCATGATGGGAATCGTCCTCCCAAAATCTTCTGGGAGCAACATTATACACTGACTTTGATAGGCCTATTGTTTTTTTTTTTGCTATTACTATTTTTTCCTAGATTCCAGTACGTAATACGAGTATAGTTGTTAGTCAGTATGTCTGAGTTATCTATCTGAAGCAGGGTCATCGTTTGAGGAAAACAGGAGAGCAATTGTTCCTCTGAGTTTGAGAAATACATATTAATCAATTGTATAATAATATACTAATAAAAAAAATAATTTTTTATGTGAGTGAATAATCTTGCCCCCATTTAGCAAAATTTGCTGGTGTCGAAGACAGAGTTCAGGCCACTTATTATTCTAAACTAGTTAGGTAGCAGTAGGGTAGTCAATTTCATTCCCCTGTGGTTCCAAATGGGAAATTACAAACTGGCATTTATATGCTGGAGTAGAGAAACTGGTTGAGAAATAGGATTAAAATTGAATTGGATTCTTAGTTTAGCGCCCCTTTCAGCAGCGAGGCTATATGAAACGTGGTTCTACAACTTAATGTGGAATCTGAACCACATGAGTTCCCGCCGGCAGTCGAAGCCGTGTCTTCCACGCCACAGGCATCCGGTGACAGTCCTAATGGCACTCAAATCCAAGTTTAGGCAAGAACGAACATGGCAGCTGGTCGGTGTTGCTCTTCGGCATTTCTATATTGCACTTATATTATGCTTATATATTGCTTTATTTATTTATTTCATTGATTTATTTACCTTTAAATATGGTATATTGTATAAATCTTATCTTCTCCATGCAAAGAACGGGTATTTCAGTTAGTATAAAATAATTCACCAAGTAGATACCTTGCTTCAGGAAATTGTACTGAAATTGAACTAAACATTCTTAAGTTTAAAAAAGAAAAATGTGGTACGTGAAGGTATTTTTTTTCTGGTAAAGTTGACTTTCATATATTCTCATTCCGTCCCTCTTAGGAAGTTTGAAGGCCTGGAGTAGTGTATTTTTGTCTATTTTCCGCCGGAGGCTACGTGATTCATTTCTAACCATGGTCACACTCACCAAAGAACAATATTATTATTATTGTACGAATTTATAACTTCTTAATTACTATATAACTCATATATGATGTATAATTCAGAACAGTAGGGGAATTGTTCTATTTATTGAATTGTAACTAGCTTCCTGTATATTTGATTTATTACAGGCCTACAGGCGTTTCTGGTATTTTGTTCAAACAAATGCATTGACTGTGTTCTATGTGCATAAATCATTTAAATAAGTCTAAACTTAGGAATTTCTACCTAACAGAGGAATAAAATTTAAAATTAATTTATTTAAATAAAAACTGAATTTGTCGTATAAGATTGTTCAGAAGATTATTGTAGTCAATAGTTACGGGTTACCATCGAGGCCGAAATTTAAAATCCAGTCACAATAGCTATCGCCTATATTGACGGCATGATACTTTGTCTTATTTCTGAAAATATAATTCAAATTTTCTAGTGATAACACACCAAATGTTCATTATCCCAGTGAATAATGAAATACAAATGTTCTCCACACTATACGTAATAGATTTTATATTAAAGTAAAATAAAATACAATGATTTTCCATATCCTGCGTTTTCCCATATTGTCATTTTCATTTAATAATTGACACTTCCCCTTTGAAAAAAAATTATACTAGTTTCTTTTCCATTCTTTCCAGGAAGTGCATGATGTAAACAGACCCTTAAACACACCTTTTAATGCACTGAAACATCAGCAGAGTTGATAATTCAGAATGTTAATTTATGAGAACCACGTTTTCCTTTGTAACCCCTTACAGAGACCTCATCCGATTAGTTATAAGTGTAAATGAAAAATTCATTTTTCCGCTCCATGGTTTCCAAGCTACTCCAACTAAACAAACTGAAAATTAATGACAGAACATCCATACGTATAGATTATTTGTCAATTTACCTGTTTTGTAAAAAAAAAAAAAAAAAAAAAAAAAATTACATCTAGCGACACTGCGTGGTTCCTAGTGTACTTCAATCGTTGCTTCCTGGTTTAAAAATATATGAATGAACAAGGCTTCTTTATGGTATAACCATTATTTGTGTATCTCTTCAGATTCAAAAGTTCCACTATCCCAAACTCCAGGTTGCATTGTATATTGGACACCCTCT
This sequence comes from Thermobia domestica, assembly GCF_964235325.1. NCBI lineage: Eukaryota > Metazoa > Arthropoda > Insecta > Zygentoma > Lepismatidae > Thermobia > Thermobia domestica. The sequence continues at coordinate 106,264,615 of NC_137457.1, forward strand.
ATTTATATTATGCGAGTAAGGTAGAGCTAGGAAAAAATGCAAATCTGAGTTGATCAGTTAGAGTTTTTTTTTCCTCTTATATCTTAAGCTTTACGCAACACGAAAGCCACATTTAACATATGATGCGAACAAATATATACGTTCCGATTCAAAATAAGGTAAAGGAAAAAAAAACTTTGTTTTCTTTCTAGTTTAACGACCCACGATTATGCATCGAGGCTATGGGAGACGGTGATGATAAGACGAACGGGTCTAGGAAAATGAAAGGCGGAAATTTTGGCACCGGAAATTTTGGCACCAGTAGTTTTGACACGGTAATTTTGGCACCGGTAATTTTGGCACCGGTAATTTTGGCACCAAGAAGCGAAGCAAACGGAAATTTTGGCACCATTTATAATAGAAATACAGAAAATGTGAGAAAATACTCTGAATGTAATAGATATTTAAATTTACATGTTATTAACTAGAACTGTTCCAGCGCGACGAATCAAACCAGTGACGAATGTACAGTCAGCGACAAAATTTCTTTCTGTTCTGTAAAATTTATTTTGCTTATAACTTTGGAATTGATTGACTGATTTGAGTACTTTTCTGAAATTTACCGAAAACTATATCTGCTTTAAGTTGCTGAATATTGCACTCAAATCTGTTCGTCCATTCGAGAGATATTCGCGGAAGAAATTTTAACATAGGAAAAGAGCTTTTGTTACTGACAGTACAGACACCGGTAAAGATACTATTGGCAGTTTCATTATATATTCAAAGCAAGTTAAAATTCCCCTCTAATGGGTTTGTATTTTACTTTCAAGTGCAAACAGTAAAAGCTAATTGGAACCAAGGAAATTGAAGTACAGAGAAAGAAAATTAGAAAATACTCTGGATATAATAGATGTTAATGTACCAATTTATTTTGCAGAAGAGATTACACCGAGATTCTTTCCATCGAAACTTCCGGCTCCCCTCTCACGCATATCCCAAAGCCTCATTAAAAGTTTAAGATTGAAATTGAAACAAATCCCTGAACGTGATTGGCTTGTCACACGGCGGCGCTGAAATCCGATTGGCCGGTCAACGGATGTTGTCGAAAAGTAAAAGTATAAATTCAGTATATGATTTTTACTTCATTATTTTCAGTAGTGTCATTAACTGAAAGCATGGATGTGATAAGGTCAACGCGAGGAGGCGAGAAATTGTGTTTAGAGGGGTATATGTATACAAAACATAAGATTTCGAAAGAAAGTATTCGGTGGAGATGTTGTAAAAGAGTTAGTCTACAGTGCCCAGGAATTTTGAACAGTGATTTAAATAAGTGCAATACAGTTTTGATTCACGAACATATACGGTGACGAAGATGCAGTGAAGGTTGAAAGTAAAATACAAACCCTGTGCAGTGAACATAGTGCAGTCTTCAGCAACTCAAAGAAGATACAGTTTTCTATAAATTACAGAAAATTTATCAAATCAGTCCATCAATTCCAAAGTTATAGGCAAATAAATTTTACAGAAGAGAAAGAAATTTTGTCGCTGACTGTACATTTGTCACTGGTTTGATTCGTCGCGTTGGAACAGTCCTAGTTAATAACATATGAATTTAAATATCTATTACATTCGGAGTATTTTCTCACATTTTCTGTACTTCAATTCTAAATGGTGCCAAAACTTCCGTTTGCTTCGTTTCTTGGTGCCAAAATTACCGGTGCCAAAATTACCGTGTCAAAACTACTGGTGCCAAAATTTCCGGTGCCAAAATTACCGTGCCCCTAGGAAAATTTGGTGTAAGAAACTCGGTGTAGAAAAATTCGGTGTACGGAAAACTCGATGTGGGGTAATTTAGGTGTAAGGTAGATTCGGTGTAAAACCTATTGAATATTACCACTTACGATAACTTACGACACTTCATATTGTGAAAACGAATACCATAAAATGTAACGAATAACCTATTTCAAGAAAAGCAAATTTATTTATTTATTTTTTATTTATTTATTTATTTATTTTATTATTATTATTATTATTATTATTATTATTATTATTATTATTATTATTATTATTATTACTATTTTTGCCTTAAGTCCAATACCTCTTGCATGTCTTTTGCGGGGTGTTACTATAAATTACTTTTCATCACACAATAAAGCTGACACTTTTTGTCACAATTAAAACAATTACAGCTATAAGTTCAGAGAATAGTTATAGAAACAACTAAAGACACCTTTCATATAGTGCATCATAGACCATATACGGGGTGATTTGTTTTTTAAACTCACGAATTTCATTTGGGTCTAGAATTTCTAACTGAAGTCCGATTTTCATGCGGTTTTTGGCAAATGATCAAGGAAGGATGGGAGATTTATGGAATTGTGTTTACTGGTTTAAATTAATTTGGGGTAATGTAAGCCACGCCTCTAGCAAAACAGCAAATATTCGCCAGTGTACCTTATAATTGGAATTAGGTGAGACGCGGTGTGGAGATTTGAGTTTCTTCGTTAGATGGCAACCTAGCCTAGGTCAATAAGAAACAGGAAACTGGCCGTTATATTGAGAATTATGCTGTGCTACTGTATCAATGTGATCAAGACACAGTTACAATAATGTACTCTTTGGAGCAACGTGATTTTATCGTTAAAAAGTTTTTGGAGAACGGAATCTGTTGTTGCTACGCAAAGGGTATTTACAAGCACTTTTGCCTCACGTTCTGCCCCAGACAGGAACATAATATGGTCGTTAGTGAATAAATTGCAAGGAACAGGACCGCTTCTGAGTGAGATAGGGAAGCATCGGACCCCCTGGTGGGTGTTGTGGAAGATGTCAGTTACCGACTCTTTAAGTCGCTCAAGAAATCTCTCTGTCGTTTGTAGTGAGAAACCGGCTATAGCTATTCAACATGTGATTTATGTGTATTACCACTAACACTTAATTTGTATTCTAGCACTTAATTTGTATTCTAACACTTAATTTGTATTCTTCAATTTCGCTTCAAATATTCAATATCTCATTCGAACTATAAGGTACACTGGCGATTATTTGCTGTTTTTCTTGCGTGCTGCTCGATATTACCCCGGATGAATTTAAACCAGTAAACATAGTCCCATAAATCTCCCATCTTTCCTTGATCATTTGTACCAAACCGAATGAAAATCGGACTTCAGTTAGAAATTCTAGAGCCAAATGAAATCCGCGAGTATTAAAAGAATCACTCTGTATATGCCGTACACATGTAAGATGCAAAAATATATTGGTAAAAAAAAGTCTTAGTGGAACGGGAAATATAAAGCAGGATGGATTTATCAGATAATAGTTGTACAAATAGTTGACTTCTCCTCCAATCAGACACTTCAGTTTGTTTGCCTTAAGTTAAGGCAAACAAGTACTGCAACCCTATTGACTCCTTATTGACTTCTCCTCCAATCAGGCGTAGATACTTCAGTTGAGGCATTTATTTTTACACATTTCAGTAACACAACATATGTCGTTTTTGAAGACTTTAGATTTAAATATTTATTTATAAAATAGACATAAAATCATTACAACATTTTTGAAAAAACTCGTCGGAAAATCTCGTCGAAATGTAGAATTCAAATTATTTCAGGAACACAATTTTTTAAATTTCTTATAGTAGACAGTAAAAATATGTTCTACACAAAGTTTGAATTTAAAACTAATACGTTCCTTTATCTTCAAACTTAAGTTTCTAATGGATTCTACGGTCTACTACAACAAATCTTTCTTTCCACCTAGCATTCCCCACACCGAATTTTCCGTACACCAAATTTTCCGTGCACCGAATTTTCTTACACCAAGTTTTCCTACACCGAGATTTCCTACACCGAATTTTCCTGCTCCCAAGACGAACGATATTGGTGCTGTCATGAAAGTAGGAGGAAACGGGAGAAGAAGACCCACGCAGACGGTATTTATCCACCACAAAACCCACTAGGTGGGAACTCTAATGGAAAGCGAGATCTCACTGTTCAGAGGCGAGCGATCTACCACTGAGCTACCGTGGCCCCGAATGCCATTTCTTTTGGGATTCTCCTGAACATAAGCAGAACCATAGTCTGTCATATTCTCATATATGAGCTCCCTCATGGCTGTATGGTTAACATACGCGTCTTTGGCACGGGATAGCCGGGTTCGATTAATGGTGGGATTTCGTCTTGTTCGGATGCATGTTAATTTGTAGACCCACGTCTTATATAACCTTGCTGCTGAACACAACGCTAAAACCCAATTCAACTCAACTAATATTCTCATTTATAAATGTGAGACTCGTAGTTTTTTTTTAAAGTACACTATATTATCTAAGAAGAAATGACGCATAAAATTAAAAAAAAAACAATTAAATAATATGTACTAACTGGGATGTTATTGTGGTTAACTGATAAAAATTTTGCTCTGTTGTGAGATCTCACAAAATTTAGATTTCATCTCAATATGTAGAATTATGTATCATATGGTTTCCTATGAGTTTTAGGCTAGACGCTGACATCCAACTATCTATTGCGCAAAAGCTTATAGTATCATGGGTACCACTACTTTATATTATATTGCAATAATGTGTAAATACTGTATTAATTTGATTAAATTTGAGAGTCGCGATTTTAAACAAATTGAAAATTCTGCAACTGTGATCAAACGGTTTGTTTAGTTTCTTTGGTAAATTCAAACTTTCTTTCTTAGGTTTATTATTTGTATATGCAACAATCTTGTAAGTGTGTGCAGCTCCCAAGTTTGTGTGGTGTTCGCCTCTGTTAAGGAAACATAATACAATAGAGTCGTTCTTCAAAATTCTACAATATTGTTAGTTTTCAATGAGGAAAAAAGCTTCTCCAACGATGAGATATCAAATGATAAATCTAAATGAGATGGAGAACATAGTATGCTGGAGTGTAAAAGCTCACATATAATTTTCGAGAAAATAAAAGAAAAAAATTTAAGAATTAGTTCGTATAAAAATCATGCTACTTATTGAGATGAAAGTAATACTGAAATATGTCCTCTTCATTATGACACAAGCAAGATTAAAGTACGTACTATGGTACAGAGATGGTGTGGATCAATGAAAACTTGACCCACGACCCACTGACTCACCACTCATCGTGATCCATGAACCACTGACCCACCGTGACCCACTCTGAACCACTACCAACCATGACTACTCCGGGCCACCACCCACCATGAACCTCTGGAACTCACTCCGACCCACCAAAACCCATCATCATCTACTTTGCACAAAGATTCACGCCTTCTTCTCTACTGACTAAAGAGTTTACACTTGTAATAAAACAAGGTTGTGAAATTATCAGTAATCGACGTTTGAACTTCTGCGGTGAATCACGCAAGTACCGCTCTGTTACAAAAACGGTGGATCTGACCTTTACGATATAAAATGGTAAAGTGTTTGTCATGGGCCAAATTACGATAAACTTAAATTTAATCATCATATATAGAAGTATTTTCCTGTTGAATTACTAATACTTTCCAGTGGAAAATTGAATGAAATTTGAGACTCCATTCAAGGTATAGTAGACCAACGTAAAGGAGTAAAAATGATGTAGTTTTCCATATAATTAAGCATAACGTACAAACTTCAATTTTCATTAACTAAGCTTACAATATAAATTTTGTCTATTTTTTTCTCACAATTTTATGGCTTAATTGCCTTGTGCTCTGAAAGCTCCATATAATAAATATACGATTCAGCAATTATTATAGTAGAAAGCAGTGGATATATAATGCGAAGCACTGTATTTCTTGTTTCTTAATTAAAAATTATTTCTCAATTTATTTTTCAACTAATATCGATCATTTTCGCTTACTTTTAAAATCAACCCACTACCAGTTTTCCATATATAGAAAGATTTATAAAAAATGTTAGAACACGTTCTGTTTATTTTTAATAAAATGTTAATATCCTGAATTTCAGCTCCGTCAGTTGAACAACTTGTGAGATACACAATTTTTTGCAAAAATTCGGACCCCCACTTCCCCCATTGTATATGTATTATAATGAAATTGATATAACATTTCAGTTCAGACTGGAGCCTAACTATATTCATTTCATTTGGTTTTGCCATTTGGTCGTGATCATCACGTGCAGATAGTTACAGTCATTTTTATGTAATAATTCATATAGTACAGCTGATTCAAAAATATATTTTCCCAGTAGTTAACACCTCTAAAAACTCACAGGCTGTATCTGGAAAGCCAGGTTGTAAGTCCTGTTACTATTATTACAATTATTACCTGTACCTGAAGTTTTTTTTCACTTAAATATACATGTATACACTCCTCTTAGATAAGTAAACAGAAACAAATGAAAAAGGAAGGAAAATGGAGGCCTTGACAGTAAAACATACTTAGAAATTCACCAGTGTTTACCGCTGTCTATAGGGATGCGCACGAATCGAGACAAGTCTCGAGTCTCGACTCGACTCGACTCGAATTCGAGTCGAGATTCGAGTTGAGACAAACTCTGTAAAATTCGAGACGAATCGAGACAGACGTATTTCTCGACTCGAATTTTCGAGTCGAGACTGTTCGTAAAAATATACATGTATACACTCCTCTTAGATAAGTAAACAGAAACAAATGAAAAAGGAAGGAAAATGGAGGCCTTGACAGTAAAACATACTTAGAAATTCACCAGTGTTTACCGCTGTCTATAGGGATGCGCACGAATCGAGACAAGTCTCGAGTCTCGACTCGACTCGACTCGAATTCGAGTCGAGATTCGAGTTGAGACAAACTCTGTAAAATTCGAGACGAGTCGAGACAGACGTATTTCTCGACTCGAATTTTCGAGTCGAGACTGTTCGTAAAAATCTCGACTCGACTCGAATGTCTCGAAAATCTTTCTATAATTTTTAATATTATTTTGAAGAAAGTACTTACTCAGAAACAATCTTGAAACTAATTCAAGTGAGCACCCATGCATAGACGTAACTTAGGGGGGCAAGGGACAACTGCCCCCCCCGCATTTCTGAAGTTTAACAGGATAGTCATCCAGTGTTATCTATGAACTGAGCTGAAGCGAATACAACACCATTTTGCTTAATTTTACGTTTTTGTTTCACAGTATTAAGGTCTTGAGGCGACTAACCAGGCCAAGAGAACGGAGGGGCAAGGAAGGGAAAAGATAGCGACTCTGGCCTGACAAAAGGTACCAGGTAGAACTTCAGTCACTCAGTCAGGATGGCCGGTCGGAACAGAGTTCGTGGCCATGCTCCACCTTTAAAATGCTGCTCGTTAGGCATACACACTGCCCAGGGCTTAAAGTGGTTTCAGTGAATAGCCACCTCACCAGAATGCTTATCCACAGTTTTTTGCGAGAACGCAGTCAACAATGAAAGTAAATAATCCATGATCCATGTTCCAGATCTGGTTTGATAGATCATACTAGTCGTTTCATAGACGGAACCAAAATATTAGTTAGAAATTAATGCACAGTTTGTACAGTGACTGTTGTTGCACACGAACTAAATTCTGACAACAGGCTGATTTGCCAGAACTTTGTGCCGAGCGTTCCGGCTCACTTTAAGCCTTGACACTGCCTCTCTACTATTAGCTTGGTAATTGTCACTCACTTTCGATGCATGTGTTCTGAATTGATTCACACCTCACTTTATTGCTTTTTTCGTTTTTAGACATTACATGTTCCTTTACGACGGTAATAATAATTTATAAACTGTATTGTCATGATTTTTTATTTTTCTGTTATATCATAAATGCTTGTAATTTGAATAAATATAGGACTTATTCGGACATTTTTGGGGGAGGGGAGGATCACAGAGGCAGTGTAAAATTGTGATTGAATATATATTTTAAAGAAATTTCTCATGTTCAGAGATGTTCATATACCTTCTCTCTTACTGATTCTGGCTGTTTCCTAGGCAATGGACAGTTATTAAAATTTTGTCTTACGGTACCTATGCTCATATTATTATAAAATGTTCGACTGTAAACTGTCTTTAAGTCTGAAAAATGTTCTAGAATAACAATGGGAATTGAACTCTGATTTTAATCATATCTGGTAATGTCTTGCAATAAATGTTTTGCCACATCCATCTTAATAAAGGTTAGTGAACTTTGAGCGTGCTGGAGAAAGGGAATGCGGTGTACGTTGATGGTCAAAGGAAGAACAGGTCGGTCTGTTGTCTGGGATACAGGGTGTTTTATAAGGATAAGCAGAGACATCAGAACACGGCTCTTTGTCGGAAATCTTGTGGTCTTAATACAAAAGATATTTTAATCATTTCCCTGTGTCACAAAAATAGCAACATCTATTGTTGTAAAGTGGAAAGGGAGAATTGTAAGGTTAAAACAACGAGTTATTTTTACTAATAGCCACCCTGGCACCCAAACCAAAAATAATACACTTGAATTATTCTGAAGTTTGTGTTTGCTGTGAGCAAGAGCCCCCCAAAGCTCATATGGGCCCCCATGTATTTTTTAAATATGTATATTTATATGCATTTTGTATTGTTATATGTATTTTTTATGAATATACAAACCCACGTCTGGATGGCCCCTCCCCCCAGAGTTACAGAGAAATCGGCGCCCTTGGCAGTGAGCAGTTCGTTTGTTTTTTTTTTCTGTATATATAGCCTTCACGTGTATCGGTGTATAGTGGTTTCATTTTTTTATATTTTATCAAGGGTATTTGAAGATTTCTCAAGTTTCACAGGAAGTTGTGACTAATATGCAGTGCTCCAAAAAAAAAAAAAAAAAAAACTTTGTTGGAATAATTTAGTAAGAAGCCGAAACTTAGCAATATTGACAGTGGCAGCGGAGATAATGAAATAGTGACTAAACAATCTACTTCTTGCGTTTCAGAAGATAAGAATTCAAGTGCTAGTGTGAAAATTTTACAAGCAAACAAACAAGTTAATATTTCCATTTCCGATGATACTATAATAATTAAACAGAATAGTTAGGGATTAGCTTACGCACTTTCTTATTACGATAGTCTTGTTCGATTCTCATTGGAAGCTCATTTCGTTCGGGCCCCAAGTTAAAATGAAAGTGCATTTCCCATATAGTTTCGGTGCTGAAAAGAGACGACATAATTTAAACTAAACGATCAAGCAAAGTGATTATTCATCAGCGACCAGTCGAAACCACTCAGAACCTTGAAGTTTAGACAAGACAGCTGCTGCTTTTATTTGATATTTTATTAAGAAATATTTTGTTTCTTATTGGCATTATCTAAAAAAGTTTTCTTGTCCGCTAGAAATCTTTTCAGACGAATGGCCACATCAGTTTGGCACGGATTATTCACAGGTGAAATTTTCCCAGGGGATCACCCTGATAAATATGTCATAGTTCACATCAGAGTATTCCACGAGGCGGTAAGTTTCAAACGATCCCGCTTCATGAGGATACCTTATTACAACTACAATGTTGAAAATTGACTAAATATTTATTTGAATATTTCACTTAAAGTTTGACATTTTCAATAATAATAATAATAATAATAATAATAATAATAATAATAATAATAATAATAATAATAATAATAATAATATGGTATTTTGATCTAAAAGGTGCAAAGTGTTGCAACTTTATAGTGTCCATATAGAAATGCGTGTAACTCTGAAAAGGTTAATTGAAATGTGTTTAAAATTTAAAAGGTAATCATAATTTTAGGACATTTAGGTTGTTATATCTTATTAAGGATAGGGTGGACTGTCCTCATGCTAGTGTAGTAATGAAAGGCTGAATAGTGTATATTTTGGAAAAAGTTTCATTTTAATTATTGACCCTGTTAATGTTATGTACGAATGACATGTTTGTACCATAAAAAATTAGTTTCATTGATTTTTATCGCATGAGGATTGCTTATAAGTATTAAGATTCGCACAAGTCATTCAGCTCAATGACACCTATTGATTGATGAATGTCTTATTTTGGACGTTTTTCCATGGAGCGGCAATTGTTAACTGATAGAAATTAGCGTTGATCACGAAGTATTGCTATTATAATATGATTTTATTGTTGAATCCAAAGAGGCTATATAGACTATCAATAGTAGGAGTTTTTTATACGTATATTGATAAGAACATTTTTTTTCAGTTTAAGGTAGAACTACATCATTATCCTAAAGTATTGCTGAAAATGCCCCTTAGTAAGATCCTTCTACGTTTCTTCGTGTCACTTCTACCCTCTACCCTCTATATATAGTCTAAATCTCTAAAAAATGAAAGCTAGCTCATGGAACTAAATACTACTATGCCTTCCACGCTAATTAGTGCCTAGAGCAAGCACCTGCGATTCAGAAATTTAAATGGACTACAGTGATTCGGGTTCCACTCTAAACTCCCATCAAATCAATCAACCAACTAGTGACGTACACAAAATTTCATGAGGGAATAAGTTCAATCACCCAAAATCTCATTGTTTCAAACACATTTTTGAACACATGTCTTAATATAGTAATTGTTTATTTTTTCATAGTATCTTGTTAAATGGGGAGTTAAAACCAGGAAATCCCGCCTTTCTGTACTCCACTGCAACCAATTTACATATTACGAGTAAATGTGTAAATTACGAGTATTAATGGTAAATTTCTCCCTACCAAAACGCATTGTAGCACACTTTATTTTGTGAAACATTAAGTATTTTGACGAGATTTTCCAATTTCTTCAAAAGGTAGCTACTTTCTAATGATTGAGAAGAATGTTTGCTATTTTACCTTTATGTTGCGCGAGGGACATTCGAAATCCTTCCTAGGGATTTTATTAAAACAGGTTTCCAGAATTTTGTCTTGATACATTGGACAGTGTGACTTCTAGGTCTGTAAAGGGGAGGACATACAGACCGAATCAGAAAGCCAGTTTTAAGTCATGTATACGACATGAAACGCGTAAATCCGACGAAACTTTTGTTTTGAATTATAACCACAAGACTCTTTACTAGTACTGTTGTTCCAAAGCCAAAAGCACATCCTACCTGTAAACTATCTCTTCACATACATCGTGACGTGATCTCTTCAGGCTTTCCTAAGAAAAAAGGTATTCTATTTTCTATATTGTAGGGTTATATAGGAGAACCCCCGAGGAAACATACGCACACGATTTTTGTCTGCCACAAAGTCCACTTAGCGCGAGCTGGGATCGAGGCAGGAACTCTACGCACCAATGGTGGGACGCTCCTCTGGTGTATGAGGTCACCGGATCGATCTCATTCGTGGCAAGTGGACTTTGTGGCGGTCAAACACTGCGTGGATAGTCTCATAGTTCTCCCGTTTCCTCCGATTTTCTTCATTTCTTCATTATCATTCACCTCATCATCACTATTTTCACGTCATTACCGTTAACCTTGGATTCATATTCATGGGACGTTAAACTAAACTGAGTTATCTTACAAAATGTGGAAAAATAATTGCTTGAGCCGTTTTTGAGAAAATTATCCGAACAAACTTACTTCAAGAGAAACTCAGTAAATCGACAGGGATTTCCCCAGAGAAACACTACATGAAGTTGTTGATGAAATACTTGTATATGACACAATTATAATTGTTAGAGTCATTTTCGAAGAAACAGCGATTTCAAGTTTTCAGCTGTAAGAAAATTACTTTTATACGGAAGTAATTATTAAATTCGATGCCCCTTACCCTAGAGAAACTTATACACAACCTTATGATTAAACTTTGGTCCGATACGTTGATACTGACATGAAAGACATGAACTGACATAGCCTTTTCAACATATAAGAGCCCTAAAATATGTAAATCTGTTCAGTGGCGTATTTAGGGGGAGGTGCACCCGGCTCGAGCTCCCTCATTGAGTGCAAAGTTTTCTTTTTTTTTTTTTTAAATGTACTTGCAACGATAAGAGAAAAACTCACGAAATTGTCACCTAACGTTCTTGTCGAAATGAAGAACAAAAGGCAGCATATCTGCAACAAAATGACCCATCCCTCTTCACCTCCATCTCCAAACACACACACCAACGAACACTTTTAACAAGCGAAAATGTAATTGTAATGGAACGCTTTAAAGCCCCATTTCAATTCGGCTCTCTCTGTTCTTGGTACTTTTCTCCTGAACAGTACAGTACAGGCAGTGCCAAACCGACAGAAGTGCGCTGATTGTTGAAACACAGCGACTGGCGGCTTGGCCGGTCAGCAGCGCCTTATGAAGGTCCCATTAGAAGCAATGTTCCGCCAGCGGTGGCTCAGTGCGGCGACTACTGTGGGAAACTTGGTTTGGGAGTGAGGGGGATGATGGACGGTAGGGTGGGAGAGTAACAGGTACGAGCGAGTACACAGTTCGGTTAAGCGGTCGTTCGGTTGACCGACGTTCGGATAATCGACGCTCTACTGTATATATATATATATATATATATATATATATATATATATATATATATATATATATATATATATATATATATATATATATACAGGGGCGGATCCAGGATATGATCAAGGGATCCAGGATATATTTTGCCGTTTTATCCAGTGTATATCTGAGCGTCAAGGGAGGCTATAGCCCCTCTTGGATCCGCCACTACACACACACACACACACACACACATGCGTGTGTGCGTATGTGTGAGTGTGCGTAATAGCCATACTTGCATACTTGGATTCATGTTCAACACAAAATAGGAATGTGTTGTATATAGTTTTGCCCAAAAATTTTCAGCCCCTCCCCTCCCATTGAGAATTTCTGGGTACGCGCCTGAATCTGTTGAAATCTGTTCTTTGCACAATGACAAGATCTCCAATACTATCATCATTGGAAAGTTAAGAAAGACATATTGATACGTTAAAATTAAAATTAAAATAAAAATCCCAATAGGGCACGCCAGGCAGTGATTTCCGAAGTGCTTAGGTGATAGTAGAAATATTTACCTAAATGTATATAAAGAAGAAGTAGATCTTATACGTTTAAAAATGTAAGGCTTTTGGATCAGTAGAAATTGTCCCTTGATAAAAATCTGTTTATACTTGGAATCAGAGCCGGATTTAGGGGGATGCAAAGGTGCACATACACCCTCCTTCATTGTAAATATACAGTACCTAAAATGAGAAGCTACACAGTAAAAAGTGGTTGTATTAATTCAACTCAATTTCAACACAGGGCAGTGGTTCCAGCGTGACTATCACTATGCGGTGTTAGTTCAACACATACCCCGCGGTGTTAGAGTTTAACACAGGCGGTGTGTTACGTCTTTAACCGGTTCATTAACGCTTTTATAGTTCTTCCATATACACTTTCAAATAATCTGCGCAAGTTCCATCTAATAAAGTTGATGCGTTTGTTGCTTCTAGTATGCAATCGCTTAGAAAAAGAAGCAATAAATGCATCAAATGTGAGAGATGAAATTTTGCGTATACCTGGATTTGTTTAAGTATTTCTTTCTACTGTGTTTGTCTGTAGCTTCAATTCATAAGCCTTTATAATTAGATGCCCAACATATTTGACAATCACGCAGAAAACAACACCGAAGATTCTACACTTGTGTTGATTTAACACACAGGCTGTGTGTCATTTCAACTACCGACATTTGACACACAACTCCAAATGGAGAGTGAGTTGTTCTAACCACTTGTTTGTGTTATATTTTAACACAATCGTGTTAACACATAGGCATGTTGTTGAAATAACACAACGATTTTTTACAGTGTAGCAGTGAAAGTAGTAACACTTTCTGAAAAATTCTGCTGCCATGTTTCCATTTGGGTTTAAAAGAAAGTGAAGTTTTGGAAAAATCAATAGTTTAAGTCAATTTTTTGAAGATTTAATGAAAAGGATTCACCGAGAGCAGACACTTAGCACTTCCAGGGCAATTCTTAATTCACACCACAGGTGCCTAAAGACATTTTAAAAAATCAAATTTAATTCAAATGTACTGGTAGTTATTAATGCACCCCATCAGAAAATCCTGGATCCGGCCCTGCTTGGAATTGGAATGTGCACAAAACTTTACAAATATACTTAGGAATTATTTATGTTAAATATAATTTGTCAGTAGACCCTATGTAAAATAAATAAATAAATAAATAAATAAATAAATAAATAAAATAAAGAAGTTCAATATGTTGTGACACGTAGTTGATACACAAAAGCTTTTACTTCATTACTATTAAAGATGAACGGGGACGTAATATGGAAGTTAATTCCTGTAAAGGTCGAAGATAACCACAACTTTATTTTCAAGGACTATCCGAACCTTTGAAAGTAACGTTTTTTCTACTGCCTTAATTTAGAACAAGAGAGATTTTGTAGGGTCATTAAATGGGTATAGTGAACGAAATTTCTTTCATATTTTTTTCTTCTGCTCTGCATTAATTTTCTTATTCCCTATAGACATTATTTCATGTTACAGTGTTTTCTTTTAATAGTTTATTATATTTTCATACTTTCGTGTTAAAGCTCTCTAATGAAATTTCATATCGACGTGTCGTCACAGCCTACAAAAATATTATTGTTTATGTATAATAGTAGTTTCCTGTATAAAAAAAATGGAAAGAAATTACAAATATAACTAAAGTGTTGTATATGAAAAAGTGAGTTAGATATAACAATGCAGTTTTATTTTTTTGACTTTAAAGCATTTCGTACCACCTATAATATTCCCTCTTAAAATATTTTTATCTGTCAACAGAATTATTTAAATTTACTTCTAGTATCAGTTTAGAAATGTTGGACCGTAAGTGCTACACCACTTAAGCACAGACACATTTAAGAAAATGCTAATAGTTAATGGGGGGGGGGATGTAGTAAGGTAACTAAAACAGTTCAAATATAGGATATCCGGTCATTTCTCTTCACACAAGATAATATACTATGAATACCTATGTTTTCATTAGTTTTCTCCTGTCAAATTAAATAACAAGAATCTTTTTTTTTTCTTTTGATGCAATAATAATATTTCATAGGTTCAAAGGTCCGAGAATTTTTGGAGGGCACCTGATTCTTCTAGTTGCGAACGTGCAACTAACTAACCAGTAATGTAGTTGGCGACATATCCCTGCACCAGTGGTGGTGATATTTATTAAATTTGTTGGTCCCGGTAATGTGTGTGTGTTAAATTGTCATATATCCAAACACATACACTTAGATTCTGGGGATCCCAAGCAAACTTGGGACGTCCATGACCCCCCAGGACTATTTTTTTTTTTTTAAGATTTGCAAACTGTGCTGTCCATAAGTGTGGAAAAGTGTGAACGTTCGTCTCCTTCCGTCCGTCTGTCAATATATACCAGAGCGAAAACTTTAAGATACGCAAGCGATTATTTTTCAGTCAATTTAGCGTCGCAAGAATGGATTCTATCTCCTCTGTTAACTCTCTATTCACAACGGAAGCTTCTCAGATAAACCATTTCCAGTTTCAACATTAGTACCATGTGTACATAAACAACAAACGTGTTTCTGAAATCGATTCAATGTCTCAAGAGAATACATCATCACTGCCTGCAACAGTCTACTAATACCAGAAATGGTTGAAATTTACTAGTGTTTCAGGTTTCAATATTGATTTTCCTAACACAAAAGTGATGACTCAAGAAAGTTTTCTTTTCGGTCTACTCATTGTTCGACGAGTAGATTCCATTTCTTTCTTTAACCCTCTATTCAAATCGGAAGTGGTAGAAGTCAACCATTTCCGCCATAGAAAGCTACGTTTATAGCGATAGAACAAAAACGGTAATAGATAGCGACAAGTGGTTTCTGTTAATCGATTCAGCGTCCAATAGAATATATCATCACCATACTCAGCAATTTTACCAAAACCGTAAGTGGTTGAAATTTACTAGTACTTCTGGTTTCAAAACTTGGTTTCGTTGATTTAAAAAAAGGTGTTTTATTTCGACTTTCATCTACTTGTTCAACCTGGAAATGGTAAAAATCTACGATTTTTTGGTTACAACACTGATCACATAATTGATAAAATGGAAATAGATAACGATAACTTTTTTTTATATGGGATACAATCCTGAACAATATGTTTCACCTCTGATTTTATTCCTCTTTTTCAGAACTGATATCAATTAGCAATTACAGTTTCAAAATTAATCTTCGTAAAACAAAAACAATAAGAAATATCGAGTAATGATTCTTTTTAATTTATTCAGTGTCCGAGGAACAGAATCAATCTTTGATGTTATTCCTCTGTTGCAACCAGTGGTTAGAGATGCATACTTCAAGGTTGAGTACTGAATTCGCAGTTTGGAAGTCTATCCTAGTGTTTCACACTGAAACGAAGCTCACTTATTATTATTATTATTATTATTATTATTATTATTATTATTATTATTATTAGTAGTAGTAGTAGTAGTAGTAGTAGTAGTAGTAGTAGTAGTAGTAGTAGTAGTAGTATTAGTATTAAATTTTATACGTTGGAACTGGAACTATCTCCTTGTGTGTCGGAAAAGATTAATTTATACTTACATCACATCACCTCAAAATGGACTAGAACGGCATTTCCCAAACATTTTTAAAATCATGACTATTTTCACTATTTAGAATGTTTTGTGGACCACAATACTCTTTACACTTTGAAAAGCTAATTTATCATCAACATTTGACCATGTCTGCATACATTAATAACAATATACAGTACGTTCATTTTTACAAAATAAATAAATAAATAAATAAATAAATAATAATAATAATTTTCGTATATCAATTAAGGTTCCCTTATTTTGTTTTTGTATAAATAAATACATATTCCTTTCATTTAATAATTCAACCGTGTGCGTAGGTTTTCTCGGGGTTCTCCCCTTTCCTATCACATTTTTATGCCACTATTTCATTTATTTCTCATCATAAGAATTTCCTTTACTCTAGCCGGCATAATCGTGGGACGTAAAACTGAAATATTTCATTTCATCTATATATTAATAGCGGCGTCTGTGAACAAAAAACTTTAGTTCCAAATTGAAAGTGGCTATGATTGTGACTCTTAATTTCTTAAACCACCCGAATGATCTCGATCAAATTTTGACGTACATGCAGTTCTGGCTTAGGAATGTTTTTAACTATTCACTTTGACGTTAGAGCTTAGGCGCGGGGGAGGAGGAGGAATTATACAAAAATAAATAAAACTTAATAATACTTGAATCGAACGACCAATCTCGATCAAATTTTCAACATAGATGACGCTCGTGCCTGGGATGGATTTTTACCATTTCACTTTGATGGAACAAAGTTGGCAATGGGGAGGAGGGGAGATATACAAAAATCAATAAACAAAAAAAAGTGCTCAGGTTTGTGAGTTAATAACTCTTGAACCACCCGATCGATCTCAATCAAATTTTCAGTATAGGTGAAGTTCGAACCTGGGACGTTTTTTTATCATTTCATTTTGATGGTAGAACTTAGGGGAGGGGAGGGAACAGGAGGAGGGCAAATATATGAAAATGAATAAAACTTAATAACTCTTGAATCACCCGGCCGATCTCGACCAAACTTTTAACATAGATAAGGTCCGTACCTGGAATGTTTTCATCATTTTACTTTGACGGCACAATGTAGAGGAGGTTAAGGGGGACATATACGTAAGAAAAGAATAAAATAGAATAGAAGAAATATAAAGTAAGTGTTTTTGTGACTTCATCACGCTTAAATCACCGAACCGATCTTAATCAAATTATCAACATAGATGAGGTTCGGACCTGAGGTGGTTTTCATCATATCCCTTTGACGAAAGATCTTACGGTAGGAGGAGAGGAGGGGAGAGATATAGAAAAATAAATAAGACTTAGTAGCTCTTGAACCGACCACCCGACCGATCTCGGTCAAATTTTCAACATACATGATATTCGGGACTGGGATAATTTTTATCATGCCATTCCCCCCAACATGGGAAGGGGAGAGGGTTATATAGATCTAAAAATAACCGAAAATGGCCAATATCAAAGAACTCTTTATTAATAGTAAAAATGGAACATAATACTATTTTCTTAATTTAACCCAGTGAAATTGGGGTGCGTCTTGGATTCGAGGACGTCTTAAATTCGAGTAATTATCGAGAAATTCTTAATTAAAGATGTTATTAACGTGTTATTAAAGCTACTTTGCTAGCTATAAATATTTTAAATTTTCTATTATATTCAATCATTCAGACAACAATGGTGTCCTGTGTGCGAGTTTGTCAGTTTTGTAATTGAAAACGAAGAAGAATATCTTATACACTAGAGTCACAAAGTTTATAAAATGTCAGTCCTGAAGGAGAAAGTAAATTATGGTTGCGTATGTAATTTTCAAATTATGTTTGGATTCTTAGCTGTAGTGTCTGATTTTCATATCTGATTTGTTTCAATTTTATCTTCTCTCTCTTTTTTGGACCAATGTTCATTTCTAAGAGCACCAGAAGGTTAGATCTCGAGTATCACTTTTGATTCGCGGACTACAGTTTGCAACACACTGGGCTTGAGTATATGCCTATTTACGGAAGGCAAGGGGACTAAAAGATTTGATACTTAATATTGAAGATAGTCGTATGTCCTTTGTATGTCGTATGTCGTTTCCATGTTCAGCTTGAAAAAATATATAAATGATTCTTGATGCACTGCACTATAATTGATTTACATATTCGGATGACACGGGTAAGATCTTGGATTTAATACATACATTTCACGGATTGCCCAGAGGGAGGTTCTTTTGTCTCAAACTCCTTTAAAGACCGGTTTAGTGTGTGTGTGGTGGCGGGGAAAATATTTTGAGATGACTTGATTTTGAGTTTAACGTCCCGTTCAGCAGCGAGGCTATATGAGGCGTGGACCTACTGATTAACGTGGAATTCGAAACACTTGAGCTCCCGTCGGGAATTGAACCCGGGCCTCTCACGCCAAAGGCGCGTACGCTAACCGCTTAGCCACGGAGGAGCTCAGGAAGATATTTTATTGTTGTTACACAAAGAATATAAACTAGAATCGAATGAGCCATAAATAAACGAATGATAGGAATTCGGAATACCATGATATTGTACTTGGAGTCTAAACATGAATGAGGAGAGGGATAATGTGTCAAAAAGAATTTAACTATATCTTATAAAATAGATTATTACTGTTATTAGATTTATGGCATATCCCTCATATAATATTTCCGACTACACCAGAGGTAGTGGTATTAGAACTCCTACGTATAGTCGAATTTTATATTTCAACGATATGTACGTAAACATTTTTGTTACCATGTCAGTCACTCAATTACTTGTGTTACTAGCATATTATTGAAAACCATTAGAGTATTGTTCATGTAATACTCATGCAACGAAAATTTTAAAGGAAGGGGGCACGGTGTCTCAGTAGAAAGGTGCTTACTTCTGAAGCATCTAGTCCCTGACTCGATCCCCGGCCACGTAAGTTTGTGGTGGACAATATTTTCGTGGATTTTCTCGGGGTACTCTCGCTTCATCTAACATTCTGATTCAATTAATTCCTCCATTATCATTAACTTGTCTTAATCATCGACTGCCTTAGTCTACGGTCATAATCGTGGGACGTTAAACTGAAAGATTTTATTTTTTTAAATCTTTACTTTAAAGATAGAATTGGTTTAAATTAACTGCCTTGATAGTGCGAGATCATTGCACATGTTTCAAATTTGAAATATTAACTGTTGAAATGAATATTCTCATATATTTTCTTTTCTCTTTCTCCTTTCTTTGTTATTGATATACCCAAAATAAAATCCTGATCTCGAAAATAGGATATAATTTGAAAATTTTAATCAATATGTTATTGCTGATGTGTAGAACAGTATACACATCTATAAAGTATTGAACAGTAAATTCTGTGCTTAAAAATCTTAAGTCAACAATTTCCATACAAAAGTTAGTTGGTAAGCCTAATTGGGATGAAGAGACCTCGAAGCTTCAAAACGACCTGTTTGGATATCCATTTGGGGAGGAAGAGACCTTTTTTTTGGGGACGAAGAGACCTTACGGGGACAAAGTGACCGCTTGAGCTTTCTGGAGAAAATTGCAAGAGGTCGATACGTCCCAAAATGGGGACCAAGAAACCTGTTCAAGATATCTATCTATCTATCTATCTATCTATCTATCTATCTATCTATCTATCTATCTATCTATCTATCTATCTATCTATCTATCTATCTATCTATCTATCTATCTATCTATCTATCTATCTATCTATCTATCTATCTATCTATCTATCTATCTATCTATCTATCTATTTATCTATCTATCTATCTATGTATCCATTACATATATATACGTGTGTTTGTGTGTTTGTGTGAATGAGTATCGGATTGATTGAGAATTAAAGGAGTGACGTCGTAAATTTACGAAACGGGTGTTGAAGGAGGTGGTCGCAACAGTAATAACATCTTGTAGCGTTGTTACGTAACACACACACTCTAAATAAAGTTTCAAAACCAAAAGTCGCAAGTTCTGCTATGGATATATCGGTAAGACATCTTCTTGTTGAGTGTAGAAGCCCGAGTTCAAATCTGGGCTGGAACGTTTTTTATTCCATTGAAAATACATTTCTATATGTTTGCTTTTGGAGGTCAGGTGGTTAAGTTACATATATGTCGCTTTGCCTGTGTGTGCAGTCTAGAGATGGGGTGTGTTGATTGGATCAAGATATGTGAGTGGTTCAGTGGGTCATGGGTCTACATGACGTGACACTGTGACACACCACCCACCGTGACCACTCTGACCCACGCTGACCCACCGATCCACCCTGACTCACCGATCCATTACGACCGACCGACTCACTCTGCTCAATGCATTGTAGACCGCTTCTTATGGACACTGGTGATTTTTTAACGTTATAGTTTCACGGCTTCAATATTTATTCGTTCTTCTTTGTTTCTATTCATGAGAGAACTTCACGCACTTTTGGATATTGATTTTGCAATTGTAATAATAAAACAAGATTCATTACTAGGCTTTTGAGACACAGGATCTGAGTTTTAGAGGAGCTAACTACTTGAAAAAATATTTTTGAATCACCTGTAATATATGAATTATTATATAAAAAATTGGATGTAACTATGTGTAACATAACGGCCAAATTTCAAAGTAAAATGAAATGATTTTGGCATATAGTTAGGCCCCAATTCCAACTTGGACGTTATCATATGCGTATCTCTTCCATTATAATTCATATCGTAAGGTGTTGGGGGTCGGAATTTTTGCGAGAAATTGAGTGTTTCACAAGCCGTTCAACTGAGAGAGCTGCAATTCATTCTATTAGTTTTTATTATATATATATATATATATACACAACACATGCCCTACCATTCTTTTAAATCTTTCATTAAGTGAGGAGCATCTTCTGTATACTGGAAATTGGTTGTGGGTTGATTTGTAAAAATGATGGAAAACGATCGATATTAGTAGAGAAACAAAATGAGAAACAATTATTAATTTAGAAACAAAAACTGCAGTGCTTCGCAATTGATATCTCCTGCTTTCTATTATAGTTCATGGAGCTTGTTATTGTTACATGGAGCGTTCAGAGCATAAGGCAATCAAGTAATAAATTTGTGAGGAAAATGTACATAAAATGTTTACTGCAAGCTTAATTACATTGGGATTTTAAAGGACAATTCCAGTGACTCCTCACTTTCTTGACAGGTCAGCACCATGGTCGGATAGATATATAGAAACCAAATGACTCTTCACGTCACGAATACGTTGGGTTTGATGTCACAAAATTAGATAAAATGTCACGAAACAGGAATCGATAAACCGATAGAAGGTGCCTACAGTGTAGTTACTTCTCAGGTCACTATGCGCCACTGTAGAGAATTCCTGTAAAAATCGTTGGGTTTGTCATCATTTCCTGACTCTGCTGCATAATTTATACCGCAGATTACCCACGAATCCAGCCCCATTATCCAGCAGAATCCTCACAAAATGTGACGAGAACGGGCCCAGAAGTAAGAATTGCTTACTTGTGAGGACGTGTATCTCCAGTGACCGACTTGTCCCTCGGGCATTGTGAGTACGGGGAGAACGTACGGACACGCTAGTTTTTTTTAATGTAAACCCGGGTGTCACATTTTAAATTGTCCCAGTACCAGAGCTCAAAATGACCAGACACTGTTGATCGCTCTCTTCTATTTCGACCCATGTGTCAGTTGAGCTTGGTTTGATTTCAGTTGTAACCTATTATTGGGCTTGGTTGCCATATGCAGCAAGTTTGTAGCTAGGAGTTTGTTATGCATTTATGGCAACCAAGGCCCAATAATAGGTTACAACTGAAATCAAACCAAGCTCAACTGACCATGGGTCGAAATAGAAGCAGAGGATCAACATCGGCTGGACTGGGACAACTTCATATACGACATCGCAGTTTTCATATAGGAAACTAGAGTGTCTGCATTTTGCCGTACCAACAATGTCCGAGGGATCCGTCGCTCATTAGAGACACGCGCCTTCAATAGTAAGCAATCCTCGGTTCTGGACCGGTTCTCGCCACATTCTGAGAACCTTACTGGATAATGGGGGTAGTTTCATGGGTAATATACGACATATAATTACCTATCAGAGTTAGGAGGTGAAGACAGACTCAAAGATGTCCACAGGAAATCTCTCCAGTGGCCAACGATGACCCGAGAAATGACTACACTTTCAGCACCATTGATTGGTTTTTCGACTCCTGGTCGAACACACTTCACTGTGTGGCATCGAGAAAATGAATTCGTGACCTACGAAGCCTATTGGCTCTGTACATACTCATTGAGGCTAGTGATCACAGAGGAAGACAGTAGGAAGACAACAATGCATTTTGTGGAGATCCCCTATGAACGGAATTCTTAATTATATGAAAAATTTTAGTTTTCTCTATTCTTTACACTGGTCTACTTTGATTCGAGATTTTCAAATTTCATTATATTTTCCAATCGTAATTTGGCCCATGAAAACACTTTACCATTGTATATCGTTAATTTAACATCCACTTGTGTATTGTATTGTAACAGAGCGGTGCTTAAGCGATGGACCTTAAAATTCAAATTCCGATTAGTGATAATTTCACAGAACTGTTTTTTTACAAATGTGAGCTCTTTAGTCAATTTAGCTTCTTCGTGCCTAGGAGGATAGCGTACAAACCTTTGGCGGGGAAGACCCACTTTCGATTCCCGGAGGGAGCTCATGTGGTTCGTATTCCACATTAATAAATACCCCCATCTCATATAGCCTCACTTCTGAAAAGAACGTTAAACTAAAAAACAACTCTTTAGTTAATGTATAGGTGGGCGAGGATTATTGGTCAGAGATGATGATGATGGGTTTTGGCGGGTACGGGATGGCCACAATAGGTCAGAGTGGTTTACGGTAGGTGGTGGGTCACAGTGGGTCACGCTGAGTTTTGGACCATGGTGGGTAAGAGTAGGTCATCTTGGGTGGTGAGTCAATGGGTCGTGGATCACGAAAGATGGTGGGTCAGAGGGCCGTAAATCAAGTTCTTATTGACCAACGCCATTTCTGGTGCAGTCATATATAAATCTTTAACAATTTGTTTCTTTATCCCGACCATGTGAATTTGTGTCCCGACCTTCTGGAAGGGATTGTGTTATCTAAAAGCCATATATTATTCGAAACAATTCAACGACTTCGATGTCGCATTGTTCCAACTTCGCCTATCCATAATAAAAATACAATAGACAAACCTGCATTTAGAAGGTTACTTTGGTGGTCTAGTAGTTAGCGCTTAAGCGTCTGGAGTAAAAACTCCTGGATACAAGTCTTGTCAAGGGGACTTTTACTTGCAAAATTTATTTCTACAGGTTCATATTTATTATTATTAATTGCTTTCTTGCATCTTTTGCTACATTATCTTAGATTAGTAACCATGGTTTGGGATAGATTATGTAAAGCCAGACATGGCTATGTATCTTTACACTTTCGTTTCTTTATTTCAAACTTCGTTCCTGTCTGTTCACATATATTATTATGATTTATTTCTTGCATTTATTAATAATATCTTCCATTCACACAAAAGATTGAACGACTCAGAGTATTCCTTACACAGTACAGTGTTCTCTTTCATAGAACGTAGCTAGGTTGCTTCCACCCAGTTAAGCCTTTAACTAACCGCCGTAGACAATAGTGTTCTGGATCTAGACGTGGATGTTGTATGGTACTGTTGTATCGAAGTAATGGAGTCACGTATTGAGGTACTCTTGTATTAGCTTTAACTGTTCTTATATTGACCTTGAAGGACAACAAATGCCTCTTCGTGCAGTCACAAGTTTCTTCATTGCGTGAAGTTGATATACAGTAGAAATAACCTATGCATTATTTTCCCGATGCGAAATAGAAACGTTTCTATCCTTTTTAACTTAACATTCACAAAACAATTAGAGCAAGAGGCCTTCTGAAAACTAGTTCCAATCTAGCATAATATACGGCTAATTTTTGAATGATTCATAAAAGTATATTGGTATGTTAGTGTTAATAATTATTATGAAACCAAAAGACAGCTTCAAAGCTCCCAACAAATGATGTGTATAAATGTCGGAAGTTTTATACAATCGCCCTATCCGTGTGTCGGTCCACAGGCATCAGAGAAACGACAGTAAGTAATATTGCAAAGCAGGTTCCTGCCATTCATTCACCGACCAAAGAATAGGATCCACCTCATTCCTTAACATTATATTCAAGCAGAAAGTTGTTCAAATTAGCAATTTCCGGTTGCAGCATTTAACACTATAGATGAAAAAGGCAACATAAAGGGAAAAGCGGTTTTGTGCAAACAAAATTTCGCGTGTAAAACAAACATCTCATGTCACCCAAAATTGAAAGTGGTTCAACTTTGCTATTACTTCCGAGTTCAATATCAGTTTCAACTATATAGTCATAGAATGAAAACGGTAAATAGCGGGAACTGATTTTTGAAAACGAGTCATCGTCTTAAAACATCATGGTTATCCAAAATACTCTGCGGAAACCGCAAGTGGTTGAAATTTATTATTAATTCCAATTTCAATACCGATTTCCGAATACAATAGAAACAGTAAGTACTACAAGATGCAGTCTTTTACAAATAATTCGGCGATCAAAGATATATTGAATTTACTCTGTTAAACTTCTACGCAAACCACAATTGCTTCGAACTAACCAATCCCGGTCTCAACGTTTGTCGCCATACAACAACAAAAAATTACCTATGGTTTGAATACCTTTTTAACCTTTATCGTAATGGAACAGAAGTGGAAATAGATAGAGAGAAGCAGTTTCACTCAAGTAAGTTAGACTCTCGATACAATATATAGTTAATATCAACAAAAAACACTTTGGTAAAAACAAACGTGATTCAGATGTGTTACTTTTCCTCGCGCCGATATTGATTTCTTAAGATCACATATGCTAAAGAAAACTATCAAAATTTCGTTCCTTGTATTCCATTCCAAAGAATAGGTTCTATTTCCCCCTTCAATGCTCGATTCAAAGTACAGAAGGTCAAATATTCTATTATTCTGGTGTCAATACTTATTTCAATTGAGCAAGAACGGGGAATGTTCCCGATTTCAGTGTTTGTTAGTATATCAAGCAAACTTTAACACATAGCGAAAAGAGTATTCTTTTTACAAACGATTCAGTGTCTGAAGATAACATACAATGAGAAAAGTCTACATTCTACTAAAAACAGACAGTGATTCAAAGTTTCTGTTACTTCCGGTTGCAATACTTATTTCTATAGACAGAATCTGGAGTGTGTTGCTTCAGGCAAATACACAACACATAATTACGTGTTGCCAATCCCTGTTTTACTTATTTTATATATAACATTCACAAAGATATGCGGACGATCAGTAAACATTCACTGTATCTCAGATGTTTATTTTAAACATAATAATTACTTATGTCCTGAAATGGCTGGGTTAATATGTATACACAAGTGACTTATTTGAATGTAGTTATTTTATATAATTGTTAACGCATTGAGGAATTTATCATAACATACTAAGATATTTGACTCCAACTAGATCAAACTTACGACCTCACGATGACATGTCGCACGCTTTATTACTGAACTAAACATTTAAAGCTCTTTATTTACAAGATACCTAGTACAGGATAGAAGTTGGAAAGATGTTAAATACATATGAAAATGAACCGAAAAATGTTCCTTAAAAACCCACCAAACCATTTTATACCCAGAATGACACCAACTATAAGCAAGTTTAAAGAGTTTAAATTTTGAAAAAGTGAACAAATTATGAACAAGTTAATTGTTGTTAGAAAAGTGTGTGAAATACGCAAGGTAAGTGTCGGAATGGAAAGAGCTTGTGTAGTTAAAACATTCATCATATCTGAACGACGAACCAAATAACAGCATTGTTCTTGGTAGTATGATTATTAAATCAGGATAAATGATTACATTGGTGGCACTGAAGGACGTTTACATTGCTAAACTTTTCTAACCTGTGGCTAAGAATGTAAAGCTGGGGCATGCATTAAGTGCATGAGTTATCAGTACCAATACCAAATTAAAGAAGTGAGATTACTGTGTAATTTCATGATTTCCAAACTATATAAATTCAATAGTCAAACTTGAAGTAGTATTATCGTCTGTCCCAAAAGAAAATGCATGTTTTCCGCTGGATAGTACCTTTGTATCACCTCTCGATTTAATTAAGGGTTTTAAAGGATCAGTTCCTAACCAAATCAATAAATGCATTATCTTTCAGTTTGCAGTTCAAACAAGACACTATAGAAATATCAAGAAAGTAGAAAGACAAAAAGCTACATTGTTTTACAAGTCTGAAACTTACGACTATTAGTCACATATATTTACGACGTATGGACCTTCTTTTACATTATTCCGCAATTCATTGGATTCGTACAGAATTACAATCCAAACGACCCGTGTTCGAAACTTCTGTTTTGCCTCTGTTGTCTCGCTTTGATTAGGTAGGTCAACAGTTAAAACAAAAATATGTTTACAAGTGTAATTGATACGACATTCTGCAAAATGTTTGTTGTTATCAAGCGAAAGAGGTGAACTAGAATTTTCTATTTTCTATAATGAATGTTCTAAATTCTAGTATTAATAAAAACAATAACGAGGTCTACAGCTGAAAACTAAATGGAATTACGTTTAATTGTAATACATAAACAGGTATGGTCAATGAGATGGATTTAATTTATTTGAGTGTGGTCACCTACTGCCTTTCATCATCTTTATTTCTGTAACTTAATATAACTGAAAGCATATTTCTTTTACATATAAAATAACCATATTGAATTCTAAGAAAACAGAGATTACAGTTCAAAATGTAACTATGCCACATTTCGTTACATAAATAAATAAAACAAATGCATACACCTATACATGTAAATGTCGAAGTGTGACATATTCTGTAATAAATTAAATAATAGTTTATAATAAAGTTAAATGAAGTGCAAAGTGTTGAAGCTTAGGAAAAGTATTTGCCCTTGTGTGCTGAAACACAAGTTTATTCAAATAGGGTCACATCACCTTCAAATATAAAACTTAAATTTTCTTATCGCTAGAATGTGAAATATATTAAGAACTTTTAATCTTGAAAAACTCAGCACAAGTTTCAAGTTCCATGGCTTTAAAATTGTCGTTAGCTACATGCTATATTTTAGGTCACGTGATATTTTTGCCTTTGTATATATATTTCAGAAATAAAAGTAACGTCCACTTTTCATCAGCAAATGTTGCTATTCATCTTTAATATCAAAAATAGTACACTTCGTTTGGTAGAATCTAGTTTCGGTAGAAGCCAAAACATAAAATCCATTTTAAGGTTTTCTATATTTCTGAATGTCTTACACAAAGTATATGTCATTTGTTTATGTTTGTATTATGATATGAAGATAAGCGTATTATGAAAAAGAAAGTTCTGCAGACCTCTTTTACGTTATTAGTTGTAGTAGTTGATTTTCGTTTAGTATCCCGTTCTGCAATGATGCCATATGAGACATGGAGCCACAGTTTAAGTGGGAAACGAACCATACGAGCTCCCGCTGCGAATCGAACCCGGGTCACCCACGCCAGATAAAAAATGTAGATGTGTGTTTCGTCTTTTAAATTATATACTGCATGTTGAAATCAGGGATTGAGTGGGTCGGTGGGTCAAATGGGTCAAGATTTGTGAACACGACGTCAACACGACGTGATTCACTGCGAAAGACCACTCAATGTGACTCACACTGGCCAATTGACCAATCAACCCATTCTGCTCAGTGCCTTGTAGATAGCATTTTCTGAATACTGATAAGTTTGTTTACGTTTTACTTGCAAGACGTCTATTTTTCATATTTTTTATTTGGTTCTAATGTAAGAAGAAGTTCAGGCTCTTTTGGAAATGAAATGAAATCTTTCAATTATACGTCCCACTAGTCATAGATAAACATACGAAAGTTGCTTTATTATTGAAAGTAAATTTACTTTATTATAAACTATTATTTAATTTATTACAGAATATGTCACACTTCGACATTTACATGTATAGGTGTATGCATTTGTTTTATTTATTTATGTAACGAAATGTGGCATAGTTACATTTTGAACTGTGATCTCTGTTTTCTTAGAATTCAATATGGTTATTTATATGTAAAAGAAATATGCTTTCAGTTATATTAAGTTACAGAAATAAAGATGATGAAAGGCAGTAGGTGACCACACTCAAATAAATTAAATCCATCTCATTGACCATACCTGTTTATGTATTACAATTAAACGTAATTCCATTTAGTTTTCAGCTGTAGACCTCGTTATTGTTTTTATTAATACTAGAATTTAGAACATTCATTATAGAAAATAGAAAATTCTAGTTCACCTCTTTCGCTTGATAACAACAAACATTTTGCAGAATGTCGTATCAATTACACTTGTAAACATATTTTTGTTTTAGCTGTTGACCTACCTAATCAAAGCGAGACAACAGAGGCAAAACAGAAGTTTCGAACACGGGTCGTTTGGATTGTAATTCTGTACGAATCCAATGAATTGCGGAATAATGTAAAAGAAGGTCCATACGTCGTAAATATATGTGACTAATAGTCGTAAGTTTCAGACTTGTAAAACAATGTAGCTTTTTGTCTTTCTACTTTCTTGATATTTCTATAGTGTCTTGTTTGAACTGCAAACTGAAAGATAATGCATTTATTGATTTGGTTAGGGACTGATCCTTTAAAACCCTTAATTAAATCGAGAGGTGATACAAAGGTACTATCCAGCGGAAAACATGCATTTTCTTTTGGGACAGACGATAATACTACTTCAAGTTTGACTATTGAATTTACATAGTTTGGAAATCATCAATTTACATAGTAATCTAACTTCTTTAACCCTAGAACGCAGAACATGGTTCAAAAATGACCCAGCAGTAATTTATGTATAGATTTTTGTCTGCAATATTTGTTGCACAGTAGTTTTTCTCCGTGACATCTTCTATTGGTTTGTTTACTACATAAAAATAATGTATTTAAGTTTTTGGTTTTGTATTTATATTTTACATTTTATTATATATATTTCTATACACAGTATACATAACATGGGCCATTTCTGACCCGCGGTATATTTTAGTATTAGATTACTATTATATATTAGTATTAGTATATAATACTAATACTAATCTTTATAGTAGTATTAGATTAGTTCTTTACTATAACAAATTAGTATTTGTTTTATTAAAAAGTTATTATATTTGTAGTAGTATTATTACTACTAGTTTCGTACTTTGAATTGGATTTTTTTAGAAATATATACTCTGAACATAGTAATCTTATCGACCATGTTATGGACCCATGGACCCATCATAAAGACCCATGTTATGGAAACTAAGATACAATTCATGTACTGCGTTTAAGGGTTAATTTGGTATTGGTACTGATATCTCATACACCTAATGCATGCCCCAGCTTTATCCTTCGTCCTTCTCCCTTCAGTGCCTTTATCCTTCCTCCTTCAGTGCCACCAATGGTTTATCCTGATTTAATAATCATACTACCAAGAACAATGCTGTTATTAGGTTCGTCGTTCAGCCAATGATGTATGTTTTAACTACACAAGTTCTTTCAATTTCGACACGTACTTTGCCTATCTCACACATTCTGATAACAACCAATCTGTTGTTCATAAACGGAAACACTTTTTGAAAATTTTAAACTGTTTCAAGTTGCTTATAGTTGGTGTCATTCCGCTAGTAAAATTTTTTGATGGGTTTTTAAGCAGCATTTTTCATTTCATTTTCATGTGTAATTAACATCTTTCCGACTTCTAACCTGTACTAAGTATCTTGTAAATAAAGAGCTTTAAATGTTTAGTTCAGTAATAGAGCGTGTGACTTATCATCGTGAGGTCGTAAGTTTGATCTAGTTGGAGTCAAATATCTTAGTATGTTATGATAAATTCCTCAATGCGTTAACAATTATATAAAATAACTACATTCAAATAAGTCATTTGTGTATATATATATTATCACAACCATTTCAGGACATAAGTAATTATTATGTTTAAAATAAACATCTGAGATACAGTGAATGTTTACTGATCGTCCGCATATCTTTGTGAATGTTATATATAAAATAAGTAAAACAGGGATTGGCAACACGTAATTATGTGTTGTGTATTTGCCTGAAGCAACACACTCCAGATTCTGTCTATAGAAATAAGTATTGCAACCGGAAGTAACAGAAACTTTGAATCACTGTCTGTTTTTAGTAGAATGTAGACTTTTCTCATTGTATGTTATCTTCAGACACTGAATCGTTTGTAAAAAGAATACTCTTTTCGCTATGTGTTAAAGTTTGCTTGATATACTAACAAACACTGAAATCGGAAACATTCCCCGTTCATGCTCAATTGAAATAAGTATTGACACGAAAATAATGGAACATTTGTCCTGTTGTGCTTTGAATCGAGCATTGAAGGGGGAAAGAGAACCTATTCGTTGGAATATAATACAAGGAACGAAATTTTGATAGTTTTCTTTAGCATTTGTGATCTTAGAAAATCAATATCGCAGCGAGGAAAAGTAACACATCTGAATCACGTTTGTCTTTAACGGAATGTGTTTTGTTGATAGTAAATATATTGTATATATATTGTTATATATTGTATATATTGTATCAAGAGGCTGATTTACTTGAGTAAAACTGCTTCTCTTTATGTCTTCCCACTTCTGTTCCATGACGATAAAGGTTAAAGAGATATTCATCCGTAAGTAATAGTGTTTTTTTTGTTGTTGTTGTTGTATGGCGACAAACGTTGAGACCGGGATTGGTTAGTTCGAACCAATTGTGGTTTGCGTAGAAGTTTAACAGAGGAAATTCAATATACCTTTGAACGCCGAATTATTTGTAAAAGACTGCATCTTGTAGTACTTACTGTTTCTATTGTATTCGGAAATCGGTATTGAAATTGGAATTAATAATAAATTCCAACCACTTGCTGTTTCGGTACATAATATTAATAATTATTATTATAATAATTATATAAAGCCCCCATTGAGAAACCTTCTCCAATTCTCCTCATTCCAACGTCTTCTTCTTTCTGGAGGAGAGAAGATCACACTGAAGTACTCATTGAAATTGAAATTGAAACAAGAAAACCTGAAAAAGCTTCAGCCTGGCTGGTACTCGAACATGGATCCACCAAATACGTGTTCAATGCGCTAATCATTCAGCCACGGAGCCATTTAAACTTGCACCCAAACTAATACCTAGTTAAGCTCGTTTCATGGAAAAATACAAACACGATATTCAAATATAACAAAAACAAACAAATAAATACAAAATATAAATAAAAATATAAATAAGAAAATATAAAGAGCTTGTGCGGGTGTCTTGATGACTTATTCGAGATTTTCTTGTTTAACTCAAAAACAATTTATATTGAAGTTCATCAAAAAGGAAAATGTCACGAAACGTTCTTCAAGTTGAGGCTACACCATTGGCAGAGCCATAACTTGTGAGGCAGGGGCAACTGTCACCCCCCAAAGAAGCTTCCCGCCGTTCGAGGGGGCCCATTCTCAGACAATTTTTTTTTACTAAATATACGATAGGAACATGAAATTAGAAATGAAGCATCAAATAGGTTCGCAAGATTACATAAACAAAACAGCACACAAAAGGTAAATAGAACAAAAATGAGTCGTGGGTCCACTTGAGTAATATTTATTCGTATGGCTTTGAGATTTATCAATATCACCCTCTTAATAATTTTGCCATGTATGAAAATGGGCACAGGGAGTAACTAACGGCACCACAGATCTTGCCGTGCGGCATTGCCCACAGGCTCCCGTGGGCCCACACTGAGAAAAATGATTGGGTTCAACCGTGACCATGCGGTGTGGTTAAAAAGATTTAAACCAAATTGGGTGTTTTAGGAACGATGGATGGTCACTTGCAACCCAACTGCATTAGCCGTAGGGTCAACAAAATGACTATATGTCACCGTAGAGTATTGTAAACCAACACTTGAGTCATACCTGGTTAACGGAAAGTACCATAATACGTGAAACATATTATTGTGTACCACAATGTAAAGAAACAAAATATTTAATTGAATTTTAAAATGTGTATAAAACAGGCAATGTATGAAGTGGAGGCAGTTTGAATATTCTTTAGGATTCATAATCCAATGGAAAATTTAGAGTGCCTTGACTTCTACAATGCAAATGACCGGCGATGACTTCTAGAACTAGGAAGACTCAGAAAGAATGTGCAAGAATGTTGACATGATGGAAAAATCATATAAATACTACCGCATTCTCTTCCGGGGATGAGAAGTTCTATTTTGACGTCGAAACTCTGCGAGTCAGATTATTCATAATTAGTTTTGTCACTCCGTCATTCTGTCCATCAGAAGTTCTGCTCGTCATCGTTACCAAAAGTAAGTGATTATGCATTGTCTTCTCTAGTCTTTAAGTCATACCAGTCCACATCATGCTCTGTAGTTATTCAGTCATTCAAGATCAGTTCATTAAATTCTTATTTTAAATTATTTCTGTGTTGTCGAATTTTATCTTTGAAATTCTACTCCCATGTTTCTAATTCTGAGCTACGCTATCTACGCCTTCAAGACTTGCATTAGTTTAAATTACTTCTTGGAGGAACTGGGTGGATGTTAAGGCCATTCAGTAGTTTTCATGTATGAGAATTGTTTGGGGTTCGCGACCCAGACAAGAGGTCTCCGTTCGACATGCCTCCAGAAGTTTCTAACTGCCCTTTACGTCACAAAACCGGTCACGTTTAAGGTAGATTGCAAACCTATTTTTTAAGGTTTTAGCATGGTGGAGTGCGCGGTCTTTGGATAGTGCTACAAGCTATTTTGTATGTTGAAATTCACTGTTCAAATTGATTTCGGTATCGTAATGTTTCTCCAAACGCGGGAGTGTGCAATCATATTTCAAAGTGTATTTAAACGTTTTAGAATTTAAGTGCTAAGGTTGTATTTAAGGTGGTTTAGGAATTTAAGGTTATATTACATAGAGTACAATGTTATATTAGTTATTTAAGTTAAAAGATTATTTTTCTTGCCTTATTTTGCTCATGCCCATTGATGAGTTAACAGAATTGTTAGATGACATACACTTACATGTAGTGAAATTAAAGAAAAACTCAGCGCAAACGCAAACAAGATTTCCACATAAATATAATACTAGGCTAAACAGCAAAATGAATCAAGGAACGAATACAGAAAATCCGGCAAACAATTCGGTTAAGGTTGAGATTGCACGAGATTTGTTGCCTATTCCGAGGTTCGATGTCAAAAGTGGTGATGATATACGTTTATTTATGGAAGAATATGAAGATGTATGTAGGATTAATGGTTGGGACGAAACTAAGAAAAATGAAATGTTACCTTTAGCATTTGCAGGGCAATTTAGAAAAAGGTTACGGGTATTTTTGCAGAGACAAAGTGAAGAGCCACAATCTTATGACAATTTAAAAACACTTATTTTTAACCCTTATTGGCACAATCTGCGCCTGGGAGGCCCGGAAGATATTATTTTCGGCTCAAAGTTTCATAAATATATATGTATGGGGCTAAGTCTTTTTGACATCATCAGTTGAATATTCAAAGCTGTTATGGTGATAACCTTTCCGTTTTGTACTTTTAACTTTTTGAGCTTTAACGTATTTTCCTTATATACCCCGCTTTTGCACAATCCGGGCCTTGTAGGCCCGAACTCAAATTATTCATTATTTTGTGTACATGCTCTGCCTTTTTTCCTCATGTCCTTCAAATTGTTGAAGTAAATATAATAAATCATATTTTTACTTCTAACTACTAGGTGGCATCACATTTCTTTCACAATTGGAAGTTATTGTTTGGTATTATAATACTCTAATATTTAGGAAATAAATACATTACTTATATATACGCACGAAACTAGCAGTTTATATCTTTATGTGTTTGAAAATAGGTCCTGCAAAGATTTTTAGAACATTTTCCGATGGAATCCTGAGTAGTTTTCGAAATAGAGGGTTACCTCTTTCGAAATTTAGTATTACCACATAAGGTTGGTGTAGATCTATTCAATTAGTGTTATTCGTTACTGTGATTTATAAGTATGGCTAGTGTATCGGAAAGTGAAAATATTAGACGGGTGTTAGAAGAAGAGGACGAAAGCGATACTAGTCTATGGTTGAGCAGTGGTGAAGACAGTGATGGTGAGGATTCGAATGTAGGTAATGATACTCATATTGAAAATAGCGAGTACTCAGATACAAGTGAAAGTGCCAGTGAAAATGATACAAGTGAAAGTGCCAATGAAAATGACTCTGATGCAGAGGCAACTAACGGAACATCGAATATTGTAAGTGCAGAATTGCGTTCAAAAGACGGACGTTCTTGGTCAAGTTCTCCTGGCAAAAAATCTCAGACTAGATCTCACAATATTATACGTCCAGCTCCTGGACCACGGCAGGGAACATTTACTGATTCTCCTCGCGCTGCGTTTGATTTGTTCATTACACATGACATTTTGGAAGAAATTGTGTTGTGTTCTAATTTGCAAGGAAGTCGAGCAGCAACTGAGGTACGTAAGAAATGGAGAGAAGTAGACAAGGAAGAAATGTTAGCGTTTTTAAAACTTCTACTTTTGGCTGGCGTCGAGAAAAATTGGAATGTATCAGTCAGAGAACTGTTTCAAAGTTCCGACTCGAACCCACATTACAACGCTACAATGTCTGTCAACAGATTTAAATGTATTTTAATCTGTTTACGCCTGGATGATAAGAGAACACGAGAGTTTCGTAAAAAGACTGAAAAAGATGCGCATTTGTCCTGTGTGAAACTGTTTCTTAAGAAACTGCGAAAAAGTTGTTATCCCTAGCTAATCACTAACAATTGACGAACAGTTGATTCCATTTAGAGGAAGATGTCCTTTTACTCAATACATGCCTAAAAACGCGCAATATATGGAATGAAAGTGTTTTGGATGTGCGTTGCTAAATCGGGCTATGCTTTTGACGGATATTTCTATTGTGGCAGAAAAATTGGCGAACCAGTTCAGAAAGGTCTAGCAGCAGAAGTTGTCAAGCGTTTGGTGTTTTCTCTCAGTCAATATCAATGACGTAACATAACAACAGACAATTACTTCACAAGTGTTCCTTTAGCCGAATACCTTCTCACAAGAAACATAACAATGGTTGGAACAGTTAGAAGTAACCACAGGAGCATCCCTCCCATCATCAGGTCTAATCATAAAAGAAGTGTTTATTCTTCCGAATTTGTTTTCTGTAATGATGTAACAATGGTCAGTTATGTTCCTAAAAAGAACAAAAGTGTGATTCTCATCAGCAGCATGCATCATGATTCGATGATCGATGATAATCACCAAAAAAGGAAGCCGTAAATCATCAACTACTACAATAAAAATAAAAGAGGCGTCGATTTGATGGATAAAAAAAATGCGAGAATATTCGTGCAAAAGACAGACGCGAAGATGGCCTTTGGTTTTTTTCATGAATATGTTTGACGAAGCAGTATTAAACTCTTGTTTTCAAATATCATAGTCCGAATTGGAATATCCAAAAGGAGCATAAGCGAAGGATTTTCACCAAGGAGCTAGCTTATGATTTGATTACACCCCTAATGTTGAGAAGACCTGAATCATCTACTTTGAAAAGGTCTGTAAGAGAGAATTTGTTAAGATGTGGTATCAAGATTGAAAGATATGTCACCAAGGCCTGAAGAAAAGGAAAGGAAACGATGTCACTTGTGCCCTAGTTCTAGAGACAGGTAAACCAAAGGGGTATGCTGCAAATGGCAGAATAATGTATGCAGTGAGCATATGTTCGTTGTGTGTGAGCAACGTATGTAATATGCAGTATGTATAGACATATTTCAAGGTAACAGTGAGCACAAATACCAAATTCACATATATTTTTACAATACTTATACTCTATATATGTTTTCAAAAAAGCGTACATGTAACGTGAAAATTTGCATCCTTTAATGTCGGAAATAAGTTAATTTATTATACCTTACATTCTGCTGTTTATATAATTTACGAATTATATATATATATATATATATATATATATATATATATATATATATATATATATATATATATATATATATATATTCATCCTCACGGCATTGTCAAGGCTCTATATTTGTATTTTACATTTATTATTGCAACCGGGTGTTACTGACTTCCGTATACGGTAGCCCGATCATCACCCTTGTTCTTCGCGCGCACAGTCATTCGAAGAACTGAAAACGTACTCTGTACACAAACAGTTTATGGTTGTGAACTCGGAAAGCCTGGTACTTCTGCTTGTCAAGGTCAAAAAGTGGGAGAAAAAAGGATGTGTTGAACGTAAAGAGGGTGCAACAGTGACTGATGCTTGTAAGGGAACATATTCATTTGTAGTTCGTGCACATTCCGCCTGTAGCGCTACTGCGGCACGACGTATATTGTAACTGTATAACTCTTGTACACCGCTAGTAGGTCTATTCGCGTTAGTGACGACCGAAACTATGTTGTCAGCTCTGACTGCGATAAGGCACTGCCGTGCTGCTTTTCCTTCTCTTTTTTCCCCCTTTTCCATTTGTGAGACGCCAAACATGTTGTTTTTGCTTGTTGCACGCGCTGAACGTGTTTCGGCGAGCGAAGTATTTAAGAAGTTGACTACATATTCTTGTTTGCGATAGTTTTAAATTGGTTAACTGTTGAAAAATATACGAAAATAAAGCTGTACTTGTTAAGGTATATTAGTCGAGGACGTAGCTACTGACAGTGTTGATTACATATTTTCTCGAGGAAGAATTTAATTACAGTAGAGGTGAAAAGGAGACGTGCATTTAGACAGCCGCCCCCCTTATCAGACTCAATCGGAAATGGTCTCAATCGTTTGTACACAAATGTGCAGGCGAAATTTTCGTTTGTACACAATTAGGGGCGCCGTCAGAACGAAAACAAAGTGGGGGCTGTCTAAATGGTAGCCCCCCAACAACATGTCCTATTCAAGCACAAATTGTCGCAATCATTTGTACATCGTTTCTACAGAAATGTGAAGGCGAAATTTTCGTTTGTACACAATTAGGGGCGCCGCCAGAACGAAAAGAAAGTGGGGCTGTCTAAGTGATACCCCCCACCATGTCCAATTCAATGACAAATTGTCGTAATCGTTCCTACATCGTTTCTACAGAAATGTGAAGGCTAAATTTTCGTTTGTACACAATTAGAGGCGCCGCCAGAATGAAAACAAAGTCGGGGATGCCTAAGTGGTAGCCCCTCCCACCATGTCCAGTTGAATCACAAATTGTCGCAATCGTGTGTACTTCGTTTGTACAGAAATGTGCAGGCGAAATTTTCGTTTGTACACAATTAGGGGCGACGCCAGAACGGAAAAAATGGGGGCTGTCTAAGTGGTAGCCCCCCACCATGTCCAATTGAATCACAAATTGTCGCAATTGTTTGTACTTCGTTTGTACAGAAATGTGCAGGCGAAATGTATGTTCGCACGCAATTAGGGGCGCCGCCAGAACGAAAAAAATTGGGGGCTGTCTAAGTGGTAGCCCCCGACCATGTCCTATTCAATCACAAATTGTCGCAATCGTTTGTACTTTGTTTGTACAGAAATGTGCAGGCGAAATGTTTGTTTGAACAAACTTAGGGGCGCCGCCAGAACGAAAACAAAGTGGGGAGCTGTCTGAGTGGTAGCTCCCCCCACGATGTCCAATTGAATCACAAAGTATCGCAATAGTTTGTACATTGTTTGTACAGAAATGTGCAGGTCAAATTCTCGTTTGTACACTATTAGGGGCGCCGCCAGAACGAAAACAATGTGAGAGCTCTTTCAATGGTAGCCCCCCCCATTTCCAATTCAATCACAAATTGTCACAATCGTTTCTATATCGTTTGTACAGAAATGTGCAGGCTAAATTATTGTTTGTACATAATTAAGGGCGCCGCCAGAACGAAAACAAAGTGGGGGGCTGTTTAAGTGATAGCCCCCCACCATGTCCAATTCAATCACAAATTGTCACAATCTTTTCTACATCGTTTGTACAGAAATGTGCATGCAAAATTTTCGTTTGTACATAATTAGGGGCGCCGCCAGGGCGAAAACAAAGTGGGGGGCTTTCTAAGTGATAGCCCAATCACCATGTTCAATTCAATCACAAATTGTCGCAATCGTTTGTACATCGTTTGTACAGAAATATGCAGGCAAAATTTTCGTTTGTACACAATTAGGGGCGACCTCAGAACGAAAACAAAGGGGGGGCTGTCTAAATGGTAGCCCTCCCACCATGTGCAATTGAATCACAAATTGTCGCAATTGTTTGAATATAGTTATAAAGAAATGTGCAGGCGAGATTTTCGTTTGTACACAATTAGGGGCGCCGCCAGAACGAAAACAAAGTGGGGGCTGTCTAAATGTTAGCCCTCCCACCATGTACAATTCAACCACAAACTGTCGCACTTGTTTGTACGACTTTGTACATAAATATGCAGCTGAAATTTTCGTTTGCACATAAATGTGGCTCCGCCAAAACGATAACAAACTATGGGCTCTCTAATTGATAGGCCTCCCACCATGTCGAATTCAACCACAAACTGTCGCACTTGTTTGTTACGGTTTTGTACAGAAATTTGAAGGCGAAATTTTCGTTTGTACACAATTGCGGGCGCGCCAAAACGATAACAAAGTATAGGCTACCTAATTGGTAGCACCCCCTACGTCCGATTCAAAAGAAAATCATCTCAATTGTTTGCACATCGTTTGAGCAGTAATGCGCAGGCGAAATTTTTTTTCTAAGCTATCAGATGCGTGGACAGAACGAAAAAAAAAGGGGAGTTGTCTAAGTGCTAGCCCCACTATGTTCGATTGAACCACAAATTGTCGCGATCGTTTATACATCGTTTGTGCAGAAATGTGCAGGTAAAATTTTCGTTTGTATTAAATAATATACGGATGTGAGTATTTTTAATATCTGCGATCAACATTAACCGGTTTGAATAACGGTTGATGAGTTTGAAAATGGTTCCTATTGCACTAGTTGAAAAAAAAAATATTTTTCTCTGGCACACGGAAGAAAATGCCTGATTCTAATAGAACTTTTCACGTAGAATTCGAATCTGCAATCAGTTTTTCTCCATCACCCTCAGTTTTCCCGTGACAGAGGTGTTTTCGGAAAATTTCCCCTCAAATTTCTGTTCTTTTTCTTTTTTTAAACCATTTTCATACTTGTAGCTTGGGTACCTTAGGTATATAAACGCACAAATTATGTTGTATGTTAGCCTGATTTATACTTAGTAAGCCCTCTAAGTTTCATAAGAATAGCATTATTCTATCTAGAGAAATAAACATATTTATATAAAAAATATGCTATGTGTACTGTTCATTTTACAATATTCATTAGTGCAGATAAAATCACATATAACTTCCACGAAAATTACAATATAAGCACGGTTTATATCTTATTGGATTTGAAATAAAACATATTTTCAATTATGTATACACCGTGTCACCATTTTATATCTACTTAATAAATAATACAAAAGAAGTGAGTGGTATCTTCTTAATAAATGGACACTTACTTATCTCAACTAATATGTTTTAGTTGTCGACTTTCTTCTGTGTTTGGTTTCTGGAACATCTCTTTTAAGTGTCCAACAGTAATCAGCTAGCATTTTTGAACTACACTGTCACTGGTACCTCTTCTCCATGGAGGAAATGTCCTGATGAAAATGTTCCCCATACTCATCACTAACAGCACCAAGCTTTTCAGGAAAGAAATGCAGGTGGGAGTCTAGAAAGTGAACTTTAAGGGACATGTTGCAACCCATTTCATTGCATGATTGCCGGAAATCACTCACAATTTCACGGTAATTTGGGGCTTTCTTGTTTCCTAAAAAATTCTCTGTTAAACATTTAAATGGACACCAAGCTGCTTTGTCAACCAGAGTTAAGAGATCCTCAAATTTTTGGTCACGAATCAAACATCTTATTTGGGGGTCTACAAAAATCCCTAGCGTCACTAACCCGAGGAATTTTTTCCTTGAGGTAACAAGATCCTACATTACTTTTGTCCATTGTCCTAACAAAGTTTTTGAAGAGCCCCAACTTTATGTGAAGAGGATGTAGAATTATCTAATCAGGGCTCACCAGTGAGGAATAAACAGCATTCTTCTTTCCGAGAGTTAATACATGCGTTGGCCATTCCTTCTTGATGTAATGTTCCGCTTTGTTCCTGCTGTCCCATTCGCAGAGGAAACAACAATATTTCGTATAACCAAGCTGCAAACCCATTAACAAAGAAATGACTTGTAAATCACAGCAAACGGTCCACTTGTATTTCTCATACTGAATTTTTTCTAACACTATTTCGATGTTTTCATAGGTTTCCTTCATATTAGTTGCATAAGCCAAAGGCACTGAAGGAAATTTGTTGCTATTGTGCAAAAGGACAGCCTTAAAACTAGTTTTCAAAGAGTCAATAAGCAATCTCCACTCTGTACTTATATGTGCATGTCCAAGTCTATCCATCACAGCACAGACATTATTACAATGCACTAAATCATTTTCTTGAGAATAGTAGTTTTGAAACTCTGTATGAAGGTTTCGAAAAATACACACTTTAGTGTCACGATGGAGCAGATTCCAGCCTTAAGTTTAGAATCAAGAAGTTCTGTCTGTGTATTGGAGAGTTTTAAATCCCGTATGAGGTCATTTAGTTCACCCGGAGTTATCAGATGGGAATCCAATGTAGATGTGCTTCCTACATAAGTAGGATCATCATCTTCATTTGGAACTTCAATAGTTGCCTCAAGTACGTAATCCTCATTTACCGTAAGATGAGGAGGAGGTACCGGTACAGGTAATTCTGCACTGTGTGGAACTGGCCTAATTGCTGATGCAAATTAGGGTACTGTACTGTGTGGTTAGATTTACTGCTTATTTCTTTTATCTGTGTCATACAAAAGTAGCAGTCTGAAGAATGATCTTTTGTTTCTCTCCAGATCATCGGTACTGCGAAGTTCATGTTTCGTCCACCATTTGCCCACCCAGTCAGACGTTTCACGCAAGTACAACAAATGTAGTGAGGAACCCAGTTCTTATCCTGGTCTCCTACACAGCAACCAAAATATAACTGATAACACTTCCTCACAAGTGGAGTAAAACATCGACGTTGTGATTTAAATATCAGCTCCCCACATACATAACAGAAATTGTCCGGTTTATTTACACACTTCCTCGACATCTTGTATCCTGTAAGGTATCACACACACACATACATACATACACACACACACACACACACACACACACACACACACACACACACACACACACACACACACACAGGAATCTACACTCCATCAAATTCCCACAAAATCCCTCTAGACATTCCCTCATACAAAAATGGTGACATGGTGTACACATCATTGAAAACGTTTTATTGGAAGTCCAATGAGGTATAAACCGTGGTATATTGTAATTTTCGTGGAAATTATATGTGTTGAAGACCGACCCGACCCCACCCGTGACCCAAATTGACTGACCCGACCCGACAACCCGACCCGAGCTGACCCGATTGGCCCGACCCAAAGTGACCCGAGTGAACCAACCCGAGGTGACTTAACCCGACAACCGACCCGAGTGACTTGACCTTACAATCTAACCAGTTTGAGAGAGCTAGAACTTTACAAAACTGCCACCAGAAAAAAAAATGCTGACCAATTCTTATGCATAAACCATTGTTTCGGCTTTTTTTACTTGTAGT
Organism: Thermobia domestica; assembly: GCF_964235325.1. Taxonomy (NCBI): domain Eukaryota; kingdom Metazoa; phylum Arthropoda; class Insecta; order Zygentoma; family Lepismatidae; genus Thermobia; species Thermobia domestica. The sequence continues at coordinate 106,306,771 of NC_137457.1, forward strand.
ATAATTATCCTCCTCCTCCTCCTCAGTGTTCTCCCATTAATAAACAGGCCAGTTTCCGTGAACTAGGTAAGAAGCTTCCATTTTTGCGATTTCCCGCTAATATCTGCCTCGCAACCCAACATAAAGTACCACCCTCCTTATTACAATCTATCAATTCCAACCTTCTTACACACTCTCGCTCTCCTGACATCACCCCCTTTACTACATCCCTCAGAATGCAATCCCTTAGCAAGATCAAAACTTGCGATCCGTCCATTTTTCGCTTCCTTATATCGTCTAATATTGCTCTCGTCTCTTGCATTTTTTCAGCATTTCCTAATTCGTTTTCCTCTCTACCCTGCTAACCTTCTTTATTTTACTCCACATCCAAATTTCCAAGGTTAAAATTAGGCAATCAAGTTCGAAAGTCAAAATAAAATTTGACTGAGTTCTGAAGACAAGTTCTGAAGGCTAAAAGAATAAAAGTTCTGAAGACAACATTATTTTCTAGTAAGGAATGTATATAGAACTTCTTTTAATATTTTTTGCTGTGTAACAAACAACAATTTCATCACGTTAACATTCCGATTTTTCTATTTAAAAACAGCGTTGCTGTCTGATAGAATCATAAGGAACTAATTGCACTGAAATATCATTCTGTAGGGAATTACCTTTTATTTTTTCTTGATTAATTTATCTAGAAGATATTTGCAACGTTATTTAAAATTAGCAAGTATTTTATTGCGGAGAAAGTCAAATCACTACCCCAGCAATAATAATAATAATAATAATAATAATAATAATCTGAAGGTGACCAAGAAAGTTCTGTCTCTTTGTGGAGGTCTGTGTTCAATTGGCCCTCACACCGTGAGTTGAATGCGAATGGATATAAGGTGAAGGTCAGTTGTTGGACGAGACGAGACGAGACAGAATTTTCATGAAAGGGTACGAGATGAGACAGAGCTCTTTCAATAGAAACATATGCACTTTTCCAGACGAGACTACCTTCACGACACATTTTCGAAACGAGAATGCCCCAAACCAGGTCTCGTGAGCAACACTAGTAAGTATATCCAACATACTACTTGGTTGTGGCTGTTCAGATACACCGTGAACGTGCGTAAGGACTGAGTGAACATGGGGCCTTCACAGAGCGTCATAAGGGCTTGTTTGCTGTACGAGTTCAAATTGCTGCTCCGCGGGGCGGAAGATATGACAGGCCTTTGGTGAGAGTGCAGTGGTATGACGGTTTAAGGACGGTGACGAAACACTCGAAGACGCACCACGTGCCGGAAGACAAACAGATGTTCAAAATAAAGATCTTCAGGCAGCAATTGAGGCGAAGACAGACATGTGAGGAACTGGTACTACCTTTCAGTGTAAGTGGAGAAACCACTCGGCACCACCACCATCAACTTGGGAAGCACTGCAAGTTGGGTTGATAGGTCCTACATGATTTGACTTGGAGCCAGAAAGCAACGCGAGCAGACACCTGTGTTTCTTTGGTGTCTCGTCTGAGGAAGGAGCAATTTCTGGACAGGGTGTTGGCATGTGATGGGAAGTGGGTCCTGTACGAAGCTCCACGGCGCCGTCATTGTTGGTTAGCATCCCATGAACCGGTTCAAAAACAGCCCAAGCCAGCACTACGCCAGAATAAGGTTCTCCTGTGCATTTTGTGGACTGCTCGAGGCATCGTCCATCGGGAACTGCTACCAGCTGGTCAGATCATCAATGCAACTGTGTACTGTCACTGTGTACTGTCTGGATCCAGCAGTTCTGAATCGCAAAGGGGTCCTCTTGTTACAAGGCAACGCTAATCCCCACGTTGCTAAAATGACCCAGTACATCATTCTACGCCTTGGATGGAAAACACTATTGGATCCGCCATACTCCACGGACATTGTACCATCCGATTATCACCTGTTCCATTCCTTGGACAATCACCTTAGAGAACGCCAATTCAAACAGCTAGTAGAGGTTCAATATGCACTTGATACCTTCTTCACTTCACGTCCCACCAAGTTCGACTGCGATGGAATCCATGGCCTTCCAGAACGTTTTCAGAAGGTCGTCGAGGCTGATGGAGACGATTTTTGATATTCCAGGTACGTCTTAGGTTACATACCAATGTTCGAAGGTGTTGGTGAAAAGGCGGCGGAACTTTCTTGGGCACTCTTAAAGTTATAATAATAATAATAATAATAATAATAATAATAATAATAATAATAATAATAATAATAATAATAATAATAATAATAATAATAATAATAATAATGTGTCCTGCCCAAAGGCAGATGTTTGACCCGAAGGTCCATGGGTATTGATTCCAGCTCGTACCAAGTAAGTTTTCTGGTGGACAAACCCCATGTGCATGGGTTTTCTCGGTGTTCTCCCATTTCCTCCCACTTTCTTCATTCAACCACTTCAATTATTTCTCATCATCACTGTCTCTCTTAGCGTTGGTGCATAACGTGGGACGTTAACTAGATATTTCCTTTCAATTTCACTTAATGTGACATTTAACTTGACATAGAAACGCAGAAAGGAAAAAAGTCAGTAGTAATATTAATTACAATTACAATACCAATTAGTTAATATAGGGTAAAATTAAAATTGTATTACTATTTCACCTTCAATTAGTCACATTTATCATTCATTCACCAACTTCGAATTGAATTCCACAACAAAGCTCTTTATAGTATTCCGTATAGAAAATAAGTGAAGAATGTGACGACCCGACCCGACAACCCGACCCGTAACCCGACCCGTTTGAGAGCACTATCAGAGGGGTACTATTTACAGTACAATTTATTTTGTATGGTTTAGCATACTTTAAGGCTACCTTACTTTTTGAAAACAGAAAAAACGGGACATCTTACAAATTAGTAGTAAATATTGCATTTTGTATTAATTTTATCTTTCGAATTTTACTACAGTATCGCACTAGTTATACAACTTAAAATAATGTTTTAATATAGTCCATACTCAGTGGCGTATTTAGGGGGAGGGCTTCCGGGCTCAAGCCCCCCACCGAAATCTTACTTACTATAGTAAAGTATATGAAATATCTTGCAGAATTTTCATATTTTCAAGCAAAGCACCCCCGGAAGTTAGCAAAGCCCATCCCGAAACAAAATCGTAAATACGCCACTGTCCATACTTAATTAACAGTGCTAAAAATTATTATAGAAGCTAGAAGCTGTTATACAATATAAACGCAATCAGTGAACATACAATATTTAGGCAAAAATTATATTTTCAATATTATTACGCATACCACCTTTACATGCTCTACATGTCTGTAAAGAAAAATATCCAGATTTATGAAGTTGTTTCAAAATTTCAATAGGCTGATTTATTTTTGTTAACCTAAAATGCGAACTAAAAGAAAGCAATTTGCATAATTGTTTTTCTGAAGCAGAAAAAAAAAATGTGTTTTCGGGGCTGGCCTGCAACGTCACAAGAATTTGTTGCCACCTCGGGGTATACATTCTTACTTTTAGTGATAAGAGTGCTACTTAGGAGGATTTAAACATTGCATGTTATATCCGGGGAAGCAGCGATTGCAATAATAATAAAGATTAGAATGAAATTGTTCCTATAGTATTGTCGGAATTGAAAGCAAAAGGAATAAGTCGATTTTATTATCTTTTCAGAAAATTTGATATGTAATTAATAATAATAATAAAGAAAAAAAAAACAGGACAAGAAGGAAAATTTCTGCACACCGGGACAAATTTTAAGAAACCGGGGCGTATGGTAGCCTTACATACTTATTTGCATGCGGAGTGTCAGTACGGAGCCACTACGTAGCAGAGTTGAAACAAAACCTCGTAAATAGGTTGCCAACTCAGGAAAACAAAATTACCGGCACACCCTCAAAATTCTCTGTACAAATGAGAAACTGAAGACTGTATTGATCGTTATTGTATTTACCAGCAATTGCCACTTGTTTAAAATTATCGAAACAGATGAATAATACTGGATATTAATCTTTATGTAACAATAGTTGATTCATAAAATGAAATTTATTCTATAAACTTCACTTCAAACAAAGGAAATTGCTTTAAAAAGTCATTTTCTACTCTCAATAAATGAATAAAATTCTTTTACAATAAAATATAAGTATTATCAAATTTGTTATGTTAAATAAATAAAAAAACTGCCATACGTTAAAAAAATATCGATAATGTATAATACAACGGAAATTTGTGTTTGTAAAGGCACTGTTGAAAAATGTCGATGTTCAATGTTATATTCTGGATTGCAGATTCCAAAATACCGGTCAGAAGGGGTCTAATAAGAAGTTTGTACCGGTCACCGGCCTTAATCAAAATTACAGCAAATACCGGCCAGTTAGCAACTCTACTCGTAAATCAGAATGCTGAATGCACCAAAATACTTCACCATGCATTCTATAGTTTCTGCAAAATGAGTTTAATGAAGATGATCAAATAAAACAAAATACTGTGTTATAATTTTCCCTTTAACAGTCTACTTTGTGAATTTGTTATATCTTCCACTTATCAATTTCCTGTACAAGATGAGAATAACGGTTTCTGCGCAAGATAGAAAGAAAAAAATACATTTTTCTCATAAGGATTCAGTTCACGTAAGAAATAATGAATAAGTTTAATAATAAGAGCCGAGGAGTGAAAAACTAACTCAGCAATAATGATTGTAAGTATAAATATAAATATAAAAAAACAAAAAAAAAACATTTAATTCCACATTTAATGCATTTAATTTCGCCTGCACATTTCTGTGCAAATGATGTACAAGCGATTGATATAATTTGTGATTGAATTGGATATGGTGGGGGCTACCATTTAGACAGCCCCACTTTGTTTTCGTTCTGGCGGCGCCATTAATTATGTACAAACGAAAATTACGCATGCATATTTCTGTACAAACGATGTACAAACGATTACGAAAATTTGTGATTCAATTGGACATGTTGGTGGGAAGCTACCACTTAGAGAGCCCCCAGTTTGTTTTCGTTCTGGCGGCGCCCCTAATTGTGTACAAACGAAAATTTTGCCTGAACAATTCTGTAAAAACGACGTACAACGATTGCGACAATTTGTGATTGAATTGGACATGGTCGGGGGCTACCACTTAGACAGCCCCACTTAGTTTTCGTTCTGGCGGCGCCCCTAATTGTGTACAAACAAACATTTTGCCTGCTCGTTTCTGTACAAACGAAGTACAAACGATTCCGACAATTTGTGATTCAATTGGACATGGTGGGGAGGGAATACTTAGAAAGCACCCTACTTTGTTTTCGTTCTGGCGGCGTCCCAAATTGTGTACAAACAAACATTTCGCCTGCACATTCATGTACAAACGACGTACACACGAATGCGACTATTTCTGATTGAATTGGACATGGTCGGGGGCTACCACTTAGACAGCCACCACTTTGTTTTCGTTCTGGCGGCGCCCCTAATTGTGAACAAACAAACATTTCGCCTGCCCGTTTCTGTACAAACGAAGTACAAACGATTGCGATAATTTGTGATTGAATTGGATATGGTGGGGGGGCTACCACTTAGACAGCCCCCTTTTTTCTGTTCTGGCGGCGCCCCTAATTGTGTACAAACGAAACTTTTGCCTGCACATTTCAGTACACACGCAGTAGAAACGATTGCGATAATTTGTGATAGAATAGAACATGTTGGTGTGGGGCTACCAGTTAGACAGTCCCCCACTTTGTTTTCGTTCTAGCGGCGCCCCTAATTGTGTACGAACATACATTTTGCCTGCACATTTCTGTACAAACGAAGTACAAACGATTGTGACAATTTGTGATTCAATTGGACATGATGGGGGGGGGCTACCACTTAGAGAGCCCCCAAATTTGTTTTCGTTCTGGCGGCGCCCCTAAGTTTTTTCAAACAAACATTTCGCCTGCACATTTCTGTACAAACGAAGTACAAACGATTGCGACAATTTGTGATTGAATAGGACATGGTCGGGGGCTACCACTTAGACAGCCCCCAATTTTTTCGTTCTGGCGGCGCCCCTAATTGCGTGCGAACATACATTTCGCCTGCACATTTCTGTACAAACGAAGTACAAACAATTGCGACAATTTGTGATTCAATTGGACATGGTGGGGGGCTACCACTTAGACAGCCCCCATTTTTTTCTGTTCTGGCGGCGCCCCTAATTGTGTACAAACAAAAATTTCGCCTGCACGTTTCTGTACAAACGAAGTACAAACGATTGCTATAATTTGTGATTGAATAGGACATGTTGGTGGGGGGCTACCAGCTAGACAGCCCCAATTTGTTTTCGTTCTGGCGTCGCCCCTAATAGTGTACAAACGAAAATTTGGCCTGCACATTTCTGTACAAACAATGTACAAACGATTGCGATACTTTATGATTCAATTGGACATCGTGGGGGGAGCTACCACTCAGACAGCTCCCCACTTTGTTTTCGTTCTGGCGGCGCCCCTAAGTTTGTTCAAACAAACATTTCGCCTGCACATTTCTGGACAAACGATGCACAAACGAATGCGACAACTTGTGATTGAATAGGACATGGTGGGGGGCTACCACTTAGACAGCCCCCATTTTTTCTGTTCTGGTGGCGCCCTTAATTATGTACAAACGAAAATTTCGGGTGCACATTTCTGTACAAACGAAGTACAAACGATTGCGACAATTTGTGATTGAATAGGACATGGTCGGGGGCTACCACTTAGACAGCCCCCAATTTTTTTCGTACTGGCGGCGCCCCTAATTGCGTGCGAACATACATTTCGCCTGCACATTTCTGTACAAACGAAGTACAAACAATTGCGGCAATTTGTGATTCAATTGGACATGGTGGGGGGCTACCACTTAGACAGCCCCCATTTTTTCTGTTCTGGCGGCGCCCCTAATTGTGTACAAACAAAAATTTCGCCTGCACATTTCTGTACAAACGAAGTACAAACGATTGCGATAATTACTGATTGAATAGAACATGTTGGTGGGGGGGGCTACCAATTAAACAGCCCAAATTATTTTCGTTCTGGCGGCGCCCCTAATAGTGTACAAACGAAAATTTGGCCTGTACATTTCTGTACAAACAATGTGCAAACGATTGCGGCAATTTGTGATTTAATTGGACATGGTAGGGGCTACCATTTAGGGGAACTCCCTCGAGAGGAATCACTCTACTTATTTATTGCAAAAAGCAGAATTTAAAAATTCGCATTCGTCCAAAGTTATCGTGTGAAGTAACAGCCGTTTGTATGTACGTACTAGTATTGATAAGTTCCACTACGCGATCCCAATTAATAGTTCATATACCCGCGCCACACACACACACACTAGCATTTGTACACACGAAAGTATACCTGGTAGTATCCACACGCTTACGCCGGAAACTAGAAACAAACAAACACACACACACACACACACACACACACAGGGAGAGAGAGAGAGAAAGAGAATATTTTGTTGTACCTTTATACTGAATGCACCATTACTCACAAAATCAGTTAAAAAAGAAAAAAGAAAAAAGTTGTAAATGAAACTTTCAAAGATTGGTACCACTGCTGCGTGTCACACATGAGATTGTTCCATAATGATTGATTCGTAATATGATGTATATGGGTTTCTTAATGGTAGTATAACAAAATGCCTTCAAATTGACCACTAAATAAAAAGTGAAATTTATTTCTCAAATTTTGTAAAATCGAAGTCGGTGGGCATTATGGGAACAGTCTACAATAACAATATATGCAAATAAATATTATTATACTTCACGTTTTCCAGTGGGTGCAAGAAAGCTTCGAATAGTATTTGTTGCCAGAAGCATTAGCTGATGTAAATATATATATATATATATATATATATATATATATATATATATATATATATATATATATATATATATATATATATATATTCCTGTATGTAAAAGTGAACACATCATATAAAATAAATATCCATTTTTTTACACTTTCCGAACGATCTCCATTAAATTATGTTCACATGTTTTTACTACAGTGGAGGTGGGCCTCGCAGGCTCGCGTTTCTATAGCTAGAAGTGAACATTCACCCTCTTCCCAGAACACTCCTTTCCTGGCCTCCTAGATCTCCTGGGCTAAGCCTTATCAGACGCTGTGGAACATTATGCGTGGTAGCACATTATGCACCTAACTGCCAGCCGAGTTCAAAATGACCATTTCTTAGACAGACATACAGCATCTGTACTACCAGCTATGCATCTGAGCTGTTCCTTGCGTGGCTGCTCGGAGTAATCATATGTGGTATTAAGGCGAGTGTTGTACGTTTTTGAACAGTCTGTATAACAGGATGTCTTATCGACGTCATTTTGAGAACAGTGCCACCTACAATCACTTTCTTGTTGTGTACAACTTTGAACCAGTGTTCTTAAGCGCATTTAACTTAGTACTGGTGTAGTTCTATAGTCCTCATACAAAATTTTGACTCTCCGAAAGAGGTCTTATGATGACACTCTTGATTTGATTACACATTTTGAATATTTCTTTTTTCTTATTCTCATGTATTAATAAAAGTGTGCATGTTGTCTTCCTTTTCAACCTCTATTTGAGTATTTGTTTCTGAACTTGTCCCTTAGCATCCAAACTGCTTTGTCATCCTCATTTACTTCGTTTTTCGTTTTAATGCCTAAGATATAACATTAATTCTTGCTATCATCCGGCTCCTCAATGTATTCCTTCCATCTTTCTCAAGCCGCAATTCTCCCATTAAAAGTTCATTTCTATCTTTAGTGTCTGTATTGTCACAGTAGTTTTCCCTTGCTTCCTTCTATTTCCATGAAATGTATCTTCATATACATTCTATCCTTTTTAATTTCTTTTATCATTACTCTAGTTGTGTATTCCCCGTCTCTGTACATTTCATTTTTAATGTGCACATCTTATAAACAATTCATTTTTGAATAAATTCTGTCAACTTATGTGAGTGCGAACACTGCTGAAAAAACCCTGACGACCAATGGAACATTTCAATTTTAAGGTCGCGGATACCAGTGCAAAATAAGAGATTTAAAAACATACTGTGTTCCTTGAACGGCTATTCCACTTTGAATTGTAACTATATGGCCAGGTATCAATGTGTCTTTCCAAATATTGTGCAGCTCCGAAATATTCACGATGCTCACGGAAGAGACATAAGAGTAATGTTTTCACCTTAAAGTGACGGTCACTGGTAGTGTTACCCAATGTCGAAAATATGATATGTTTCTTGTATCTGGTGTGTTCCCATTTGGCCTATTTCCGTTTCTACTTACTTAACTACCGATTTACATTATTATCTTCAGTAGTTAGGGATGATTACTTCTGGCGCATTTTCCCCTCCTAATATTTTTTGACCAGCGCAGAAGGAACCAGCTAATTATTCAAAGTTACAGAGCGCAAAGTATTCCCATAACTACAATGTTAAAGTGAGATTGAATATGCTTTTATGACATCTAAAATCATAAAAACTTACATCTAAAAACTTACAATCTAAAAACTTACATCTAAATCTACAACTCTTCTAACTTATAATGACCCCATGGTAGGGTATTGATCCCATCCTTTAAAACACATCTCTTATCATCCACACAACTTAAAGCTAGCTTATTTACTTTTATACTGTACAAATCGTGCTTATAACTTCTAATCAAGTTCATCTTCTTATAATATTCTTTTTGGCTAATCAAACAGTCCTTATATTCGTTAAATGAAAGTTCTTTATACACAACACTCTTCTTAACACCTTTAGCCTTCTTAGAACACTTTTCACTATCGAACTTACCTTTAAAGTCTTTATCTGTTAAATCTATTAGAGGTGCTTTTATACTGTACATCTTACTTCTTAAACCTACAAACTCTTCTATGATTGTACCTTTTATCTCATCCTTCATCTTACCAAGTATTTTCTTATTGATTTGTGGCATCTTATATTTGTTATCTTTAGGGTAATCACTCGTATCGAAGTAATCAATGTAGTTTTTCATGTCCTCGTACACATCTTCTGTTTGAATATGGTATATATAGCTATCAGTATCTGTATAACATACTTCTATTTTGTCTTGGTACTTTGGCTTCATCACATTATAATGGAAGTCGTACATTAAATATTTTGACAAATCTAGAATTGACATACAAACATAAATCGGTTTGTTAAATTGCACTTTAACCTTGTTCATGTGAACTGCTACTAAATTTTCCGTAAAAACTGTGGTACTCTTATAATTCGGTTTTGCAACAAGCTTCTCGTATTTTTTCTCATCACTTACAAGTTTGATATTAACTCTCTTTCTAATATTTTCCATAGTCTTTCCAAAAACTGAATTGTTCATGAGCTTATAGAAGTCTTTTTCAAAGTCATTTGTTGCTCTAGTTCTCATCTGCGTGTTTAAATCAATATATTTCTTTAACCAATCTGATTGTTCGAACTCTATTACTCGATGTATCTTGTTAAGTTTTAATCCAAGTGAAAGACATTGTTTTAGGTTTCGATAGTGAATTACATATTTTTCTTTGTCATATAGGGTTGTTAAGAGTTTTGATTGTTTTGAACCAGGCGGACATATATTTTGAGGAGCTAATAGATAGTCTTTGTGATAGTCATGTAATTCTTTAGGATATTCAAGATCAACTTCTAATATGTAACCAGTATCAGAATCATCAGGTATATTTGCGAAATCTATTTCTTCAATCTCATCTTCACTTAACCATCTTAATCCCTTATACGGCATATATTGACTCATTGCCCACCCATACAAGTTATTGGCATCTAGATACATTAAGCAAGAATCTTCTTTATTCTTATTGTAATCATCTATATACTTATTGTTTGCTTTCACATATCTTTTTGAGCATTGACTAATCCCACCTCTTATACCTTTCTCTACCATTAATACCATATCATAATCCCACAACAATTCTAATTTTATATTTGTCATCTTTAACATTGCGTCCCAAGCTAAACCTGGTGCTCTCATATACCAAGCAGGATCAAGATCATAAGCTTTAAGACATGTTTCTTTAAAGTTCTCAAACACATCTGCTAACAATAATACATCTGTTTTCAAATATAAATCATGGTATTGTCCGAGATTCTTAATGCTAAATGTTTCCCATACTTTCTTTGCATGCTTATAATCCTCATCGCTTATATGTGTGTTCATAAGCTTGTTGAAGAATGCTTCTTTTAGTGGTAATTTTCTTTCTCTAAACCTATCCCAATTGTTAACATAATCATATGGGTAAACACCTTTTCTTATTACAAGTTTAAACTGTTCTTGATTAGGATAAAAGTGTTGGGTATGTATCATTTGCTCGGGTTTCAAGTTCGATGACAATTTGTCTAAGCTAGAAGCCACAAATCTAAATGAATCTACAAATTTCAATTTAATAGTTCCAACCTTTTTACTGAATGATATGTATCTTTCCTCGTTATTGGGTATTAGATCTGTTTCTTCTTTATCACATCCAAGCTCTTTTATAAACAAGTGAGAGTCATATCCTGTCAAGTTATGTATGATCACTGGTACAAACTTTGGTACTTTAACTTTCAAATTGCAGTTATTACATAGAGGTGCTACAAACTCTCCTGTTATATGATCGTGATGTTTAACTTTGTGGTTTTCTGGTGTATATTTTACTTTACAGTAAGAACAGGATTCGGATTGGTTGAACTCTTTTATCTGTTTACGTGTTAATGGCAGTTCATTATTTTGACTATATATGTTTGATATTTGTTTGGCTTCTTTCTTTAACATTCTTATGAACTTCTTAGCTGCATCTTTACCTCTATACACAACAGGATTGGTTTTACTTCCATCACTCTTTACTACATAATAACAAAATTCAGATGGTTTGTGTCGTTGATATTTTTTGGTATATGGCTCGTTATCTGGATAACACTCTTCACAACCCATAACTTTATGTAACAAACATTCAAAATCAGCATAAATCACAAATGGCATTTTCATTATGTATTCTTAGTTTTTAAATTCAACGCATTTACCTTCTTCAGGCATTATTATTTTTACTGGCTCATTTAACGAACAATCTTGCTCATGTTTATTTAAAGCGTTTTGAGAGTAAAAGTATAACAAACATCTGTCACATAAATATTTTCGAGCTCTCTTTTTAGTTAATTGTGTACATACTAGTCTGCTTAAATCCTTAATCCAACAATAGTGTGTATTAACTTGGTCTTCATTTTGTTCTTTTACATATAATAAATTGACATGATTTTCTTGCTTGTTTTGTGTGTGATATAGTATATAGATTGAATAGTCTTTATCATATGCATAAACATTTATAGAAATATTAAGTAATTTTTCAGCTCTTGGAGTATCGCATAGTTTTACAGGAAAATGAATATTTTTTATTTTTTCTTGTAAGTATTTGACAGCTTGCTTGTACTTGGAAGGTCGTTGTGGATCTTTATTAACTGGGTATAGTGCAGAACAAATTGAATATAAGAAACATTTTTCATCTTCATTCTTTACATTAATTACTGCCTTTTTGTTTTGAATTTGTTTAGGTAATTCTATGTATGTTGATCCTCTATATGGTGTATATTTGACGATTGCTAGTTGTAAAAAGTTAATGTTTATAAGAGCCCAACCAGAACCTCTAGCTTGGAACTCATCCATTCTTGTTCTTAATCTTTGTTTCATCTTAGTTATTTCTTCCTTTAGATTACTTGATCGGTATATTTCCTGGTTTTCAGTGTTAAAATAGAAGTTTTCAGTTTCTTCACCTTTCTTATATGTACAACTTATATAAAGATTAGCTTTCAATGAACTATGTTTACTTAAGGTAATTTGTAATCTGTTTGATATAGCTTTAGATGTTGCAGTAATATATTGTTCAAGTGGATCTTGTGGTTTGTAATCTGTTGTAAATCTCCATGTTTCTAATCTTGATTTTAATGCAATGTTATGGCGTTTTACATCGATTGGTTGTGATTCAACTTTGATTCTTGGTTCTTCAATTACTTCTTGTTTAAAGGGGAATATATCTCTAATCTGCCTCCTGCTTTGTTCATCGTCATGTTGTTTAAGAAGGTCCATCAGTTCTGCTTTTCTTAATCGGGAATATCTTCTGATTCCCTTCTCTTTACATTGTCGTCTTAACTCTATTACAGTAAACTTATTATAATTACTCATTTATTATATAGAAAATCTTCGTTAGTACTCTTCACCAGGTTATTTCAGTTCATTTTCATTTGTCCTAGTACAACGCTTAACATTGTACACTCCTGCCATTGTCTACATATCACGCGTTGTATTAGAACACGGCTTTTATGGGATTAACCCATCAAAGTCAAATATACACATTTAAAACTGATTCATTTTTGTAAGCTTACTCATCATCATCATCATAATCATCACTACCATATTTATATTCATCATCACTACTCAAATCAGATGTTTTTTGTTGCATTACTAATAACTCTTTTTCCTTTAACAGTATTTGCTTCTCTAGTAGTGTTGCTAAGTGTTTAAGATCATGATGAATTAGTTCAAGTCTATCATGTAATAAATCAAAATCTTTCTCCATATTTGTTATATAGAAAACCAACAAAAATGAAATAAATTTTAAAAATCTAAGAATAAAAACGAACATGACTACTGCTAAGGAAATATTATCTTACAAACCTATATTTGATTGTATATGTAAATATTTAGATATTGGTGGTTATAATGATAAAGACAAAATAAATTTTAGCGTGTCCATAGGTATGTTAGATCATTTGTTCAAGAAGGCCACTAAAGAAAACAACTCATTTCTTATACAAAACATTCTCTATACAAACGTTATGGACTTATCCGATGAGATATTAGATTCACTAACTAATGAGCAATGGTTATCTATAGGTTATGATGATTATGAGGAGGAATATAACTATGATCACATTACAGAAGACTTCATACGCAAATATCAGGAGAAAGTTAATTTGATTGAAATATGTTTATGGAAAAATTTATCGGAAGAGTTTATAAGAGAATTAGCTGATAAAGTTGATTGGGAGATTATTTCAGGAAGCCAAGACTTATCAGAAGACTTTATAAGAGAATTTGCAGATAGAGTTGATTGGAAAGAAGTATCGTATCACCAAAAGCTATCTGAAGAATTTATTAATGAGTTTATAGATAAAGTTGATTTTGATGCTATATCTTACAAAAACGAACTCTCTGAAGCCTTTATACGAGAACATGCAGATAGAGTTAATTGGTGGACATATCTGGAACTCGTCAATTATCAGAAAACTTTATAAGAGATTACGCTGACAAAGTAGATTGGGAAATGATTTCAATGTCTCAAAATTTAACAGAAGAATTTATTGCAGAGTTCGAAGGTAGAGTTCATTGGACTAACATTTCAACTTATCAAGACCTATCTATAGACTTCATATATGCATATAAATATTTTGTGGATTGGAGAGCCATAATAAGAAAATATCATAATAATCCCAATTTAGGTGATATGTTGAATGTAGCATTCGCTGTTGCAGCAGAGGGTTAATGCATAACTAATTATCTTTTATGGCTATTATACCATAAAAGTTGTATGTTTGAAAGGGAGCCAGTGCTGGTGGCCCCCAGTTGTAACCAAAACTTATTACCTTTACCTCTACAAATCTCTTATACTTAAAAACAAATCAATAACAAACTCATCATCTTCTCCATCTGCATTCCTTAGATCTACATGACAACGATGCGAAATAACACAATCATACTTTTCTTTTACTTTGTTTAGGAGGTTAATCGAGTTTGGGTCTTTGGTTTTAAACAATATAGTCATGTCTGGATATTTTTCTTGTAAGCATTGTAATCTTGTCTTTACGTTACACTCTTGAATTCTTCCAACCCAATACCTGTAACTCTCATAGCTCTTTACTTGTTCTCTTTTGTCTGTTTCATACTTTTCTAATATCTTTTGTAGTTGAATAGGGGAGAGATTCTTTTTAACAATTACTAGTTTGTGTACTTTCCCTGGATCTTCTGTATGTTCTGCAGCTATCTCTCTAAGTCTTGTGTTTTCTATTCTTAAATCGTTCATTTGTTGTTCTATATCTTCTACTCTTGATTGTAACTCTTCTTGGTCTTCTTGAATCTGTTTATAATTAGAAACGAAATAGTCTTCGATGATTACAGAACATTTTTCGTAAAAGTCATGTGATAGCTAGGAAAATTCTTTTGTATACATATGTGCCGGAGATTAATAAATCTTTCTCGTTTGTACCTTTTGGTTCTATATAATACGTTAAATTTAGCCTCCTACAATTATAGGAAGCTAATTTTTCATTGTAGTATTTCAATAATTCTTTAGAATCTTTATTTTTCAGCCAGTTGTCAAACCTCTTACCACCACTCTGACACAACTTAGTAGCATTGAAGTATCCTGTACTCTTATCTATAATCAATTTAAAATCACCGAAGATACCATACCAATAGTTATCTTTGATCTGTTCATAGCAAATATCATTTAAACTAAGAGGACTATCCATATTTATTATATAGAAGATCTTTATTTTCAACTTGATTTTCGTTACCAGCTAGTTTTACTGTGTAAGATGAGTTTCTGAAGTTCCTAGCTTCGGAGGAATTTTGATGTTTTGTTTTGTGTCATGATTGTGTATTTTGCAACCGGAAAATCTTCGTTCGGGAGTTTGTTTGTTCTAATACAACGCTTCGTACTTTGATGGGTTAACCCATAAAAGCAATGGTATATTTAGTTTCTCGTACTTAAATGTCTCTTAACTGAATAAACCTGTCAACAAGATCTATATCACTTAAATCTGTGTTCATATGCGAACCGTGTTAAGTTATTCTATCATCATATCTTTCTTTAGCTCTGTTGTATAAGTTGACAGAGTTTGGATCGTCGACGTTAAGCACAATACTCATACTTGGATACTTAAGTTTGAGTTGTTTAATCCTACTTTCGTAATTGTATGTTTGTACTCTTCCAACCCAATACTTATATCGTTCTATTCTTTCTTTTTGATCTCGTTCTTCTTCGTCATAGTAAAGGAGTATATTTTCAAGTTGTTCTTTAGTAAGGTTTTTCTTGATAATGAATAGCCTATGTATCTTTCCTGGATCTTCTGTATATGGTGCTGCAACTGTTTTAAGATAATCAACTTTGCTTTCTAGTTCTTGATTGTGCAATCGTAATTGCCCCATTTGTTGTTCTATCTCTTCTACTCTTGATTGTAACTCTTTTTGGTCTTCTTGAATCTGTTTAAAATTAGAAACGAAATAGTCTTGGATAATATCATAGCACTTATCATAGAAGTCTTGTGATACCCATAAAGCAATAGAGAGAAATATCTTTTTGTAGACATATGTTCCTGAGATAATAACATTGGTTTCTGTATCCCCTCCACCTTTTACTAGATACTTAGAGCGACTCCTATGATTAGAGGAGTCGGTTATTTTTTGATCGTAGTATCTTATCAACTCTTGTGATTCTTTATTTTTCAACCAATTATCAAACCTCTTACCACCGCTCTGACACAACTTAGTAGCATTGAAGTATCCAGTGTTCTTATCTATAATCAATTTGAAATCACCGAATATACCATACCAATAGTTATCTTTGATCTGTTCATAGCAAATGTCATTAAGACTAAGAGGACTATCCATATTTATTATATAGAAAATCTTTATTTTTAACTTCATTTTCGTGGGGTCCACCAGCACTGGACCCCTTTCAAACATGCATACGTCGCTTCTTATCTTTTCTGAAATTAGTTTGTCTTCCGTTGTTTTGTTTTGTGTTTGTATAGCTGTATAAATATTGGCATTGTCAGAAAGTCGACCGAGGAAAAATTATGCTATCAACATTCTCACCATCATCATCACTATCTTCGTCTTCTCTTTCTACATGCATAAGAAGCAATAGTAATTTACCATGTTTCAGATCAGAACCTTTAGATGGTCTAATTGCTAATTTATCATTTGTATTAAAGTGCAATGGAAAAGTTTCAACTAGAGAATCATTTAAATATATATCTATATAATACGTATTGTAAGATGATTCTATATGCATTAACCTACCTTTATAAAGAAATTTGTATGTGATAGATAGATTATGTATTAAAAAGAAAGGAGTTTCAACATTTTCTGATATCAATCGACTATGAAGCTCTATAACATAACTCCGTTTGATGAAGTTAAGCTCTTCTTTCAACATAGCAATATCTTTTCTCACAACTGTATTATCTGATGTCATTTTAACATTACCAAAGATATCCATATTTATTATATAGCAAATTTCTTTAGGAAAGCTCTCTTTCTATGTAAATTACAACAAACAATAATTGTCCTTCTTCCATAGCAGAATTTTTATTTGGTTTAATCGTAATTATATCGTTCTTCTTAAAGTCAAAAGTATCTCTTTAATCAAAGTATCACCCAAATATATATCTAGAAAGTATTTATCCAAACTTAAGTCCATGTGCATTATTTTTCCATTATAGAGAAATTTGTAACCGTTAGAGAGATTAAATATTCTAAAGATTGGCTCCTTAACGTATTTAACTTTTAATCGATATAGTAGAGGCATGGTTTCTTTTTGCATAACCAGTTTAGTAGTATCCATCCTAATCTTTTGAAAATCTTCTTTCTTTATGTATGTGTCTTGTAAGTTGACTTACGCTAACAATATCATTTAAATTGTCCAACAATTTTAATTTTTCTTCACTAATATCAACATCACCTTTTCTATCTTTAACATTACCAAATATATCCATACTCATTTATTATACAAAAAATGCCCATCCTAATTTTTCAAAACATTTCTTTAACATCTCTATTTGTCTAGGTGAGTGTTTAAAATCAATATCAACATGAACATCATGCTTTCTCAACAGATGGTACAATACGCATTTTAGGTTAATAAACAATGCTCTTTCCGGATACAGCTCCCTAAAGACCTCGTGTAAGTTTTCGAACTCATTTATAAGTGTCTCCTCCATATGTTGTAATCTTAATGGTTTTTGATCGGTAAGGTGATAGTATATTAAATAGACATCATCATAATATTTTGTGTATTTTTTTTCTTTAGTACTTCTTGAACATCTTTTGTTGATATTAAATCTCTTGGTATATCTCTAAGTTCATCATTTAGCACCTTGAGCACCTCTTCGGGGACAATTCTATCCTGTAAAGCTTGCAAACGAGATAACTGTAACTTAAATCTTTTTATAGTATCGTACCAGGGTTTTCTTACGTAAGCAGCTTTCGTTTCTTCACAAGTACTGTAAACCCAACCACTCTCTACAGAACAATCATCGCAAATGTAACTACTCATACCTTTTGTTAATGACTTACTACCACAATTACTGCACTCTAATGGTCTAGAGCTATAATTTGACAACAAGTCCTTTAAGGTAATTATTGGACGTAACTTTTGCAACTGTTCTTCCGTGTACAAAAATTTTGGTATTAGCATTTTCCATAGATCAATAACATTATATACGTTGTCTTTATCTTTTAAGTCTATCTCGCTAACATCCTGAAAATACTGATAAAAATTATATCTATCTAGTGCATCTAGTTCATCCTCATGCTTCTCAAAATAATCTAAAAATCTATTGTGTATAGCTTCCATATTTATCTTAAAGCAAAACTTTTATGGATACAAACCATAAAAGCACTTAATCATTTTTAATCATATACATAACGTCACTAAAAGAATGTCCTTGATTTAGAAGATTTAAGACCTTAACACAAAGATGACCACATATAACTGAGTTAAAGTCTTGTATTCGTTCGTCATTGTAAAATAAGTTTTCGGTACCAAGATATTGTACCAGTTGTTTAGGAGGAACACCACCATAAGAATCGAACACGTACTTTATGTTGTTATCTTTCCAATAGCATATCCAATGAGTACCAATGTTTTCTGATTTATCGAGGTTAACTACACCACACTCATGTACATGGGGTTTTTGTGGAAGTTCATCACTCATAAATACACCTCTAAATCGTTTATTCTTTAACTCTTTAGCCAACCTCTCTATATCGAAGTTGGTCAATGGTTTTAGTTTTTTGACTTCTTTGGTTTACCCGCCCCCTGCTTTTCTTCCATAGCCATATTGTGTCTTTTTTGTTCTTGAAGTTCTTGTTTATTCTTCTTAGCATCAAGTACAGTTTTAGTAATCGCTGCTGCACCACCAGCTAATGAGCCAACTGCTCCTAAAGCTGCTAGAATGGCTGGAATTGTAAAAATAAAACCGCCAATATGCTCTTTCTTAATCTTTTTCATTTGTGCAGTAGTTAAAGTTAAATCCATTCCTTTACCTTCTTTAATTTTCTTGGCTTTATCGTTAAGTTGTTTCTTTGTTAATACATGATCAATATTTAAATCCTTTAGTTCGTTATAAGGAAAACTAAACATACAACCCTTAATAGAACACATCTTCCTATTTATCTGAGAGAAAATCTTGGTTTGCAAAAGTACAGTTGTTGTTGCTCCACCAAAATCAATTAAGGAATCATTCTCATCTGTTATCCTTATCTCAAAATTATCAACCTTGTCTTTGGATATAGGGAAAAATAATGGGTAAGTAGGCTCGTAAATAATACTATGTTTGAACTCGACATCTGTTTTGAATGATGCTATGATCCCTGTTTCTCTATGTGTGTATTCTGTATCTTTAACAAACATGCCATCTGCTATATTACAGTGAACATTTATAGTATCAAACGGATGAAACTTTGGCAACTTACTTCCAATATGTGTTTTGTTCTTTTCTAAAACTTCAAAAACATTAAACCCGAGGACAGTGCCTATACTCCCAATTGTAACATCATTACTATCAGTTTCAATTTTAACTCTATTTCTTAAATGATCTTCTGATAATGTTATGTTGATGGATTGAGATTTTAAATATTCATTAAGACTGTTTAAGCTGTATTGCCCTTCTGGTATAAGAACTTGTCTATCACCATATGAGAAACTGTTTTTTTCTGTTGTTATGTTCGGAGTTAGATATGTACTGTAAAACCCAACTAGTCCTATACTTAAATAGTTGCTCCTGTTGTCTAATTCGTAATGGAGCTTCTTCTTTAAAACAGAAGTATCACTCGTTAGCTTAAATACCTTAGCCATTTATTATATAATAAATGAACGAGTTTGATTTACCTAGAGATATTCCAAGAGAGAAAGTAATCAAGTTGATAGAAGATGTCATTCAAAAGTTAGAATACGGTTTAAAGAAGAAAAAGAGAAAACTACGAATTGTTAAATATGCATACTACACTTTGATCGCGTTGTCGGTTATACTTTCTGCAACAACTGGGTTTATTAATATTTTTATACCTGTAACAATTTACTCGATATTAACAACATCTCTTGCAACTGGAAGTGCTATAATAACAGGTTTGTCTTCGAAGTTAAACATAAGCAAAAAAAAAGATGAATATAAAACCATTGTCACTTGTATTAACTCATTTAAAGAACAGTTAGAGATGATAATAACATTGAATGGTGAAATGGATTGTGAATATATAAAAGATACGTTGCTTAAGATCAGAGAACAACTTAAAGATATAAGAGCATAAAAGTGCCCCGCTGTATTCGAATGTCCAAAATGTTCTTAAGGGTAAGCAAAACGCTCACCCTACACTTCATCCTCAAACTGTTTAAAAGGGGTCCAGTGCTGGTGGACCCCTGATTTTCTCTAAAATAAATGAGTAAGAAAACTATTAATTGGGATGTAAAAGAGATGATAAAAGAAACAACAGCTAAGAAAAGAAATTGAGAGCTTATACCTGATGATGTTCGTTGTCTTATCGTGGGTCCCTCGGCGTGTGGTAAAACGTTTTTGCTATTTAAATTCTAATTACAGCCAGGTTGGTTAAACAATAATTACTTCTACATATATTCTAAAAGCATGAATCAGCCAAAGTATGAGCAGTTAAAAGATCGATTTGAGAAAGCAGAACTAAAGTTTAAGAAGCAGATAGCAACGTTCTTAAGCGGTAATGATTCTATTGTGCCTATTGATGAATGTGAAAAATACTCTGTTGTTGTGTTTGACGATTACATTTTGGAGAATCAAGATACTGTTAGAAATTACTTTACAAGAGGTAGGCATAGACATTTAGACTGTTTCTATCTTGCACAAACATATTCAAAAGTACCTAAACAGCTTATAAGAGATAACGTCAACTTCCTATGCATATTCAGACAACATGATACTAATCTTAAACATGTGTATAATGAGTTTGTTGGGGGAGATATGTCTTATGATAAGTTTAAAGAGATATGTTCAAAATGTTGGCAAGAAGATTATGGTTTCATAGTAATTGATATGACAAGGAAGGTAAACAATGGTAAGTATAGGAAAAAGATAAAACACTTCTTGAACGTTTGATGTTTATTGACGTTTTACGTTTTAACGTTTGACGTTTATTGACGTTCATTGACGTTCATTGACGTTTGTTCGTTTGCTATACAATAAATGGATGAGAAAGAAATTGATAAGAATATTAAGTTGAAGGAGTTCTTGATAAAGGGCTTCAAATCTTGGAAGAAAGAAAGAGCAGGTATATACGATAAATTTAAGACACAAGAACAGCCTGTAATTGATGCTATTCAAAACTTGGGAAGTGAGATCAAAGAAGTAGCAGAACAAAATAAAAATCTAATAACTGAACTTGTTCCAGTTGCACATAAGACGGCTTCAATAGATCCCAGTCTACTAGAAACACCTAAAAAGATAACTTATGATAGTTCTCCAAGTAGTACTGATACGCCTATAACGGGAGAAATAAAACAAATGAGAAAACAAATTAAAGACAAAGTGGAAGGAGTAGAACCTTTAACAACAGCACAGTCATTTGGTAAGATTGCAACGAAATATTATAGTAAAAGAAATGATACTGTGTTTGGAATAAGAACTGTAGAAGAAGATGGAAAAATAATAAACAAGATAGGAAATTTGGAAGTTAAAGTGAATGGTGATGATTTGATAATTAATGGTAAAACTTATAAAGGAACAGAAGGTCTATGGGAATTGTTAACGACGAATACTAGTAAAACCATTGAAGATTATGATGATGATGATTTTGAACAGTACAAGGAAATAATTATAGAATCAGATGCCGCCTTCCAAAAATATAATCGAGATAAAAAGGGAGCATCTAGTAGAGGTTCAAAGTACATTAATATTATCAAGCCTATTTGGGATAATTATATTAAACCAACTTTACCCCCAACTCCTAAAAAGAACACGACACCTAAAAGGACTGGTGAAGGAATTAAACAATATACAGAGATACCTAAAGAATATATATGAGTGGATGATGTGAGAAAGCTTATAGATAGGCTAATTGTCATAGATGGAGAAGAAAAGGCTGGAAATCATAACTTTTAATGAGAAAGTAGGTATAGTGAGTATGATTAATAATAAGCTTTCACAGTTTATTCCTAATGATCCAAAAGGTATAGGTTATTTGATTAAGATCTTAAATATGTTACCACCACGATTCTGGAATGATGAGAAGCTTGGAAAAGGACTAATGAATAAGATTTTAAACATGAAGGGAATACCGGAGTTACATATACCAGGCTTCAGATTTTGCTGACCTTTTACGAAGCTTCAAGAAAGGTTAGAGAGAGGTGATGAAGGTATTAACCCATTAGATGAGGCTTGTAAAGAACACGATATATACTATAGAGACAATAAAGATACAGAGTCGAGACATATTGGAGATAAGGAACTAGAAACTAAAGCATGGAAAAGAGCATTTATTAGTGATGCGTCAATTGGTGAACGATTAGCTGCTTTTGGGGTTGGTACTGCTATGAATACTAAGGTTAAGTTGGGATGGGGATTATAAGTTTTTAAATGTTACTATGTATGATTCTTTTATGGGTATGTCCCATCAAAGCGTTGTTTCAAGATTTTCTTTATAATAAATGGATAGTATTGAAAGTTACGAGTTACAGAGTTTTAAAGCTAACACAAGAACATTTAAAAATTTGAATGAAGCTAACAAAGATATTGAGTTCGATTTCAACGTGGGTGATGGGTTCGTACATCCACACAAAGCAGATTGTCATATGACTTTTGAAGTTGTTGGTGCATCAGTTGGAGGAACATTTGGTGCAAACGATACTATAAACTTGTAGATAACTTCTTCCCATTCTTCTTTTCTCAAATTGAGGTTAGAAAGCATGGAGTTGTTATAGATAAGATTGAGCTACCTGGAATAACATCTACAGCTGTCGGAACATTAAAGATTTCCAAGCCAGAAGTTGAATATTTAAAACAAGCAGGATTTGAAACAGATGATAAACTTGGTCTAAGAAAGGACTTTAGTGTTTTGTACCCATTAAGATTAATTCCAGGCTTTTTAAGTGATTATAAAGAGGTTATGTGGAAAGGTGGATTGAGAATAACATTTACAAAAGCTAACTACAATAACGATGTTTTGTACAAATGGACTGGATCAGGGGCAGCTCCTCATGATGGAAAAATAACAATAAAGAGTATGGAGATAAGAATGCCTATTTTTGAATACGAATCTAATTATGAAAACAAGTTAAAGTTGAATATTCTTAAAGAACAAAAAATCGTGTTTTCATTCCATACTTATCAATGTGTTCAAAAGGCTGTTGCAGGTTCCTTCTTGGAGTTTGATGTTACTACTCAATTTAATTCTAGACAATTTGATATGCCTGATTTCGTAGTTGTAATGTTCCAAACTGATAGAAGTGGTAAACAAACAGCAGATGCAAGTAAGTTGATCATTGTAAGGTAAAGAATATCAATCTTAAGAATGGGAGGAATGAGGTATTTCCAAAAGAATCAAGAAACTTAGATATTGCTAACAAGGATTACTTTAAGATGTACGAAGATTATACTGCATTTAAGAGAATAACATGTGGCAACACCGAAATGTACTATGACCCTAAAGAGTTTATAGATAACAGACCAATGTATGTGATTAATTGTAGTAAGAGGAAGAATGTATCGGTAAATGAAAGAACAAACATAAAGATTGTTGTAGACTTTGCAGAAGCTGTGGCTGCTGATACTATATGTTATGCGATTTTAATTGGGCGAAAGAACTTTACATATGACCCCAAGAATGAGAAAGTAGTAGAAGAGTTTTAGATAGTAATTTTCACTGTCCTTAACCTCGACTTACTTTAAGGGTATCGATACCCTTGGATCCCCAAACTGTTTTCATTAACGATTGTTTTATGGAAGTTTTTCCATCAAACGAAATTGACGAAAATGATTAAATATTTTTTGGTGAAGATAAAAATTGAAAAGTGTTCATTGATTTTCTATATAATAAACACGATGGCAAAACACGTTGATTTTTTAAACAAGCTTGGAAGTCTTGAACAAAAAGAGGTTATTGGATTAAGATAATTAGAATTAAATACAGAATATAAGATTGTGAAAATGGAAAAGATTAAAACTAAGTTTGGGAAGAGCATATTAGCCGAATGTGAGAAGTTCAAGGTTTTTCTTACACCTAGATTTACAAAACACTTAACAGAGAGAATTATTGATGAGATCGTTAAAGATGGAATAAAAATCAAATACACTGGTCTAAAAGGTAACTATCCAACTGTTGAGTTCTGCATGTAAATCCAAAAAAGGAACAAAAATGAACAAAAATATGTTGTCAGAACCAAAAAATGGAGTGTTTAGAAATGGATCCTCAAAAAAAGTTCATTCTTACTAATAACTTTAATGTAATTGTGAAAAATGTGCAAACTGAAGTTCAAGTGGTTTTTGATATTAATGGCTGTCTATTCAGCTTGAATTACGATCAGTGGACAGAGTTTAAGAAGTCATTGTTTCCTATAGAGAACGAGGTTAACAGAAGATTCCATTATCAATATCCGAACTTGTAATTTTAAGATGTTCTAAGTGTTTTATGGTGATAAAGCCATAAAACTGAGATCTTTAAACATACACAATGCATAAGGAGAAGCAGTACTTTTGAATGTCATTCGAATTTTAAAGATACGTGTATAAATAAGAGATTTATTTGAGTTTTTTGTAATTATATCCTTAGAGTTATGCAATTTATAACACATTCAGTAGATAGGAAATTTATTTGTCTATCGATTGCCGTTTGAATTTTGAAAATCGGTTAATAAACAACGGAGATATAACAAATTCGGAACAGTATCCTTAGAGGTATGCAACCCACAGTACATTCAGAATATAGCAAATTTACTTCTCTGTCGAATGTCGTTTGAGTTTTGAAAATCGGCTAATAAACAACGGAGATATAACAAATTCGGAATAGTATCCTTAGAGGTGTGCAACCCACAATACATTCAGAAGATGGCAAATTTATTTCTCTGTCGAATGTCGTTTGAATTTTGAAAATCGGTTAATTAGGAGCTGAGATAATAAATAATAACCTTATTTGGGGGTATAACTGCAAGTGTTGCCAACTCATTTTTAACAATTATCATATTTATTAGTAATTTGGTGAATTCAGCCCGATATGTCTTAAAGCGTATCTTGAAAAATTAAAATCCTGGAACGTTCCGAAAAAATATATTGAGTTGGATACACTGCATGGTAAAAAGCCATCTAGTGAGAACATCATGTGAGTTGTGAATTTCTTTCTTTTATTTGAGGAAATCATGTTGAGGAAATCATGTTGAGCTATATGTAAGTCATTCTCTCTCTTGCTAGAGGAGGAAGGATATATGACGTAGTCCCATCTCGCGGGATTTCGTCATAGTTATTGCGTAGTCCCATCTCGCGGGATTACGTCATAACAGCGCCATCTGGTGTCTACTGCTAGAAGTTCTGTTGAAGGAATGATATGAGAACAAGGAAAGAGAATCGGATTATCCAGTCCTGCGCTGGTACTGAAATCGTTCAAATGAATCAGTGACAGATCACCTATTCCGGAGTTGTATGTATTCTTTGTATGTATTCCTTCTCATTGCGTTTTTAAAGCTAATTATTAACGGATTTTCATGATTCAAGTCTCAAATGAAAGCTTATAAACTGGAGATTAAGATGCAATAAATATATTTTGTGTAGAATTCCATTGTAAGTTTTTAGATGTAAGTTTTTTTATGATTCTAAATGTCATAAAAGCATATTCGATCTCACTTTGGGGTATCCTTCTGTGTTAAAGTACAATATAGTCAGTGGCGGCTTCATAAATTTTTTGGGGTAGTTAGGGGTGGAGGGGAAAAGTGTCCTAGAACATACATATCTCCCCTACTATCTTCATCTTATCTTAGGTATAGGTGAAACAGATATCCCCCTTATGCCGTTCCCCATTTCGCTATGTTCAATTGGCGAAGGAAATTTAGTGTCTGAGGGATTTTTCTAAAAATGGATCATTAAAAAATCAACTTCTCAACGTAATCAACAGCAGAAGTAAAAGCCGTACGGAACAACAAACGTGGTTGATTAATTCTAGCAGCTCTTTCGCCCTCCCTAGAGGTAGATGCCTGCGCATACCTAAA
Organism: Thermobia domestica; assembly: GCF_964235325.1. Lineage (NCBI taxonomy): Eukaryota > Metazoa > Arthropoda > Insecta > Zygentoma > Lepismatidae > Thermobia > Thermobia domestica. Next base: position 106,333,226 of record NC_137457.1, read on the forward strand.
TTTTTAGTCCGGGCCCATCCCGGCCCGTGAATTTATAATGTACGGCCGACCCGAGTCCGAAATATGATTCAGCATTTAGACCCGAGCTCCTGTGATGATAAAATTAGCATCAAATAAACCCGAATTACAGAAACTTTATAACTTACGCAAAATTGTATTTTTATTTACAACAATTCGAAATTTATTTTTGCAGCTTTGCTTTAAAAGATCTCCAGAAAGAACGGTCCAAACGTCCAATAAATGTCGTTGTACAGTACATTTACAAAGTTACACCCGAAAAGTTCCGAGAAATATGGTTAAATATTTAAAAATTTACGACTCGAGCCCAGCCCGACCTCCATCTATATATAACCTCCATCTGTCAGGTCATTATCCGCGACCTCAAAATTGAAATGTTCCATTGGTCGTCAGGGTTTTTTCAGCAGTGTTCGCACTCACATAAGTTGACAGAATTTATTCAAAAATGAATTGTTTATCAGATGTGCACATTAAAGTGATGTGACAAGATAGGCGCTTTGGTTCAGATAATATCATATTTTTTTTCTGAACAACGGCTTAGCTGGAACACACATACGAAAATGATCCAGTACTTCCAAAGCGTGCACCCGTTTGATGGACTTATGAATAATATGCTTATATACAGATGAATAACAAATCTAAAGTTTGATTTTTCTTTTTACTTTAACTTAAAGAGAAATGTGTCCAATTTTCAAAATAATAACAATTATACATTACATTCTTTTAATTAGTTCTGCCGTTCACGTTCTGTACCATTAAACTTTTCATCCGATAGACTCCCCAAATTAATACTCAGGTCATTATATATAGATAATATATCACTTCTTGCCTGATTTTCGATATTTTAGAATTTTCGCTAGCGTCTTTTCAATAATAATATAATTTTTGTGGTCTTTACATTAAAAATAAATAATTTTGCTTTTTATGTGCAAAAATCCTGTTCTATTGTGAATCCTGTTCTACACTAAAGTCACGCATGCTAATCATTCGACCACCTAGCAATGTATACCACATTTTGTTTCTTAATATTGCTGCTTTAATATTTTTGTTCAGAAGACAAAATTATTGAACAAGTCTGTGAGCTTCTACCCGCCAATTGAGCATGCATTCATGTAGTTGGTAATTAGGCTGTTCTACAATAACGAATGGCGTGCAATTCACAGTTATAATGAAATCTAAGTTTTTTTTTTTTAAGATTTTATTGTTTGAGGTTTAGGAAATAATCCTATTGGTTAGGAAGAGGAAATCTGGCAAGGGTAGGGGGATAAATTCAACTTCAAGTTGTGTATTCCCTTTCCATATATACATAATGTGACAACTAAATCATTTTCCAATTATAAAAAAATCGATTTTGAAGCAATATCTTTTGCATATTTCCTTTGAGATTTCCCCATCATTCACGTTGCTTAGGGTTGTTACCAAGCAGAGGTGTAAAGGATGGACAAGTTATATACGCAGATATAGATCGTTTAGCCATATTTGCCCTAGAAATTATCGGATTTTCATGAAAGACGGCATGTATTTTCTTAATGTATACTGAGACACGTTTATCATAAAAAATATTCTATGTAATATCTCATATGTTGGCAACTATGAAATAACTATCCTAATAATAATAATAAACTAACGAAACATAAATGTATTACACCAGCAGTCGAGTAATATTATGAGTAAATTTCGATTTCATTGTTTATAATAAAAGCAAGCTTTGTTTAACATCCACGTTAAAGATGCAATACTGTTTCGACACTTCTCTGCTCAGATCTATTTGATTTGACGTGCCTGAAGTTGCCCTCCCACACGTCTCTCAAATTACACCAAACGTTGCACATCCTTAGTAGGGAGCCAACTTCATATGAAGTTAGCCCCCCACCGATCTTTATGTAGACAAATTTTCACAAAACTTAGTGCATCTTTAGTGCACTTAAACACACTAAACACTACCGTTACTGCTACCATATTTTGGGATTTATTCAGGATTTTTGGTGGGGGCCCAATTTCAGAAATTTCAAATTTCATACAAATTGACGTAGAAAAATGCGGTTAACGGCAATCGTTAGTGCATCGTTAGTGCACTTAAAAACACTAAACACTGACGTTAATGCTACCATATTTTGGGATTTATTCTAGACTTTTGGTGGAGGAGACAACTTCAAAAATATCAAATTCTATGCAATTTGACTTAGAAACATGAGGTTAACGGCAGTCGTTATTTCACTTAAACGCACTAAGCACTAACATTAGTTCTACCATATTTGGGATTTGTTCAAGATTTCTGGTGGGGGGAAAGCTTCAGAAATATCAAATTCTATACAAATAGAGGCAGAAACATGGGGGTAACGGCAATCGTTAGTGCTCTAACTAAGCACTAACGTTAGAGAAACTACATTTCGGGATTTATTCAAAATTTTTGTGGGGGCCAACTTCACAAATATCTAATTCAATACAAACTGTAAGTATTTTCTAGAATCACTAACGAACGCACTAATCACTTTCTTAGTGTTTGAAGTAGGCGCAAATTCATATTGACCACCAACGATATTTTACTTGTAGCTCCTACACTAAAAAAGCACTAACGTTAGGTGTTAGTGCACTAAGAAGCACTAACGATTTCAGCAGAATATGTCATTAGTGCTCTTGATTTTGGCTGAAATTTGACGCAATGAAAAATTCCCCATGAATTTCTTTTGGGATTTTCGTGGTATATAATTGGCCATATCTACATCAATAGTTTAGCATTAACGGAAATATAAGTGTTTTGTAGAAGCGCTAACGATACATTAACGAATGGACTTGTTTTTCGTTAGTGCTTGTAGTGGGAACGAAGTTCACGCCGACCCGCAAAGATTTTTGCCTGTAGCACCTACACTAATGAAGCACTTAACTTAGGTGTTGGTGCACTAGGAAGCACTAATATTAAAGAAACCCTTCGGAAATAGCGTGAACTTAGCCCCCACTACAAGCGCTAACGAAAAAATTATTGTTATACGTTAGTGCATTGTTAGTACTTCTAGAATATACAAGTAGTTTCGTTAGTGTTTCACTATTAGTGTAGATATGGCCAATTATATACCACGAAAATCCCAAAATAAATTAATGGGAAATTTTTCATTGCATCAAATTTCCGCCAAATTCAAGAACACTAATGATCCCTTCTAGTGCATCGTTAGTGCTCCTCGAAAGCACTAACAGTTTGTATGGACTTTGATATTTTTGAAGTTAACCCCCACCAAAAATCTTGAATAAATCCCAGCATATGGCGATGCTAACTTTAGTGTTCAGTGCATTTAAGTGCACTAACGATTGCCGTTAACCGCATGCTTCTACGTCAATTTCTATACAATTTGCTATTTCTGAAGTTGGTTGAAGATTCCAAAAATCTTGAATAAATCCTAGAGTATGGTTGCACTAACGTCAGTGTTTAGTGTTTTTAAGTGCACTAACGACTGCGGTTAACCTCATGTTTCTACATCAATTTGTATGAAATTTGATATTTCTGAAGTTGAACCCCCACTGAAAATCTTGAATAAATCCCAAAATATGGTAGCACTAACGCTAGTGCTTAGTTTGTTAAAGTGCACTAACGACGCACTAACTTTTGTGAAAATCTGTCTGCATAAAGATGGGTGGGGTTTAACTTCATATTAAGTTGGCCCCACCAAAAATCTTCAATATTTTGTAAACGCTGATAGCACTAACCTTAATTCTTAACGATCTGCAACGTTTGGTGTAATTTGGGATAGGTAGGGGTCCAACTTCAAGGACGTTTTGATTTGATCATGTCCGCCGCTACAAATCGTTTGTTCATAGTTGCGCATTTCTCAACTTGTGCTAAATCACATTGGTCAAATTTAATTGATCATAGCTGCTTATCATCTACATGCTTCATGAGCGTTATAAAACAAGTATAGGCTCTTACACTCACCTTTGGCATTAAATGTTGTGGGTTGGATATTCATGCCAATTTCTAGCCTATACTCCGTACGAAATTATATTAGGCATATGGACAATAAATAACTATGTGCGTGACTTCTCTCAATGTTCTCCTGTTTTCTCCCATTTCATCATTCCTCCATTCAGTGGCGGATCTAGAAGGCAAAAAGTTGGGGGGAGGGACCGGAACCCAGACTACGATAGGTGTATCATTAGTTTATTATAAATTTTCAAAATATATAAATAATAGCTTAAATTGTTTCTCTCGATCAAAAACTAAATTAATTTCTCTTAGGCCCCCGGCACCGCTCTATATCCGCCACTTTTTCCATTTCCTTCATTGACATGGGATAAGTGTGGGTTCTTTTTATGAGACATAATTACACAGATTTACATTGTAAGAAAAATCTTATAGGGTAACTCAAACATTCTTATCAGTTCATTTTAGGCCTATTAATTTATAGATTTCTGGGCATTACTGACATCCATTGCCTTAAGTCCATCACGTATGGCGTACTTCCGCGAGCACACTATCCGGGAAAGGGGAGGGGGAAGCAAGTAGCCTGGGACGTGTATGTTAGGTACCATCCCGGATTTGCCTGGTGTGAATGAGGGAAACCGAGGAATACTTCACTCAGGATGGCTAGCCTGTAAAGTTGTTACACCTTTTCAAACGAGTGTCTTCACCAAGGGTAAAAGTGGATCTGACAAGGTAGGGGGACGCATGACGTCATGCCGTCCCCCGTGCCTATCTTTGCCTATTATTTTTTTTCTAGAAACTGGGGGCACGCCACAGATATTTTAAGGAAGTGGTGGGATGTCATTCCTCCACGCTACCCCTCACTTTTACTCCTGGCCTTCACTGGAAATCAAACCTGGGATTCCTCGCACCAAAGACAAGAACGCTTTTGTCGACGCCACTTTTATCAGTTTACAATGTAGGACTAATTAGTATTATTTTAATTATTTACCTCTACTTTTGTTTACGTTGAAAAGTGAGTTTTCATTGACTCTTCTTAAAATGAGTGCTTTTGCTAACATGATGTCTGAAAAATAAACATTGCGAGGAAAGATTGAAAGTGAAATTAAATCTTTAAGTTCAACGGCTATGCCGGCTTGGTTTAAGGAGACAGACAGTGGTGATCGTAGAAATGAATAAAGAAAAAATGAAATGAAATGAAATCTTTGAGTTTTACGTCCCACGGTTATGCCGGTTAGGCTAAAGGAGACGGTGATAATGAGAGATGAGTGAAATGGTGGAATGAAGAAAGTGGGAGGAAACGGGAGTACCCCGAGAAAACCCACGAGCACGGTGTTTGTCCACCACAAAGTTCACTTGGTGGGGGCTGGGATCGAACCCGGAAGCCCAAGCACCAGAGGTGAACGCTCTACCACTGAGCCACCGCGCCCCACAATGAATAAAGAAAGTGGGAGGAAACGGGAACACCCCCCAAAAAACACGCACAAGGTGTCCACTACAAAGTTCACTTGGTGTCAACTGGGATCGAACCAAGGACCCCATGTTCCAGAAGTGAACGCTCTACCACTGAGCTACTGTGGCTTCAACAGTCCAAGAAGTTAATTGTTAATGAACAAGAACCACTTTAAAAATAGCCACCTTTGAAGAATAGCCACTAAACTAATAGTGGCACGTGATTAGCTAGAATCGCAGCTGTTGTTTATGTTGGGTATGTTCAATAAATCTTTATAAGAAAATTCTGTCAGGTACTAAATATCCTTAGTTCGCAAGGGTGCCGATCCTGAGGGCCCAGGATCCCTCCAAAGCTCATGTGGGGCCCCTGTATTTTTATGAATATTTATTTTTATATGTGTTTTGTCTTGTAATATGTATTGTTATATGTATTATTTATGAATGAGTTCACCCAAAGTTGCAGAGAAATCTTCGCCTTTGCTCATTGGTTGATCGTAGGTGAAGGTAAGATGTATAAAATGAAATAAATTAGTGCTTAGGTCAGTAGGACAAACAGACATGAATTCATTTATTTCAGTTCCCTAAGGAATAAAAGGACATAAATGATAATGAAATAAATGGAAAGAAAGTAATTGTCGGAGGAGCTTCAGCTGGGTTAATATCCCTACCTACTACACTTTCATTCAACTACATTATATTTGTCTTCATACTGGGAAGAATGAAGCAGTACTAGGTTTAAGAGGGCAAACAATTAGTGGAGCCCAACGAATAAACAATAACACTGCATACATACGTTTCAAAATATTTATTAAGAATTTCTTTAGTCGTTACCAGTGGTCGCTCGTTAAATATGTCACATCTGAAAATAATTAAAATTTATCTGGAGAAGGTAAGAGAAGAAAATTTACTTGTTATAGTTATTATTGTATACAGCATTCTGAGCCTGTACGAGACTTAGACCATACTTCTCAGGGACTTACGTAGGAATTTATTTTGGGAGGGTCCAAATTTAATATGAGCCAAAATTATATTTAAATGTGTAAATTAACAATAAAATCAGACTAAATTTTAGCAAAGTTCGAATTTCTGGGGGCTGGACCTCTGGGACCCACCCCTGCGTACGTTCGCGTTGCTTTCCTTTGCTTGTAATGTTTCAGAAAAGTACTTTTTACTAGTGACTTTCCTCAAGAGCCGCCACTCTTCATTAGTGTTAACAACAAGCAAGAGGGAAAAGACATTAGTGAATATATAATTTGTACTTTCCAATATAATCTCCCTGCCCGTGTACAACCAGTCTGGAATTATTATCGTAAACGACGTTCTGTGAAAACGAAATGTTTTCTTACCTTTTGTTGCGGTGCTAGCTGTCTAGAACCGAGGCAAACTGTCGCCACCGCCAGAAGCGGTTCAGCATACGTATGTTATTTTTGGTAACCAAGATTTTAAAGAAAATACTTTAAAAAAGTGTATTGTGCTTCATTCAGTAATAGCATTACGGGCGTCGCAGTGATTTATGCTATAACTATATGCACAATTATATTGTTTAACAGAAACTAGCACTGAAAATGTAGAGTACGTTTTCGAAACAACACTGACAATGTTTGGGAGGTGATTCATGACACCAAGATACAGGGTTTGTCCGGGAAGTAATAGGACTGGTTTTATTCCGCCATGAGTGTATTTCGAAGCATGCGCGCTCCGACTGGATCCGGAGTAGTAGCTAACGAACGAGCAGCTGGTCAGTTGTCTTCGAGCACACGGAGAGTCAGTACAGGCTTTTTCGCCCGACGTGTTTCTGTGAGTGGTGCAAGCTAAAATACAGCGTTCGTTAGAGCAGAGGTACGCGATTAAATTCTGTGTTAAACTCGGTAAATCTTCGACAGAGACGTTTGATATGATCAAACACGCTTACCCAGGTGATCCTTAGCAAGAAGGGGTGTGTTTCGGTGGCACAAGGCTTTTCGGAGGTCCGGGAAGAGGTCGCCGATGAAGACCCTGCTGGAAGAACTTCGACTTCGTCAAACACCGACAATGTGACTCCTGTGCGCAAAGTTTTGAACTCAGACCGTCGACTAGGTATTCGTTTAATTGCCTAGATGTTTAATTTACCAAAAACTGTGGTTCATGAAATTGTGACGGAGAATTTGAACATGCGAAAGGTGTACGCGAAGATTGTCCCAAAAGTGCTCACTGACGACCAGAAATTGCGGCAAGTGGAATTGTGCCAAGAAAATTTGAACATGTGTGAAAGTGACCCCCAATTTTTGAATAACGTAATCACAGGTGACGAATCATGGATCTTTGAGTATGATCCTGAGACAAAGAGGCAATCTTCCGAGTGGCACACGCCGGCGTCTCATGCCCAAAAAAGGGAAGAATGAGCAAATCCAAAGTGAAAACGATGCTCATTGTCTGTTTTGACATCAAAGGAATCGTCCACCATGAATTTGTTCCTCCTGGACAAACCGTCAACGCCAAGTTTTACGTGGAAGTGCTCAAGAGACTCAAACGAAGGGCCAATCGGGTCCGACCAGACATTGGAGCCGACTGGAAGCTGCACCACAATACCCCGGCTCATACCACCTTTCTTGTGAACAGCTACCTGACCAAGGCCGGTATCCCAACGCTTCCGCAGCCGCCCTACAGCCCAGATGTGCCCCCGGACTTCTTTTTGTTTCCTCGCCTAAAACGCCCGATGAAAGGCAAGCACTTTGAGACGACAGAGGGGAACCAAGCAGCTTGCACCGCGGCTCTCATGGCTATTCCGGAGAATGACTTCCGTGACGCCTTCAATGCTTGGAAATCGCGCTGGCAGCGCTGCATCGACGCAGAAGGAGCCTATTTTGAAAGTTTTTAAAGAATTGTAACGATTGGCTCAATATTTTTTTAAATCGACTCAGTCCTATTACTTTCCGGACAAACCTTGTATGTAAGAGAAAAAGTATAGACCAACCTACGTGCACAAATGTTTCCTCGGCGTTATGACCAACACAAAATTTGTCGAAAACATGTAAAAACTTTAGAACAAATAATAAAACCGAAGTCGGATGAAAGAAAATGTCCATTACTTTTTGTCATAGATTCCATTATTGTACAATTAGGGGTAGTGCAGGGGTGGCGCAAGGGAGACCACCAAAGAAACTGAATAATTCCTTAGGTATTTTATGAAAAGTTGACTGAGGAAAGTTGACTAGTCTCAAGTATATTACTTCAACGAACAAGAATCCCACTGCATTGTCCAAGTTAGAAGAACACTGTTAAAATTCATAAAAAGAAGGGATACAAGATAAATTCTCCGAGGAGGAACTGTCCCTCCGATAGACATATTCTTTGACTCTATGACTTATAATGTGTGGAAAATACTGAAATATGTGTTAGATAAAAGAGCGATTGGATAAATGTAATTATTAAGCTTTTTTTTACGAACAACCTACTACTTGAATATCACTCTTATTTCCCTTCCATTTTTCGAATTCTAGAATATATCCTTAGTGTGTTTGTATTCCTGAACTAATTCACTACTTGTGTTGAACTTTCCATCATACGACCTTTTAACTTCCTTTATTACGTATGTTATCTGACTATCTTTCCCATCTTACTCTCATAAAGTTCCACAAGTAGAAGATTCATACATACGTTTCGGTTGCTGTGGCCTTCCACTTTTTATCCTCTAATATCTTTCCGATACCCCGAATTATGTAAAATTTAAGAGCAGCGGCAACACCAGAGAGGTATAAGAGGATGAGCGTTTACGTCCGATAATGACGTCTGCAATCGCAGACATATTGTATTGTAATAAAGATGAAGCAATATAAAATTATCCTTCTGGTAAACAAAAAATTTGCTGTCTTCAAAAAATGTTCTGTCTCTCCGAATACCCTCACCGAAGAAATTAAAACTGGTGTCGCCACTGTTAAGAATATTTCAGTGAGTTTCTGCACCAATTTCATCTGAATTTAAAATTCTTTTCACTGAATAGTTTACAGGTTAAGAAATAGTTACTGACTAAAGAAGCATTCGATGAAACTTAGTTCAATATTGTTGACTACGTAGGTCTTGTAGAAATGATCTTAAAGCGAATGCTAAATCGCAATGTGAACTATGCAAATACGAAGCGTGCTCAATAAATATCGCCACATAATAATGTATAGACCTTATCAAATATGAACTGATGTTACCTGTGCTAGTTTTCCACAAAGTGTCCTGCCACTACTATGAAGACTATGACCCGCACTTAGTGAGCCCCAAATGACCAATTCTTCCTCATAAATAATACTACATATTGAGAAGTTGTTAGACGATATTAATAATAGGTAATATTAAGAATCTTGTCAATTACAGCAAGTGACGCAAGTCATTGGAATAAACATTTATTTTAAAGATGTATATTAGAAATAAGGTAGGTGCAGGTAAATACGCAATGTTAAGGATGTTGGATTTTTACGGCCTTAATTTTCATGAAACAGCGTTGCAGAGTATCCATCTCCACGTGCAGAAAAAAATCAGAATAATGCCACTAACTTCTCTTTTGTACTCAAGAAAAAAGTGTTACAAAGTGGCGTATTTACCAACACTTGCAGGTAATTACGCCAAGTCTAGGATACTACTAGAAACCTGTAATAAATCTTGCAAATGCTTACGTCATCTACAAACTCAGATATTACTACATAGGATGCCTGAAGCAATAAATAGAATAACCAAAGTGCAAGATGAAGATAACAAGATAAAATGTAAAAATGATATTCTCCCAAGTTAAAATGAAGTTCCAAACTAAGAAGTTTTAGCCTACAAGAAGATAAACAAAGTAACTGTACTGTGACTTAAAAAAAACTACACCGATATTACACGGAAGTATTGGGAAAACATCTTTGTTTCCTGTAGTCAGTCCTACACAAGCCCTGGCGTACTTCGCTGCAGGTAGTGTTGCCACAAGACGAGGCGAGACTTCACGCTCTCTCATCTCGTCTCGTGCAAAGCACGTCTCGTCTCAAAAAATGTCCTCTTCCGGTCTCGTGTTTCGTCTCGACAGGTTCTGACCCGTATCGTCTCGTCTCGTTTGTCTCGTTTTGTCTCGTATTGTCTCGTAAAAATAGAGCAGGATATCGTGAGAATGAAAATCAAATGTAGCAGACTGCACCATGCTAACCAAGATACAACAAAGTTTTTATCCAGAACACATGACAAGAATTCTCACGGTAGCTTCACCGTAAAGCATTCACCTTTCGTGCGTGTGGTAGTCAGTTCGACCTCAGTTAGTTTCATGTGAGCATTGTGGTGGACAAACATCGAGTGGGTGGGTTCTCTGGGCGTTGTCTTGTATCCTACCACTTTCTTTATTTCACTAATTTACCCACCATCATCAATTTGGCGTGAGCTAAAGTTGCCTAAAGGTTTTAAAAATAAATTCATGAAGTTCACAAAGCAAGGAAAAATAATTTACAAAGTAATATTTATTTGAAGTTGTCTGAGACACTGGGGCAAGTCCCAGGGAATGAGAGCCCCCCCCCTAGTAACTCGATTTCAAATGTGTTTCCTTGGGGAGAAATGTGATGATTTGTGTCCTACTGCCACTTCATCAACATCGCCATATAATATACAATAGGTTCACCTCAGAAATCAGATTCAGTTACCGTAATATGAGTCTCATCTCCCCCCCTTCAGAATAAGCCCCAAATCTGCCCGCCTCCCAATGTTGAAGACAATTCTGCTGCTTGATCCTCCACAGTGTAGTTTTTTCTTACTTTTGAACATCAACTTAAAAGAATACGGGAATTGTCTTACCCGTCCCCCTCCCGACAATGTTCAAGACAGATTTGCGCCGCTGGTTTAAGGCTTGTCGACCCTGAACTTTTTTCTGAAACATTGAAATTTGTTTTATCAGCACAAATACACGAATATAAATTGCTCATAGATACGTCGAAAACGAAGACATTAATTTCAAGTAATGTTAACGCGACAAGTAAAGTTTGATGAGACTGCAATGACCCTCCAGGGTACTGACTGTTGGGAGGAGCGAGAAAGGCGGCACGTTTAGAAGGTGTCAAACAAATGAAAATAAAATCTCCTGCCAAGTAAAATCCCAAACTGAATTGAAATAGGCCTTCCTGGACGTGTTTCAATATTGACTCACTAACACATTTTTAAATGTAGTATTGCGTACAACCTACCTTACTCTCTAAAACCGCGAGGCAAGTCAGATAGGCATGTCTACTGCGATACTGGAGTATAATAACACACGACAATTATAATAGTAAAGACGGTCTTAAGACAGGTTTAAAATGGCGGCATGACTTTCCTAACTTTCACTAATCGTTTCCAAGTCCTAACACACTTATATTAGATATGATAATAACCCAATAAGTATGTTTTTCACAAGGAAAGTGTAGAACAAAATGGAACTTGGCCGTATTTCAATTACGACCGTATTTACTATTATGATTCGACGCTAGTAATAGCGATCCTATAATTGGCTCCAGAAACAATAACAAAAGCGGAATGAAAGAAAATGTTTTTGCCGTCGCGTCCCCAGGTTGTGTAGTGGCTTTAAAAAAATAGAACTAGAGAAAGGGTACTGAAAGGGATAGGGAAATGTGCTTCTTAGTTGACCATTGAAAAAGTAATTAAATCATGGTATACATCGTGACACTAATTTTGTGTTTAGTGTTCAGCAACATTTTTTTTATCTCTATACTGTTTCAAGTGTTTTTTCCTGTCTGATGAGTTAGCCAAATAGGTAAGACGCTCGACTTTTAACTGGGTAGTCCATGTTCAAATCTTCCTGCTCTAACTTTTTTTTCACACTACCGAAATCAACGCCGTGTGGTGTGTTGATTTAACACAAAAAGTGGTAGTCAGGCTGAGTAAATGCATTGTGTTGAACATGGGCGGAGTTAGGAATTGTCTGTTGGGGGCAGACCTTTTGGTCGGTCTCGGACCTGTGGAATACTTCCTAGACGAGTGTGGAATTAATATGAATAACTCATTTTTTGTCAAAAAGTTTCGGGGGCAATGCCGTTCATGCCCCCCATAGCTCCACCCATGGTGTTGAATCAACACAGCTATTCTTTACTGTGCAGGACATGCGTTGTAAAAAGTAAGGTTAAGGGCACATACAAAAGTCATCCAGGGCAGGGTTCGAATTCACAAAGACGTGAAGAAATTTCATTTCCTCTGTCAAAATTAAATGTGTTGTAAGACACCTTTACTATTGACAATAAAAATGCAATGGAACCAAAAGTTAAATTTCAATTATAAATGCCGGACTCAAATTCCTGTAGGAAATTAAGTAGTGCATAGTTCCTACTAGAAACAGACGAAAAATTAAACGTGAAGAAATAATTTAATAAAACAATCTAACAAGGCTATCACATTTAACTTTATTTTTTTAAAAAAAGGGAAAAAACGGAGAACAAACGTAACAGTTTCGATGTGTCATCCGAGTAACATCGAAAACGTTACATTTGCTGTGTATGTGATTTAAATTCAAAAACTGAGTTTGCAATTTCGAGACACGAGGCGATGCGAGACAAGTAGGCTGTCTCGTCTCGCGTCTCGTCCCAAAGTGTTCTGTCTTGTCTCATTTACGAGACGAGACGAGACGAGACACAAGAAATGTCTTGTCTCGTGGCAGCACTAGCTGCAGGCTTAGTAGCAATGGAATCACAAATACTGAAGTTACACTTACAAAACAAAGAGTTCCTAGATTGACACAAAATAAGACGTACATCGCTGTAAACTACCGGAAAGGTTCTGCGTTGGTACGGTACTAATAACAGATTCTCATCTTTATTGAAATGACAACGTTCTTTCAGGAAACCTTCCCGAAGCAAACAACACTGCACGGCAGTCTCAGCGCTATCTCCCGAAATATTCATAAAATCCGACCTGCCCAAGCCCTTGGCACATATTGGAGGCGCATTCTAGCAGATTTCGTTGGAAACGTCCTAGTACTGAACACTTGGCGTATTTAGCTGCACTGGCGTATATACCTGCAGTAACCTTATTTCCTACCCTATACTGAGCTGTAGGTGTTTCTCTCTGTCTTTCTCTGTCTCTTTTTTTAAATAAAACGGAAGAGATTAGATGTTATTTTATGTTATTTTAGGTTAGATGATGTGGGACACGACAGCAATCAGGGATGGCGGGCCAGATGTAGGCCATAGAACAGTAATAAGCTAGCTTGTTTCGACGATTAGTGTTCAAAAAAATAGAATTTACTTTAGTACACACTCTTGCTGTTGAGAAAACCCAAACCATATTTTTAACTTCTTCAGAGGATTCTATATGAAAAGAATGTCGTAGCAAGAAAATAATAAAGTTTGGGCTATTTCTCCTCAAATTCTGTATGCATTAGCTTTGCCTACTTTTCCCCAGTTGCGTTGGAAAGTTCAGTTACTTGTAAATGAGAAAAATAAATTTAAAAAAATGATATCCTTAACTTTTACGTGCTACTATTATGCTCAAGGGAATGGATATAAACACAATTAAAAATAGAATAAAGAAAGTGGGAGAAGCCGAGAAAATCCATACACACGGTGTTTGTCCACCTCAAAGCTCACTTGGTTCGTTGGTTCGAGCTGTCTTCGAACCAGTGACCACACACACCAAAGTGAAAGATCTACTACTGAGCCTCCGCGTCCTCTCGCGAGAAAGTATAATAACTCGTTGTCTCAATTATGAATTGATAGATTATATGGAATATATAATAATATAAGAATGTTGTGATCACATTGGAGTATTTTTAGATTCTTGTATTAGATTTTGTTAGGATTGGTCAGTTAATTTTGTGTGCAGAAAAGCCCAGCCTTTGCAGTCCCAATGAACGCAAAGTTGCATTTTTATTTACAGCAATTAGAGGTTTAATTTTGAAGTTGTACTTTAAAAGTTCTCCAGAAAGAACGGTCCAATAAGTATCGCTGTAATTACAGTATTATTACAAAATTAGGCCCCAAAATCCTGAGAAATATGGTTGTATATTTAAAAATTTACAGGCCGAGCCCAGCCCGGGTCTGAGGTGATATTTACTTTGTTGGCCCGATTCCGGCTCGCGGGCCATGTCGGACTTAAGCCCGTGGACTCGGTCCGAGCCCCTGCAAGCCTCTAGCGTACATATTAGCAAAGTAGACAATTAAAACATATTACAAAGAAAAAAAAACTATTTCTCTAAGTGCATATGTACGTACGTACACTCATGTCCAAAATAATTGTCGCATATCTATAACTGTCTTCTTGTAAGAATATAAATTGATAATGATTTTGCAGGGTACCTTTAAAACTAATACTATCATCGGGAAATGTATATTTGTGGTAAATTTCATAAGAAAATAATTATAAATACGAAAATTAGAATCAGTAAAACAAAATGCTGCTAAATGGACAAGAAAATTTCATTTTTGTTTCATTCTTCTTATTTACTGCTCTTTTGACGTGAAATTTGCCACATACATGCCTTTGCCGATTTTTAACATACAAACATTATAAGAAATACCGGGCGAATTCGATATCAAATTATATTCCTACAATAACATATTTATAGACATGCGACAATAATTTTGAACATAACTGTACATCAATTCTACAATAATCCATGACTTGTCTAAAATTAAGGCTGCAAATCTTGTTATACTTTGAGTGGACCCACGTACACGTCTACCGGAACTGGATTCCTTCTACCCTGATAAAAGGAACATTGTAATTCAAGATACATTTGTACATTTTGTGCCTTATGCAGAATCGTTCTGACGCGTGATTAGTGCCATACTAAAGGTTTCGACTAACATATGTTTCCTGCAGTAGCCAAGCTTTTAGTATGACACTAATTATACGTCAAAACGACTCTGCATAAGGCCCTTATTACTAAAACTAGTTGTTTAGCAGAGTAATGGTTGATGTAGCATACAGATTTTATCTTACATTTCATCTCTATTCTTTCATTTCTTATAGAAACGATATTTTTCTCCGAAATATAGATGTCAGTGCTTAACGATTATTACGTCTTCTCTCGTGTAGAGTAAAACCAGTTCAATCCTATATAGCAGTAGTGGTATATTCTCTGGTATTGTATTCCCCCTAAAAAAAATAAAAAGAGTAAGTGTTTGGACTGTTACGAACAAAAAATTCTTGGTGTGAACTTGTTTTTACGCAAAGTTTTGTGTAAACTTAAAAATTCAACGTCTACTCTCTAAATGCGAAGGATGTATTCTGTGAATGCGGATGTTGTATACCATTTAACTTTCATTTTGACTTTAGTAAATACCATAATGACTACAGAGCATTCATGTTCCTGTATTTGATCTCGTCATTCTAAAATGGTCCATCTGGACGGTACAATCAGATTGTGACTTTCCGCTTCATTCCATCGCCCAAATCAGAACAAAGTCTCTCAAGCCTTCCTTAAATTTCGGAAAAAGATGGAAATCTGATGGAATCTGATCTGGTCTGTATGCAATATGACGTATAAAGGTAAAAAGATGCTGATTTTTTTTTTCAGTTTCCATGCATTAATGAAAGGGCGAGCATTATTATGCTGAACGAAGGCTTCAATTTGTGGGCGAACTCTTCGAATCCATGCTCTTCGTTTTGTAAGAGTGTTATAGTACTGATTAGAATTATGGTAGTGGCTTTACGCAGGAATTCACTTCACTATGCACTATACAATGAAGTCCCAGAAGATTTCTAGCATGACTTCGTCTGCCGATGGTAATCAATTTTTCATTGCTATATTCCAATTAGGTGCTGTTGCTTTCAGGGTCGAAATAGTGTGTTCACGTTTCACCTCGTGTGACAACGTTGTTCAAGAATACATCACGTTCATTGTGATGAAGCGACTATTCACATATGTCCATTCTGTTTCATGGCAGAATTAAGCCTTAACAACACCCTCCGGACATAAACTCCGTTATCCCAAATTGCGATTGTTGCTTGCACTTAGTCTTGTCTACAAGACGAAGCGACAGGGGAAATAAGCTTTTGTCTCGTTTCGATTGTCCAACTATTCTTTCTTGTTACATCTCGTTTTGCAAATTGATGTACAATTTACAATTTTGTGATTTTCTTTTTAATACCATCTAGAAGTTAACAGAATACTACCACGTCACAAGACGTTCATAAACTGTGTGTATAATAACATCGTTTAAACCATGTTTATTATAGAATCCTATTGTGGAACGAGTTTTCTTATCTTTTATACAGTGATTGCACTTCATTGTGCCCGTACAATCACTTTGTCAATTTAGAATTTTTACTATGAATTATGTAACACTAAACAATATTTGGGATTCAAGACTTGGTGAACTAGTGTTACCCAGGACACTTGTGAAATTTCTAATCTCATCTCGGAAACGAGACGAGAATTGACATGTTTATCGTCTCATATCGAATTTGAAAATGCACTTCTTGTTTCGTTCACGTCAAAAAATGTATTGTCTCGTAAGCAACACTTCTTGCAATCACTCCGTAATATGCCACACTTTATAGCAAGCTATGCCTGTGTGATGCGCCGTTCCTCTGCGTAATCAGTTAATCAACAAGATTACAATGTACTTTGTCCATTGTAATACATAGTCCCACACATCACCGTTTTAGTGTTTGGATCTCTTTGGAATTTTCCCACTTTTTCCATTGCTCCATTTCATACATTCCCATCATCCCAGTGTCCTTTAGCCAAGCCAGTACGACCGTGGGACCTAAAACTGAAAGATTTCAATTTATTTTCCCGATGAATGTCAATGGGAACAAAATATTGCGCTGTGAGAAATTCGACCACCGCGCGATATTTCAGTCGCACTGGCATGGTATTGTTACAAATATAGCCATGTTTTCTTCTATAGGTGTTGAATCCCGATGGTGACCAATTTTAAACTTGTCATATATCAAGAGAAAATTGTAATTAATACTCGACATCGATATCATATATGCCTTCTTACTTGATATCATATATTAATTTAATCGTAGAAAACAAATAAGAGATATTATTTTCAGCATGGCCTCATAGTAGTTATATTCTTGTTTCCTTCGCATATAAATACCATTTATATATATTTAAACTTTTAAGGTATTTTAGTATTCTTTTGTCAATATATATGTTGCTAAATCACGGATTAAAACAATGGAAATTAAAACAAATACGACATTGCTCAACCATGATTACAGTATGTGGCTTACAGAATTATTGAGTTGAATATCAGTTTAGTGTTCCTTTCAGCAGCGAGGCTATATGAGACTTGGACCTACAGCCTAGCATGGGATTTGAACATGTCACCTCGGGAATCGAACCCGGATCTTCTACGAAATGACGCGTACTTTAACCGCTTAGCAACGAGGGGGCTCTCTTACAGACTTATTGAATTTGATTGTAAGTACTTTACTCAATACAATAAATGCCATTCGCTTAAGAAGCAAAACTGCTGGATTTACTAAAAAACAATTTTCTTTGGCCATTCCTTAACCTATTCACTTGCGTTTAATTTTATAATCGGTTCTCTAAAACTAATTTGACTACATACCAACTAACATACATGCTTATTATCAAACAATGTAATTTGAGTTATTAAAACTAAAAGTAAAACGCTAAGTAGGTCAACTTTGCATGCCTTTTTGAATATTCGCTAACTTCTAAAAGAGTGACATTTTATGACGCATTGAAATTCAAATATGTATTCAATTTCGATAAATTCTCCCGTCTCCTTTAGCCTAACCGGCATAATCAATTGAGGTAAAGTCAAATATTTCATTTCATTTTCGATAATTTCTAAAGAAAAAGACTGACTAATTCGACTATTCTTTAGAGTATTAAGACTTGGATGTACAGTTTAACGTAGGATCTGAGTCAGATACGTGCTTCTACCGGGAGTTGAACTCTGTATTTCATGTCAAAGTGTATTTTCCAACTTTATATAATACGATACAGGAAGCGTATTTCAAATTCCGCATCTCCGCGGATATGCGGAGGCCTCCCAAAATGTGGCAATGATTGGAGCCATGCAACAGTCCTCGTCTCTGTAAGTCAAAACACAACACTTTTGAACTAACTCAGCAACGTCTTGGACATGTTTACGGGAGCTGCTACCAAGTGATCAAATTCGGTGGGTTGGGTTATCTGGTTTTCTACTCTGCTCCTGTCACCGGCAATGTAATGCAAGAAGAAGAATGTTTTTGCTAATCTTGAAACTGATGTGCTGTCAGCCTGTTTTAGAGTGCGAAGCAGCAACTTACAAGTAACGAAATATGCAGAGTGCGGCGCCCTCCATTTATTCTCCCTCCTGGATTAGGCGATACCAAAGAGTATACAAAACAAAGAAACTTTGTCACTAGTGAGTATTACCAGGCGTATCAAGAGTATCAACCTGACTGAAGTGTTTGCACTTAAACTGAAGGCAGATGTTAGAAAGAAACAAACGAGAACAGATGAGAGAGTCACATCAAGGATTGTGACCTCATGCTGTAGTCAAATCTATCATCTACAGGAATCCGAGTTCAATACTGGCCATTCAAATATGTAAATTGGGTTGTCTCGTTCTGTACTCGTGTACAAGATGAAATCTCTATATTTAAAAAATGAAGTAATAATAGAGAACCCACGTAAGGAGCAGCCTCTGTTGAGAAAAAAGTCATCGCACACCGTTGATCAACTCTGACTGACAGTGTCCTTTCCCTCAACCGCCATGACCTTGTGTACGACACCTCTAAAAGTACGAACAAAGAAGATATACCTTTTACTTTTGCTTTCTAATAAATTTTATTAAATGTGGAGAATTCTTAATTGTGACTGTACTCAGTGTTTCATTTCGTATATGTAATTTTATTATTGAAAGTTATCTGAAATGCATTTCTAAATGTTCATTGAAAGCATTATATGATATAATTAATTAACAAATCAGTTTCCTGTCACTGTGTGAAACTACAGTAGACTTCCGAACTACGAAAATTCAATGATGAAGCTTGAACTAGCACATTTGTAACTACTTGAATAGAGGATCAGTAATTAAGAAATTACCTCTTCCTCGGACGCTGAATCCATATCAAAAAGCCATTACTCGCTATCCATTACAGCTTTTGTTCTATAGCAATAAAAGCTGAAACCGGAAATCGTTAATTTGAACCACTTTCGTTTTAAATAATGTATTATAAGATAATATAAAACTCATTCTTATGACGCAAAATCAATTGCAAAAAATGCCCAACATATCATACATTATTGACTTATGGAAACAAGTATTGAGACCAGAAGTACATGTAAAGTTATTCCACTATCGGTTTTGGTCAAGTGTTGTGCTTGGAGATGGTATGATCTCGTGGGACGCTGAATCAGATGTCAAAGATCGCTTCTCGCTATTTATTACCGTTTTAGTTATATGGCGATATATAGTGAAACCGGAAATAGTTACTTTTATTCACTTTCTGTTTGAATAGAGGGTAAACAGAGAAAGAACCTATTCTTATAACGTTCAGTCAACTGCAAAAAAAAAAAGCTTCGATATATCTTTTTCTCTGTCGAAATCAATACTGAACGGGGACCGAAAGTTCTAGTAATTTTGAATCACTTCTTACTTTGGGAGAGTGTTTCGAGTTGTGATAATATGCTATCTTGAGACGCTGAATCGATTGAAAAGAAAGCTCGTCGCTGTCTAATATCATTTTTGTTCTTTGGTAACAAAGGTTGAAACTGGAATAGTTGTTTTGAAAGATTTTCGGTTTAAATAAAAAGTTAACCTACCAAACGACATTGAACCTATTGTTGAGACGCAGAGTCGATTGCAAAAGTCCTCATATCAATATTTCTTACGGTTTTTGCTCTACGGAAATCAGGAACCAAATCCGGTTTCGTAAAATGTTGTGGACTGTAGTTATGTGTTCTCTTACGACTGTGAATCAATTTGTGAAATCATTTTTAAAAAAAGCCTGTGACTATATTCGCCATTTTTACTCTATGGCGACAAAGATTGAAACCAGAAACGGTGAATTGGAACCATTCCAGTTTGTATAGAGAGTTAACGAAGGAGATGGAGTTAATTCTTGGAACACTGAATCGATTTCAAAAAATCCCATTCTTATTGTTTTGCTGTACAGAAATTAATATTTAAACCGGAAGCAATAATAAATGTGAAACCCTTCGTTGGGTGTGGAGTGGAGTGTTGCAGATAGTTATAATATGTTGTATTCAGACCTTGTATATGTACAAAAAACGCTTCTCACTATCTGATGCCATTTTCGTTCAATTGAAACATGGAATAACACTTCTCGTTGGAATAGAGGTCAATGGCGGAGACGAAATATATTCTTAAGAAGCTGAATTGATTGTAAACAACCGTTTCTGAATATCTCTTACCATTTTTGTTTTTAAACCTCCCAACAGACGGACGGACGGACGTATCCATTCTATGACTTCCGACACAGTTCGGAGGTCTACTAAAAGTACCTAAAGATAAAACATGTATAAATTCCTGTTTTCGTTCAAAAAGGAAACGCGCATATTGAGTACGCTTACTTGTATTGTTGAATATGAATGCTATTACTATTTTTTGCTTTGAATTATGTTCCAAGTAGCTACCTGTTGAGTTACGATGCACTCAGGCGGAAGTGGTTGCTGCGGCCATTCGCAATCATTTGCAATGCACTTAGGCAGAATCAGTGCCATACACAACGATCCTCAAGAAAGAGGGGAAGTTCAAGAAAATATTTTCACCCTAAGACAACCGTAACTTAAGTGTAATATCGATAAATGTTGATTTTTCCATAATATCTTGTTCAAGGAATGGTTTGAATTCCGAACTCCGAGTTCCACTCTCGTGCGTACGTCGTTGTGAAGAACATTAAGTACCATTGTGCGATACATATGAGAGATAATGGTCACTGTATTATCGCAAGTTGATCGCCAGTACTGTTGCTGATTTTGCGGTTGGTTAGTACACAGGCTGACATTGCTAAATGCAACGACCGACCATTTGATGCCTGCAACCATTGCTGAATAACTCGATGTAGAATTATTTATCATAGAGATAAAAGAGAAATCGGATCATGTTTATCATGAAACAGTTACACACAATACAAACTGTAAACGATGCATTTTTCTCCTTATCAGATTTGAGATTTCCTATCAAGATTTTTATTATATTTTTTCAGTTCTCGTTTCACACTGCATTATAAATGTTTTTTTAAAACTGATAGTGGGATACCTTCTTATACGACTGAAAGTGAAACAAACTAGGTTTATTTTATTTTTTAACACAAAAAGTAAAAAATGCCACCTTTGTCAAATAAACATTGTCTGTGTAATGATCACCTGAAACCGGCGAAATATTTAAATAGAATTTTCTGTGTACTGCATTGTACTCAGAATTTGCAAAGAGTTGAAGTTTTATGTGCTAAATAAGTCTTAATTTAGAATAGTTCTGAAGAGGTAACATACTAGTAACATGTCATGAAGGGAGGAGGGAGAGAAGACGGTCCGTGACCATATATGAGCAACTGTGACATCACAGAAATCTAGCCCGTAGTACAACGTTGGATATTTTTACCAGAACAAGAAATCTGTCCACATACGGGAGTATTCGTTATTGGATGTTCAATTATATATATGCCTATTTGCCATTAAAGAACGATTGCACACAGATTTTTTTATAGAATATAATGATATAATTTAAGAAAAAGTCATATAACATTGTAAAGCACTGTAGACAATACAATATAATTAGCATAGTTTGTTATTTAAATAAAATCAGAGACGAATAAATTGTGAGTGTTCCCTTCAACCTTTAATATGGTAGCCGTGAGCCACAGACTTTAGGTTTGGAATCACCGATCTGAAACATTGAATCCTCAATTAAAATAGAACAGCCTTTTATCCCAATTGACTGTGGATCAAACTTTGCAATCAGCTTAATGCCCAGCCAGAGGAAGATGATACATTTTAGAGATTAAAAAATCGTAAATTATATGGGCTTCAAGTGTTCAATGGGTTACTAAATTGTTGAAGCATTTGGATATGTTAGTCGCATTACGCATTCATACTGCTTCATAGTCTCAATAGGGACATTTAATATTATAAGGAAATGTTTTCATCCACATCTTTACATTTTTTGTTGCTGTTGGAGACCCAATTGTCCGATTGCAATATTTCCTTTACCAACCTGTTTTTTTTTAAACCCATTCATTTGATATGTCGCGAGGTATATCTTCCCACTTTAAAGTTTGTAGTTGGTTGGCTAGAGGACTGGAGGAGGATTCCGCACATCGCCAAAACCATACACATACGTCCCCCTTCGTTCCTACACGTTTCTTATCAACAGCATGCTCATATTTTTTGTGGTTCACCAGTAATCGCACTCGCTAGTTTTCAAATGTACACTCTGTATAATTCAAAAGATTGGTTTATACAAATCTAATATCAATTTCCAATATATTATTTATATGAGATGTTAGCCTATAATTTAACATGGACCCCGAACTACGGGATACTGGACAATAGAACAATCTTTCTTAGTAGTTTACAGTAAAGGACAATTCCGAAAACATATTTATTGGGAGGATAATCTACGTCAATTGAAAAGAAACTAACTTTAAGTTCCTAATACAATCTAGGATACATTTGATTCGGTTAGGATATTTAGTATGAAAGTGTTCTAATAATTCTTCTTGAAAAGGTACTGAAAGTATATTATTTCAAATTTCGGGTGTGCAACGTACAACACATCCTATTCCATTTAAGTATTTGGTAAGTTTGCTTGGTTGGAGTTTATAGTCTCTTTTCTATACCGTGGTAAGATGAGACTGCAATTCAAGATGGCGTCCGAACCAGCGAACGTGTTCAAGTTTCGAGGTCGCCTCGCCGAGAATGCAACCCAGTTTCTCGTGCATAGTAAGTTTGTTGGTCCAGAAGCAGCGTAACATGTTGGATTCCGCATCGAAATTAAAGGAAATTAATTAATTGAATTACGAAAATTTAGGGTAAATTTTACTTTGAAACTATTACTGTAAATTGCCAATGATAATCATATACGAGTTCTGGTATTCGATTTTTGCTAGCAAGTTATTACAAAACTTTGTTGCATGTGATAGTTTTATCACACTGTATTTTGGTTATAAAAAAAGAGAAAGAGAAATCATATTATCCTAGAGGTTATGTTAAACTTCCGAACACTCGGCATATGCAGCGCCTGTAGAGGAAAAATTTGAAACTACTGATTTTCGAATGAGCTGCGGGTTACCTGAGCGGCCAATCGGAAGGAAATGTAGAACTGGGCACATCGAATTTATACTAGTTCTATATCTTAAATTTGAAAGATAATCGGAATTAAATTATTGCTCATATAGTTCGAGTGATCTATTTGGTTAATTAGTAAAAAGTATTAATGTTATGATGAAGGTAATCAAGTATAATTATCATTTATATAAATTTATAATTGTGTATAGTTGTGTGATTATTTTGCTGGAATTTAGAGCCAATATCGTGAAATAGTTCTCCTGTCTGGTATTTAAGCGGGCATAATTGTATCATTGTCTAATGGTGAGTGTTATATTTTTCAAATATATTCTAATACAATATTCAAATTATATCATATTGTAAGATATATTGAAATGTTCTAAAATGTATATAATTTAAAGGAGGAATTCATAAAAAAGGTAATAAGTTTATCAACGATTTATTAGATTATTAAAGAATTTGGTAATATCAGATAATGTACCTTTTCGGACCTATTTGAACACGTGTTGTGTAGTATAAAAGGAGAAAATATTCAAAGATATTTTATATTATTTAATATTCATCTATTGTTATTATATTTAATCTGTATTTTCGATACTTATTTGATAGTTCATCTATGTTTTTCTAAATAAAAATTAGAAAATATAATTACTGATTTTTCGTTAAAAATTGTCTGCAATTGAATAACCTTTAAAACTGATTAATACTAGGCTAGTACGTAAGAGCATTGTTAAAATATTTGAATTTAAAGCTAATTTTTTCAGTGCCATAAGCTTTAGTTCACCTTCTGTGATGATATACCAGTATAATTCTTAGGAATGAATATATATGTCTAACAACTCTAACCCCTCAAATTCTTTACATAGTTGTCCTGGATCTTAAATCCAGCGGACCAGAACGGCGCCCGTCAAGGCACGTTACAAATATTTCGTTCCGAATCCCAAAATTCTTCCATAGGAAGAAAATTAGGAGTTAAAATAGAGGGGTTAGTATGTTCAAAAGCTGAAATTAGGTGGAAAGTTAATTAGGAAGCTGGTTCATATGGGTAGAAACTTTTGTGATCGCCCGGAGTACGACATCTTATCTGGCTCGACATCTTTATGATGAACTTAGAAAAAGGTGGAAAGGCAGAAAAGGTGAACGTTGAAACGATCGGCTTGGGGAATATCCAAGTTACAGTGGATATGAGAGTAAGACTATATTTTAAAATTGGAAGACATCAATATTCTGAAATTTTCTTCATCGTGGACTCTAATGAGTTTGATCTGCTTTGAAATGACTTTCACACGAAGTATAATGCCATTATAGACGTTGCCGGTAATTTATATAATATTAAAGCTCGGAAGTTAGTGGTTCCTATGATCCAAGCTGATGATCTTTTGTGTGCCCCGACTTCTCTCGCTTCTGCATATACTTCTTGGAATGGGGTGAGTGGAAAACAGCCGCCATGCTACCTTGGTTGTCCAAAAGCTACACCTCAGCCTACATCTCTTGGTAATTCTAAACAGAGTTTGACTCCATCGACATCAGTAACCGGAGACAATGGAGTTAACACTACGTTTTACCCTGTAGTGGAATTCGTTTTTGATCAGTCCATATTGCATCCACCGGAGACTAGACCGGAGGAATCTCAAGGTAATTATAAGGTTCCTGATCAATTATTATAATGTGATTCTAATTTACAGGGATATGTTAATAACTTGTTAACTTCCTATTCTGATGTAATTGGGAATAAAATTGGTAGAATTAAAGACTTTACTTACAAAATTGAACTTGCCGATAAAACTACCATTCGTTTGCAACCTTATCAACTAATAACTCACAAGCAAAAGGAATTAGATTCTTTTATTGCCCAGCTTTTGAAGGACGATATTATAGAAGTAGATTATTCTCCCTACGCATCGCCCTGTTCCTTAGTAACAAATTCAGATGGAAGCAGGCGCCTTGGTGATGGTGAACAGAACGGTGATGGTGAACAAAAAGGTGATGGTGAACAGCTATCCTTCTCCTAACATGGAGAATGTAATCTCTAGTATTTAAGATAATATTTTTTCAAAACTTGATTGTAAATCCTGTGTCCACCAAATTCCTCTGTCTGATGAGAGTCGAAATATTACTGCTTTTGCAACAAAAAATAAAATCTAGCGATATAAATCGGTACCAGGGATTAGTGTTGTCACCTTTTGTTTTAAGTAATTGGATGTCTTCGAAGGGTTAATTGGTAAGAATTTAGAGATATATTTTGATGACATAATTTTATTTAGCAAAGATATCGAGAGTCATAAAGCTCTATTAGAGAAGTCCTGTCTATTTCAAACTAGTAAAAAATATTTAAGGTTTCGTTTTGAAAATGGGAACATGTCAATTGATCCTGAGAGAATTAAAGCTATCTAGGAGATACCCAAACCCAAGAACAGAAAAGAGGTTAACAGAATATGTTCATTTTTCTCGTTCTATTCAAAATTTATTTATGGATATTCAGGGTTAATCGCTCCCCTGCAAGAATTAAGATCTGTAAAAAAAAAGCCATTTAAACGGACTAAAGTTCATGATGAAGCCGTAAAAAAATTAAAAGATGCCTTTGGTAGTCAAGTCATTTTGAATGTCCCAGATATGAATTCCAACTTCGTTATACATTGTGCTAGCTCTTTGCGTCATTTTTTCTGGGGTTCTCAGCCAATATGATTCGGGAGGGAATCTTAGACCCGTATCTATGTTTAGTAGGGCGATTTCACAATCTAATTGGAGTAAAAACATATACGAATTAGAACTTAAGGCTTTTCATTATCCTTGGAAAAATTTGAGTATTATTTGGCAAATCCCTTTGTAGTATATACTGACAGTAAGTGTTTAACTTGGTTACTTAACAACCATAAAAGACAAAGGAGATCTGGAACAATGTTAGAGAAAATCTCGAGGTTTAAATTTCGTATAGTACGTGTAAGATCAAAAATAAATAGTATAGCCGATATTCTTTCAAGGGTTGGAAAGCATAGAGAATTCTATACAAAAGACGATAATACAGTTGAAGTTATAAAAGATCATAATAAAACATTAAATTTGTCTTTCTTTAATTTTTGGCAAAATCCCGTTTTTAATGTGCCTCTTACAGATCACCAGAGGAAGGATCCTGAGTTAGGAGAAATTATCAACAAGTTAGAGAGAAAGGAAGAAGTTCCTTCGTTTGTATTAAGAGATAAGATCTTGTTTAAAAAGACTAAAGCAAAGGGAATAATGGATTTAGGATAGTAATACCTAATTCTCTAGTGCAGTTGTTGAATATTCTCATTGTCCAATAATTCATAGTGGGCATATGGGATATCGAAAAACCATTGCTTAAGTCGTTGAAAAGTATAACTGGCCTACTTCATATTCTGATATAAAGAGTTTTATACAATCTTGTCATTTGTGCCAAACCTGTAAAGATTCTAATCGAAAACCCATGGGTCAATATTTTACAAAAAATGTAATGCACCCAAATTATACCTGGTGTATTGATATTGCGGGGAAATTGCCTAGTAGTTCTGGATTTGAATATATTTTAATTGTTACTGATGCCTATAGTCGTTTTGTCTTTCTAGAACCTTTAAGACGACTAACCTCAAAAATCATCTGTAATAAGTTACAGGAATTGTTTCTTCGATACGGCTTTGCTGGTAAAGTCCTAAATGACGGAGCTTTTTATTTTGTGAGTGATTACTTCTTAAAATTCTTGTATAGCTATGGCATAAAGAGTGTAAAATTCTCCCAATATAACCCTCAATCGTACAGAGCCGAACGTTCGTGAGATCGGTTAAAAATTTAATTCGTATTTATGTTGATAAGTCTCAACAGAATTGGGCCCAATTACTATCTAAAATTGCTTTTAATATTAACATAAGTATGAATGAAACTACTGGACCTAGTCCGTGTGAACTTTATATGGGACGGAAATTTTACAATCCATTAGATGTCAAATGGTTGATGGATTTAGATCATCTAGACGATGACCAGGATAAACAGCAAAAATTAGTCAATATAGTAATAATAACATTGAACGTGCTTGGAAACATAGTGCGAAGGTTTATACTCAAAAACATAATCATGTTAATTTAAATATTGATGATTTGGTATTGGTTAAAAGGTTCATGAAAATTACAGCAGAAAAACATTTCAAACCGAAGATCGCCCCTCAGTGGGAAGGCCCGTAAGGCCTTATTTCTAAACCTACACCAAATACTGTTTGGCTGGAAAAATTGAAAGACCATATGTACATATAAAACGTCATGTTCGTTTTTGTAAAAAAATATTTAACACCGAGACAAGTTAGTAAAACTAACCCATAAGGTAACACGAAAAAAAATGATTTGATGTGAGAATTGTAGTTATATAATTTATTAATATTGTACTTCCTTATCTATATATTCTATATATATATGCAGATGGAGATCAGAAAAATGGAAACACCTGTAGTTGGCAACACGTCAGATGTATCGGTTGGCAGGAGTGTCGTAGTGCCCGCAGAGCCGGACCGCTGGTGGTGGTGTGTTAGGTCGGTCTCCATACTACGTCAGGCGCAGTACAACAGAAGTGTCTAGTGGCTGCAGCAGACGGAGGTAGTGTAAAATGGGAGACCTCTTAGATTTTCAAAGAGGGCAAATTGTTGGTGCGCAGTTATCTGGAGTGAGTGTGACGGCAGTGGCTACTGTGTTTCGTGTGTCGCGTGGGGCAGTGTCGAAGGTGATGATGGCCTACACAACACACGGGAAAACAAAATCGGGGAAGCGGAACAGTGGGCGGAAGAAAATCATGAGTGACAGGTCACGCCGGATATTAAAGCGAATTATCACGCAGAACCCACGTTAATATATATATATATATATATATATATATATATATATATATATATATATATATATATATATATATATATTAAGAAAATAGCGAATTTAAAATTTAATGTCAATTTATATCACTTATCCTAAAGAATAGTCGTCATTACAGAGGTTACTTTGGATTAATAATAATAATAGTTTTCTTTAGCCTTGTAATTTATTTGGAAAATATTGGGGAAAGAAATCAGCCGCAGTTAGTATTGAATGGATTTGAAAATGGAAATGAAGGGGTAGTTATTCCTCCCAATACTAAGCTGCGTTGGGATCTTTCCTTATTTAGATTGAGAAAGTGAGTCAAGGTCAAGAC
Organism: Thermobia domestica; assembly: GCF_964235325.1. Classification (NCBI taxonomy): domain Eukaryota; kingdom Metazoa; phylum Arthropoda; class Insecta; order Zygentoma; family Lepismatidae; genus Thermobia; species Thermobia domestica. The sequence continues at coordinate 106,361,989 of NC_137457.1, forward strand.
ATTCAATTCAGTCGATGGAAACTGTGGGACACGTAGTTTGTGTTCAAACGCTTGTGACATAACAAGCAAACTAGCTGCAATTGGTATGTCACGTGATAGCTCACCACAGCTTTTGTCTGTAGAAAGTGAGAGTAGTGCCAGTCTTGTTACTAATCCGTTTATTGACCTGGTGGTTACAGCTGATAGGAAAGAAAACCAAGAAAATGATAGTAAGAATCTTTTGGTAGTTGACAATTTATATGAAGCTCCCAATTTAAATACTAGTAGAAATCCCTTAATAAAAATTTTTATGCCTTTCCATATTAGGGCTGACAAATTAAATGGAAGCATTACATCTAACTTTTTTAATGAAAAAATTCAATCTATACCCAGTACAGACGGAACTAATGATTTTACATTGTTTCAATTTGTGATATCAGTACTTAAAATTATGAAATTAAATTTTTTTTCCAGTCGAGTCAGTTTTAGTTGCTGCGTTAAGTAAAGCGTAAGGGAGGTTGAATCACGAATTGCTTGATTTGTATGAAATGTCAAATGTCTGGAGGTACATTTCTAAGTATTTGTTTACTAAATTAGTTACACCTTTAGGAAAGCGAGGGCTCTTAAGTAGCTATGTAAGAGTAATACAGAAACCTAGAGAAAATATAATAGATTTTGTAAACAATATATGCGATGCATATTTTCAACCTCACTGCATCGGTGCCTGAGATTTGGGGATGAAATGCTTACTGATGCAGATAGGTTGCTTCCGTCCATCATCCGAAATGGACAGGAATTAACCAAGTTTACTGTATGTTTAGCGAGAGGTTATTTCAAATGATCAACATCAAATAAGTTTAAATAATTAGTGTATTCTGATCTAATATAGTTATGTGTAAAGTGCGATGTTTAGCGTTAGATATGACATGACACTCTCAGATTCAGTACTTATAAACTTCTGAGAATTTAAACATAGGCGACAACGTAGTCGATGACATACCTGGATCTCCTGTTGTCTGGAACATGGATGATGACTGGAAACTGGATAATCGTTGACTTTTCGTCTGTTGTCCAGCTGTCAACCAACAACTGGAGACCGTCTGGTCTCGAACCTGAGACTGAGATATCACACACATCGCTCACCTCTTCTCTCTAGACTGTTATCGATTGAGTACCTCTACTCAACTTCCCACCCAATACCACAAAGATTTGGTTTTTATTCCATGTTCCAGACGATGGAATCCGTCTGCTCATCTCTGGAGTGACGTCAAATGTCTTAGCTGTTGGAAAACTTTCGTTTCTCCATTGTTGTGCCATGTCCAAAATTCTCAGACAGTTTATTTCTGCCAATCTGCATATTATGTCATATCCGAAATGATGTATTCTGTGAACAAGCTGAATACACAAATATCTTACAATCAAATACACAAATGTCTTTTCAACATAATGCAAGCACTGTGTCTAGACGACATCACGTAAACAATAACAACATCATGTGTAATCTCTTACTCCATGTTAATGTTTACCTTTTCTCTGATTCTTTATGAAACAAAACTTGACTTTATTACAATACGATTTTGAATCGGATTAATCTTAAATAATAAATAATAAAACGATAATGATAATGATTGATTATCAGATGCATCTACATGCCCCCTCTCAAAACTGAGGTAGCATCGATACCGACTAGATCTCCGTGGAGATCAGTTTCTGTTTACCTATTTTAAAAACAATAAATTATCTCATTAATACAGTATATCTCATGTTTTTTCCAAACAAATGTTATTAATCTTTTTAAACAAAACATATAAATGTTAATTATCTTCATTATTTATTTTATTCATTCTTAAAAATCTTCTTGTATTTAATCACATTAGTACTATTTTTTATTAAATTCATTCATTTATTCTGTACATTTGTTTATTTACTTTCTTTCCCAAACATTCATCATATCCACACAGTCTCTAGAACGTATTCTTGCGCCATCTGTTATCTGAAACGTGAATTACTTAGAGCTCAACACATAAAGCATGATACATATATGCTCACTTGAATTTATCATTTCGTTTCACACATCCGAAGGATGGAATTTCCTTCCGGATGTCCACGCATAACTCTATCATAATTTCCAACTCCAATGTTTTTCTTTTGATTACCAGGAATTTAACCTTACCTGGTATCTTTTTGTTTTTCCACTGATAAAACTGTAATACAATATACGAAAAACACTAACATATTGACTTCACACTCTTTTATGATTTTTATCACTTAATCTTCACAACCTATGCCAAAAAAAACTTCACTTTTTGCCAAACTTGTACCAATTAACACAATCTGTTTTTGCGTAATTGGCAACACTTGATTAACTTCTCAACGCACTGCTAAATCAGTGTTTTTGATGTCAACCTTGACAATGACTCTTCGTCGACGTGTCCCACTTTTCAATCTACCAACACCACGTCGGTCTGCAACAAGTTCTTTCTATTTCACTACTCGTGAACAACATTCGGAATGTTGATCTAATCTTCACCAAATTCATCAATTTTCGTACAATTGATCCGTCATCGATCTTCTCGATAACCTATGCTAAAAACTCATCTATATTAAACACTGCAATCTGAGAATGAAATGCTTTTAATTTATTAATGTTATGTGTATTCTGTGTAGTGTATTTTCGTTATATTCACTGAACTATGCTTACATGAACTACGTCTAGATGGATATTATTACTGTTTGGGTAAGTACATATATTTATTGATTATATTTACATTTAAATTATTACTATTATTATTAATACTCCCCGCGTTCTTTTATTTAACTCAATCGATTTATTTAATTCACAATAATATATTTATTTAATTACCCTACCTAACGATAACTAAAACCAAATCCTGTTTACAGATTCGGGATTTTGATCGATGGAAACCGACGTTTCCTTCGGCTTCGAATTCGGACTTTGGATGATAAACGGTGTTCCAACTCGCCGTGCATCTATAAACATGCTTTGTTTCTAGTTACCTTATTATCTTAAAAACCTATCTATTTATATTAAATTATATCACTAGTATTTATTTATTTATTATATTTTTCCCCACAAATATCATTCTTCTTCACACTCCTAAATGTTTTTTTTTTCAAAATCGGTATTATACTTCTTATTAATTCTGTATAATAAAACAATAGTCAAGACGTCTCTCAACTATACTCTTTCGTCCTTATTCGGAATAAAATTTAAATTACCTGGCCTGCAGATAATTAAATTTTAATTCATCATCACTTTCGGTATTATTATTCCATATCAGTATATTGGCTTACCTTCTGTTCTTGGTAGCTAATCAACAACAAAACAATTTTGTCATAGTCTATATCCATTTATTTTTTTACGTGATAATCCTATAAATATCACTTAAAGTACTTAAATTACGTGTCTATACTATTCTTATAAATCCATTATATTAAATTAAATGCCATTGGCCCAAGCTTTGAAACGATCCCTTTAAATCTCGTCTATTAACGTAAATATCTGTTTATCGTCTCTAAATATTTCTTATCTTTGTTTAGGGCAACTTTAGATCGGTAATACCTGCATCTTTTTATTCCCTAAACTTATTTCTTCTTGCTTACTATATACCCTATAAAATATTTATTCTTTATTATTTCTTCTTAGCGTATATATACTTATTTCTATTTATATTTATATACTTCATCTATTTTCTATTATATATCTCGTATTCTTTTCCTATATTCTTCTCTATATTCATATTTCTTTATCTATATGTTACTTGTCTAACTCAGGTATAATTGAAGTCAAATCCATAATTTTAAATCGTCACAATATTTTCTATCTTTATGCTATCATTAGTTTATTTATCTATTCTTTTACGTCACTACTTCTCTTACTATCCAGATCTTACTTTCCTTTTCTCTTTCCTCTCAATCCTAATATACAATAAGTGCTAATGATTCGTTACTTACTTACTCGCTACTTCTAGGCCTGAAATAAACCTAGTCTACTACTAGATTCGCCAGCCTCTTTTCTATTATTTACTAAAATTACTTAAAGTTACTATTCTTGTTACTTCATGCTTCTCTTCTTACTACATTCTTGTTTTATTCTCAATTAGATACTAGATTTTTAACTATTAATTTGGTACTCTTCGGACTTTATTTTAGATAAACTAGGCTCACCCCCAAAAAAATTTTGTCACCGCTTTGCAAATGATAAACCAGGCATCCTCTGTGTCTCTTCTTACTTTATCATCGAAAACTTATGTGAATCTCTAAATAAAAATATCCTCATCGAACTTTTGAAAAAAAAACACTTTTAACTGGACGAGAATGTGATTTCTCGTCTATTTTGTATTTTTATCCTCTACAAAATTTGCCTAAATTTTTACTGTTTATGTACCAATTATTTTATTAATTTAAATTCTTCTAGCAACTACAGTCATTAATCACCAATTATCATCATGCATGTTTTTTCATTTGTCTAATCTTTGCCTTTTCCATCTTACATTCTAAATATTCTTATTTCCTATATTTTCTTCTATAGATAGCTTTAGTCATAATATCTCTTCGTTCTTCTTTAAAGTCATATTTCGTATTTCTTATTTCTTCCTTATTTATACTTAGATTTATCACTCCTTTTTACTCTTTATGTTTACATAATATTTTATCATTTAAATCTATATTTTTATTCGGTAATTAATTTATCTCACTAATTAAATATTTTGCTTTATTTATTTATTATACTTAACTACATCTTTCTAACTTACTTAATTCTATTATTACTCTAACCTAACCTATAATAATACCAACAATAATATTAACATTAACCTAGTTCTAACATAAATATCATTATACTTCCAACTATATTTAAATATAATAACTGTAACCTATAATACCCATAATAACAAATGATAATACCTATTTCTAATAATAACTCTAATCCTAACTATTTACATATAATTACATAACTACTAGTTCAACTCACTAAAACATCCTAGCATTTCTCTTAATAAACAAATCAGCAAAAGGTGCTAAGTCTAACGACATTCTGTCGTTCGCTATAATGAATTTAGCTTCCTTTTCGTATTGTGCTATCGTCGGAAGTATCTCGGCGATTTGAATCGCTTGAGAGCACTCAAACCGTGACCTAAACCTATCGAGCACTAATTCACCTTGATCTGATATTTACATGCTTTGAAAATCGCACAAATCTTATATTTGTATGCCTCAGTTTTTATAACAAAAAAGATTGCTCCATGCAATGTGATACATGTCTGGGATATATTAGATATCGTCGCAAGCACATGACGTCTCAAACCTAATTCTATTAAATCATCCATGCTAAAGTTCTTTTCTGTAAACTGCAGAACATAGTAATTTCTATATTCTCTATTTAGTATATTATCCGTTATTTTCCTGTCAGTATTTATTCCAAATGTTGGATTATACTTTACGAAGTGTCGTAACTCTCCTTGATCCAAATAGTAAAACCTTGTGTTCGTAAACAGGGTTGCGGATTTTCCATTACCCTTCATCACAGGATAATGAACCCTATGATTATTTACTAACGACAACATATTTAACTAATCTATCCAACTTACTTTCTAACACAACATTCCGAGAAGGTGGGTGGGTGGGTTTATTTTTTTTAGATCTTACACACTTATATATTCGCTATTTAAATTTAATTATTCTTCACCAATATCACCACCATAACCACGGTGATTAATTTAAATTATTTGGTACTAATTATGCACCAACCTGGAATCGAACCAGTATCTCCGCCATGTCAACCTTACTAGTAAGCTTTAAATACTAAACCTCCCGGAAATCAAACCCAGGGCTGCCTCAACCATTTCAACCTCACTGCATCGGTGCCTGAGAATTGGGGATGAAATGCTTACTGATGCAGATAGGTTCCTTCCGTCCATCATCCGAAATGGACAGGAATTAACCAAGTTTACTGTATGTTTAGCGAGAGGTTATTTCAAATGATCAACATCAAATAAGTTTAAATAATTAGTGTATTCTGAACTAATTTAGTTATGTGTAAAGTGTGATGTTTAGCGTTAGATATGATATGACACTCTCAGATTCAGTACTTATAAACTTCTGAGAATTTAAACATAGGCCACAACGTAGCCGATGACATACCTGGATCTGCCTGTTGTCTGAAACATGGATGATGACTGGAAACTGGATAATCGTTGACTTTTTGTCTGTTGTCCAGCTGTCAACCAACAACTGGAGACCGTCTGGTCTCGAACCTGAGACTGAGGTTTCACACACCTCGCTCACCTCTTCTCTCTAGACTGTTATCGCTTGAGTACCTCTACTCAACTTCTCACCCAATACCACAAAGATTTGGTTTTTATTCCATGTTCCAGACGATGGAATTCGTCTGCTCATCTCTGGAGTGACGTCAAATGTCTTAGCTGTTGGAAAACTTTCGTTTCTCTATTGTTGTGCCATGTCCAAAATTCTCAGACAGTTTATTTCTGCCAATCTGCATATTTTGTCATATCCGAAATTATGTATTCTGTGAACAAGCTGAATACACAAATAACTTACATTATTTTAAAACTTAAAGCTTACAAGCTCTTTTCTTAATTCTTGTCTTTTCAACATAATGCAAGCACTGTGTCTAGATGACATCACATAAACAATAACAACATCATGTGTAATCTCTTACTCCATGTTAATGTTTACCTTTTCTCTGATTCTTTATGAAACAAAACTTGACTTTATTACAATACGATTTTGAATCGGATTAATCTTAAACAATAAACAATAAGGCGATAATGATAATGAATATGAACTTAAACTCGGACGGACGCTTTGCAGATCTTAGTGTCCGGTTAGAGGGTACTACTCATATGAGGAGGTCGGAAGATCAAACCCGGAACTTTTCAGATGGTAATAATGAAAGATGCTTTGCTGGTAATCAGTCAAGCTTGAGGTGGTGCGACAAACAAGAAATGAAAATAATGATGAAGTGTTGACTCTTATGAAGGGGTCCGGGATTCTATCCCATGGGGGAGATAGAAATCATGGACGTAAGGGAGTACCATTAGAACAACAAGAAGTGGTCCCAAAAGCAATACCAGTTAATGCGAAAGTGAAAGATAGTAATACGCGTGACCAACAGCGCGGAGACTTTGGTTTCAGTGGCGGTTCTGGAGGGAACAGCTATAAAAGTAAAAAACATAAATTTAGGAGAAATGAAAAAATAATTTGTCGTGATTCTCAACAAGGAGAGATAGGAGAATGAAGATTGTCGTATTCTGAAAATAAAGATATTGATAATAAAAATAAAATAGAAAATGAAAATGCCAATTCTTGTGGTACTTTGACTGCAGCATTGGTGGATGCATTCCTGTTGGGACAAAATATAAGAGGTGATTTGGACACATGCTCTACGGCATCAATAATAAACAAACAAAGGTTTATTAATTAGAATAAGCAGTTAAAATATCCAATTAAGATAATTAATGAAAATTTTATAGGAATTGAGGTGGATAAACAAAGGTTAACGTTAGATCAGTGTGTGATCATTCCAGTTAAGTTCAGATACCGTGTTTACAGAATGAAGTTTTACTTAGTGAATGACTTAGAACCAGTGTTCATTGTTGAGATAAATGAACTTAAAACTCTAAAAGTGAACTTAGTGAACAATAAGTTGTTTCTCCCGTTGGAAGGTGCGCATGTACCATTAAACGCTACTTTAAACACCCCCCCCCCATAATTCAAAAACAGAAACTCGTGCGTTTGATTTATTTTGCAGTGAAGCGGTTCAAAACACTTCAAAATTATTCTTGCGTGAGTCTGATACAGAGGAAAAGTCAGCTAGTCAGTCGATGGTGTCAGAGAGAGAGGGGGGTATCTCAATGGTCCAATTCTTGGGATTTGCATTGTTGCCAGTGCAGTTGATCCAACTATGGAAAGCAGTTCTAATACCCATAAGGAGCAATTGTCTTGTCCATTGACTGTGGATCCAGATGTACTTGATCCAACCAGACTTACAAGACAAGCGTACGTTGATGAGATTTATAATAAATTAATATGCTGATGTTTTTGCATCGCAGGTTGGAAAAATAAGAGACTTGGAGTATAACATACAGCTTAACGATTACACTCCTATACGTAAGAAAGCGTATCCATTATCTCGGAGTTCGCAACGAGAAATGGATAAAATTTTGGATGAAATGTTAAATGCAGATTTAATTCAGCCTAGTAATAGCGATTATGCTTTTCCATGCTTCCTGGTGAACAATAAATACGGATCCAAGCGATTAATTGTTAATTATTCGGATCTTAATCGTCATCTGTATTTAAATACAAAGTTCACTCCTAGGTTGAAGATATATTAGTCGATTTATCAGACGGAAAAATATTTCGTCATTTAAATATTTTGAAGGCTTATTTAACTATTCCTTTAACAGAAGACAGTAGACACCTTACTACCTTTCTTACGCATAGGGGATTGTATGAATTTAAGGTCTTACATTTTGGCTTGGCTGCAGGTAGCCATGTTTTGTCTAAAATATTGACAGACGTGCTATATCCATTGAAGGATGACGGGGTTCAATGGTACATGGATGACCTCATATCTAAAATTCCAGATGTAGAACCCCATAAGAAAATATTTGAAAAAAGTGTTAAGATTACTTGAAGAAAAAGGATTAACTTTGTCAACTAAGAAATGTACATTCTTTCCCAATAATATATCATACTTAGGTTACATTATAGACAATGGTAAAATGTATATAGATCCTTCAAGATTAGAGGTCATAAGAAAACTACCTGCACCTAAAACAAAAAAGGGTTTAATATCTTTATGTTGTTTCTTACAATATTATGCAAAGTTTGTACCACAATTCCATGAAGTCATGGAACCAATTAAACGTTTACGTCGGGTTTCAGCAGAATTTGTCTGGGGAGTGAAACAGCAGAAAGCTTTCGACGATGTAAAAGAGTTATTTGCCAACCATGTTATGTTGAAACTTAGAGATTTAAGTAAGAAATTTATAGTCAATACTGACAGCTCTCTTAAGACTTTAGTCGGGGTCCTCCAACAGTACGATGAGAATAATAATTTAGTTCCCGTTGCATTTTGCAGTCGGCGTTTAAAGAAACACGACTAGAATAAACCTATATATTTATTGGAAATGGTAGCTGCAATCGAAACAATGAAACGTTTCAGTACGTACCTACATAATCCTTTCGAACTTAGGATAGATCATTCAGGTCTAGTACATGCTTTGAGAAATATGAAGAGGGTTAAGCGATATGGATCGCTATTGTATAGATTGTTTGCGTTTAATTTTGAAGTAAAATCTATAGCCTCGAATATGAATATTTCAGCTTATTTCATATCTAGATTATACGATCAAAACAATTTTGAAGAAATTGAAACTGAGCCATCCCATGCGGAACAGGTTAATAATTATTGTCTAATAAACATCTGGAATATGCCTTACGCTAATATTTCCATAAAAGAATATCAACTCAAAGATCCAGAGTTAGAGAATATTATTAAAGATATAAGAGCTAGGAAAGAGGTGGAAGGATATAAAATTATACAAGGAATACTTTGTAAGAAGACCAAGGCTATTATGAATCCATATAAGGTTTGCTTACCCAAGGAGAGTCTTCCCAGCATTATGGAATTCTTTCATACACAAATTTTACCAGGATCTCATGTTAGCATTAATAAGACAATAGCTAAGATCTATGTTCGATTTACTTGGAGAGGTATCCTAGAAGATATAAGAGAATACGTATCTACATGTGTAGATTGTCAATTAAACAAAAGTGACAAAAAAACAATCTGGTACATTAATCTCTCAGTATGAGAATATTGTAAACGGACTTTAGGCTGTAGACTTGCTAGGTCTTTTGGTAGATAGTAAGTCGGGACGATACTGTCTATTTGTAGTAGACTCTTTTTCAAAAAGAGTATTCTTAGAACCGATAAAGGTCTTATCTACACAAAGTGTAATTAACAAATTGTACAAATTGATGTGTAGAAACGTCTTTTTATTCAGTATATGTCATGACAATCATTCGATCTTTACCTCTGCGAAGTTTAAAGATATCGTATATGCTAACGGAATTTAAGATATTAGTATCTCACCATATCACGCGGCATCTAATCCCAGTGAAAGATACGTGGCTACAATTGAAAATTCTTTGAGAATTTATTTTGGTAATAAACAGAGTTTTTGGGACAAAGAACTATGGGAAATATAATTTTACGTAAATAATGCGGTCCACGAAGAAACTAAATGTATTTCCAAGGACCTAGTTTTTAATTATAACGTTTGCAATCCTCTATATGTTAAATGGAAAATAAGTACTATGAATTAAAATGTAAAAGATCCAAAATTGTGGAATAGAGCTTTGGAAAATCTAGATAAAGGATGGAAACGTAAAAAAATTGTATGATCGAAGACGAGTAGAAACAGATTATAAGGTTTGAGACACGTATTAATTACATCACAGGTTATGTCTTCATTGAGGGAAAAGAGAACTAAATCATCATGTGCTAAATCGAAAGTTTCTTAGGACGAAGTACTATTAGAGTTGTAAACGTTAACAATCCTAGGGACATAAGAAAAAGCCATGTGAGTTTAACTAAAAAGTACCAAGAGTCTAGAAATAATGCATCGTATATGTTGGTAAACAGCAAATATGTATTTGTCTAGTCGGCCTAAAACAAAAAAAAAAAAAATCTAATCAATTTGTAAGAACTCATTCGGAAAATATATTCCATCTAGTCAGCTATTTACCTCAAAGAGATGTAAATAGGAAATTAATGAACACAAAGTCATGTCTAGAAGACTTTATACACCATAGAATGAAGGCAGAATAAGATTTATTTCCAGAGAATTTCATTTCAATACTTTGCAATGCTATTGCATATAGGAGTAGTGTCTTTCTCTCTTTGTCCTATATATATATATATATGCATATGTGGGTATGTTGCATCATATTTCTAGCATATATAAATATGAATATAAACAATTCAGGAAAGTAGGGGATTTAACATATTTTGTGGAGCTATTTTGTAGTTTTTTGGTGTTTCGTCGAGTCTCTGCAGCTAGTTTTATAATATTGAAAATGGAACTGGGGCCACCATCAATCGTAGCTGGGGGGTCACCAACTTTTGGCGACAGTTGTTTATAGGTGGTCCATTAACGCTTATTGCATGGGGACTTGTATTTCAAAACTAAGGGAAGTCCGTTGGCGCTCCTAAAAGTTTGAAATGATGAAACAGGTGTCAAAAGCGAAAAACACGTATTTTGTAATTTCAAATCTATCCCTATGAACATAAGCTATCACTGTCATTCCGAGGGTCTCAAGAGGTGTGCAACTGAAAATCTGAAAATGACAAGTGGAATCAAGTAGTATATCATTTAAAAGTATTGCTAATATTAAAAAATATGGTAAGAGTCTCTAGTCTTTATTCAAAACTTGTGCAAAATAGAGAGGGTTCAAGGTGGTAATAAATCCTTCATTGAAACCACGTTATCACCTCTAGAAATACGAAACTGCTAAACTTCTAAACTGCGAAATGCTATACTGATATTAGAAGAGATAAGCACTTGTCCTACCATTGCAAATGTATAATGCACCAAGGTAAAACAAGGAGTGTCCGATTGTGGGTTTATTACTTCACCAATATTAAATTTTACGTTCCACGATTGTGTATTTAGGCTAAAAGACATTGAGATTGTGAAATATGAAATTTAATGTAGAATACGGAAATGGAAGGAATGCTGGGTCATCAATCATGCTAGGGCTAGCCCTTAGTAGCCAAGAGCTCGAAAAATATAGAAGCAAAACGAACAAAACCAAACTGTGTGTAATGTGATAGGTTATGGCGAACTGACACTTCTACTAGTAAGTAAAGCTAATCTTGCACAGCATTCTTTCAATTTCTATGTTCTATCATTAATTTCTTAACTCATAACCATACGTCTTTTAGCCTAAAAGACACAACCTTGAAACGTGGAATTAAACATTAATGATATAATAAAACTACAAAGGGGATCTTTTAATCCTACTTTTTGCATCATACTTTGCAATGGTAAGACAAGTGTTTACATCTTCTGATATCGATTTCACAATATCAGATTTCTAGAGGTGGCCATGCAGTTTTCAATGAAGGATTTATTACCATCTTGAACGCTCACTATTTTGCAAAATTTTAGCATGGAGGCTCGAGACTCTTAATATGTTCCTTCTTCTTGCAATATTTTTACATTATATACTACTTAATTTCCCTCGTCATATTTGAGTTGAGCCAGTCCAGAGACCCTTCGGAAGACCTAGGACAAATATTTTTACACGTGGTACCTGTAAAAATAATACGTGTTTTACGATTTTTACTACTCATTCACCGTTTCAGACCTATAGGGATGCCAAGGAACTTCACGTATAGCGTGCCATAAACGCCGCTAGACCACAGATGGGCAACTAACGACCTCTGGCCAAACATTGACGGCCCCTCAGCGACGATCTGCGATTACTCCACTTCCGCTTTGAAAATTATAACACCAGCGCCAACGAAGCAGAAATCAAATATCCCAAAATACGTTGAGTCGCCTATATGCGTGACTTGTTTATATCTACGATAGTCAAAAAAAAAAAAAAGAACAAAACAAATACCCTGGTTGGACTTCAACACTCAACGTTACGATTACTAGGGACCGTGTTCTTGCGAATTCGCCACGAAAACCATGATAAAATCTTGCTTGTTGAAGGATAAATCGTTGTGGTCTTAACTTAGTCAATCAGAAAAATTCCAATACCTTGAGTTCTAGGAGGCGTAACCAAGAACCGTTTCAGATTTATTATTTCAGATTTATTATTTGGGTTGATGAAAACTTGATTCACGACCAACTGTGACACGCCATCACCCACCACCGAAGTGAACCATTGATCCACTCTTGCCCATAACCGACCGTGACCCATTCTGACTCACCACACTCTACGAACAACTCTGAACCATTGTGACCAACTCCGACCCACCAAAACCCAATGAACCACATCCTCCTCTACATTGACTAAACCGGTTATATACGTAGTAAAACAAGACTAAGAAATTATCACTTATTGGAATTTAAATTTCTACCTCAATCGCTCAACATCCATCTCTTACGATACCAGTGGATCCGACCATTACGATAAACAATGCTAAAGTGTTTTTTATCCTTCAAATTAAGATGAATTTAAATTTATCATACAGGGTTATTCAAAAAGAAAGAACCAATTTCAAACATTTATTTCTTACAAAATACAAAAGATAGAAACATGATTCGAACGCTACTTGATTAAGAAACGTTTACAATTTAAACAGCCCGGATAGAAGTTCCAATTACGGCCGTATTGGCGCTGTTGTTTGTCTGTAGTGAAATGGCGTCATCACCACAGGAGAAGTCTTTCCGTGTGCTACAATTGGCAAAACTTGAGTCAATTGTTTGTGATTTTTATCTATGGGGTTACATAAAAGATCGTGTTTCTATCCCTCCTATGCCTTACACTCTTAAAGGTCTACGACATCGAATTTTTGAAGCTGTGAATTCGATAACTAGAGACCAGCTGATTCGTATGTGGCAAGAAATGAGCCACAATTTTGACATTTGTCATGTAACACACGGTGCTCATTATGAATGTAAACAGTGATTAGTAACAATAAATTGTAAACTTTTTAAATCAAGTAACGTTCGAATCATGTTTCTATCTTTTGTAGTTTGGAAGATATAAATGTTTGAAATCTGTTCTTTCTTTTTGAATAGCCCTGTATATATAATTAATTCTTTGTTGGCTTACAGATACATTTCAGTGAAATAGAATGAAATTAGAAAGTCTCAAATCAAGATATAGTAACCAACGTAAAAAATATTAAGCATGCCGTGCAAATTTAAAATACAAATGTAATTAAGCTTGGAATTAATTTTATGGACATTTTTTCACACCTTTATGGCTCGATTGCCTTATGCTGTAAAGAAACAATCTTTTAAACACGAACTTCAGCAATTATTGTAATAGACAATACTTGGTATAAAATGAGAAGAACTGTAGTATTTGTTTCTCAAATTGTTTCTCGGTGGGCGCGCTGGCGCAGTGGTAGAGCGTTCACCTCCTGTGCTTGGAGTCCTTTGTTTGTTGGACGTTGTCCTGAAAGGTTCCATTTGTCTTTGATTCTTAATGATAAAGTGTGCTTATCGCTAGTGCTTAGAGTCCCTGGTTCGATCTTCGAACGAGTAACTTTGTGGTGGACAAGATCGTATAGGTGAGTTTTCTGGTTGTATCCCCATTCCACATTTATTCCACCATCATTCACTTGGAGCGCGATGGCCCAGTGTTACAGTATTCATATCCGGTGTTTGCAATGCTCAGTTCGATTTCAGCTTGCAACGTGCGGACTTTCTGCTGGTCAAACATCGTGCTCGTGGGATTCCTCGGGCCTCTCCTGTTGCCTCCCACTTTCTTTATTCCACCATATCCTACATTTCTCTTCATCATAGTCTCCTTTAGCCGGCATAAACGTGGGACATATAACTGAAAGGTTTCGCTTCATTTTTAATCATTCACTTGAGTTAATAACGTGTCCCCTTTGCGTAAGATACATATTTGTTGGACGTTAAAATAAAAAATTTCATTTCCCTCTCACTTACAGAGGCACGGTGTCTCTATGGTAGAGTATGCTTATTTCTGATGTTTGGGGTAACTGGTTCCTACATTCTAATTATAAGCGTAGGAAGCGTAATTCTATACAAAGTAAGCTTGAATTTACAAATAAGCTTAGCGACATCGAGAACTATGGATTTGACACTAATATCGATTATTTTTAATCATTATTTTTACGTGTCTTGAAACCCAAACTCTGAGACCACCCTGATCCACAATCAAATTCACTGAATGTGGTTACAGTCTCATCATTAATCTAAGTGACAACGTAAACTATGGATTTTACACTAATGTCGTCCGTTTAGAATTATTATTATCTTGTCATGTTTCGATAACCAACCATCTATTAGGAAGGTGAAGGTGTTCCTTAACAAAACTTTTATTTTATTTATAGGGTTAGATTATTCGATTTTAAAACATTCAGGTTTGGTATGTGGGTAAAAAGAAACAATCACTGCATATATGTGCTGGGTTTTGCCCTACAGATATCATTTGATATTGTCAACACTAAAATACAAAAACAATCATCTTCATTCGTAATATTATTTTAACATATAACAAGGGAGGCATCTTTTCGTTTAGCGTTCACCATCTGCTCTCATACATGACTCCAGATGTTTCCGCATACTAGCTGGGAATGACATTGAATATGAAAGATCAACAAACTCAACTAGATACTCTGTTATCTTATCTCTTGTTCTTGGAACTACACAGCATTTGTATGTACATGTATACTTAGAGTATGGGCTTAAGGCTAAATTCAACGCACAACGAAGAGAAGGATTTTTTACAGCTCAATCACATGCTAACCTTCTAATGGTATATATATATATATATATATATATATATATATATATATATATATATATATATATATATATATATATGTGTGTGTGTGTGTGTGTGTGTGTGTATTTGTTCAACGTTAGAATTCATTGTCTTTAGAAGTCCGAAAAGTCTTTGAGCAATACATTTTATTCGAGCACGAACGGGTCCCTTAGTTCTCCGGTTTTGAAATTATAAAATACGTGTTTTCCGGTTTTGACACCTGTTTCATCATTTCAAACTTTTTGGAGTTCCAACGGGCTTCATGGCCACCATGCTCATTTATTCCCTTAGTTCTGAAATACAAGTCCCATGCCATAAGCGTCAGTGGACCACCTATAGACAACTGTCGCCAAAAGTTGGTGACCCCGCAGCTACTAATCATGGTGTTCCCAGTTCCATTTTCAAAATTATAAAACTAGCTGCAGAGACTCGACGAAACACCAACAAACTACAAAATTATTTGGAAATAAATCTTATTCTGCCTTCATTCTAAGGTATATAAAGTCTCCTAGACATGACTTTGTGTTCATTAATTTCCTATTTACATCTTTTTGAGATTTGTGAGTTTTGTGTCTGGAACGAGGATTCGAGCTTGAATAATTTGCTTATACCAGCATATTCTCTTTATCTTTCGAGAACGAAAATTTCTTGTTGGAAAGAGAATATTGAGAAGTAACCTCAGTATGACGAAGAGCTCCAAATAAATACATTATATAACTTATTTTTGGTGTGATATTATTTCCTTAATTTGTATTTAACATTCACATACAGATTATCAATGTATTGTGATCACCTATCTCAGATATTATATTTTAAACATAATAATTACTATGTTGAGCAACGATTATGTGTTATATACATTCAACTGATGTATTTTAATCTATTTTTTTATATATTTTTCATGCATTGCAGAAAAAAGATTTCATAAAATACATTTTTGGTAAGCATTGACTCAGATAAGAATCGGACGCACAACTTTACAATTTGAAGTATAACGGCTTACCACTGAGCTATACCTAGGTACATGCACTTTTCGTAACATGCTTCTAGCGATGTACATCGAACGCGCTCTCAAAACTAATCACATTCATATCCACTGCAAACTCTGCTTTTGTTCAAGTTTAACTTTTATTTTAGTACTAAAACGAGAATTAAGTTCACTGTCTTAACTTTGAGTATTCCTTTACGTATGGAAATATTCCTTTACGTACCTAAACGTTCCATTAGGTATGGCGAAATAATGAAAAACAATCATGTGCTGACATTAATTCAAGGTTTCGAAATATTATATCATTAAATATTTCAATCAATGTTGCTCTTTTTCTACAATTGGTAACAAGTCTCATTAAATTTAATAGGAGAAAAAAACCTCTGCAAAATTTTCCCGATTCAAGAATTGACTTGCTGGTCTGAACATGGTTTACATTTTTCCGAAGATACCCGTCCAAAGTAAGTAACTACGAAGTTGCGTAGCTTTTCGCTAGATGGCATTTCTGTCGGTGTACATAAAAAATGAGTAGCAAAAATAAATTGTGTTATATCAAGAGCTATGCCTATATTCATCGTTAACATGGCCTTCCAAACAAAATCTGGACATGAATTCCAACAACTAACCTAATATGGATGTACATTAACAGATAAACATTTTGAAATTATTTAACGGCATTGCTACAAGTTTCTTTTAATAAAATAATGGGATTATAACCACCAGCTAACTCTAAAAGCGACCACAAGTAGTTTTTCTGTCATTGGTGTTGTGCGTGTTGCCTAAACAAACAATTAATATCTTTAAGTCCGTTGGGGCAGGGTAATGGGTTGTCCAAAAAATAAAAAATAAAAAGATTAGTAAGGTCGGTGCCACGATTGGCACTTTTGCACACTAGCCGTCTTCGAATTTCCAACAAAAGTGAAAAACACTCCACCCTATGATAATGTCCTACTCACTTGCGATTAAGATACCAATTCAGATCCTACATGTTATGTCAAAATGCATTATTTTTCATTCGTTTATATGTTAAACACACTTTTCCGCTTTGCAAATACGGTAATAATGCACCTATCTGCTTCCAATTTTTCAGTATAGACTCCTTGTAAAATCACTTTTTCATCTCCTTCAAATATTACACGTGTCTTCTTGCCATATGTCGCTCTAATTATCTCACAATGTACACTATGAAATGGTACACCATTCTCTAAGTCTCTCATCTTTATAAAGGGTTCCAATTGTGGTATATTAAGCTTATCTAACACATTCATTGAAGATGACGTCTTATTTTGACGTTTTTTCCTTCGCAGCAGCTGCTAATGGAATTATCTACACACACAGTGTAAGATCTAGGTTCCGTTTACGACGTTATTGTCCTTTCATTTGCTACTTTTTATCACATGACCCTACTATTGTGGGTATACAACAACACACAAACACACAAAACACACACACACGCACATTAAGATATATATACTGAGTGCAGCATTATTTAAAATATCCCTCCCTGATGATAATACCAGATGAACAAAAGGGAGACGGAAGTGAAGCTTCGCACAAAGCAACTATAGAAAGAGGTACATCTACTAAAAGAATCAAGAGAAAAATATGGAGTCCAGTTTTCTCTCTCCCCTCCATTTTCCATACTACAATATTACCCAAATTAACAATGTTCCCCGATTGCAATTTCCGTAATTTTGGTACCGTCGTGTTTGTCTCGTCACAAACTAAAAGAATCAAGCGAAAAACGATGTTGCCTAGTTTGCTCCCTTCGGTTTATTATGTATGTGGAACTACAAAATTACCCAAACTACCCATTTTCTCCCGGTGCAATTTCGGTAATTTTCGCACCGTTGTGTTGTCATCACATACTGCAAGATTCAAAAAGTTGGGTCTCATTTTGCCTGTTTCTAATCGAAATTAATTTTTTCATCATGTTGGTCTTAGTTGATAAGATGTATATCGTATTTCACGATTTTTTTGAAAACTTACGATGAGAATTCGTATATGCAGGTGCCCACATAGACTGGAGGCTGACTTTTAAGTTGGTGGTATTAGGTCCCACGTGAAAGTTGTTGCAACATTAGCATCAGCGTCGAAATTTGCCTTGGTCCTATTTCCCCGGAGATGCCTGTATAAAGAACATGAAAGATGACTTTCTCAGATATTGAGTGTATAGTTTGTTATTTGGGTTCCACTGATCGTCATCTACGAAAAGAAGCTTTTCAAAGCATTTCATAACGTTTTGACAACGTAGAATGAAATTTTGTATAGTCAAGTCCCCAGGGGCTTGTGTTGAACGTAAAAAGTGTCATATGAAGAACTACATCAAAGATAGTATAAAATCTTCTCCTAGCATTCCACCTAAGAGGTTAGAGTAGGGGTTCAAAGGGGTCATATAGAGACATGCAAAAATAATTTAAAATGTTCTATATTAGTGCCAATCCATAGTTTTCGGGGCCGCTGTGATCAGTGTTGAAATTTCGAACATATTAGCTCCTCATGTATTGGGGTTGAAGTGGGGGTTCCCATTCGTGATATTGAAACATGTAAAAATAATTCAAAATGATCAATATTAGTGAGAAATCCATAGTTTTGGTGGCCTCTGTGATTAGTGATGGAACTTCGAACACATTAGCTCACCATGCATGGGGGTTGGGATGGAAGTACCCAGGACTGATATCGAGACCTGTAAAAATAATTCAAAATGCCCGATATTCGTATCAACTAAATAGTTTTCGTGGCCGCTGTAATCAGTGATGAAATTTCGAACACATTAGCTCATCATGTATGGGGCTTGGAGTGAGGTTCTCCAGGGGTGATATCGAAACATGTAAAAA
Source organism: Thermobia domestica (assembly GCF_964235325.1). Taxonomy (NCBI): domain Eukaryota; kingdom Metazoa; phylum Arthropoda; class Insecta; order Zygentoma; family Lepismatidae; genus Thermobia; species Thermobia domestica. The sequence goes on from NC_137457.1 coordinate 106,381,327, forward strand.
TAATTCAAAATGCTCGATATTAGTTTCAAATCCATAGTTTTCTCGGCCGCTGTGATCAGTGGTGTAATTTCAAACATTCCTAGCACCACTAGAACTCCTAAATTATGTATGAGGGTTCTAGTGGAGATCCCCAAGGGTGATATCGACTCGTGTAAATATAATTCAAAATGCTTGATATTAGTGTTAAATCCATAGTTGTCGTGCCTTTTGTGTTTAGTGATGAAACTCCGAATACATTAACTCATCATATATGGGTACTGGAGCGGAGGGCAACCTGGGCGATATCAAGGCATGTAAAAATAATTTAAAATGCCCATAATAATGGCAAATATATAGTTTTTGGGAACCCAGTGATCAGTGATGAGACTTCGAATACATTGGTCATCACTTATGGGGGTTGGAGAGTTGTTTCCCTGGGTGTGATATCGAGGCATGTAAAAAGAAAACAAAATGTTCGACATTAGTGTCAAATGCACAGTTTTCGGGACCGTTGTGTTCAGTAATGAAACTACGAACTTATTAACACATCATATAAGGGTGTTAGAGTGGGGATCCACAGGTATGATATCGAAACATTTAAAAATAACTCAAAAGGCTCTATATTATTGTCAATTCCATAGTTTTTGGGGCCGCTGTGATCAGTGATGAAACTCCTAATTCATTAGCTCGCCATGTATGGATGTTTTATTGAAATCCCCAGGGAGATATGTAGACATCTATGAAATAATTCAAAATACACGATATTAGTGCAAACCTATAGTTTTTGGTTCACTGTTTTCAATGATAAAACTTCGACCACATTAGCTCATGAGGGTTTTAGAGGGGGTTTCCAGGGGTGATATGGAGACGTAAAAATAATTCAAAATTCTCGATATTAGTGTCAAATCCATAGTTTCGTAGGCTGCTGTGATCAGTGGTGAAACTTGGAACACATTAGCTCATCATATATATGGGTTCTAGTGGAGTCCCCAGGGGTGATATCGATACATGTAAAGATAATACATAATGCTCGATATTAGTGTCAAATCCATAGCTTTCGTGGCTGTTGTGTTCATTGACGAAACCCCTACTACATTAACTCATCATGTATGGGTGTTGGAGTGGAGGTCAACCGGTGTGATATCAAGACATGTAAAAATAATTCAAAATGCCCTTAATCTGTAGTTTTCCGTAATGCTGTGATCAGTGATGAAACTTCACATACTCATCATTTATGAGGCTGGAGTGGATGTTCCCGGGGTGTGATATCGAGACATGTAAAAATAATTCAAAATGTTCGATCCATAGTTTCTGGACCGCTGTGATCAGTAGCTCATCATGTATCGAGGTTGGAGTGGAAGTCCCCAGGTTGATATCGAGATATGTAAAAATAATTCGAAATGCTCGATATTAGTATCAAATCCACAGTTTTCGTGCTGATTTTACCAGTGATAAAACTTTGAACACAGCTCACCATGTATGGGGGTTGGACTGAGGGTCTCCAGGTGCAATATCGAGACTTGTAAAAGTAGTTTAACCCTTAGATTCACTTGGCACTTTTCCTACGTAATTACACTTGGCGGGTCAAAATGACCCGGTGCTCTTTTTGATGTTTAATCTTTAGGAAATTGGAGATTTTGCTTCGGAAATGATGTTTGCTATATCCCTAGTTTCTCACATGGTTCTAATGTGCTTGTAGTTTGTACAAGGGCTTATGTGTACAAGAACTTATTTGTACAAGGGCATATGTGTACCTGTTCACAGGTTTACTATCGTAATCAAAGAAGTTGGAATTTTTATTCAGAATTTATGTTTGCTTCATCGCTATTTTCTCACACGGTCGTAATGTGCTTGAAGGTTGTACAAGGGATTATGTGTACAAGGAAATGTCTACTTGTTCATAGGCATGCTATTGTAGTAAAAACACACTATTGATTGCAATTCAGAATAATATTTTATTATTCATATCATAACATGTTGTACAAAGGTGAATTTTAATGCTATTAGAAATTATTAGCAACAAGTAATAACGTAGCTTCACTACAGAAGTAATAGGACAAACTGAGCATCGCTTCCTTTTCCTTGAAATTTCGGCACGGTCTTCTTGTGGTCCTCGTGTTATACCACATCTTCTCAAAGCATCCACTACACTCCTCTTCAAGTCAGGAATCAGCACACGCCTTTCCATCTGAGGTTCCAACATGTCATGCATAAGCTCTTTCAGGAACTTTCTGTAGTGTCAGTAGCATTTCCTTCGTAGTCAGGATTGCAAGCTATGTACGTTATATATGCGTTATTTCCTCCGACATCTAGCATGTTGAAAAACCACCGCCTGGTTTGCCTCTTTGTTGTGTATGTGCGTACCAATTTGTTCATAGTATCGACACCACCCTTGGTTTTGTTATAAAATGTTATTATTTCTGGCTTTTTTGGCACTTTCAGAATCTATTGAAGGATCTCCATGCATAGAAGATAATAAAATAACAGCTTCATTTTTCTTCGTTACAAAACTGACCATTGTCGCTTGTGGAATGAAAACAAATTCAGACGAATAAATTTGTCGATTTTTAGCTGGTAGCATAATTGTAGGCATTTTCCTCCTGTGTTAACTAATTGTTCCAACTAAAGTAATCTTATTACGTAACAACTCTTTAGCAAGAGATAAACTTGTGAAATAATTGTCTGTTGTAATATTTCTCCCTGGGAAGTTCTTCAAAGATTCCGATAGCTTTAGAACAACATATTGTGATAGGTTAGTAAGTACTTGCTGCCCAGGTTTGCGATCTGTGTACACCATTCCAATGTATGCATAACCAGATTTAGCAGAATACATCCAGAATATTTTGATTCCGTATTTTCCTGGCTTTTGGGGCATATACTGAATAAAACTACATCGACCTCCGTATGGCAGCAACTGTTCGTCAATGGTTAGATAAATGTCTGGAATCATAACTTCGGAGCAATTCTTCATTAACATATCCCATACGAAACTTATGGCAGCAAGGCGGTCAGTTTTTAGCCTAGTATCCCGTGTACGCTTGTCATCAAATCTTATTACTCGCAGTATATTCAAGAATCTGTTTACCGACATGGTAGCTCGATAAAGTGGATTTGCATACATGTCAAGAAATAATTATTTTACCGGTACATCCCAATTTCTTTCTAGGCCAGCAAGAAGAAATAATCCAAGAAAAGCAGTAAGTTCCACCATATCAACTTCTTTCCACATAGTTCTTTTTTCTCGAGCATTGCGTTTGCCTTCTAGATTTGTACACAGTCTAATTTCTTCCAACAAGTCTGGTGATAAGAGCATATCAAACGCGGCTTTAGGTGAAGTGAGATGAATGTTTTTGACAGGTCCAGGATTATGTCTTACAACATTATTACAACAAGGGTTTGACTTGAAGTACGGGAATTCGTGTTCCAAATAGTACCGTCTTTAGAAATATATCGACCCGTTTATATCATGACTACAAGAGGGAATGGGCACATCGTTATTAGTTTCACTTTCACTGTCGTCCGTAGATTCACTTTCATTATAGGAATCCTCTTCATTACTCTCGGGAATAACAGTTACTCTTTCTGCCTTAGCTGTCCAGTATCTTCCGTGTTCCTATCGTCATCCTCACTTGCATCTAACAGAAGTTCGTCTCTTATAGCCTCATCTGAAAGTCTGCCCATTTTCGCAGTCTAAATTTCACCTCACAAATAGACGCAGTAATACACAAGCTGACAACAATTTTCCATAAATCAAATTCACAGAAAAATATTTTCTTTTTTCTTCTTCTTTTCATTTCCGCATTTTTGAACTTATGTTGCATTAGAGAATAAAAGTGTTCGAAAGTGAAATATATTACTGAAAATAAACCAAACTAAATTACGGGTCAATTTGACCCACCAAATGTAATTACGGAGCAAAGAGAGAAATCAGTTTTCCCCCACCCCATATTTGGTGATACTAAAAAACTAAATATCAGGTATAGTAGACAAAAGATGAATATGAGATGTCACAAAGACTGGTTTTATGAAAACATCATTGACTCGTTTTGAAAAACAAAAGAAACAGGTACGAGGGTCAATTTGACCCACCAAGTGTATCTAAAGGTTAAAATTATAGATATTAGTGTCAAATCCATAGTTCTCGTGGCCCTTGTGTTCAGTGATGAAACATCGAACACATTAACTCATCATGTATGGGGGTTGGAGTGAGGGTCCAAAGGGGTGATATCGAAACATGAAAAATAATTTAGAATGATTGACAGTGTCCAATAAATAGTTTTCTCAGCCTCTGTGATCAATGATGAAACTTCAAACACTCCTAGCACCACAAGTACTCCTAACAAATGTATGAGGGTTCTAGTGCGGGGTCCCCAAAGGTGATATCGAGACACGTAAAGATAATTCAAAATGCTCGGTATTAGTGTCAAATCCATAGTTGCGATATTGTATTCACTGATGAAGCTTCGAATACATTATTTTCCATGTATGGGTATTTTAACAGAGGTAACCAGAGTGATACCAAGACAAGTAAAAATATTTCAAAATATCCATAATAATGCCAAAACTATAGTTTTCCCGTACGCTGTGATCAGTGATGAAACTTCGAACACATTACGCATCATTTATGGGGTTGGAGTGGGGTTGCCCGGGGTGTGATTTCGAGACATGTAAAAAGAAAATGTTCGATATTAGTATCAAATTCATAGTTTTCAGGGCCATTGTGTTCAGTGATGAAAATCCGAAAACATTACCTCATCATGTAGGGGGCGTTATAGTGTGGGTCCACAGGGGTGGTATCGAGACATGTAAAATAATTTAGAATGATTTATAGTGTCAAATATATAGTTTTCGATGTCAGTGTGTTAAGTGATGATACTTCGAACTCATTTAAACATTATGAAAGAGGGGTTCGATTGGGAGTCCCCGGGGGTATGAACATGCTCAATATATTGTCAAATTCATAGTTTTCGGGGTCGCTGTGATCTGTGATGAAACTCGGAGCACAATAGCTGATCATGCATGGGGGTTGGAATACCACGGACCCTAAATCGAGTCTTCTTATTTTCTAAGGAATAAGAACATCATAGTCAGGTAAGTTATACTATGGATTTCGCTGCACTCGCAGAGACCCGAGAAAACAAACGGGTACAGTGTTTGTCCAGAAATTTACACCTTGCACAGAAGCCAAGGAACAACCCCTAACTCTGGGGCTATCAAAACGTAAAAATTTTAAAAATGAAAGGCATAAGTGTCAAATTCATAGTTTACTTGGTCGTTAAGATTAATGGTGAAACTTTCATCGCATTGAGTATATTTGGTTTTGATCCAGGGTTGCCGATAGTGGGGGTGTGAATACCGAAATATGTAGAAAAAAGTGACTGATCTTAGTGACTAACACATAGTTTTCTTGATCACTGAAATTAATAGTAAAACTCAAGTTACCTTCATTTTCAAATTATCCATAAGAGGAGCTAAGGAAATATCCCTAACAATGGTGGCTATCAAGACGTAAAATAATTAAAATGACCGATATTAGTGTCAAATTCATAGTTTACTTGGTCGTTGAGATTAATGGTGCAACTTTAACCGCATTCAGTGCATTTGGTTGTGGACCAGGGCGGATATTCCGGGGGTTGGAATACCAAGACATGTAATACAGTCCAAAATCAATCATACCAGTGCTAAATCAATAGTTCTCAAGGTTGCTACACGAGTCACGTCTAGTGCGAGCTATCTCTGGTTCGATTTCACGTCATGGGCACAGGGAGTTTTCGAGAAATGAAAAATGAATTACGTTAGTATGAAATCCAAAGTTTTCCTGATTACTGAGATGGGTTATAATACTTCTACATTCCTTTACTTTCAAACACAGCTGGACTTGTTGGTTATCATTAGACTATTGTTATAAAACTCTTCAACCATATTAGATCGAAACTAAGAAATACGTTAATAATATTGATGAAGTGGATGGTAAAAAATCTCATGCATATACTGTTTGCTCAAATCCATTTGATGCACACGAAAGGTTAACATTCTATAATGAGCCACTAGTTTCCTGGAATAATTAATATAGCTTTAATAATAAATTTAGGAACCATGTAACATCACCACAATTAATCAGGTCGAAACGAAAAAATAAGTATAAAAAACCCCACACAGAGTGTTTATCCATCAGAAGCAAAATGTGAACATACACATTTTTCTCTCATATGTTTATCTCATCACAGAAGTAAAAAAATGATATTTTTGATAATGTCCGTATTTCTGATAATGTATAATACGGAAAAAGTATGAAAGTATGCTTTTTTTCCTTGACATCACAAAGTTGTCTTATCTTTTCTCATAATATATATATATATATATATATATATATATATATATATATATATATATATATATATATATATATATATACTGTTTTATAACTATTGGGAGTGTGTTAATTAGTAACGAGATGAATTTCTTTTTTATTTTATGTTGAATACAATCAAAGACAAGAGTATATTCCTTTCCTTATTCTTATCAATATTATTGCTTTTTTAAATACTTATGTATATATTCTTTTTTACATACTTATACGTACATGTACGAAAAAATACGTTTTTAATATTTATATACGTATATATCCCGTTTTACATACATACTTATATATCATGCTTAAATACTTATATGTATATAGAAAATATTTTTTTTTGAAATATTTATATACCTATAAGAGAAATAAAATGAAACACCAGAAGAGTATGCAAGAACCATTAAAACAGATTACAGACCTTATTAACGACATAGAAGAAGACGAAGATGAGTACGTAGGAAATAAAAAGACGAAGGGAAATAGATTGTGTAATCAGGATAGATGAAGAACATGATCATCCTAAGAGGGAAGAAGGAGAAGAAAAATATGATGAAGAGAAGAAGAAGAAAGGAGCACATAAGGAAGACGTAAGATTACCATCACATGTAATTGCTACAAAATGGGCTTTACAATTTCTTTCCCAATCCTGGAAAGGAAGAAGAAGAAGAAATATATCCATCTTTATGGCAATATTAGAAGATGCTAATGCTGAACATCAAAAATTGAAGTTGATTTAGACAAAATAGAGAAGAGAATGCATGAATCGCTATCAGAAGTTCAAGCAGGACAAAACACAAATATACAAGTGGGATTTAGAAATAATAATCGTAATCATAATAATAGATTTCACGTAATAGAAGAACGTAGAATATAGTATAGAAGAGTACAACGCTAAGAATCTGTTTAGCCACCGTAGGTGCAAATAAAAATCCTTTTCCTGCAATTGGAACAAATTTACGGGCTCTAATATGTTGTTTAATAGGAAAAGTGGACCAACATATTTACGAAGGAATAACAACACAAATGAAAGAGAAGAAAAGCAAACTTTTTGTCCTTCAGAGAAGCAAGAAATCTCTCAGCAGAAGTTGTATGGATGAGTTATAAGAAAATACTGAAAATCAACGTGGGTTATCTTAGAAATGAAGATTGTGTCGTGAACTTTCATCATGTACGCATGTCAAGAGAACAAGGTAGACGCTTGAGACAGCATGTTATGAATACCAGTGAATATACAGGATGGTAGGTAACTCCACCGACAAACTTTGGGAGGCGATTCCTTATACGAAATGAAAGGAAAAAGTTCTAATAAACATGGGTTGAAAATGCCGCCTTTCAGAGTTATCATCCATTGAAAATTCGAAAAATTTTTTTTTTCAAAACTCCCTAACTTAGAAACTATAGCACCTATCCCAAGCGGTTTAAGGAAATACACAGGAACTAGTATGCTCTCTATCTAAATATCAATGTTTTACCATCTTCCGTTATCGGTGAAAGGAACTGTGAAAAGGAAGTATAGAGATACTCCTTTAAGTATTAATGGTGCGTTCGTTTCGCCGCTACCGATGAATTCTGAAACATGGATATTGCTGTCCTGATTTTCTCATGGTGTCTTCTATGATACGTTTCTTATTCTCCAGTTTTTTCCAGGGCTAAGTGACTTAAAAATATTATCTGTACTCACGTTTCTCCCTTTTTTCAGAAAAGGATCTATTAATCGAAGAACCACATATAGTCATAAGGTCAGTTGTCATCCTTTCCAAAGTATGGCATTTCAATGAGCAAATATTTGGAATCTACATCCTAGCTTCGGAAAATTTAATCCCAAATTTATCTGGCATGTTTACCATATATTGAGTAAACGGGCAACGTGAATTTGTCGGAAATAACTGCTGATCAACACACAGTGCCTCTACAGGTACATAACACAATATGAAATTTACACTAAATTGACCCCAAAGTGAGAGAACAAATCTCTCTTGATTTTTTCGATATTGTCGATTTTCCTTGATATCAAAGCGCAAGAGAAGAATACTCTCGAAACGATCACTTGGCATGGCGTTTTTGAAGAAAAGAAATCCCCCAGTTTTCTGACCACAGGCTGTTCAATCCAAAGCTTTTAGCACAATAAAACCCCCGCATACATACAGCACATCAGTTACCAAGCTCTTCAAAACTAACACTCCAATTGTTGTTACCCCTTCGTCTAGCAGCTTCTGATTCTGTGCACTTTTTATATGGTTTAGCATATGATCACTTATCAAAGGTTTCCAGGCACTCGCAGGGCTTCCTTCACAAATATTATGTTTCGAATATGCTGTTGGTCCAGGTTTCTCAGGTAAAATATTGTGCTGCGCAAGTTTCTTTGGCTGAGAAACAGAGGTTGGATCATGTTGAATCCACACTGTTCCATCTCTGGCTTTCAGAGAAGTAGCACTTAAAATCAAATTGGAACTTTGGGAGGTTGAACTGGTTAGGCTTTGAGGACCACTATCCCCACTGGCGTAACTAGTTACCTCTTCATCAGAGTCGGTTTCCACATCACTTTCAGAACTGTGATCTTCATCTTCACTATTTAGCTCAAACTCCTGAGCATCGGTGTCACTTTCAGACTGGACACTAGTAAAACTTGTAAGATATAAAATGACTTTATTATTCAGACCTCTACGGCGCGACATATTTCGTAGTGCGAATACAACACTCCAATAACACTATATTCTTTTGTTTCCGTCATGCCTCTTGGCTGATCAGAGATGATGCAATACCACATGATTACTGCTATTAGTTGACGAAAACACAATTAGGTTCACGAATTGAATCAAGTACAAACCTCAAAACGATTGAAGGAAATAATAATAATAATAATAATTGAAAATCAGTCGTCATGTTTGAAGCTCTCTTCTTAGTGTTAATCTTATCATTTAATGAAGAAGAAACCATGCTGCCAATATGACCGCAGCCGTCGTTCTAGGTATACATGACGTAAATAATTATATAAATTAAAACTAATAAATGTTTGTACTCATGCAATAAAACAATATATTCCTGACGCATTCTTAGAATCTTACATATTTCTATTGGCATTTGTGATTTTTGTAGCAATTTTAATTTCACCAGCGGTCAAATCGACTAATGTTAACGATTCCTTTCGTCAACGAATGGTTGAAGCGAGGTGCATCTTGCGAGAAAAAAGTAAAAATAAATTGAAAGCAATGCTAGGATCTGGATATCCGCCAAGGAAAACAATAATTACACATCGTTCCATCTTTAACCTTTCATCATTACACATCATGAAGCGGAAGAAGAAGAAGTAGAAGGGCAAGGGGAAACGTATAAAGAAAATAATGAAAAATCAGTCTTATAAAAGGAGGAAATTATCACACGATATATTTGGCTAAATCTTCAGCATCATTGTGGTTTTCTTACATCATAAATCCTGAGAGTGTGTAAAAAGTGAACTAGATATTTTTCTACAAACCTAACGCACAACAGTATATTAGATAGTCATGTTGTTACATATAAACCAATCAGTTCGCTAGCTGTTAATGCACCTATGGAATTTGTCATCCCAATAACAAGTGTTGAATACATAGATATACCACACACTCTCTTTTACTTTGAAGCTAAAATGGTTAAGACTGATGGATCAGCATTTGGTGAAAGTGATAAAGCTGTTGCTCCTTTAATGACTATTTAAATTCTATGCTCAGTGAAGTGGAAGTCTATTTAAATAAGAAACTGATTTCATTTCCATCTCATAAACACCCATACCAATCTTACATCGAAAACCTCTTAAATTATGATGAAAAATTGTTGACTTTCAATGTGAGTTCTAGTTTCAAAATACTGGTGGACATATGGGTGCAACCTCGCGTGGTAATAAGGGACTTCAACAACGTTATGAATTAACAAAAAGCAGTGCAAAATTCAACTTGCTTGGACATCTTCATTGTGATATATTTAATGAGGATAAAATTTTAATCCAAAGTGTAGAACTACGCATCAAGTTAATTCCTGCAAATCCAAACTTTGTCTCATCACTACTGATTCATCTCTTGAGGCTAAGGCGAATATTTTATTCTCTGCTTTACATATTAAAAACGCTGATGGTTTCCTATAATGAAACTAGCGCATAAAAAGCTCCTACAATCAACAACCTACAAATAATGGCATTCGTCACTCGAAAAGATGTTCAATTGAAAACAATCGATAGTTATTTCTGGGACTATTATCTACTCCATTGATTGTGGCTTTACTCCAAATGATGCCTGTAAAGGAACGATAACTTCAATTCCATTTCATTTCAGCCGTTTGGATCTCAATTTCTTTACATTATATTTTGATGGAAAGCCTGTATCTTAAAAAACGTTACAACCAAATTTCGAAATAACACTATATCCTTCTTCATATAGTACCTTATTCCGGGGATCATGTATTCAGTTTTCAAATCATGACAAAAACTTTCCTTCACCTTGACTTTCCTCAAGGATACACTATATGTTTTAGACATTACGCAAGATGGAGGAGCCAGCGCTGAGCAGCATTGGAATCTCATACGGCACGGTTATGTTCCTCTGGAAGTTTATTTTAAGAACTGTCTTAAGAAAACACCAACACCTGTCTCAAGAAAACAAATGGCGTGTTCCAATCTCTCTTAGAAGTGGATCACCAGAAGAACATCAACATTGATTTTTAAAGGTACGTTATTAACTACCGCAATATATATGTACATGTATGCATTTTTATACATGATGCACTGGATTTAATGCATGCACTTCAAAGAAATTCTTTATATCGAAATAATTACGTTAGCGTATTTGCAGTGAACGAATTACCAACGCATGTTCCACTATATGCTCAGCTATCATCATAGATACAGATTTAGCTAGTAAAAATGGTACCCAATGGGTATATATTAATAGTGATGGGCGTGCCCACTACTTCGATACATTTGAATTTTCTCCATATGTAATGCAACATATTCAGTTTCTATGTATAAATTCATTTTTATACATTTAATATAAACAAATTGAAAGTGGGAAATCTTCCCTATGTGGACATTATTCATACCTATTCCTCTCCTTCAAAGCAAAAGCAAAGTCCTTAAACTATTTTCGTTATACCTTCTCTTGGACTCTCGAAAAAAAATATCTTCGAATACTCTATCTATTAATGCAGATGTTCACTTCTCCTTTTTCTTTCGTATACGCAATACAATGCCTTCATTATTATGGATGTTTTCCTTGTTCTTCCTTTGTTTTGGATACATTTCGTTATAGCTAATATAATCCTTAAATTCTATCTATTACTGCAGCTTGTCATTTCTTCTCATTCTTCCTTATTGTAATGTATGTATGCATATTATCATTTCTTCGTTTTTGTTATTTGTTCATGATTATCCATAAAATATATATACATTTTATGTAATGTTCATTTTTTCATTTCGAAGAATAACAGATCATCACCGTGTGTATGTGCAGCATGATTGTACAAATGACTTCTAATTTCCATCTTCACTATCACTATCATCATACGAAACAGTGAGGAGTCATCATCATGAACATTTAAAAACTATTATTAAACTGTGTGTGTAAAAAGTGCCTTTTTAAATAATTTACACAGTTAACAAGAAGAAGGAACAGTTTTAACACTTTTTCTTAAAAAAATATACTATACTTCCCATCGTTTTTCTTGTGTAAATATTAGCACTTGTAAATACTTTGTGTTATTCGTTTTATATATTGGAAGACAAATGATTTATTTATTATGTTCTTCCATTTAGTAAGAAATGTGTTTTAAGATAATTTACCTAATTAAATCAATATATCACAAAACATATTTTGTAGCATTTTTAAACTCATTGAATTAAATGATTAGATATTACGATTTGAAAAAAGAATGTAGAACTGATTTCTTAACATAATGACGTAGCCATATTACAAAATAATTTTAATAATAATAATAATAATAATAATAATAATAATAATAATAATAATACATTAAAATGCTGAATAAAATTTTTTCTTCCATAAAATTAAAAAAAGTATGCGAATAGAATACTATTATCATGATCATGATAAGAATTTTTAGAGTTTAATAATAATTAATTTGTTTTTCTTTAAATAAAAAGGCCTATCACACTTAAGACAGAGTTCTATAATAAGAATGAATTCTAATACTAACCTCTTTCTTTTATTTAAGAAACATTTCAAACATCTGACCTCACTATTATTATAAATAATACTAATAGTATACAAGGGAAAAATGTTAAGTTTTTCTAAGGATAAAGGAACTTTAGTACACTAATAAAAAAGTCATATTGAAGTGTAATAAACAAAAATAACACAAAAATAAAACATTTCAATTTCACTACATTTTTATTATAGAATTTATAATTTCACACTTCAGTATAAATCAAACTTCTTTATGAACAGAAGTCCACTTCGTCGATACCCTCCAAAGGTTGAGTGTCGGTTTCCCTCCAAAATGGCTGTATCTGTACACTATCAAATAAATCAGATATAATTGAATCTATGAGTTTCTTTTTGCAAAATATTTTCACTTCCAATTTTAATCTTTCATCATCAATGTTCCCATCTCTGTCCGCATCAAGAGATACACTTGCAAAACTGATGTTCATTAAATTAATAATACTCTGTTCATCCACACATATATGCATTCGGGCAAGTCCTCTGCATGTAAGACACTGCGAATGTACAAGATTACGAAAAGTATCTGTACACAAGTCAAAATATTCAAGTAGCAGAACACTGCAAACTTTACTATTTTTCACATCATGTTCAATACCCGGTAATATTTCCAAGAATTAAAGCCAATCACTTGAAGTTAAGTACACAGTATTTCGTTGAGTATGAAGTATTCCTTCTTTCTTCAACATTACTAATTTTTCTACCATTAGTTTCGCACTACCAGTTCGTTTTATGTTGTGTCCAAGAGATTTTATAAATGTGATTTCCACTTGAGAATTTAAGTTGTCCGAATTAAACGGAGTCAAATGTACAAGTTTTCCCCACTCTGCCAAATTGAATTTCACACCAAGCACAAGTAGCTTTCCAACACGAAAGATTGGCTTAAATGTATCACTATCCAGTTCAATAGGATTTAATTTGGTTTTCATTGAATTAAGTTCATATTTAAGTTCATGTCACCATACACCTACGATTAAGATACCAATTCAGTAAATTGTAGATCGTGCATGTTACATTCAAATAAATTATACTTCATTCCCTAATATATTATATATACATTTCCACTTTGTAAATAAGTTAATGATGTACCACTATCTGCTCATAATTTTTCAGTATAAAGTCCTCCTAAAATCATTTTCTAGCCTCGTTCAAATGTTGCACATGCTTTCCTGATATATATAGTTGTAATTATCTCACAGTTTACAATACGAATGGTACTCCAATCTCTAAATCTCAGGTTTTTGTAAAATGAACTAATAATGGCATATTAAGCTTATCTTATAAATTCATTGACGATGCCATCTTTAATTTGACGTTTCTTTCTTCTTAAGAGCTGCTAACCGAATGATCTAGACAAACAGATATGTATATATACTACGTTTCGTTTATGACGTCACCATCCTTTGATTTGCTTCTTTTTATCACGTGATCCTGTTATTTTTAGCATAAATACACAAACACACACACACACATTTAAACTTCCTTCCAACACAATTACCATGAAAAGTTACACCTCCTTGACAACAACACAATTTCACGTGAGAACTCAAGGTCAAATTCTACCTAGCAACTATGAGAAGAAGAAGAGGAAAACATGTTTCTTCTTGTTTATACAGCCGGTATCAGTCCAACAACATACTTCGTTATTCCAACATAGAATACTCTGTGCCCAAGGAACGTTACTTACACTCAGTGACCAAAGAACGTTCCCAGGGCGACAATTTTCCAACGGGTCCTAACGCTTAACAACCCTCCACAATACTGGTCTATGATTATATACGTCTCTGTAGCAACGCCTAGTAAAAGTCGCTCAACGTCAGTCAAATTTCCCAAAGGTACTTTATTTTACTACGACATACGAGACAGTTCGAGCATCAAATGCTGATTCGTCAAAAGCAAAAGAAAATAAGAATAATCTCTACAATTACCTTTACAATGACAATCATAAAATAAATTCTAAATAAGTTCATGTTTCATTCTACCAAAGTTAATTATTTTAAGCACTCTTAAAAATGGAAAAAATAAGAAATAAGTGCTTGAGGCTAGTATTCAACCATATTTGTTTGAGATCGTAACAAGCCTTATGCGAGAGTAGGAAGAAATCCGGGATGCACTAATGAACTAACATTTGATCTAATTAAATGAACAAATTAAAGTTCATACTTTTTACATACGAATTTATTCTTTTCCTATTGACAAATTATTCTATTGGCCTAAGATGAAAGTAATATCATAATCAGAGTGGCTTTGAGTACATAGCCCCTTTCCTGTTTATACCGGGCCCACCACTTCTCCATTTGTAGAAAGTCTTTCAATTAAGAATTACCAAAACGTCGTACAGAGATTCTAACGAGAATAATCCTTTGTTTTACTTTAGTCTGGATTTCATACAGAAGTGACTTCCTAGGTGCAATTCAGCAGTTTTTTATCATTGAATGCGGGAATACACTATAGAATGCGGAATACAGAAAGGATGGTATGATCAGGAGAGAGCAATTTAATCATAGAAAATGCAGTAAAACTTCAATGGATCGTTGTATCCAAATATGATACGAACAATATGCACCGATGTAACCAAAATTGTCCATACATAAAATTAGTAAACCACACAGGAGGTTAACAGTCCAGGGAATATTTCTTTCAAAAATACATTGACTGTATATTTCCAATACCTAGTGACAAGTCGTAGAAATCAAATCAAATTCAAGCAAAAAAATTGATTGTTCTTCACATCCGCATGTGGATTATAGGACGCTTCTTGAGAAATAGGTAAGAGCGTAGGAACTCCTTCTTCATTATTATCATAACATGGATAGCACACAAATATGAAATCAATGTTGCTTTCCCTTTTCTTTATGTCTTCCCTTTTCTTTCTTCTGCAAAGCATAGTATATCAATATCGCACCAAAATACTAGCTGGTTAGTTCAACATATAATAAGCCTTTGATAAATATATTTAAAAGAAAAGCGTTTTCTACAGAGTTAACCAGCAGATCTAAGTGACTAAGAAAAAACAACGACGATAATATAAATACTACTTTCTTTTCTTTTCTTGGTTGTAACTGTTATTGCCGACAGCAATTTAGAAACCCAAACAAAACAAAATAAATTCCATTATGACATGGCCAATTCCAATCCAAAATCGTCACCAACTCCACAGATGTTCTTAATAAATTAATTCTTCCTTTGCAAAATGTCTTTCATTCTTTCTTTTTTTAAAACAACTTCATTGCAGAAAACTGCTTCCACTTTTTCCTTCATCAAAGTGAACATACACAGGTAGAAAACGGTGGTAAAGTTGCCCTAACCCAGTCAAGGTGACAAGAAGTTTTAGTTTAATTGTTTGCCTATTATTTAGAAATGTTAAACAACTTGTATGCAGTAATTGAACATTATAATGGCGATCGAATACACATCTGAAGCAGCCGAGGAAAGAAAAAAATCAAAGTACATATTTTCCAAAAATAATTGTTTTGATATTACTGACAAGTCTGTTATTATTCTGACTTATCCTGTTAGTTTGGGTTTTCTCCTAGAGTCGATTTAAACTACTTTCGAATCAGTTATCTTTCATAACCTTCGTCATGCTATAATAGATATGAGATGCTATTACACATTTATTATGAACACTATCACAGTAAATAACTATTATATGCTACCATTTTAAACTAAATTAACCATTCATTCACAAACACAATCACATACAGGACAGCGTATTAACATGGATTATAATAGTTTTAAGAGAAACCATCTAATTACAATTTGGTGAATATTTATTACATTTACTAAGAAATTAAGACAGAGTATTTTATAAACATGCAATAAGTTTACACACCAATGTATCAAATCATACATGAGACCGAATATTAATAATGCAATAGTATATACACATATTTATATATATTTATTAATAGACAGCTTAAAAGAATATATATATATGTATATATATATATATATATTATTTAACTTTCGTCAAAAAATATTGTATGTTCATGAAAATGAGTTTAATATACAAAATGACAAATGGAAAGAAAACACTTACAATGATGGTAAGTAATGAGTCTTTACCTTATTTATGAAAATTTCGAAAATAATTTAAAAGAGTTCATTAATGTACTTTTAGATAATAATATGAATATCGTCGAAGCAGCCTTTCTGGTATCCACACGTTTTACTTTTTATCATTTCTTATATTCGCACATGAGAATGTATATAACTTAATCATAATGAACACATATTCGGTTTATAAAAGTATTCATCAATATATTTCTGAGGCTAAGAATTCAAAGTCTCGTCACTCGTAACACGATGAACATCTTACGTATTCTGACATTAACTTTATATCACGTTCACTCTCTTTCAAAAGTTATCGCTTTGTATTACTAGTTACACATATTTATCGTTAGATTTGCAGTACGTATATGTATGCACGAGAATTTTACGAGTTAAGAAAGCCTTTCACTTGATTTCTAAACACAACTAGTAAGATGGAAAACATTGTTCAAGTTTGGGAATTCGTATGAAAGAGATGGAAATTGAAGTATAGTTCTAGAGTAGAATTTTAATTTACTATTTTGAGGATTGATTTAAGGACACATTAGGGTTACGATGACCTATACTTGCTGCATGCAGTTACTATATTACATAAGATGTTAGTTTTTACACAGATTACTTAATTACATTACAAAGTTTGACGAGAATATTTAAGATTGTAACGTACCTCTAAGTGCTTCGTCCTGGGCCGCTAGTTATAAAAACCAGGACAATTATCGGTTTGCGGGATTCGTAATTTCAATGAATAATGTACATGTTTGTAATAGCTAATAAAGAGATTAACTATTAATCTCTTTGATTCGTCAGTATTGTTCACTAAAAAACAAGCAAAAGCATAATCACTGTCACTAGGTTGTATTAAATCGGCCTTTAACATCTCATCCAGAATTTATCCATCTCTTTTTGAGGACTCCGAGATAATGGGTAAGCCTTCTTGCGAATAGGAGTGTAGTCATTTAACTGGATTTTATATTCCAAGACTTTAATTTTAATTTAACATGTGATGAAAAACAGAAGGATAATTACTAAATATCTCGTTAACGTGCCGTTGTAATTCAGGATCAGCTCTAATACAACAGGATCCACCCTCAATAGGCAATGCATCTGGTCCGACAGGATGTTGGATCTGCTATCCAAAGATGGACTAATAGGTGTGGCAACACTGCAAAATCCCTGTTCTGGATCTCCCGGAAATCTACCTCCATCCGATTCAAATTTCTAAGCTGTGGATCTTTCCACCAAGTCTGAGTCACGCAGGATTAATTTAGAAGTCTTATGGTCTGGTTCACTGTAAAATAGATTACACGAACGAGTATCTCGACTTAAACAAGGGAGTCGGGTATTTAACGTATAGTGTAACTGTATGTCCGCTTCTTCCAGAGGGAGAAATAATTTATTATTCACTAAATCAATGCTCGCTTTCAACAGTTTAATTTCAATTATTCCCAATATAAATGCTGGTTCTAAATTTTCCACTAGAAAAAACTTTAATCTGCATACACGATTTTTAAACTTAATGGGTATAACTGCGCACTAATCCAGTGTTAACTTTTGTTTATCAACACCTACACCAATGAACTTCTCATTTATTATATTCACCGGGTAGTTCAACGGCCGATTCCATTGAATAAAGCTTTCTCTAGTAATTAACGATGCTGTAGAAGAAGTATCTAAACCTCCTCTAATACTTTTATCTAGCACCAATGCATGTACAAAAGCAGCAGTCAATGATCCCGATGAGTAGGTTTTTCTATTTTCACTTTTATTTCCATCGGCACTAATTTTAGTCCTATCAATTGTATGTTCGCTTTTATGTTTATCTTTTATTTGTTTATAATTACTAAAAGTTTGCATATCCTCTGGATTACTATTCTTACTGCTGTTCCCTGTAGAGCCGCCATTGCTTTTAAAGTCTCCACGATATTGCTTAGGCATTCCTATTTCACATACCCCCACATTCACAGGATTCACTTTAAACACCATATTCTTTTTCTTTAAATGTTCACTATTATATTCCTCTCGGGATCGAATCCGGAATCCCTCCATAGGAGTCCTCAACCCATCATTATATTTCTTGCGCGTGTTGTAACCCGCACTACTATTATTATTTCACCTTCTAACAAAGTTCTTTCAAAAACTTTATTTTCCCTTTTTGGGACTTCGGACATCTGACTTTTAGTTCCTAACTGTGACCGTCGACTATTCCCTGCAAAACGTCTTTTATCAATGCCTTCATTATTTTCAAACTGTTCGTTATAATCACCCACACTACTATGTAATTTATTAGTCTAAACTCCGGTTCCTATTATCTGAGTCGGAGCCCTTAACCGGTCACTAATGGCTGCAGAGCGTCTTTCCGAATTCACATCCGTATTCAATTTTACAAACCTTTTATTTAAAAGGTACTGTTTGTTAGAAGCACAGTTTGCAATGTGATGCTGTCCACCACAAAAATAACACTTAATTTTATTTCACTGATTTTCACTTTTTCCGAATTCCTCAACAGTGCGGTATACATTTCTAAATTGCGTTGATATTTCTCGTATTCCATAATATTACCCATAGATCATCTAATGACATTGCATACCTATGTCTATAAATTTCAAATTTAATTTGAGGTTGCATCCCCTACATAATTATGTCTAACAATTCACTAGATGTACTATCATTAACAGGTCCGTAACATAATCAAGCATAAGCATCACATATATTATTAACATAATCAAGCAAATTTTCTTTAGGTCTTTGTATCACTTTCACATACCGATTTATGAATTCTCGCCTACCTAAAGGAGTAATTAATCTCTGAAACAAATATCCTGATATTTGCAACCAATTATTAGTCATTTCATACAATGATACTAACTCCTGATTTAAACAACCTTCAGCTTTACTCAAAGCTGATATCAAAACAGACTCAACAGGGAATATTTTCAATTTAATTATTCTAAGAACTGCTACCAGAAATTGAAACACCTTTATATCATCAGTTCCATCTGTACTTGGGATATACTATATTTTCTCATTAAAAAAATTACTAGAAACACTTCCATTTAATTTATGAGCCCGTATTTGAAATGGCATAAAACTATTTATCAAAGGTTCTCTACATGCATTCATTTATTTCGCCTCAATCAAGTCTTTATATAAAAAAGGATTTGTACTACGATTTTCTTCTTTTTCTTTTCTCCCAGCTGTTTGCCCCTGGTCAATGAACGGGTTTGTGTCTGCGCTGACACAACTTACACTATCTACAGACATAAGCGGTTGGAACTTGTTATGCAATATTCCACCTTCTGCTAAACTCGCAGTTGTGTTGCTTGCTTCAGACGATGACTCAATTATTTCGCTGGGTTTATCTCCCGCAGAAATATGTAATGACCTTGACTCCCTTCCGGAATCTAAATACGATAAATCTCATCGTTGACTTACAGCCTGCGGTACAACAACTCCATAATGTCCCTTTTCAAATCCATTCATAAATATACGTGGTTGAATTATTTCTTTCTTAATTTTCATACTCATTACCAAGCAAACAAAAATAGCTATTCTTATAAAGTCTAAATATCTAAAATAATTACTATATCTTACGGTAAGACAACCCCTTAACAATCATTGACAATTTTATTTCTATAGGCTATATATTTTTAACATACTCAAAAAATTCTGACATTTTTTAAATCCCAACTGAGCTAGTTTTAATATCCTCCTTAACATAATTCAAAATAGTTATATTTATATACAGATTTATCCTGAAAAATGTCGATATATTTATTAGATTA
Organism: Thermobia domestica; assembly: GCF_964235325.1. NCBI lineage: Eukaryota > Metazoa > Arthropoda > Insecta > Zygentoma > Lepismatidae > Thermobia > Thermobia domestica. The sequence continues at coordinate 106,401,702 of NC_137457.1, forward strand.
CTTAACAAGTTTACCACCTTAGTCAGATTTTGCCTTACAATACCCCGCAATATTAACATGTATTTTACTTCTTTTTTGAAGTTGGATTCGAAACGATATGTTTGTAACGTGCCTCTAAGAGCTCCGTCCTGGGCCGCTAGTTATGAAAACCAGGACAATTATCGGTTTGCGGGATTCGTAATTTCAATGAATAATGGACATATTTGTAATTTAACGTGAAAAAACTTATAGGGTTTTATTCTAAATTTATAGTTTAATTTTAAGTATAACTCGCACAAATACCCCCAAAAACAGCTGTTATCCTCCAAAGAATATTGTGAAAACTGGGTAATACGGATAATTGAAAATAACTGATTTTCTAACTTGATAAATTTTATAACAAGTTTTGTGGAGAAATAAATATGCAATACAGAAATATTTTCAACAAAATATAACAAATTTAAAGCTATATTGAAAATTTAGAATATACATCAAAAATTAAATTGCTTTATAAAGCTAGGTTGAACGGTACTATGATTCTTTACAACAAGAAGTACCTCTTAATATAACTTTTGATAATGAATCTAATAAATATAAGACCTCCTAAACTTTATCATCCAATAAGATATCTATATTTGATATGTAGGAAATATAACATTATAAAGAGACTATTTTATAATCAAAAAAAGAACTCACCAAAGTAATTAAGTATTGATCAACCGTCTTACAGCTTCGGGAGGAGTTTTTCGATCCTCTTCTTATAACCCGAATATAAATTCACACCATATGTAGAAATTTCGAAAAACTCACACAAATAAATTGGTTGGTATTTTAATAACTATTATCAAATTCACATTATTCTCGAATGCGAAAACTATAATATTTTAACTATACAACTTTCATAAACACCATTATAGATTCACAATTCAAGTAGAGATTAACCTTGCCCAGTTCGACAGATCTTTTCGAATGGCTGCTCAGGCTACCGGCAGCTCATTCGAACGTGTGTGGTTCAGAAATTTCCACTACATGCGGTCGAGTACCCTATGGTTCAGAAACTGATAGCATAACCTTCTAGGATAACACTGACCATATTAACTTTTTTATATAGTATGATAAATCATCACACGTAACAAGATGCGGCGGTATGTTATAACTTCTCATTTTTATATAGTTTTACCGGATATTTCGCAACTATGGCAACCAAGGAGTGCTTGGGGTAGTTACTAAGACCCTTAACACATATTTATCTACTCACGTCAATATGAAATATTTTACTTCAATATCATATTGATATTTCACATATATTCATATCTCAATATATATATATATATATATATATATATATATATATATAATTATTCAATATTTACATTAGAAAATCCTCTATTATGCATACATAAAATTTCAACTGATTACCCGTGCATAATAACAAACTTAGAATTCTCAAATATCTTATTTAAACTGGCAGACTTTAACTAGCACAACTGGCACGTCAACACATGATATGTATGTGTACATGGTTCTAAAATGTTAACACTATTTTGACCCCAATACAACTACAAAAAAAATATACACTTGTGATTATCAATGGACCAAAAGTAGATAATCTAACGGAGATAATCTAACGGATTATCTAACAAAGTGTGCAGATAATCTAACGGAGAATTATTAACGTATAATGAAAGAGAGAAAGTATGGTTTTATCGGGTACTGAACCATCGCTCACCACTACGAAATATGATGGAAAAGTTTCCCTTAGCCTTCCACACCAACGAGTACCACTACGCATCGTGTCTTACGTCATCTCGACTAGTAAATCAACTCCAAATGTTATATGTAGAATGATTGATATATGTAAAGTTCAAAACTGTGGGTAAGTTAAAAATTTAAAAAACGTCTTAAAAAGAGAATAGAGGAACAAATAGAGAAAGAGAGAAAGCGGCCCCAGTGGTATAAGCTGGGACACTAAAAGTAATCTAAAGTAAAGATAATTGGTCAAGTTTCAACATACAATAATCGACACCCATGACACTTTAATATGCCGAAAAAGGTGGCCTACTACACGGTAGCAAGATAAATTTCTCCAAGCCCAAAAGGATTTTCAGTCAAGGAGTTCGGACCTTGGAGATTCCGGCCCTACTGGTATTCTCTAATTTAGAATTTCCAAATAAAAAAGAGTTAACCGAACGCTCAGAAACTGAGAAAAGTTTCGAGGAAAATATGGAAAACAAACGTCGTTAAAACAGAAAAATCGTAATAGAGACTTGCCAAAATTAACAAAAGTAAAATAAAATAAAAATGGTATTAGTAAATTATTTGCCAAATTTTACTAGTAGCTCTCACATCCGGAAGGGTGCCAACCCTGAGTTGTCGTTTAATTTCAGTGGCTACCTAGTTGAAAACTAACAAAACATGAAAATGTTTAGAGAGCGAGAGGATGGAACTCTGTTAGCGAAACTAACGGAAGTTTACTGTAATAAATTTCCTATATTGTTAGATTCAATTAACTTTGTTATCTCTGCGGACAATAATGAACTTCGTTTAGAGATTTGACGTGGAAAAAGTCAAAGTTGCGGAGTAGTATCTCAAAAGTGAACTCAACCAGCAATTTTAAAAATTGTATCCAATCTGCAAACGGTTATTCTATTCTTTGATTGATTGGAAAGTATCCGGAATCATTTTCTATGTGACTATTCTTGATAATGTCAGGTCAGTCTATCACTTTACTGGTACGTTTAATATGGTTTAAAAAGCCACGCAGTGAAAATACCAACCATCATTTCTACAATCACTAAACCTCCCCTCATTCAAAATTCTAACGTGATAATTAATGTATCTTAAATTATTCATTATATACATCCAATCAATATCTCGAGCGAACTTTACCACTGATTACATATATACATGTGTGCTAATACTTGTTCATAATCTCTACTATCATTACTCACTTATTCTTTTGTATATTTATTATTTCTCTACAACGTCGATTTATTTTTAGATACGCTATACTTCATCAGTACGCCCGAGATTGTGCAAAGCAGTTTTACTACTTATATTAATATCAGTAATTTATCGTAAGACATCAACTAACACGTATGATTTTATATGTTCTGAATATGAACTTTATTCACAACAAACTATGGAATATTTCACTTCACAGCTTCGAATTTATCTTGTATGCAACGAGAGTTCAATATCAATGACACCATGTAATTGTATTTCTGAAAATGTCAATAATGCGATTCCTCCCAGAAAGCAACGAAAAAGAATTCATAAATGAAGCATGGCAAGCAAAATAATGCCATATAGACAAACTTTGGGTTAAGTAGAAACGCAAAGTTTGATAGTATTAATAATTTGATTTTTATATTATATAAATGATTGTACCTTTTCTGAAAGGTAATTTACGAGGTTAATTATCTAAATACCTACTCTTATGGACCAGAACTAATATGTAAAATTTATAGCAAAAAGGTGTTCTTTTCGTCTTCACCAGATAACTAAGTATTTGAGTAACAAAACATTAGCGGCAGATAATTCTTTACTCGGAACTTTGGAATACTAATAACGTTTTGCACTGTTATCGTTAAATATGTGCAACATATTACGTAATAACGGTACAGAAACAACTATAAAGTTCAATTATGGATCAAAGCACTTACTATCAGGGTCAAAGGAGATGACTAATAATCAATAATCAACAATAAACTATCCGTACATAACTAAATCATACTCTCACTGACATGTTACTACGGTCAAACTACTAAATTATACACACACACATGCAATCTACACAAAACATAAACTAAAAAATAAACTCCAATACATATAACTCTATATGTTAAATCATGTTCTCACACGAATTCACTATATTCATAGTGAACGAACAATTTACCCTGACATTGTGAAATTTAACTTAACGATTAAAAAAAACCTTTGAACACTGTGCCGGTGCTGTGCCATCACTTGTAGCTCAGAATAATCTCTAAAATACTCATAGAATAATGTAACAATAGGGGATGGAATTGATGCAGAACACGGTACTTAATAACGAAATTATGACTGAATTTAATGAAATTCAAATGTTTCAATTTTGAATAAGACTAGTAAGGAAAAGGTGAGAGAGAGAGATAGGTTATGATTGAAAGATAAAGGATGAGCACTAGCCTGATAGATCCATCGAGACTGGCGTTGTCCTAGTGATCTGGAATGATGAATGTTTAAACTTGGAGCAGCCTGGATAGCTGGAGACAGTCAGCACATAGATCTCTATCCTTTGATCTGCAAGGAGCGTCCAGTCTTCATGCATTTCCAATGATGTTTTCCTACATCTTCATTCCACTACTCTGCTGACAAACTTAAAGGTGTCTGCGGCGATGAACAAACATAATGGTACTCTTGACTTATGGAGTCAGTCTTCCTCCAATGGTGGGATCTGTTTGTCTCCAATGATCCTGCACCTATGTTAATCGTGTGTCGAATAACGCTTGTTGTTGTGTTCCTCGTGGTTTTGTTCAGCTGAAGAATGATGACCTAAGAGTCCTATGATTCGGGAAGTATCAGGCTATGCTTGAAGGTATGCGGAAGGGTAAGAAGGAAGCTAGACGAGTTTATTGACCTTAATGTGTTAACAACAGGGGTCTGAGTAAGTACAATCCGGATCAAAGTTTTCTTCCAATAATTTTTGAATTGTTCATGTTTCTTTCGTTAATAATGTAATTTAATAAAATTATCGAATTTAGTGAATTCGATTAGAGTTTATACAATTATCTCATCGTTACTTCATATCCAATACACAGTTACTTCACAATACTGTCCATTAACAATACAAAAAAAATCACATTTACTCCATATACACACAAAATCTATATTAGGTCATGCCTATTGTAACCTAACCGGAAATATGTTTTGAGGATGACGGGAGTTATCAGGAAACAATATTCTTCGAACTGCTTTTTGAAAAAATAAAAATCACACATTTTCATGCATCCTGTCAAACGCTTTTGATGTTCAGGAACATGGCGTCGCTAAACACAATCCTTGTTTCAAATTTTTTATTATTTTCACTGCAGAATTTTACTGTACCATTGGCCATTCTGCTAAAAACTAGTTTACTTCTATAATGAAACTGATGTTACCTTAATAATACAGCTTTTGTCCAAATATCAAAAAATTGGAAAGAGCCGAAGTAAATTGTTGCTGCTTCGCGCTTGTTCAGGTAGAAAAAGAAAAGAATCGCGCATTAATAGTAGCTCTGTGCAAATAGTTCCAGTCGTTAAAAAAGAGTTTTGACGGTGAAAAAATATAAAGCGAACAGAAAGTGTTAATATTGTGTTTTATTGACAAAGGTTTAGCCCAAAAATTTTCAGATATTTTATGTTTCCTCTCCCAACAATTTTGACAATAATATCATTGTCATTTTACGAAAGGTTTCTAATTCCTTTATTGTATCTTTTCCGTACAATGTTGTAATAAAAATCCCAAAAGTCAAGTTTTCACATTTATAGATACATTTTGAAGATTTCCCCTTTTTTCACCTTCGGAACTGCTTCACCGCACAGGATACCAAGGAGAATTATAAATGGACGAACATAAACCCTCCAAGGAACCCACCACTTTTGAAACGCAAAGACTTACGACGGGGTAGTAATAAGTTAATCACTCGTAAACGCTACTGTACTTCACACCTATTTCAATGTTCATATCAAAATCTGTCTCTTTTTGTAATTCTACAATTTTATTTAAATCCTACCCAAGTCAGATCCTCTATTTCATGCTCTACCAAATATATAATTTACAAAAATTGGGTGCAGCTTGTCACTTCTGGCATCCCCAGTGTACGATCCATTTACACGTTACCTTAACTTTTGAACTGACAGGGGAGGACTTCTCTTGGCGGATATATTTTTTAACCCATTGTTGCGGTTCTTCGAGCTGAACATTATTAGGATTCGCTTTTGCATAATTTTGATTTCCGCCCAACATTAGAAGGTCATTGGTACCGTATCAGTTACGAGACGGAGGCTTAACGTAGTTTCTAGCTTTAACTTGGGAAGACGAATTCGTGAATTTATCGTATAATGATATACAGAGACGTATAATTAGATTGTTTGAAGGTTTTGCAGTTAAGAAAGTAACGGAACACACCATTATATCTAGAGACCAAAGAGAGGGGGAAAGCATCATGACATATATTGACGACAAGTTAGACCTCATACTTATTTTCCATATAGCCATTCCTATTGACGAACAGACCTATTACTTGATGGTAAAGTGGTAGCATCATTACCTTAAACTGGTAAGTAGTAAATCGTTTACGACTGAAGATGCTTATGTGAATTTTTATTACAAGAATAGTCAGGTGAGTTAATTGTGAATTGTAGGACACTAGTTAAAACAAAGTCTAAAGAGCAAGTATTACGGTACTGCACACTTGAATTTATGGTAAGAATAGCTAATATTTTATTGCTTGATAACTCTCTTGCAATTATTCTTTTCCTTTTCAGACATCTGAATGTAATAGCGATGTGAATAATAACAAGTGTAAGAGAACGAGCTCTACTAGGCCTACTTCTATTATTTTTACGAACAAGCGTAAAATGCGCAACCAAAATCATTGTAAGTCCTACGCAAATAATAACCTCTTCGCACAATTCATTAGGAATTAATATGAAAACCGAAGGGTAGTAACAATAATTTCCATACTTTAAATAGAGAAAATAGTTTAGGGAATAGATGGAGAGAAATTCTCAAAACGCACATTATTACCACGCGTTTCGATAGGGATAGAATTCTGCCGTGCTTACAAAATAATATTGCACAGAAAGAGTATAGGGTCCTATTCGATCCTGGCAGTCAAATTTCGATCTGTACCTGACAACCTCTTCCTCCTAATACGAAGCTTGTGAGAAGACATACTATTATCCATAACATTTCGGGTGATGCCTTAACAATTTTAAAGTTGAAAATTGAAGGTTTTTCTTTTAGGCATACTTTCAGAGTAGTAGAAAAACTACTTCTCTCTTATCTTGGGCAATGAGTAGTTGCTATGTTTATGTCATCACGGCAAAATCTGTTACCTTACCACTATATTCCATTGTTTCAGGGAACGTTCATATAATTAATGATTTAGTGAATTAAGAATATTTTAAAAGCTAATGAAAAAGTCAGTCCAAATAGTTTAGTCCGTCCAGTAGTAGTTTATCGACGGTACTGGATCTTTGCATTTTTGTGTACATTTCTCCCCATGCTGCCTAACTGTCCTATGGACGGTCGTTTTAAACCTAATCTGGATCAAAGTTATTTTTTCGTTTTAACACAGTTGGAACTTGTACATAAAGCGTCTCATTTATGATCCATCCCCATTATCGAGGAAGATATAATTGAATTAGATTAAGAACTTCGATTTATTTAAACAAATTCTTCTTACGATAATTTATTCTGTAGTGACATGAGAAAAATACATCGATCACGCATGATCTCTCTTACTCTCATTCTTTCGAAATATAAGTAATTTGAACAGTGTAGGTTATTGAAAGCTTGTATTTGATTGTTATTCATTTTCTTCGTTCAACGTTTGATAAAATACACAGAGGATTATTACAGTTTCTTTGGGAGTCATCCTTTCTCCGCCACTACTCTAGATGCGATTGTATACTAACTGAATATACGAGTAAAAATAATGGACACCCTTTTACTCGATATCGACCGAACATTTTGTTCTCGAGTTAATTCTGTTTCTACATTTTCCTGGCAAATTTTCGGATGTTCAATGTGTCAAAAGGAGGTATTTCTACACTCAGCTTGGAGTATTCTTTTCGTCTTACTTCGGTGTAAAAAAATCACCTCCCGACGTTAACCTGTATATGTACGAGGGCCATTTTATTTATTAAAACCACAAACTTTGTTTAGTAATTTAAATTATTAAGGTACGAAAACTAAAGAAACAATTTTTGGTACTTGTAACATATTTTCTCAAAAAAAAATGAAGCTAAATATATAAATCAATATAGATATATTTCAGAAACAAAATAGACACTGATTATTCGAACACTGTTCTAAAACACACAGGAGCTATCATATTTGCCAATGGAGAACTTCAAAATGCTCTCTCAATGTTGCTACAAGGAGCAGTGCACGCTTAATTCATATTTCTGTCCAAAGTCCACACTTTGGCTCCTATTTTAAATCTGGATTTCGATTGACGCTGTTCATAAAATTCCTTTCCGTCTTATGTCCCTTAAACGATTTGTCATGATCTTTATCACGTATTTCCTCAAGTTCCCACAATTGTCCCCACAATTGGAGCATTCTACATCTGTATCCAAACAACATTTGAAAAAGTATTATATCCAGTGGTTAAATTGACATTTAACTTGTAGGTCAACACAACAGATTTCAGTAGTTCAACGCAATGATCTTTGTTACGCAACGTAGAATTCAGTCTCTATTGAATATTTCGGATTGCTATTTCGGCACTTCCATTGGAGTAATATACTTGAACATTTGCAAATAGAATCTTCGCAAAAATCATCACACATTACTTCTTAAACATGTTACTAGCAAAGCATTGACCAGTTCTTTGTAAATAACATATTTTAAAGTTACGTTGTCATAAAGGAAACTACATACAAAAGAAGATGTAATATAATCAAGGTAAAAAACAAAGAGTGCATCAGTAGCAGCATGAACCACAACAAATAAATATTTATGCCTAAAAATGATACTCCGGAAATATATCGCTCGATATCAAGAAATAATCGATATAATAGAAGTAATTGGGAATACGTCTGCTATGTACCTTACGCAAAACCTGCTTGGTTCTTGGTGGTCTGACAGATTGCATTTCTCGTATATGTGTTGTTTCATATTAGAAAAACATATTGATTTTATTAAAAATTAATGTGTTTTAGAAAACCTGTTGGACTTGGACCAATGGCAGAAGTAGGAGCAGCATTGAAAACTTTATAACGCAATAAAATGGGCACAGCAACTGAAAATTTCATACCGCTATATGTTTCTTGTTTTGTAAACCAGAATTCCCTGACTAACTACAAAATGTAACTCTTGTTTTTCAATTTTCTCTTTGTTTCTTCTTTCCAACCAATCAAAAATATCCTTATAAAACGGATCTTTCATTAATTCATATCTAACAGAAGGTTCGTCACAAAACACGTTATTGCACTCGGTAACAGTGAAATACACGATTAACTTTCTTATTCTTTTGATCATCAGAAATATCTCTACGTGAGAAAAACGATAAAGTGCATCTGCCCCTATATTGGACTATCCAGATATATGCGTTTCAGTTATGTTATATTGTTCAACGAAACTAAGCCATCTCGCAATTTACGTGAATTTTAGTCTGTTTTAGAAGTATTAAGCTCATGGAGTCAGTTTTTAAGTAGAAGTGACATCAAAACCGTAGATAAAGAAATGAGTGATACGCGAAAATAATGCTCAATAGTTCTAGCTGTTACGGATGTCAAGATTTCTCACTTTTACTTGAGCCACGGCCACAATAAGCACTGCATTGTAGTTCTGAATCATTTGCAGAGGTTTTGGGTTGTTTGAGTACAGCAGCCAAAACTGGAGTAGAAGCAACACATAGTAGGTATACTGGATGATACGGATTGTAATACATTAAATATTGCTGCTTTACTGTAATATATTTGATCTTCTCTAAAGCATCTTGTTGCCTTTATGTCCACTTCTACGATACATTATTTCTAAGAAGCATGCGTAATCAAACGCTCAGTAATTCCGAATAATTGGGTAAAAATCGTTTCACTTACCTAGTTAATACTAGAAAACCTTTAATATACTGTTCGTCTTTGAAAGTCCATAATGAAGAATGGAGTCAGCTATTCTCTTGAATATTCTCAGTCCACCGTACGAAATATGATGCCCCTAATTACTAATGAAAAATAAGGAAGCTTTATTTTCTCTGGTGCAAGTTTGAGACCACACCGTTATTGTTTGAAATAAATTCTTGGTGAGATTGATAACATCCTCAAAAGTGTTACCACCCAAGAAAATAATCTAGGAACACAAAACATGTTCCGATTCTAGTCCCTCTAACATAATCTTTACTATTCTGTTTAAACCACCAGAACTTGTGATTAGCATCTCAGGAAGGAACTGAAGACTAAAAGAACCAAGTCCTTTGATTGAAAAACGAGAGACATCTTTGTCAACTAAAGCAGGAAACAATGTCCTTTTCCGACGGTACTGGATAATAGTTCGATTCTATATGGCTATTAATTTCTGTCCGATATATGATAAAAAGATCCATACTTCTATTTCACGACAGGAAAAGGGGGATTATAACTTGAAATACATCTACTATTTACTTACAGTTTTTGCAAAATTTCAACATATTTTTAACTTTTCTCCGAAGTGAAAGGAAATGGATAATCGATTCGTATTAGCTGTAGTTTTGTCTAGCACTTTGAACTCATGTACGTAACCTTAAGCAAAAGCAAAATCATCCTGTGACACAGAAAACCAACCCTAAACTCCTCTATTACAGAATACAACTTTTGTTTCTGACTACAAGGAAGTGGAGGCTTCAGCAGAAAAGTTACAGTTTTCTCGTTTTTTGGATAAAACATGACCTTCAACACTTCTGTGTCAGTTCACTAACATGCATCCTGCCTAATGTCAATAGCGGCATCTAAGTGAAGACCTTTCTATAAACACAACGTTTGTCAGTTGGGTTGAATATTCTTATGATAGGATTGGTAGAATCTACTCTAGCCTGATTCACAAAAAAATCATCTTTGCACTGACTTTTTCATTATCTTTTAAAATATTCTTAATTCGCTAAATCATTAATTCTATGAACGTTCCATGAAACAATGGAATATGGTGGTAAAGTAACAGATTTTGCCGTGATGAAATAACCTTGCATTAAGCTCGCTGTTAATTTGAAAACCCTTACTTGTAGCATAAGTTTCACATAGTGCGCGTTTAGTGGTTATCTCAAGCCTATGTTTAAGAACTATGTGAAAGTCTTGGTTAATAATAACATGCTTAGGTAGCAACTAATCATTGCCCAAGATAACAGAGAAGTAGTTTTTCTACTACTCTGAAAGTATGCCTAAAAAAACCTTCAATTTTTAACTTTAACATTGTTAAGGCATCACCCGAAATGATACGGATAATAGTATGTCTTCTCACAAGCTTCGTATTAGGAGGAAGAGGTTGTCAGGTACAGATCGAAATTTGACTGCCAGGATCGAACAGGACCCTATATTCTTTCTGTGCAATATTATTTTGTAAGCACGGCAGAATTCTATCCCTATCGAAACGCGTGGTAATAATGTGCGTTTTGAGAATTTCTCTCCATCTATTCCCTAAACTATTTTCTCTATTTAAAGTATGGGAATTATTGTTACTACCCTTCGGTTTTCATAATAATTCCTAATGAATTGTGCGAAGAGGTTATTATTTGCGTAGGACTTACAATGATTTTGGTTGCGCATTTTACGCTTGTTCGTAAAAATAATAGAAGTAGGCCTAGTAGAGCTCGTTCTCTTACACTTGTTATTATTCACATCGCTATTACATTCGGATGTCTGAAAAGGAAAAGAATAATTGCAAGAGAGTTATCAAGCAATAAAATATTAGCTATTCTTACCATAAATTCAAGTGTGCAGCACCGTAATACTTGCTCTTTAGACTTTGTTTTAACTAGCGTCTTACAATTCACAATTAACTCACCTGACTATTCTTGTAATAAAAATTCACATAAGCATCTTCAGTCGTAAACGATTTACTACTTACCAGTTTAAAGTAATGATGCTACCACTTTTCCATCAAGTAATAGGTCTGTTCGTAAATAGGAATGGCTATATGGAAACTAGGTATGAGGTCTAACTTGTCGTCAATATATGTCATGATGCTTTCCCCCTCTCTTTGGTCTCTAGATCTAATGGTGTGTTTCGTTACTTTCTTAACTGCAAAACCTTCAAACAATCTAATTATACGTCTCCGTATATCATTATACGATAAATTCACGAATTCGTCTTCCCAAGTCAAAGCTAAAAACTACGTTAAGGCTCCGTCTCGTAACTGATACGGTACCAATGACCTTCTAATGTTCTCCCGTGATACCATATAAAAAGTGTATTAGGGGATCACAATGCGATGGTAGGACAAGAGGATATTTTCAAGCCGATTATAGTCTGCATAAGGAAGGTAATGACAACGTTGCTAGACTCGTGAACTTTGCAACATCCAAAAATCTAGACGTGGAGAGTACAAAATTCCACATAAATACACTTGGAAATCACTAGACGCAAAATCGCATAATCAAATTGATCACGTTTTAGTGGATAGAATAAGGCATTTGACGTTCTAGCATATTTGACGTCCGATCGGTTAGAGGGGCTGACTGTAATAGTGATCACTACATGGTAGTAGCGATAATACGTGAGAGATAATCGTTCAACAAAGGTAATATTCAATGTCCGAAAACGGAGAGATTTAATTTAAAGAATTTAGAAGAGAGCCAGGTAAGAGAGGAATATCAGATTGAAGTTTCGAATAGTTTCTCGGTTTTAGAAGACTCGGAGTGCACAAGTGTTGGGGATACCTGGATTGAAATTTAGATATAGCATTAAAAGATCAGCAATAGAAAAATTGGGACACGCGGAAATGCGTAGAAGAGGCAAAATTACGCTGGCTACAAAATCGGAATGAAATAACTACACAAAATTTCGCAGATATCAGGCGGGAAACTTCCAAAACTTTTAGAACTAAGGAACGCGATTTCTTGAAAGCTAAAATTAAGGAACTTGCAGATAATAGTAAAAATAAAAACATCCGGGAAATGTATAAGGGAATGAACGAGTTTAAGAAAGGCTATCACCCTCGTGCTTATATATTTAAAAAAATCTGAAGGTAGTATCACTGACATGGATAGTATCTTAAATAGATAGAAAGATTTCTTTGACGATTTGCTTAACACGCAGCCAAAAACTAGTGTACGTGGAGAAAAGGAATTACAAACCTCAGAAACGTACATTCCAGAACCCAACCGAATATAAGTAGAAACCGCTATAACAGAAATCGCCGGGTGTAGATGAAATTCCGGCTTAGTTAATTTTAGCTGGAGGCGAAATATTGTGGAACAAGATACACAAACTCATTCTCCTTATGTGGAACAAGGAAGACTTGTCACAAGAATGGAAAGAATCATTGTTCCAACTCACAAGAAAGGCGACAAAACTGACTGTAATAATTATCGAAGCATTTCTCTTCTGTCAACATCCTATAAAATTCTATCAGATATTCTATTACCAAACTGACCCCATACGCAGATGAAATTATTGGAGATTATCAGTGCGGATTTAGATGAAAAGGGACAACTCTAGACCAAACATTTACCGTTCGCCAAATACGCGAAAAAATTGGGAATACAATACTCCGGTACATCAACTATTTATTGATTTTAGAAAGGCGTATGACTCGGTTAGGAGAGAAACATTATACAACTTTCTTACAGAACTTGGAATACCGAAAAAGCTAATTAGATTATGAAATGAAAGATAGCACCAGGGCATACAGTTGAACGGTATTCACCAGGTTATGGCATATGCTGGTTTTGTAAATTTAATAGGGGATGATAGGAGAACAATAGAAAGGAATGCATATATCTTATTAAACGCTTGCATGGACATAGGTTTAGATATAAATGCAGAGAACACTAAATACGTGGAAGTGCGTCGGGACCGTAATACGGCAAATTATGGATGCGTTAAAATAATAAATAATACTTTTGATAAAGTGGTTACTTTCAAATATTTAGGATCTATATTAAGAGAAGAAAATCATATTCACGAAGAAATTAAATGCCTACTAAAAGCAGGGAATTCGGGTTACAATTCGTTTCAAAATCTCTTGTCGTCACGAAATTTTGTCGAAGAATATGAAGCTTAAAATATATAAAAAGATAATCATGCCTGTTGTTCCGTTTGGTTGCGAAACATGGTCGCTTACACTGAGGGAAGAACATAGACTGAAAGTATTTGAGAACAAGGTCCTAAAAAGAATATTCGGAACTAAGAGGAACGGGAATGGGGAATAGCTGCAACTTCATAACAAGGAACTACATAATTTATACGGTTTACCCAACATTGTTAGGGTCTTCAAGTCTAGGACGCTTAGGTGGGCGCGTCATGGCGCGTAGCTAGAATGGAAAATAGTAATATTGGTTTCGAAGTGTTGACTGGAAGCCCAATCGGAAAACGACCATTAGGAAGATTTATTTAGTTCGGCTTGGGGTAAAATAGTATTATGGTGTCAAGTTGGCAGATATCTCTAATTCAATTTTGGAACCCAAGTAGTATATTAAGTATTTAAATATTTTTCTTCTTTTTTTATATTATATGTTGTAGAAATGACCTTCTTCTTTGTAATGATAAACATTTCTTTTAGACGGGCGTCGTGCAATATAGTATTATGGTTTCAAGATAGCAGATATCTGTAATTCAAAAGAACATTGGAAATCACCTCTCATATAAGGTATTTGAATATTATCTCCTTCTTTTTATTTTCTTATATGTTGCAGAAAGGACATTCCCGTTTGCAATGATAAGCTGTTTATTTAGATGGGCGTGGTGTAAAATAGTATTGTGGTGTCAAGTTGGAAGATATGTGTATTTCAATAGACTATGAAACTAGACTCGTATATTAAGTATTTGAATATTATTTCCCCTTATCATATTATTATATGTTGTACAGTCCGCGGCATAAAATTTGTTACAAAAGTCCAAATGAATAGCAAACTCTTGCCCAGTTTTCTTATGCATTCCCGCAATACATGTATCAATCGATTAGTTGCTTCTAGTATTTATTCCAACTCCTCCCCGTCCTCCACCTGTCCTTGTCTAAAGCAGTGTGTGTGACGTAGTACACTCTTTCCATTCAGCTGAAAAAGAAACAGGAATCAAGTTTACAACGTTATAGCTTTAAAACAGTCTTTTCCATTCGTTTGTTCTGAAATATTTTTAAGAGCCTAAATTAAAGGAAAGTCACACAATCTTCAAAGAGCTTCATAAATATCTTTAGTTTCATTCTTTTCTTTCTTTAAAGAGTGCAAGCTAGTAAGGTACTCCCTAAGGAATCTATGAAAATTGCCAAGAGCTCTAAAATATCTATGGACAGAAACGAGTTTTATTCAATGATTCATTGAATTTCTTTTCAGTAAGTGCAAGCAAATGTTTGAGGGGCGTCATTTCGGCAGGAGAGGAGGGTGTAATTCCCCCCTCTTGAGCATCATAAATACGTATTTTTTGATCAAATGTATAGTAATACACTAATAAAAAGTGAAAATCTTATGTCGCCGTATAATCTCGTCCTTCCCCCCCAGAATAAAGTCTAAAAGACACTGGTTTTAACAACAGACCTATAGAGCTACGATAGCACATTGCTAAAGAGCTTTCAGTTGTTTTCAAGAGTCGAAGGTTTGATCTCAAGCCATATGCCTTCCTGGGTAACATTGAGAGAGAGAGAGAGGGGGGGGATTCAAGTATGGAGACAGAGAGGGATGATTTGTATACACAGATTTAGAATTGGGGACAAAATGATCGGACAGCATTCGTATTATGACGAAAATTCTGATTTTGTGAAAGATAAGAAAGTAAGTTTTCGAACTGCGAGGATCACATTAGGCAGTTGTCGAATTAATATGGAGAACTCTTTCTAGAGCATCAGATGATTACGAAAGGAGAGAAAGATCATCAGAACTGATGAATTAAGATTTTAAAAAATCTGATTTCGGCGACGGGTTTTGAGCCACGTACCTTGTGGTTATCGCATCATGACTTTATCCATTCTGCTACGGAGGATTCTATTACTGGTTCACATACGTTTCCCTTAGCTGCGTTGAAAGCTATCTTAAAGGTATATTCCAAAAGTTGACTCGGTGGATGCGCCGTTCAGATAGGACGTAAACCTCTTGTAACTTAGTTACAATGTGCAAAATGAACGTCCTCTTCTTCAGGACACTTTTTAAAGCATAAAAATTTTTTACTATTGTTTTAATTAAGTTACATTTGATAGAACTATGTGATAAAGTAGTGCCAAACCCTGTGCGTCATTGTCTTTTAGGTGAATGGTTACTGTAAATTACTCCTACGTGGATGGTCCGAGCTTCCAATGAAGACCATTCTTATTGATTATTTTATTTGAGCTACGCTCATACTGTATATTCCACAAGTTCAATTTTGAAGTAATGTAGTCACAGCTAGTTTAATTCGAAATTATTTTCCAATGTTATATTTGTTACTAAATTTACATGGCTCTCCTCACTGCTTGTAGCCCTGCATAAATGCAAAATTGTTTTAAACATATATTTTACGTTCAAGCTTTATTGTTTTTTAATTGTCCTTCAACTTTATTTTATAATTATTTTCTATTTCTTAATTATAACATATTTCCTATTTATATTGTATTCTATGATACACGTTTATTATTTATAATTTATGTCTTACCTTTGAAGAGGAGCTTTTGACAATTCAGAGCAGCAGGGACATACACAGGATGCAGGCCTTTGCAATCAAGAGCTTTTGCCCTCACAAAATCACTAGTTTTTTTTGTAAATTATATCTAATTTTAGAGGTGATGATAGCAGGGGCGGATTCAGGGAGTGCGTTCGGGGAATCACATCCCCTGAATAGGGAACTTTTTATACTTTTTTATTTTAAAAATAAAACATATCCTAAGTTTTTTCATCTTTGTATTATAAACTTAAATTAAAACCTAAAGTAGATAGGCCTTACTTTCTTAAGAAAGTTAATTCTGCAGAAGATCTACTTCCCCTTTTCTAAATTTGTTTTTTCTTTTCTTTTCTTTCTTTCTTTTTTTGCAATCCGCTCTTACGTTGATTTGACTTCGAACGACCGCCCCTCCCAAACAATCATCCTGGATCCGCCCGTGGATCATAGACATTTTAGTAAAATATGCCCTCAATCGCTGAAATAAACTCCTGTCAAGCTTTCGATCGCTGAAATATATTTCTGTCTACGGCCCTGAAAAACAGTGACGATTTTAGGGAGTGATCAGTTAGTAATGCCTTCCTGGAGCAACGACACTTCCCCAGAAGTCATATCTCCGATAATTCAGAATGTGATTTTTGCATTATCACTTTTCACTCTCAGTGTCTTGAAACGCACCAAAAAGGAACTGTTCTGAAGTATTTACTGGTTCTCCATATGACCCCATTTCAATATGGTCAACCTTGGACATATACACATCTGAAATATCACCTTTTATGTCAGTGATCCCGAAAACTATCCATTCGACACAAATACAGGATATTTTCGATTCTTTATTCCTGTCACCCTCCCATTGTCAACTCGAAGCCAACCAAGGCTTATTTTGGACTTACACAGCATCCACAGTGTCACTTTTCATCTTTGCACATGAATTCGACACTAATTTCGTTCGTATATACTACTTTTACATGTCACCTTTACCTCTTGGTAGGTTTTGTTTCAGTATCTCGCCCCCACAACTATGGAGAAATTTCAAACAACTAAGTATTATTATAAATTATCATCTGAAACACAACAGTACGGGTGATCTTTTTCGCAGAGGAATTTAATATCAATGTATTGGCTTTTTTTGCTCTGCATACTGGAGATTGCCAAAGAGCTAAACTTCATTCTGGACTATTGTGCTATGAATATAGTGGCTTAATTCACTGAATACTCGCTTAGATGATGCTCTCGTCACAGGAAAAGTGAGATACAGTTATAAAAGGAAAACGAAACGACATATTTAAGTTTTACGTCCCACGTTATGCCGACTACGCTAATGGAGACAGTGATGGTGAGAAACGAATGAAATCGTTTAATGAAGAAAGTGGGAGGAACCTGGAGAAACCCGAAAAAACTCATGCACACGGTGTTTGTCCATAATAAAGTTCATTCAGCGCGAGCTGGGATCTAACCAACAACTCCATGCACCATAGGTAAAGTTATAAAAGAATAGGCGTCTAAACAAATTCGGAACACTACTATCAATGAGAGTTGTATAAGATTAGATTTTTATTTATTTCATTCTAAGTTGAAATTTCAACCAATCTTGATCTTCATTACTGTTCAAAATCCGGACCAACCAGTATTCCCTATTAGGGTAAAGATTAATTGATAGCCAACAGAAATCCAAAATCCTCTGTACAACCCCTCGTTCCATTATTCCATATACACAATTAAGAGTCCAGCGTAACCTACCAGTTAATAAGTTTTTTTCTTATTATTATTTTTAACACCTCAAAAATATAGGCTCATTATTGAACCACTGATTGGAAAAAGGGAATAAGTACATAAAAATATTTTTTCCACTTTTAAGCTTTTCTCACCAATTGCAGTGCTACAATACAAGATTGTTCTTCTTGTCTTAGAGTTTGTCAGTTTTTTTGCTACAATTAATCAGTTATACACGTGTTGAAAGAAATACAAATACGCCTCAGGAAGGTGTTTTAACGTTTCTGAAAACTTAGGTCTGATGAACTTATTCCCTTTTGCTGGAAATAGTTGCTGCAAGGACGTGATAAATCTTTTCGGTAGACTTCACAGTCTATAGCTCCTTCACAACTTCCTTTTCATCTAAGGCTAAGTAGGTACATTTTAGACATTGAGGAAAAAGTGTGAAATTAATTAAAATCCTTCAAAATGGAGTTGCGAATATTCAATGGACACCATTTTGTTGTTGATTTCGCTCAACGCACTCCCGTCACTGTTTAGGGTGCACGATGGAGTTTCTCCCTTTTAGGAATACTTTCTAAGACAGTACTAGTTTTTTTTACAGCTGTTTCAATTGAGTTGTATTTGCTAGAACTGTCGGTTAAAGGAAACAAAAGATCCTATACTCAAACACAAATCATCTCTCTAGAAGCTCTAATGGAAAACGAAACGAATCGTCGTAAACATGTTACGTTCTTGAAGAGGAAAACAGCAAAACATTTATTGCACAAACGTATAATGGTATCATTTGCTTGCAAATTTAAAACTTATAAAACTTGACGGCTTGTTAGGTTAGGGGTTAGTGAACAGGGTTTTTGTACTGGTGGTCCAGGGTTCGAATCTCGTCCGTTCTTCTTACGTTTTGTTTCTTTAAGCTACACTGAGTTTTTTCGTCCAATTCTTTAAGCTTGAAGTAAATCTAATACCAGTTAGTGAATTAAAAGTAGCTAACATTATTTTCAAATACGAGACGTTATTACATGCTTGTCACTAGCTCACAATACACAACTTTGATATAAACTCTTGCAGCCTTCAATTAACTCATTTCTTGACGTGTTTTGTTACAAAACTCATGAATCGTGGCGAACAAAATTGCTTTACCAGATGATGGTGACTGCTTTGAAACCAAATAACAAGTATGAGAATTACACGTATCATATCTGAAGTTTGGTGTGGAGAAGAAACCAAATAGCTAACGAAAGGTTTAAGAACAACCACGTTATTAATATAAACTATGCCAAACATTATTGACTTATATGATTAAAAAGATCGAAAGAAATTTTGAAAGAACGAAAAATACTAACTTAGAATTTTGTAACTGGAGGCAAGGAAATCTAATGTAAACATACTAAAACATACCATTTAGCGCATATAGAGCGCGGATCTGTGCTCAAGGCGCTAGCTAATAATCTGGAGGTTCTCAAGTCGGAACCATGTGTGAATATTTTGTTTAAATTTAGAATGTTTGGTGATCATTAGTCTGCGATGACACAAGTTTAATTGTCTTAAGGTATTTGAATATTTTGATCTTTCAATATTTGAATGATCAAATCTTCAATAATAATAATAATAATAATAATAATAATAATAATAATAATAATAATAATAATAATAATAATAATAATAATAATAATAATAATAATATAGTTATTATTATTATTATTATTATTATTATTATTATTATTATTATTATTATTATTATTATTATTATTATTATTATTATTATTAGCAAAGTAATTCAATAACACGTTAACCCTTAAACGGCCAACGTGAGTCCAATGGACTCATCGCGTATAATTTTTATCCAGGTGCAGTTTATTTCTTGCTCAATAGATGTCTCTTTATAGATATGCTATCGGTAGGTAATGCAAAGTTTGAATACAATTTGGAATTTAAAAAATATACATTAGGGTAGGTTTTACAAATATATTTTTAATTTCGTAACATAAAAAGCCAAGATGAGTCCAATGGACTCATTACTAAATTGCTTCATATATTTGGGTTCCCAGTGGTAATATAGGTAATTGTCTTTAAATTATTAATTATATGAGACGTTTTTATCAGTTGATTCTTGTTGTGGTGCAGGTTGTGGAACTGTTAGTGTATGTTAGTGTTAATGAAAGTGCAGAAATGGCTGCTTCTTCAAATATTGTATAAGGAAATCGTCAGTTGTTGGGGATGAAGACGAAGACATTATGTGGAGTGATTGGTAACGGAAGTGATTGGGAAAGTGAAGCATTGGAAGTTTCTGATACGATTAGTAATTCTGAGATTGAAGATGTTGGAAATCGGTGCCAAAGTAATGAAAAGATTTTATATGAAAAAGGACGGAACCACATGATATTCTGAACCTCCTTGACCACAGAAGACAAAGTCTCAGAACATCATCAGAGGGGAGTAAATAAGGTTTCTTCTTCCAAATAAAATAATCGAAAATCCCTTAGACGCTCTGTTATTATTTATTCAAGACGACGTGTTCGGTATACCCATGAAGAAGCAACATGCAGAATCAGTGGAGGCCGGTCGATGAGAGAGAATTGAAGTATTTACTTGGACCTTTGTATACTACTGGTCGTCTCAAAGCCAAAGATCTGAACATAGAACTGCTATGGGACAAAAAGTATGGACCACGAACATTTCGCGGTGCGATGAGTAAAAACAGGTTGAAGTATTTGCGCATATTTTTCCAACTTGATGACAAAACAACAAGAAGTGACAGAAGAAATAAAGATAAACTGGCGTCAATACCTGAAGTTTGGGAAAGAATGAACCAATGCTTGAAAAGCCACTATGATCCTGGGCAAAATTTTAATGTCTATTTACGCAATAAATGCCGTTGAAACCAGGTAATTGTGGGATGAAGGTATGATGAATAGCAGATTCCAAAACACACTATCCTTTTGTATGGTACATTTTACGTTAGGAAAGAAAATAACAACCAAAAACTTGGGACAAAATGTGATCTTGCATTTGGCGGAGTCTCGCTCTGGGAGTAAAAAAAAAAAATGCAATAATTATTTCACACATTTTGATCTCGCCATCACATTGCTTTGCAATGGCCTTACACTAGTGGGAACACAGAAAAACAAAAGACGTTCGTTCCACCCGAATTCTTATCAAACTGAAGGAAGGAAGAGACCAATTGGCCCATGAATATCCATGGCAAACGAAGACTAATATATGATTATTTATTTTTTATGAATTTCTTGATGTATGGGCTGTTGCAGCCTATTCGTCTGGAGTACATTGCATCCTGATCGGGAGACTTCTAGAAAGGACATCCTTACTGCAATAGCACAAAGTCTCATCCAGCCACATATTGGCAATAGATGTGTTGTAGGTCTTGACAAATCAATCCAGTCTGTGGCTGCCGAGTTCAAAAATAGTGATATAGGCTAATGCATGTTACCAACATAAGTTTGGAGAAAGAAAAAGAGAAGATTTTTTACTTGTGTGATGCGCGAAAAGGACAATTGCAAAGGCAAACATGCAGGACCTACCAAAAGCTTGTGTGTCCTAAAGATTCGGTTGTTCTTAGATACTGCAAAAAATGTAAATCAACAAACAAGTAAAACGAAGCATGTTCATCAGATGTCCAGGAAATTACAACAACATTCAAAATCAGCAATTCAAGAGCTCAATTCCAAAAGAGCCTAAGTCAAGAAAATAAGCTTTTCAAGAGACGATATTTTGTGAGTTTCCATCATTCTATTTCCGTGAAAGAAAAGTAATCTACGTAAAAGAAAATTTTAATTTCTAAGTTTCGTAAGATAACGGTGAAATTATCATATATAGCAAGAGTTTATAAGTGTTTGTAGGCATGAGTCACAAAATAACTTCAGAGAATGATGTTGGCTAAGGACATTTCGGACAATAACTCAGTTTTCATTTGCCTACAACTAATTTGATTTATGTAGTTTTGTCATGAAAGCATGTTCAATATACGAACATGCTGAAGTGGAACTTAATAGAACCAATATCTCAAAATTGACAAAGGGGGGCGCAGTGGCTCAGTGGTAGAGCGTTCACCTCCGGTGTTTGGGGTTCCTGGTTCGATCCTAGCTCGCGACGTGTGGACTTTGTGGTGGACAAACACCGTGCTCGTGAGTTTTCTCGGGGTTCTCCAGTTTCCTCCCACTTTCTTCATTCCACCATTTCACTCATCTCTTATCATCACCGTCTCCTTTAGCCTAACCGGCATAATCGTGGGACGTAAAACTTAAAGATTTCATTTCATTTTTCTCAAAATTAACAAAAATTGACTCAGGCACTTTTGTAATCCTCCCCTTCAATTGCATTACTTATATAGTTTCTAATAACTTACAGTACTTTGAGAAAAACGTTTCTTGAAACCCTAGTAGTTAGCAAAAGTTGTTTCTACTAAAATTTATAATTACACTACCTTTTAAACATTACAAGAAAAATAATTTTAATTTCCACGAAAATTTTACATCAGATGGCAACACTGACGTTTTTAAAAACACTATAAGAATACCTAGTTGTTATACTTGCATGTTCCGTCGGAAAAAACTTAAAATATTATACGAAAGTACACTCAATAACACAATATAAAATCTGATAACACAATATCAACAATGTGAGTCCATTGGACTCACCTTGGCTGTTTATGTTAGGAACATAGGTTGGCCGTTGTAGGGTTAATATCTTTAATTATTTCTCGATAACTACTCGAACTTAAGACGTCCTCGAATCTAAGTCGCACCCCGATTTCGCTGGGCTAAATTAAAGAAAAATAGTAATATGTTATGGTTTTATTATTACTAAAGCACTCTTTGATATTGGTCATTTTCGATGATTTTATGTATCCCTCTCCCCTCTCCATGTTGCGGGCACGGTATGACAAAAATTATCCCAGGACCTAATGTCATGTACGTTGAAAATTTGATCAAAATCTGTTGGATGGTTCAAGAGTTGTTCTATTTATTTTTATATATTAATCTACCCTTCTCTTATCCTCCTCTCCTATGTTCTACCGTCAAATGAAAATATTAAAACAAAAGTTTCTAGGCCCTAACGTCGTCTATGTTGAAAATTAGATCGAGATTGGTCAGGTGGTTCAAGAGTTGTTAAGTTTTATTCATTTTTATAGATATCTCCCCTTCCCTCCTCCTACTCTACGTTCTACCATCAAAGGGATATGACAAAAACCATCCCAGGTCCGAACCTCATCTATGTTGATAATTTGATTAAGATCAGTTCGGTGGTTTAAGCGTGATGAAGTCACCAAGACAGCATTTTTATTTTTATTTGTTTACATAGTCCCCCCTTCCCCGAAGTTTTGGAATTATTATTATTATTATTATTATCATTGAATACGAGAGATTTCATTGATTAATCTGAAATCAGACAAAAAGCACATATGACCAAAGAGTGGGAGGGAGGTTAGCAAAAGTGTACAGGGTTTAGGAAGGAGGCCCAGGTAAACCGTTGGAACCACTGCTTTAAACATTATCACTTACACTTTATAAGCTCGCACTTGTGCTTCCTGCTTTGCCCTGCCCTTGTGCAGTTTTGATGCAAAACTAGCTTGTACAGACCAGTCAAACAGATTGACCTGTATTTTACGCACTTGATGATATAATTGCATCAAAAAACCATTATCAATAAAGGCACGACAATAACATCTGTTACAAAATATCTCTCCACGTCCAATGCACGTATAAACTATAGGAGTTCATTTTTTAAAATTATCTCTATACGAAACTCGTAATGTTTAAACGAGCCTATTCCATCAGCGGATTTTCATTCTGCTACGAATGTTTTCAAAATGGACTTCCTTCGTAATCCAATGGGAAATGTAGGAGACCTAAGAAAACAGACACCTGAATAGCATATGGAGTGAGGTTAAGAGCAAGGATAACAGATATGAAAATTCTAGCCTTAAAACACTGCAGACAATTGTTTGTTGCATTTACTGCAGAGTTTGAAACAGCCCCGTAGCAAGCCCAAAAATGTAGAGAGAGCCCGGCTGATATTAGGGGGGCCCGATCGAACCATATTATAGTTCTCCACCATATTATAGTTCATTTGCAAGAACCCTGGATACGAGCATGTTTTGAAATCGCATTTCAAAAGCTGGCAATTTACAAGAAAGATGTAGTAATTTAGATTTGATTTTCAAATTGAATTTAGCGTTCCTTTCAGCAGAAGCCTTATGAGCTTATGAGTCGAACACGGGCCTCCTGTGCCAAAGGTGTGTACGCTATCCACCTACCCACTGGAAGCTATATGTAGTAATTTAGAAACGAAATAGAATTTTTGAGGAACTAGCTTGTCTATACACTGAACCATTTAAGTATAGTGTTACAAACATATAAACAATAACACTAGAAGTCTTCGGCGCGCGAGACCTGAGTTTTTCTTCCGGCGAGAACTTACGTAGTTAGGACTTTACGTTAAGCAGTAGCTTCAAGTCTCTTGTTTTCATCTCTTTATATTTATTAAGTGTTTAATTACTAAAAAGCCTCCAATGGGAGTATAAGTAAGACAAAATATCAAACACGTAACATCTGTTACTTTTTTGGATTTGGTTACAATTTTATAGTTTATTTCTGTAGACAGCTTGTGATCCCTTGCTTGTTCTTCAAGTACCCTTCAGAAGGCTGGCCCTTGGGAACCACCGGTTTAAAGTTTAAGGCGATGTAAAATTGACACTGGTTTATTCATTCTAAAGAAAAGCAGGGTTAACTTTACTTTGTCTGTAACTATATCGTGACTATATCGTTCACTTACGCGTCTTTGGCCCAGGAGATCCGGAGTCGATTCCCGGCGTAATCCCATGTGGTTCGGATTCCACGTGAAGCAATATGTCCATGTCTCATTATAACCTTGGTGTTGAAAGGAATGCTAAACTCCAAGGAAATATAATGCAGTTTATTTTGTATACTCCATGTTAGTAGCCTTATGTGGTTCATAAAGACTGCTAGCTAATAATGGCTATATAGTTCAGTTTGGTGAGCATTTCTCGTGTAATTGGACCGATCATGGCTTATCAATGACGACACTATAACGTTATTTGCCGCAAAATACTTCTAAACCAGACCTATTTTTGGATGCAAATATAGACTAATTGGAGCGTGTAATGTAAAGCTAATCTTAGAAACATTTTTGTACATGGTAAAAGTAACAAGGCCAAGAAGTTTTAATTTTACACCATCAATTGAGTGGAACTCAAGTTTTGTACGTAAATTTGAAATTAAAATAGGTGTTGCATAACAAAGTGCACGATTTCTGCAAAAGCCAGTGTATTCATTGTGAGCACCATCAGCTAATATTGTCTCTGTGATTTTATAAAAATGTTAAAATTGCAGTGAATAATAACAATTCATGCGAAGTGCGTTTTATAAGACTTTTATTTGGACTATGACTTATTTAAGGATAGTTTACTGGTACCGTGTAAGAAGTGAACATAAATCAAGAATTATAACGCAATGTATTTCACAAATAATAATATTGATCTCTCTAATGTTGCCAAACTATTTAACCAATTTCCGCGGAGTCACGTTGTTAAAATCATGATTATGTATCCTGTAGGATGACTATGAGTAACCATCGACAAGTAAACTTCCTACAAAATTGCGCAGCAATAGCAACATCAGTCACTTTCAGAAGGTTTTACGTATTTCCTTTATCTGTTGCTAGCTTGTGGCAAGACAAGAGAGAAAAATGTCTTTGAAAATGCATATTAATCAAAATAATCTTTTTCAATTCCTTCAATAAAGAGCAATGTAACCATATTTTTGGATTCAGCGTCACATCATATAAGTTATATTTGAACTCATTTGTGGTGATAATAACACATGAAAGTATTTACTTACCCAATGAACCTGTAACGAGTAGAATAATAAACTGAAAAATGCATGTATTTAGTTTATCATATAACAAAACATGAAAAGTTTTTCCATAATTTTTTGAACAATTACTATTTTAAAAACGGTATATATTTAAAAAATAATTTCCTTGAAGTCTTTATAGAAAACGGACTTAAAAATATTTATTGCCGGACAGTATTATTTAAACCTACTAAAATTACACCCCTTCAAATGAATATGTTTCCTTAGTAATGTCTCTGCCTAACTCTAACGTAAGCAGTAGACTACGATCTCGTTCAAAAATTTAAAATAATAATGAAGAACAGCAAATCATAACTATGTAAAAATGTCCAGAATAATTTAAAATGACAAAATATTATCGACACCTATACATATACATAAAATTTATAAATATTTTAAAGGGGGCGCGGTGGCTCAGTGCTAGAGCGTTCAACACTGGTGCTTGGGGTTCCTGGTTCGATCCCAGCTCGCGCCGTGTGGACTTTGTGGTGGACAAACATCGTGCTGGTGGGTTTTCTCGGGTTTCTCCCGTTTCCTCCTACTTTCTTCAATCCATCGTTTCACTCATCTCTCATTATTACCGTCTCCTTTAGCGTAACCGGCATATACGTGGGACGTAAAACTTAAAGATTTCATTTCATTTCAAAATTTATACAGAAAAGTAAATTTTCGCACGTATTGTAGAAGAAAATTTAAAGACTAATGAAAGCAACCATACATAATTATACGTCTTTTAAAATATTATTGAATAATTCCATTGAGGTGTGGAGTTATTATACCAAAAAGTCCTGCAAAATCATAATTTACGTGAAGTGCTGGAAACAATTGTTACACTCAAAACCGCTTGCACTTTACAAGCGAGTATAAATAACAGGTTGGTTGAATATGGTGAAATAAGTCGCAAAATTTTAATATCAGGTCAAGTTTTGGAACTATGCTGTTAATCATACTCCCTATATTTAGGTTTGTTTCATATCGGCAAGGAATTATCATAAGATAAACTTGGTATTGTTCAATAAATGTAAACGTTAAATGTCGTCATCCACGTTGCTTTTATTTTCAAATAATGTGCATACACTTACTAGCAATGACGCAAAATTGCTTTTTCCATTTACGTTGTTCAACTAGTTTTCTGTTATAAGTTAAGATTTTAGTTTTCCGTAAACATTTTTTTTCTATTTTAAACCAAACTCTATTGCTTGTCTTAGTTAAAAATTTCATATAATTATTTTATTTCTTTAAATGAAAAGTGTCTATCAAACTTAAAACATAGTTTTACAATAATAACTTATTCAAATACAAACTACTTCTGTTGTGTAAAAAACAATTCAAGTATGTGAATTCATTATTATTAATAATACTTGTAGTTTACGAGGAAAATTATATTTTTGTCATAAAAACATATTATTATTATTATTATTATAAAGAATTATATCATATTAAAATTACTAAAACGAACAAAAACACAATTTTCTTGTAAACAAAAATTTTAATTTCACCATATTTTTATTATTGAGTTTATTACTACACTATTTAGTATAAACGATAAAATTCAAGTTTCTTTTATCTGAACAGAAGTCCACGTAATCGATACTCTCAAAAGGTTGAGTATCGTTTTTCCCCACCATGACGGTCTTTGTACACTATCAAATAATTCGTCCATAATTGAGTCAGGTATGCATTTTTTTCAAAATATTATCATTTCCAATCTTAATCTTTCACCATCAAAGCTAACACAACTCTTTGTATCAAGAGATACAGTTCAAAAAATGATGTTCATTCCACTAATAATATTCTGTTCATCCATACATGTGTCAGTTTCGGCATGTCCTCTACATGTAAGACATTGTGGTTGTTGACGATTGCGCATAGCATCTGTAGACAAGTCAAAATATTCACTTGGCTGAAATTTGCAAGCTTTAATGTTTTTGACAGCATGGTCAATCCACGGTAATATTTCCAAGAATTAAGCCAATCACACGAACTTAAGTACATAGTGCTACGAAGAAGATAAAGTGTTCTTTTCTAACATCACTAATTTTTCACCCACTAGTTTTCTCACTACCAGTTCGTTTTCCGTCCAAGACATTTTATATACGTGTTTTTACTTGAGAATTTAAATACTCCGAAACAAACGGGGTGAAATTTACAAGTTTCTACAACTCTGTCAATTTAACTTCACTCCAAACACAATGCTTTTACCAACAAGAATCACTGGTTCAAATTTATCACTAACCAATCCAATACAAATTAATTTGGGTTTCACTGTATTAAGACCAGTATTTTTTCTTAGTAGCCATAGTTTATGACAAGAACTCGACGACTTGTTACTTCGGTACCTGATCAACGCAGAATAACGGCACTATGCATGCAGATGTCTGTGTATGCATGAAGGGGAGGACGAAGAAGAGTTTTATCTTGTTTACACCTGTACCATACACTCGCGATGAAGGTACCAATTTCGTACGTTCAAGATTATGAATGTTGCATCCAGATAAATTAATCATCATTCCTTTACATTTTGAACGTACATTTCTACTTTGTAAAGCGTTAATAATCCACCATTATCTGCTTCCCATTTGTCCGTACAACATCGTGGTAAAATTATTTTCTCGCCTCCTCCAAATGTCACACATTTCTACCTGCCTTATACCATTGTAATTATGTCTCACTTTACAATACGAAATGGTAAGTCCATCTCTCAACTTCGAATTTTTGTTTAATGTTTTCTAATGATGGTATATAAAGTTTATAAACAGATTATTTGACCTTTTCATCTTTACTTTGACGTTTCTTCTTTCACAATAGCTGGTAATGGAATAATATAAACAAACACAAACATGCACGCTCTACTTTTCGTTTTCGACGTGATCGTCCTTTCTTCGCTACTTTTCATCACGTGATCCTACTACTTTATATATACATCACATACTCATACATGCACGTCAATAACTTCGAAAAAACATGTCCTAAAATGAATCGCGGATTTATTCTATGGAATCTATCCACGCATCTAGTCTGCTTCCGTTAACACTTATGCTCCTCGACGGGGGACGGGAGGACCAACATAACTATCCAATACACATTCGACGGTCACATAATCCTACCAACAACCAAAATTCACCAACAGAACGGCGAAACTTCTTCCATCGGGGTCCTACCACTCAGCAATACTGTAAAATACATGTGTATGCCACCGTACGTTTAGTAACAAACGCCTTGAAACAGTCGCCCAAGGTCAAATTTGCTACGGGAGAAGTCTTCTACTTGTAGACGATATTTTTAAGATTAAGCTGGATTTTAATTGGAACCAGGATAATTTTGGCAAGATCGATAGTCTATTAATGGGAAAAATTCAAACAAATTTTAAAGTGAATCTTGCCAAAAACTAGAGGATATTGCATGATGGACAAAAATTGTTAATACACGCTACCCGATTACTAGAATATAGAAACAGTATACCGTATACTTCTAATTGTTGGCTAGAACACGAGTTAAGAATCAACAACTGGATTTCAACATTAAGTTTAAGATAAAGCTTTGTCCTCTTAAGACTGCCTCAAATCAGCGTAAGGTAAGGGAAATAATTACTATTGTTTAACATTCATTTTTACTTGTTTATATAATTAAATCATTCTTTTAAGGTGTATTTTTGCTTTAATGGTTTAATCTGTATGTATTCTAAAATGAAACAATTACACTATACTTATCTAAAGAAGACTGATATTCCCTTGACGACGATGCTTCTGAAGATGTTTTTTTTTTCGTCGTGAAATATATGACAAACGTTTTTGATTCCCAATAAGTTCTTGTGGTGTGTTATTAGAAAACAAATAATTAAAAAAATCTCTCATCCACGTGCATTTGTGTGTTTCCGTGGTCGTCACCCATTACAAATTAAATCTACAATGTGAGATCCTTCTAGCTTATCAGATGTAAATAGTTCCTTTGATCCTTTGATGTAAGCAGTTCTTTTATTATCTTACGAGTTATTATCGCCATGTTCCATTATATACAGTAGTAATACAGCTAATTTTCTTTGCGTGTTCCATTGCACTAGCAGAATAGTAAACTTGATAATGCACAACTTAATATTCAAGCTACAATGCAGGTAAGAATCCACCCTGTTGCACTAGTAATGTGTCTTTTTGTTGATTGAGTTTCCATTGTTCCCAAGTTATCGAAGCGTCCTCTTGTATCGTTTATATTGCTTTCTGTGTCTTTAATAAGGTGCATTCCCTTTTAGTACATTAAAATAACATTCACAAATACTAAGAATCACTAAAGAGTCTGCATTTGCTTTACGTAATTTGAGATTTGCTTTGCACATCATACGAAGAAGTTTTCCGTGTTTCACTCATCGTGACATGTTGATTGAATGAAGAAACAGAATTTAAAACTATACTTACATATACATTTTCTTCTTCTTGTACTTCATTGGAACATATTTGTAATGATAAATATGATCAGGAAAAATAATTGTTTCAAAACGAATTTCATCTGGCGTGTTCTGTTTTATATCATTAAATAAATATCCATATCATAATTTTGTTGTGTCATTGAAACTTTCTAGAAGAAATTTTGGATTTTTATTAGTTAGCTGATAACTCATATGTTTAGTTTGTGATTTATCTCTTGGATTTTTGAATAATATAAAATAAGAAAATTCAAGCTCATATCTCTGCTTCCTTTTCCCTGAGGAAATATGTTTTTGTAATAAATATTACACTAAGACTTCTATGATGAGAACCCTTTGTAAAGAAATCAACTATATTACTGTTCCCTTCACACATATGATCATCAATAATAATAAGGTGAGGTCCAGTTTCAGGTAGAAAATATATTGTTCCTTATATATATATATATATCCTTAGATAAATTGAAGTCTCATGGATATTTTTGTGTATGCATTTTGCCATTCTCCGCAGTACCAATACATATGACGAAAGTATGCGTTATAAATTAGACAGGAATATTATTACAAACGAATAGTATTACATGTGTCTTCTTTTGTTGGAAGGGATGTGGAAGAGTATCATATGCATTTGGATTTCTAATTCGTTTTATGTAGTTCATCTTATAGAATTTTAATTCGGGCAATCTAGCGTTAGTATGGTCTTTCCTGCGACAAATTGTTCTCATTAGTAATTTTCACTTCGGTCGGACGAGATTCTTCTGCTTCTGCTGCTGCATCATCTTCATTATCAACTACCATTTTCTGCATTAGAGCAAGTTAAAGTTTTTAGATGATTCATAATTTAATGAAAAGCTTCGTATTTTGCGTACTTGATATTCCTTGTTCTTACTGGGATTAAAAATACGTAACGCACAGTTCTTAGGACCAGCAGATACCTATTCTTACACTTAAGTCTCTTTACCGTATTCGAGTAAATTACGTACCGATAAGCAGTTCATTTACATCGGCGAGGAGTAAATTAGTAATGTGGTTTCAAGCTAGCAGATACGTGGATTTAAAAGAACTTTGGAACTCACTACGTTTATTAAGTACTTTAATATGATTTTCCCTATTTATATTATTATATGTTGTAGAAACTACCTTCCGTTTTGAAACGATAAACAGTTCATTCAGATCGGCGTGGTGCAAAATAGTACTATGGTGTCAAGCTAGCAAATATCTGTAATTCAAAAAAACTGTTGAACTCACATCCTAAATAAAGTATTTAACTATTATTTCCGCTTTTCATACTACAATATATTGTAGAAAGGAATTTCCCCTTTATAATAATAAACAGTTTGTTTAAATCGGAGGGGCGTAAAATAGAATTATGGTGTGAAGTTGGCAGATATATGTAATTCAAAAAAAAACTTTGAAACCCAAGTAGTATATTAAGTATTTAAATATTATTTCCCCTTTTTTATATCATTATATATTGTAGAAAGGTCCTTTCTCTTCTTAGTGATAAACAGTTTATTTAGATCGGCGTGGTACAAAATACTATTATGGTATCAAGTTAATATATATCTGTAATTCAAAAGAACTTTTTAACTAACCTCATTTATTATTTGTGTTTAAATATTATTTCCTCCATGATATATTATTATATCTTTAGAAAGTACCTTCCCCTTTGCAATGATTAACAGTTTATTAGGTCGGCGGGTTGATATTAGTTTCAGGCTAGCAGATATCACTAATTCAAAAGAACATTGGATCTCAAGTAATATATGAAGTATTTAAATATTATTTCCCCGTTTTATGTTATTAAATGTCCTATAAAGCAACTTAATTTTATTTCCCCCTTTGAATGTTATTACATGACTTAGAAAGGATCTTCGCCTTTGTAATAATAAACAGTTTATTACATCGACTGGTTGCATAATAGTATTATGGTTAGATGTTATCAGATATATGTAAATCAGAAGAACATTGAAACTCACCTCGAATATAAGATATTTAAAAATTAATTGCCCTTTTCTATTTTATTATATTTTGTAGAAAAGGCGTTTCCTTTTGTAATGATAAGGAGCTTTTTAGATGGTCCCGATGTAAAATAGTACTATGGTGTCAAATTTAAAGATATGTGTAATTCAAAAGAAATTTGAAACTCACCTCGTATATTAAGTATTTTCCCTTATCATGTTATTATTTTATAGAGAGAACTTTCTCCTTCGTAATGGTAAACAGTTTATTAGATCGGCGGGGTGTAATATTATGGTGTCAAGTTGGCAGATATCTGGAATTCATAAGAACTTTGGAACTCACCCCGTATATTATATATTTAAATATTATTTTCATCTTTTAATATTATTATATGTTCGAGAGACGAAATTTCCTTTGTAATGATAAGCAGTATATTTATATCGACGGGGTATATACTAGTAATATCGTAAGTTAACAGATATTTGTAATTCAAAAAAACTTTGAAACCTAAGTAATATATTAAGTATATAAATATTATTTCCCCCTTTTTGTATCATTATAAGTTTTAAGAAAGGTCCTTTCTCTTTGAAATGATAAACAGTTTATTTAGATCGGCGTGGTACAAAATAGTATTATTGTATCAAGTTAACATATATCTGTAATTCAAAAGAACTTTTTAACTAACCTCATTTGTTATGTGTTTAAATATTACTTCCCCCATTTTATATTATTATATATTTAAAGAGATATTCTCCTTTGTAATGAAAATTTTTTGTTTAGATTTTCGGGGTGTAAAATAGTATTATGGAGTCAATGTTGCAGATATTTTTAATTCAAAAGATCTTTGGAACTCAAGTAGTATATTAATTAGTAAAATATTATTTCACTCTTTTTATTATTATTTGTCGTGGAAAGGACGTTCCGTTTTGTACAGATAAACAGTATATTTTGATCGCCGAGGTTTGAAATGGTATTATGGTGTCAAGTTGGCAGACATCTTTAATTGAAAAGAACTTTGTATCTCGTCTCGTATATTAAGTATTTAAATATTTTTCTCCCTTTTTATATTATTATATGTTGTAGAAATTTCGTTACCTCTTGTAATGATAAAAATTTGATCTAGATCGACCGGGTGTAAAATAGTAATACGTTGTCAAGTTTGCAGATATATTTTATTGAAAATTACAATGTAACAGAACGCGTATATTAAGAATTGAAAAATATTAACTGTTTTTTATTATAATATGTTGATGAAAGGACCTTCTCTTTTGTAATCATAAAAAAGGTTATTTTGATCGGCGGGGTGTAAATTGTTATTATGGTTTTGTATTAGAAGATATGTGTAATTCGAAAGAAGTTTGGAATTCAACTAGTATTTTAAGTATTTATATAATATTTCCCACTTTTTGAATTATTATATGTAGTAGAAAGGACATACCACTTTGTAATGATAAACAGTTTATTGAGATCGGCGAGCGTACAATACTGGTATGGTGTCTATTCGGAAGGAATCTGTAATTGAAAAAAACTATGTACCTCACGTCGTATATTAAGTATTTTATTGTTATTTCCCCCATTTTATTATTATATTTTGAAGACCTCCCCCTTAGATCGGCAGGGTGTATTATGGTGTCAAATTGGCAGATATCTCTAATTGAAAACATCTATGTAACCCAACTCTTATATTAAGCATTTAATAATTAGTTCCTAATAATTTAATAATGTTGTAAAAATGCACTTCTCCTTTGTAATCATAAACAGTTAGTTTAGATCTGCGGTGTGTAAAAAATTATTATGGGATCTTGTCAGTCGATATCTGTAATTCAAAAGAACTTTCGAATTCAACTAGTATATAAAGTATTTTAATATTACTGTATTTCCCACTTTTTGTATTATTATATGTTGTAGAAAGGACCATCTCATTTGTAATGATAAACAGTTTATTTAGATCGGGTGGTGTACAACATTATTATGTTTTCTAGTTGACAACTATCTGTAATTGAAAAGAACTATGTACCTCACGTCGTATATTAAGTATTTTACTATTATTTCCCCATTTTTAATTATATGTTGAAGAAAGGATCTTCCTCATTGTAATCTTAAAATGTCTATTTAGATCGGCGGTGTTTAAAATGCCATTATGGTTTCGTATTAGAAGATATCTATAATTAAAATCAACTTTCCAACTGAAGTTGTATATTAGGTAATTTTTATATATTATATCCCTCTTTTTATGTTATTATATGTTGTAGAAAGGACATTGCTATTTGTAATGGTAAATAGTTTATTTATTCTGGCAGGGTGTAAAATAGTATTATGGTGTTTAGTTGTCAGATATCTGTAATTAAAAAGAAATTTGGAACTCGGCCCCTATATTAAGTATTTAAATATTATTTCCCTTTTTTATAGTATTATATGTTGCAAAAAAGAAACCAGTTTGTAATGATAAACAGCTTATTTATATCGAAGTGGTGCAAAACAGTATTACCGTTTGAAGTTAGCAGATATCTGTAATTCAAAAGAACACTGGAAATCACCTCGCATATAAGGTATTTAAATATTATCTCCCCATTTTTTATTATATGTTGTAGAAAGGACCTTCCACTTGCAATGACAAAAAGTTTATTTAGATGGACAGGGTGTATAATAGTATTATGGTGTCAATTTGGAAGATATGTGTATTTCAAAAAAAAACTTTGATACTCGCCTCGTATATAAAGTATTTAAATATTATATCTCCTTATCACATTATTATATACTGTAGAAAAGACCTTCTTCTTTGTAATGTTAAGCATTTTATTTAAACCGACAGGGTGTAACATATTATTGTGGTTTCGTGTTAGCAGATATATGTAATTCAAGACAACTTTGGAACCCAAGAAGAATATTAAGTATTTAAATAAAAATTGTCCATTTTTATATTATTTTATGTTGTAGAAAGAATCCTCGTTTTTTAATGAAAAACATTTTGTTTAGATGCTCAGGGTTTAAAATCGCATTATGGTGTCAAGTTGGCAGATATCTGTAATTGAAAAGAACTATGTAACCCAACTCGTATATTAAGCATTTCATAAATATCATCCCCTTTTTATTATTATATGTTCAATAAATTACTTTCGCCTTTGTGATCATAAAAAGTTTATTTAGATCCACTATGTGTAAAATATTATTATGGTTTCGTATTAGAAGAAAACTGTAATTCAAAAGAACTTTGGAATTCAACTATTGTATTAAGTATTTAAATATTATTTCCCAATTTTTTAAATTATTATCTGTAGTAGAAAAGATCTTCCCGTTTCTAAAGATAAACAGTTTATTTAGAACGGCGTGGTGTACAATAGTATTATGGTTTCAAGTCGCAGGTATCTATAATAAAAATTACTATGTACCTCACGTCCTGTATTAAGAATTTTACTATTATTTCCCCGTTTCTATAAATATATTTTGAAGAAAGGACCTTTCCCATTGCAATCATAAAAAGTTTATTTAGATCGGCGGGGTGTAAAAGATTATTATGGTCTCGTATTAGAAGGTATCTTTAATTCAAGACAACTTTCGAACTCAAGTTGTATCATAGGTATTTTAAAAAGTGTATATCCCTCTTTTTTATGCTATTATATGTTGTAGAAAGGAAGTTCCCCTTTGTAATGATAAACAGCTTATTTTGATCGGCGGGCTGTAAAATGGCATTATGGTGTGAAGTTGTCAGTTATCTCTAATTCAAAAGAACTTTGGAACTCACACCGTATATTAAGTATTTAAATATTATTTCCCTGTTTTATTATTATATGTTGTAGAAAAGAAAATAATTTGTAATGATAAACAGTTTATTTTGAAAGGCTTGTTGCAAAATTGTATTATCGTTTTAAATTTACAGATATCTCTAGTTCAAAAGAACATTGAAACTCACCTCGCATATAATGTATGTAAATATTATCTCCCCTTTTTTATTTTATTATACGTTGTAGAATAGACCTTCCATTTGTAATGATAAAAAGTTCATTTAGGTGGGGAGGGTGAAAATAGTATTATGATGTCAACTTGGAAGATATGTGTATTTCAAAAGAACTTTGAAACTCGCCTCGTATATTAAGTATTTAATTACTATTTCCCACTTTTACTCATATCTTTTCCAACTTTTACAGAAATGGCACAACTTTTCTGGACATATGCGGTCTCTATTACTACTATGCATTTCAGTTTTTACTTTCTACATTTTCCTTGCAACACTACGCTTAGATTTACTTTTGCACGTTTATTTTTTTACTTTGCATATTTTGTTCGTTAACTTCTAATTTTGAATTTCTGCACTTCCATTTTCAGTTTTGTATTATTGTTTCTTAACTTGTAGCTTTGAATTTAATTTGCAACATTCCGTTTTTTAAGTTTTACTTTTGTGTTTGTTTTAATTTTTAAACTGCATGATTGTTTTGATTTGTACTTTTACAATTTCTTTTAATATTTTAGTTTGCAAGATTGTTATTAAAATTTTACTTATTTTTTAAATATTTAATTTACATTTCTGTTTAACTTGACTTTTACATTTCACTTTTTGTATTTTAGTTCCAGCACTATTTTAATTTTTCTTTCTCCATTTTTCATTTTTATATTGTTGTTTCTTAACTTTAACTTTTAAACTTACTTTTGTATTTTACTTTGCAGGAATGTTTTTTAAAATTTTTACTTTCCGGAATTTCATCTTCCGTTTAAGATTATTGTTATTTAACTTGTATTTTTACATTTTATTTTCTGTATTTAAGTTGCAACAATATGTTTTAATTTTTCTTTCTGCATTTTCATTTTCAGTTTGTAATTTTGTTTCTTCTAGTTTTAAATTTTACTTTCTGTATTTTTATTTTCAGTTTCACATTATTCTTTCTTAACTTGTACTTTTAAATTTTCTTTTGTATTTTAGTTTGCAACATTGCTTTTTAAACTTTTTTACTTTCTGCATTTTCATTTTCAGTTTACAATTTTATTTCTTGTAGTTTTAAATTTTACTTTCTGTATTTTCATTTTCAGTTTTTACATTATTTACATTGGATTTTATAGGTTTCTACATTGGATTTTATAGGATGTTGGCAGAAGAAAAATTCCTCGATAATTATTACAGTCAGTTTTGTCGCCTTTCTTGTGAATTTGTACAATGATTGATTCTTGCCACTCTTGTGGAAATTCTTCCTTGTTCCAGATAAGGAGAATGTGTTTGTATATCTAATTCCACAATTTTTCACCTCCAGCTAAAATTAACGCAGCCGGAATTTCATCTACACCCGGGGATTTTTGTTTCTTTAATATGTTTATAGCAGTTTCTACTTATATTCGGTTGGGTTCTGGAATATACGGTTATGCGGTGTGTATCTCCTTTTCTCCACGCACACTAGTTTTCGGTTGCATGTTAAGGAAATCGTCAAAGAAATCTATCCATCTATTTAAGATGCCAGAAGTGACAGCGAGAACTGTACCGTCAGATTTCTTTAATATATTAGAACGAGGTTGATAGCCTTTCTTAAACTTGCACCACTCGAGGGGTGTTAGGTACCAAGAATCCTTGCGTGGGGTCACAGTGACCCCACTTTATAAGCCTATTAAACGTAGTTTTAGTGTACGAAAAATATTGCAGTAAACAACTAACTAATTGTAGGCCTTGAAGTAGAAAATAAAACAGACAGCTAGTAGGGTGGCCGGGTCAAAATTGCCAACTGTCTAGGAGAGCCAAACAAATAATATCACTCTGGGGTCATATTTACCCCGCGCGAGGGATGCAGGGTTAAATTTGTTGATTCCCTTATACATGGCCTGGATGTTTTTATTTTTACTATTATCTTCAATTTCCTTAATTTTAGCATTCAGAAAATCGCGTTTCTTTGTGCTAAAAGTTTTGAAAGTTTCTTTCCTGATATCTGGAAAATTTTGTGTAGTTATTTCATTCGGATTTGAGAGCCACCATAATTTTGTTGTTTTTCTTCTCTGCAAGTTTATGCATTCCTGTTCGAACCATCGTATGTTCCTACGTATTTCCGCGTGTCCCAATTTTTCTTTTGCTGAAATTTTAATGCTATCTCCAATTTCAATCCAGGTGACTCAACACTAGTGCACTCCGAATTTTCTAAAACCGAGAATCTATTCGAAACTTCAATCTGGCATTTCTCTCTTACCTGAGTCTCTTCTAATTTCTTTAAATTGAATCTCTCCGTTTTCGGATAATGAATATTACCTTTATTCAACGATAACCTATCTCCTTCAAGGTAGTGGTCAGTGTCACAGCCAGTCCCTCTAAACGGCAGGACATCAATTATGCTAGATTGCCTTCTTGTATCTTCTAAAATGTGAGCAATTTGATTATGTGTTTTCCCGTCTCGTGATGTCCAAGTGTCTCGCGATGTGGAAATTTTGTACTCTTCATGATTAGGTTTTTGGATGTTGCAGAATTCACGAGTCTAACATCATTGTCATTACTTTCCTTATGCAGACTTTCGTTCCCTATAATCGGTTTAAAAATATTCTCTCGCCCTACCTTTGCATTTAAATCCCCTAGCAGAATTTTCTTATGGTGTGGCGGGAGTTCGTCAAATATACGTTTCACTTCTTCGTAAAAACTGTGTTTTATATCGTCAACCTTATCGTCAGTTCGGGCATGTACATTTAAAACAATAATATCACACCACCAGAGTAATAACAGAAAGTCTGTCAGTGACACATTGCTGGTAATATACGTTTATGAACGAAAAACCCTGTTCCTAACTCGTGTCTTTTATTTCCTTCCTTGCAAAAGAACGTAAAATTTCCGCAAATCTCAGATCCATTTCCTTCCCAACTAACTTACTGAACTAATACTACGTCCATCCTGTATTTCTCTGACTCACTCGTTACGGATTTTAACGCGCCTGCCCTATAGAGACTCCTAATATTCCATGTTCCAAATCTCATGTCCATTTTCTTTTGGTGAGGTCGTGCCAAGTTATGAGTCCATATCCAAGGCTTTTGTGAATATTTCTGAACAAGTGTTCTTTTTACAGTATGATGTTGTTAGACCTACCAAACCCGCAAGATGGAGGACCACTCCTAGTCGACTGCTTATTCAGTATATTCGCAACTAACCTCTATATCTAGAGGCCTTCTCCTCGATCCGCAACCTGAGGACGCGCCATGGCGTGGTGACAGGAATCCACGTTACACCTCGTATATTACGTATTTATATACCTATTATTTCCCTATTATATATTAATATACTTTGTAGAAAGGTCCTACCCCTTTAATAGATATACAGTTTATTTAAACTGATGGTATGTAAAATAGTATTATGGTGTCAATTTGGAAGATATATGTAATTCGAAAGGACTTTGATATTCACCTAGTTTATTAAGTATTAAAATATTATTTCCCCTTTTCATATTGATATACGATGTAGAAAAGTCCTTCCCCTTTGTAATGATAAAAAGTTTATTTAAATCGGGTGGGTCTAAAATAGTATTATGGTGTCAAGTCTGCAGATATCTGTAATTCAAAAAGTTTAGAACTCACCTGGTACATTTAATATTTAAATATTTTTTCTCAATTTTTACTATCATATTTTATATAAAAGACCTTCCATTTGTAACGATAAACAGTTTATTTAGATCGGTGTGGTGTGAAATAATATTATTGTTTCAAGTTAGCAGATACCTGTAATTCAAAAGAACGTTGAAACTCATCTCGTATATTACGTATTTAAATATTATTTCCCCTTTTTATATTATTATATGTTGCAGATAGGTCCCTCCCCTCTGTAGTGATATATAGTTTATTTAGAATGGCGCAGAGTAAAATTGTATTATGGTGTCAAGTTAGTAGATATCATTAATTCAACAAAACTTTGGAACTCACCTCGTAAATTAAGTATTTAAATATTATTTCTCAATTTTCATATTACTATATGTTGTAGAAAGGACCTTCGCTTTTGTAATGATAAATAGTTTAATTAAATCGGAGGGGGGTAAAATAGTATTATTATGTCATGTTAGCAGATATATATATATATATATATATATATATATATATATATATATATATATATATATATATATATATATAATAGGAAAGAACTTTGGAACTCATCTCGAATATTAAGAATGTAAATATTATTTTCCCCCTTTTTATATTATTATATGTTGTAGAAAGGACCTTACCGTTTGTAACGATATGGACTTTATTTAAATCGGTGGGGTGTAAAATAGTATTATTTTGTCAAGATAGCAGATAGCTGTAACTGAACAGAATTGGAATTCACCTTGTTTATTAAGTATCTAAATAATATTTCCCCTTGTTTATTATTATATTTTGTAGGAATGACATTTCCCTTTGTAATCATAAACGGTTTATTTAGACCGGCGGGGTTTAAAATACAATTATTTTGTCAAGTTAGCTGATAGCTGTAATTCAAAAGAACCTTGGAATTCACCTCGTTTATTAAGTATTATAATATTATTTCCCCCCTTTCATAATATTATATGTTGTTGAAAAGTCCTTAATTTTTTAAATGATAAACAGTTCATTTAGATCGGCACGGGGTAAAATAGTACTATGGTATGAAGTTAGGAGATATCTATAACTCAAAAGAACCTTGGAATTAACCTCTTATATTAAGTATTTAAACAATATTTCCTTTTTTGTTATTATGTGTTGTAGAATGTAGCTTTCTCTTTGTAACGATAAGGAGATTATTTAGATCGGTGTAGTGCAAAATAGTATTATGGTGTTAAGTACGAAGATATCTTTTATTCGAAAGAAGTTTGGAACTCACCTCGATTATTAAATATTTAAATATTATTTCCTCCAGTTTATATTGTGATATGTTGTAGAAAATACCTTTCCCTTTGTAATGATAAAGAGTTTGTTTGGATCTGCAGGGTGAAAAATACTATTATGGTGTCAAGTACGAAGATATTTTTTATTCTAAAGAACTTTGGAATTCAGCTTTTTTAGTAAGTATTTAAATATCATTTCCTCCAGTTTTTGTTATGATATGTTGTAGAAAATACCTTTCCCTTTGTTGTGATAAAGAGTTTATTTCGATCTGCGGGATGTACAATAGTAATATGATGTCAACTTGCGAGATATTTGAAATTTAAAAGAACTTTGGAATTTGCCTCTTTTTTAATTATTTAAATACTATTTACCCCATTTTATATTATTATATCATTAATATTTGTAATGATAAACAGTTTATTTACATCGACTGGGTGTAAAATAGTATTATGGTGTCAAGTTGGCAGATGTCTGAAATTCCAAAGAAATTTCCAATTCACCTCTAGTATTATGTATTTAAATATTATTTCCCTGTTTTCATATTATTATATGTTGTAGAAAGGTCCTTCCCCTTTGTAATGATAAACATTTTTTTTTAATCGGCACTATATAAAATAGTGTTATGGTGTCAATTTTACAGATATCTGTAATTCAAATGAAGTTTGGAACTCACCTTGTATACAAGGTATTATAATATAATTTCTCAGTTTTTATATTATTATATGTACTAGAATGGACATTCCCCATTCTAATGATATAGTTTATTTAGATCGGTGGGAAGCAAATAGTATTATAGTTTCAAGTTAGCCGATATCTTCAATTCAAAAGAACTATGCAACTACCATCTTATAGTAAGTATTTAAATAATAATTCCCTTTTCTATTAATATATGTTGTAGAAAGGAGCTTCAACTTTGTAATTATAAACATTTTACTTAGATCGGGGTGTTGTAAAAAATATTATGTTGTCAAGTTGGCAAAGATTTGTAATTCAAATAAACTTTGGAAGTAACCTCGTATATTATGTATTTAAATAATATTTCTCCGTTTTATTAGTATACGTTGTAGAAAGGAGCTTCCGCTTTGTAATTATAAACGGTTTATTTAGATTGGCGGGGTGTAAAATACTTTATGGTGTCGAGTTTCTTTATGGTGAATATCTGTAATTCAAAATAACTTTCGAACTCAAGTAATATATTAAGTATTGAAATATTATTTCAATAATGAAATGGACTTTATTTCAATCGGCTTTGTAATGAAATTGACTTTATTTCAATCGGCGTGGTGCAGAATAGTACAATCTTGTCAAGTTAGCAGATACTGTAATTGAAAAGAACTTTGGAACACAGCTCGTATACTAAGTATTTAAATATTATTTTCCCCTTTTTATTTTATTATATGTTGTAGAAAGGACCATTCCCTTTGTAATGATATGGACTTTATTTAAATCGGCGGGATGTAAAATGGAATTGCCTTTAAAGTTAGCAGATACCCGTTATTGAAAAGAAATTTGGAACTCACCTTGTATATTAAGTATCTAAATATTATTTTCCTCTTTTCATTTATATATATTGTCACGGTATGCGTGTCACGTTACGCCAAAATTATGGAAGATGTTAAGATCTAAAATTTATTCATCTCATTAATTGGTTTCAGAAGGAAATATTAAAATGTTTGTTTATTATTTTAAATTGTTGTAATTAGGTTGCAGACATGTTATATCATCGTATTACGCATTGCTGATGCTTGTTGTTTCTTCAAGGAATAGACA
This sequence comes from Thermobia domestica, assembly GCF_964235325.1. Lineage (NCBI taxonomy): Eukaryota > Metazoa > Arthropoda > Insecta > Zygentoma > Lepismatidae > Thermobia > Thermobia domestica. Next base: position 106,444,727 of record NC_137457.1, read on the forward strand.
CGAGTCTGCAGTGTCATAAGAATAACAAAAACAAATACGAAACAAATAAATGTAAAACGTTGTAGAAATTATGTCAACACATACACATAACCAAAATTAGGTAAAAGTGTGAATTTCGCAGACATAAGCTGTCTGGAGAATCTGGTCAATGAAAGAAAATGCAGAAATTGTGAATAAGCAAAATTTCGGCTCAGAGATGTAAAACTTCAGAATTTGTAATAAAGAACAACAAAATTCGTCATCACGAACACGATGATAAAAAGCTAATGTTTGACGGAATTAGGAGCAGTTTCCAAGGATCAGTCGTTAAGGGTCAGTCTTGGATTAGTTTCCATGAGCAGTCTTGGACGAGAATTTGAGGATTATTCTCAATAGAGCCACTATTGGGAATCAGCTGTTAACTACGTTCCAGTGGACATCCATCCACTGTGAGGAAGTCAGGAGACGAACTTCGCAGCAAGAAGTTCGAACCTCCGTTCGTCAAGGTATGCTATAATACATCTCTGATATTCTAACGTTGACCAATTCACAAACAGTTCTATGAAATGTGAGTTAACAAATTTACTTAATAGTACACATCACAACATCCTAGTAAAACTCTACTTTAAAAGCTAACTTAATAAATGAGTTTTCTAAAGGTAAACATTCTCAGTTGTAATTGAATCTCCTTCCGCATAGTTAACAATATAAGTTGTCATGGTGCAGGTGCTTAGGAGTTCGATTCCCGGTAATTACCTGTCGCAGGCCAGGAGTAATTAGAAAAAGTAATAACATGCGTTAGGTTTATTATGGTCAAAAGTTAAGGCTGAAATTACATATATATGCGATAAGTTAACATTAGATTAAACCCACACCACCCACCCATACTGATAGTTGTAAGTATTAGAATAAGTTATAACCATGTTGTCGTTACTAAACAATCACAAATAACATTATCCGGTTCTTCAGGATAACGGTGAACCGGCAACGATGTATTCAGACAGTCGGTATTATAGATTAGATATGGGAGTGTTAAGAAGTTTTAATGAATATGGTCCGACGTATTCTTCAGAAACAGAAGAAGTAATTCGAGAGAAAAGACAACTATGGAAAAAACAGAAATGGTACATGGTTACTTTTCAGCGAAAAGACTTTGATGTCAACAAGCTGATAGAGTTAGGATACCGTAGGCATTTTATGTCGGTAGTATCTGGTGTGGTGGAAGTGTCGTTAAGTTTAAAGAACGCCACGTTCTTTGGTTTAAAGTTGGATGGCTTATCGTATCAGATATGCGGAATTTTTAGAGAGTGTGTCGACCAGGCAAGGGTCAACACTTGGCTAGAAAAGTTTAAGAATACGTATGAATGCTCTGACGCAATTCAGATTGCGGACATAGTAGGGACTTTTGGCTCGCTAGAGAAGAAGTCAAAGATAGTTATATCAAGAGAGAACATGCTGTTAGACACAGTAGCGTTCGCAAATTTCTTTCTGGAAAGAAGTAAGAGGCGTTATGGTAAATGCTAGACTTAGACATGTAAACAGAGAATACTAGACTCATTAGAATGTATATAGCATTATTATTAGTTATATTTGTAAGGTTATATTATGGGATTCGGTTACATATATAAATATAAGTAGTTAAGTAAGATTATAGTAAGAGTAATTATAAGTAGTTTTAGGAATAGGATTAGTCACTAAGAATTATTATAATAGGTAGATAGATAATAAGGTTAAGGATTTGTATATTATTGTAGTTTTTAGGAAGATTTAAATAGAGGTAATTATTAATTATTAGGAATTTAAAAAATGAATTTAAGAGAGGAGTAAATACTAGAATTTAAATTTAATAAATAAAGATGTCTTTATGACATAATAAACGATACATTATTAAAGAAATAGGATTTTAAAGTGTTAAATATGATTAAATAACAAGATAATGGAGGATAATTTTTATGACTAAGTAAGCTATCTGAAAAAAAGAATAAGAGCATATTAGTAAATATTAGTAAGTAAGAAGAAATAAAGGCAAGAAAGAATAAAAAAAATGTTTGATGAAATTTTAAATGTGTAGTGACTAAGTTTTTAAAATGTAGTAAATATATTCATCGTAATTAGGAAATTCTTAATAGGAAAACCTAGGTAGGTTAGAAATCACATTTTCGTGACGTTGAATTGGGAGTGCGCCAAACCTCTCACGAAAATTAATGAACACATAAGTCTTCGGCGACATTAAGGCGGTACAGAGAGGAATTAGATACCCACTTGTCGTTCCGCAAAGCAGTGAATTTTTTTTAGTGGATCTTACCTATTTAGCCGAGTACTAGAAAGATCAAAATTTTGATTTTTTTATTTAATTGGATTTTAGGCATAGTAATAATTTAAATGTTTAAGGAAATTAGGAATAGAAAAATAAGGCTTGCTATCTAGCGATTAAGTTAGAGTAGTTAAGTTCTAGGATAAGGAAAGGTACAAAAATAGACTTATCACATGCATTTAAATATGGAATGAGAAAATGAGAAAGAGGAGAGATGGAAAGATCTGGAAAGAAGAAGAACAGAAGGAAAATAGTTAAAGGTAATAGAGAAATAGATAGCTAATTTAATAGGAAAAATAGATTAATAGATAATATATTATGGATATGACAAGGCAAGATTTTGTATTAACTTGAAATATTTTATTATAACTGGAATTGACAATTATTATATATTAATTATTAAGTATTATTATGATTATTATGTTATTAAATTTATGATTATTATATTATAGTAATGTTAATGAAAAAAAGAGAAAAGAAGCTAGCTAAATAAAGAAGTAAATGAGTAAGCAAAGAATATATATACTAGTTAAAAGATAGAGAGCTCTAGCTATAGCTATAAGAAATAAAAGAAGCTTACTAAAAAAGATTTTTAGGGGAAATAGGACTTTGCTATATGCAGGCAGCTAAGAAACCCTTAATAGATACAGAACATTAAGAGACGAGTTAAAGTATCATGTTTATTAAACTGATCGGAGATATCTTTTCAACGCTTAGGCCATTTGGCAAAATGAATTAATTAATTATTATTTAGCGCTAGTTAACATTACATTATTATGAAGATTATTATATTATATTATTAATTATTATGATATTATTGATTAAACCTAAAAGCGACGAAAACTTAGATAGTTTTTATGTTACAAGACCAGTAACTAAAGACGTTTAAGTTAATAACTAAGAATAGACGATTATGGTGTACAATAGATGTACTATTTATTATCGAAATAACATCTAGATATATCGATTTTATTTGATTTTATACCCGATTTTGACAAACTTAAATAAATAAATATATGATAAAATATTTTTGAGTATCGAGAAGAATGGAGATTTAAATTAAATAATTCTTTTTATATAAATAAATAAATAGTAGTAACAGAAGTTAATTAAATAAAGAAAGTAACTGTATACAAAATTGATTTATAAGATGTCTTGCGAGGAAGGTCGCAAGGAATCATCCAAAGCCTATTCCCAGGTTCATGGAAATATGAATCTGCATCAGTAAAAATCCCGAATCTGTAAATACGTTTTGTGTACAGTGAATTGTGATAAATAAATGATTTAATAATAAGAATAATTAAAGAAAGTCGGTTACGGGAAACATAATTAATAATAGGAATAAAAATATTTTTAAAATAGGACATGTATAGTATTATAAATAGTGTTTAAATTTAATAAGCAATATCAACTAATAGAAGGATAAAAAGTAGAGTACTTACCATTAAAAGTAGAGATGATGTATAGCACAATAAAGGATGTGAAAAAAAATGTAACACTGTCACACACGTAATCACACATCACGTATGCACACTTAATTTTTTAAAAAGAAAAAAGTAATATATTCAGAATCACATTTAGTTCACATTTGGACTGTTAATTGGTTAATTGAAATATCGAGGTAGTATTATGCAGTACAACTGTAAGAGTGATTGGACAAAAGAGTGGATCATTATGTGTTGGAAGGACGTTTACACGTTGAGCGGATATAATCTGGTCAAGGTTAAAAAGAAGTCGCAGAAAGAGAAGGAGAAAGATGAAGTTTCGCTAAGGTCATCATTTTAGCATAAAAGCGTTGACGCGAAGTTGACATTGAGTTGCCAACTATGTTGTTCAATTTGGATCAAGTTTGGTGAAACTATAATGCTGTTTATGTTAGTGAATTAGTGTTTTGGTGAATTTAAGATGGAAAATCATAGTGAAAAGTGCATAGAAATATACTATAGTGTGTGTGTATATATAAAGTGAATATCAATATATCAGTTTCAATTTCCCTAAGAAAGGACTTCGGTTGGAAACATTCGTTAGTGTGTTAATGACAGACAAAGTTCAAGTAGTATTGAATTTCTACAACAGATGGCAGATACATGCAGTATACTGTTATCAAACAGATTTAGATTCATAAAGAGAAAGAATTGAATGAACTTTTGAAAAAAAAACAGGAAAAAGGAAAATTCCTGAAAATTAATAATCATTAATTTTTGTTTGTTTTTCAACAATAATTTTGGCTTTCAACGTAAAAAGAATTATTTTGTAAATTTTCACATTAATTAATAATTTTGAAATTTCATGTACAGGGAGTTCTCCGAAAGCCGATCTTTTTTCAAAGATCTAGTCGGCATCGGAGATGCCTCAGTTTAAAGTGGGGGCGTGTCACGGTATGCGTGTCACGTTACGCCAAAATTATGGAAGATGTTAAGATCTAAAATTTATTCATCTCATTAATTGGTTTCAGAAGGAAATATTAAAATGTTTGTTTATTATTTTAAATTGTTGTAATTAGGTTGCAGACATGTCATATCATCGTATTACGCATTGCTGATGCTTGTTGTTTCTTCAAGGAATAGACACGAGTCTGCAGTGTCATAAGAATAACAAAAACAAATACGAAACAAATAAATGTAAAACGTTGTAGAAATTATGTCAACACATACACATAACCAAAATTAGGTAAAAGTGTGAATTTCGCAGACATAAGCTGTCTGGAGAATCTGGTCAATGAAAGAAAATGCAGAAATTGTGAATAAGCACAATTTCGGCTTAGAGATGTAAAACTTCAGAATTTGTAATCAAGAACAACAAAATTCGTCATCACGAACACGATGATAAAAAGCTAATGTTTGACGGAATTAGGAGCAGTTTCCAAGGATCAGTCGTTAAGGGTCAGTCTTGGATTAGTTTCCATGAGCAGTCTTGGACGAGAATTTGAGGATTATTCTCAATAGAGCCACTATTGGGAATCAGCTGTTAACTACGTTCCAGTGGACATCCATCCACTGTGAGGAAGTCAGGAGACGAACTTCGCAGCAAGAAGTTCGAACCTCCGTTCGTCAAGGTATGCTATAATACATCTCTGATATTCTAACGTTGACCAATTCACAAACAGTTCTATGAAATGTGAGTTAACAAATTTACTTAATAGTACACATCACAACATCCTAGTAAAACTCTACTTTAAAAGCTAACTTAATAAATGAGTTCTCTAAAGGTAAACATTCTCAGTTGTAATTGAATCTCCTTCCGCATAGTTATCAATAGAAGTTGTCAATATGTTGTAGAAAGACCTTCCCCTTTGTAATGATAAACAGCTTTTTTAGATCGGCGGTGTGTAAAATAGTATTGGGGTGTCATAAATGAAAATAACTATGTAACTCGCCTCGTATATTATGGATTTAATTTTTATTCCCCTTTTTACTATTATGTTGTAGAAAGGACCCTTTCCTTTGTAATGATATGGACTTCATTTCAATCGGCGTTGTGTAAAATAGTACTATTTTGCCAAGTTAGAAGATACCTGTAATTTAAAAGAACTTTGGAACCCACCTCGTATATTAAGTATTTAAATATTATTTCCAGATATTATTAAATGTTGTAGAAAGAAAATTCCCCTTCTTAACGATAAACAGCTTTTTTAATCGGCGGGGTGTAAAATAGAATTATGGTGTCAAGTTTGCACAAATTTGTAATTCAAAAAAACTTTGGAACCCAACCTCGTGTATTACCTATTGAAATAGTATTTACCTCTTTATATTAATATATGTGTTTGAAATATCCTCCCATTTGTAATGGTAAACAGTTTATTTAAATCGGCGAGGTGCAAAATAGTATTATAGTGTCAAGTTAGCAGTTAGCTGTTATTGAGAAGAGCTTTGAAGCCCACCTCGTATATTTAGTATTTAAATAATTTTTCGCCCTTTCAAAATTATTATATGTTGTAGAAGAGACTATTCCCTTTCTAATGATATGGACTTCATTTAAATCGGCGGGATGTAAACTAGAATTGTCTTGTCAATTTAGCAGGTACCCGTTATTCAAAAGAAATTTGGAACTCACATTTTGTATTAAGTACCTTAATATTATTTTCCTGCTTTTAATTATTATATTTTGCAGAAATGACCTTCCACTATGTAATGATAAACAACTTATTTAGATCGGCTAGGTGGAAAATAGTATTATAGTGTCAAGTTGGCAATATCTGTAGATGTCACCTTGATTATTAAGTATTTTAATATTATTGGCCCCTCTTTATATTATTATATGTTTTAGATCATCTTATATGTTGTACAGTTTCTTTAGATCAGCGGGGTGTAAAATAGTATTGCAGTTTACGTTGGCAGATATCTGTAATTGGAAGAACTTTGTAACTCCCCTCGTATATTAAGATTTTAAAAATTACTTCCCACATTTCATTTTAGTATATGATGTAGAAAGGACCTTCCCTTTTGTAATGATAAACAGTTTATTTAGTTCGGCGGTGCTTAAAATAGTATTACGGTTTCAAATTGTCTGATATTTGTAATTCAAAACACCTTTGGAACCCTCCTCGTATGTTCAGTATTTAAATATTATTTCCCCTTTTTTATATTAGTATATGTTGTCGAAATTTCCTTCCCCTTTGTAATGAGAAACAGTTTGATAGGTCGGCGGGGTGTAAATAGTACTATGGTTTCAAGTAATAATATATCTGTAATTCAAAAGAGCATTGGAACTCACCTCGCATATAAGGTATTTAAGTATTATTTCATCCCTTTCTTATATATTTTGTAGAGAGTACATTCCACTATGTAACGATAAATTGTTTGTTTAGATTGCCGGAGTGTAAAATAGTATTATAGTGTGAAGTTGGCAGATATCTGTATTTCAAAAGACCTTTAGAACTCTCCTCGTTTTTTTAAGTATTTAAGTATTATCTCCCTCATTTTATATTTATTATATTTTGTAGAAGGCACCTTACATTATGTAATGATGAACTTATTATTTAGATGGGCGGGGTGTAAAATAGGTGTCAAGTAGACAGATATCTGAAACTGAAAGGAACTATGTAACTGACTCGTATATTAAGTTTGTAAATCATATTTCACCTTTTTATATTGTTAGATGTTGTAGAAATAACCTTCCAGTTTGTAATGATAGATAGTTTATTTAGATCGGCGAGATGTAAAGTTGCATTGTGGTGTCAAGTTGGCAGATATCTGTAATTGGAAAGAGCTCTGGAACTTACCTTGTATATTCCGTATTTAAATATTATTTCCCAATTTTATATTATTAGATAATCTAGAAGGGACCTTCCAGTTTGTAATGATAGACAGTTTATTTAGATCGGCGGGGTGTAATGTTGTAATGGTGAGTATTGGGGTGTGATGGTGTCAATTTGGAAGATATCTGTAATTGAAAACAACTTCCGAACTCAAGTAGTATATTAGGTATGTAAATATTATCTCACCCTTCTTATATTATAATACGTTGAAGAAAGGACCTTCCCCTTTATAATGATAAACAGTTTATTTAAATCGTCGAGGTGTAAAATAGTATTATGGTGTCAATTTTACAGATATGTATAATTAAGAGAACTTTGAAACTCAAGTGTTGTATTATGCATTAAAATATTATTTTCCCCTTATTATACTTTTATATGTTGCAGAAAGGTCCTTCCTTTTGTAATGATAATATTTTTATTTAGATCGACAATGTGTACAAAATTATTATGGTTCGTGTTAGCAGATATCTGTAATTCAAAAGAACGGTGGAACCCGTTTCGCATATAAGGTATTTAAATAGTGTTTCCTCCTTTTAATTTTTTTATATGTTGTTGAAATTACATTCCCATTTGTAGTGATAAACAGTTTATTTACATCGGCGGGGAGCAAAATAGTATTATCTTGTCAAGTTAGCAGAAACCTAAGATTGAAAAGAAATTTGGAACTCGCCCTTTATATTAAGTATCTAAATATTATTTCCCCGCTTTTTTATTATTATATTTTGTAGAAATGACCTCGCACTATGTAATGATAAACAGTTTATTTAGATCGGCTGGGCAGAAAATATTATTATAGTGTCAAGTTGACAGATATCTGTAGATGTCACCTTGATTATTAATTATTTAAATATTATTGGCCACTCTTTATATTATTATATGTTGTAGAAAGGAATTTTCCCCTGGTAATGATAAACAGTTTGTTTATATCAGCGGGTTGTAAAATAGTAATGGGGCTTAAGTTGGCAGATATATGTATTTCAAAAGAACTTTAAAAGTCATCTCTTATATTAAGAATTTAAAAATAACTTCCCACATTTCATATTACTATATGAAGTAGAAAGGACCTTCCCTTTCGTAATGATAAGCACTTTATTTCAATCGGCGCGTTGAAAAATAATATTACTATGTCAAGATGGCAGATAACTATAAATTAAAAGAACTTTGGAACTCATCTCGAATATTAAATATGTAAATATTATTTTCCCCTTTTTATATTATTATATGTTGTAGAAAGGACCTTCCCGTTTGTAACGATATGGACTTTATTTAAATCGGCGGGCTGTAAAATAGTATTATTTTGTCAACATAGCAGATAGCTGTAACTGAACAGAATTGGAATTCACCTTGTTTATTAAGTATCTATATAATATTAACCCCTTGTTTATTATTATATTTTGTAGGAATGACATTTCCTTTTGTAATTATTAACGGTTTATTTAGACCGGCGCGGTTTAAAATACAATTATTTTGTCAGTTAGCAGATAGCTGAAATTCAAAAGAACCTTGGAACTCACCTCATTTATTAAGTATTTTATACGAGTTGTAACGTGGATTCCTGTCACCACGCCATGGCGCGTCCTCAGGTTGCGGATCGAGGAGAAGGCCTCTAGATATAGAGGTTAGTTGCGAATATACTGAATAAGCAGTCGACTAGGAGTGGTCCTCCATCTTGCGGGTTTGGGTAGATCTAACAACCTCATCCTGTAAAAAAGCACTTGTTCAGAAATATTCACAAAAAGCTTGGATATGGACTGATAACTTTGCACGACCTCACCAAAAGAAAATGGACATGAGATTTGGAACATGGAATATTAGGAGTCTCTATAGGGCAGGCGCGTTAAAATCCGTAACGAGTGAGTCAGAGAAATACAGGATGGACGCAGTATTAGATCAGTAAGTTAGTTGGGAAGGAAATGGATCTGAGATTTCCGGAAATTTTACGTTCTTTTGCAAGGAAGGAAATAAAAGACACGAGTTAGGAACAGGTTTTTTCGTTCATAAACGTATATTACCAACAATTAAACGGGTCGAATGTGTCACTGACAGACTTTCCGTTATTACTCTGGTGGTGTGATATTATTGTTTTAAATGTACATGCCCGAACTGACGATAAGGTTGACGATATAAAACACAGTTTTTACGAAGAAGTGAAACGTATATTTGACGAACTCCCGCCACACCATATGAAAATTCTGCTAGGGGATTTAAATGCAAAGGTAGGACGAGAGGATATTTACAAACCGATTATAGGGAACGAAAGTCTGCATAAGGAAAGTAATGACAATGATGTTAGACTCGTGAATTCTGCAACATCCAAAAACCTAATCATGAAGAGTACAAAATTCCCACATCGCGACACTTGGACATCACGAGACGGGAAAACACATAATCAAATTGCTCACGTTTTAGAAGATACAAGAAGGCAATCTAGCATAATTGATGTCCTATCGTTTAGAGGGACTGATTCAATAGATACGGATTGGTGTGTCGGATGAAGTGAAATGCATATTCCTTGAACGAGTCATAATATCATTGAAGATAAAAATATCGTTTGTACGAATCAGAAGGTCATGAAATTATGAAGAATAAAATTACTCCTAGATATTATGCAAACATTGAACACATACTAACTAACTAACTAAATCTATGGCCTATGGAACCCGGAGGTTCCATGCCGCGTTCACAAAAGCTCTCCACTGTCTTCTACCCTTAGCTAACTGCATCCAGTTTCTACTCTGTATTCCAATCTCTGCGAGATCCATCTTAATATTGTCCTCCCATCTGCGCCTAGGTATTCCTAATGGTCGTTTTCCGATTGGTCTTCTAGTCAAGACTTTGAAAGCGTCTCTACTTTCTTCCATTCTAGCTACATGACCCGCCCATCTAAGCCTCCTAGACTAGACGACCCTAACAATGTTGGGTAAAACATATAAATTATGTAGTTCCTCGTTATGAAGTTTCCGCCATTCCCCGTTCCCGTTCCTCTTGGGTCCGAATATTCGTCTCAGGATTTTGTTCTCAAATACTTTCAGTCTGTGTTCTTCCCTCAGAGTAAGTGATCATGTTTCGCAGCCATACAGAACTTCAGGCATGATTGAACACATACTGGAAGAATTAAATAAAGTTTCAAAATTTTTACGATTAAACGCTTCCAATATTATTCATGTTACTTCTGAACCAAACGTTGAATTTATAACACTTTTACCTACTTTGGCTATACAACTAGACTTTCATGAAAAAGTGATCTCGTTATTCAAAAACAGGGATTTAAACAACCATACTTAGATAAGGTATATCTTTTTCAAATTTTTGTGTATACTGATCTTATTGAATATCAATTGGTGGGAGATACGCAACCTCTCTTACTACGTATTGCAACTGTTGGCAATATGAATTTGGGAAAATTCAAACGTTACGGTATCAAGATATTCACTTTACACTACTTTCTAAATTTTGCTTTAACAGTGTTGAAATACTACTAAAGAACCACTCAGGACGAAATTTACCATTGACAGTGACACTTAATTTTAAACGTTCTCCTGGAAAATGAAAAAGTAACATACGTATTATCCGTGGTAACGTGGCCTTCCCTTCATTTCAGGTCCAGTTTATCAACGGGGTCACGGGGTTGGTAGTTTCTTTAAAGGTTTGTTCGTTTTGCATGGCCTTTATTAAAGCAAGGTGCCAGAACTGTAGGCTGGCAAGCGTTACAAACGGGAATCCGTTCGTGCTAGCGTAGAAGAAGCTGGAGAAACTTTAAAAAGTAAAGCTGCAAATAAACTTAGTCAGTTGTTAACCCGTAGTTGTAAGAGACGTCCACGAAAACGTAAGGCTCCTCCTATTGTACAATTCTGTCCTCCCGTGAAACGTAATCGAAAATATTCCGGTGATATATTTAGTTAATCATGGCTTTACTCAGTGGAAATAGTCCTGAATGTTGTACATAGCAACTTGATTTGTTTACTATTCCAATGACTCAAACTGCTATTGAGTCATCTTCCAGTGTTGAATATCGTCCGGTTTCTACCTTATCGTCAGATGGACCAATTGAATTTGTTTTACCTACTGAAACTGGTGATTTTATTCACAATGCATATTTGTGTCTCTATGTAAAATGTAAAATTACAAAAAAAACGGTAATACAAATTTAGTTGATGTGGATATTGTTGCACCTGTAAATAATTTTCTTCGTTCGTTATTTAGTCTAGTTGATATTTTTTTAAAAGATACATTAATTATTTCATCATCTCGTTCATATCCGTATCGGAACATTATTAAAAGTTAGTAGTGATGCCGCTCGAAACCGTTTAACTGGGGGATTATGGTATAAAGATACTGCAAACCAATTTAATGTATTAGGCAATGTAAATACTGGATTTATAAATCGTGCCCAGTATGTTAGAAATATTGCATCATTCGATATGTATAGTATCCATGCTGATATTGCCGGTGTGAGATATATGCTTCCTAATAAAGTAAGCTTACTTGTAAAATTACATCGTACAAAAGATACGTTTTGTTTATTGTCTGCTAAAAATAAAGCATGTAAAATTACACATGAAGACGTAACAATTCACGTACGGCGTCTAGATATTGCTGCCGACTTAGCTATGCAAATCAATGCTGGCATGGAACACATTCCGGCCAGCATATCTCTTACTCGCGTTAAACTCGTACCTATACCATTCCCGTAGAAGTAAGTTCATATAATCTCGATAATTTATTTTTGGCTAAAGTACCAAAAGGTGTTGTTATATGTTTTGTATGAAACGCCACATTTAATGGTCAACCACATGTAAAGGCTTTTGAATTTCAACGTTTTAACGTTAACAAGCTGCAATTACAAGTTGGTTCAAAATCATATCTACCGACACCTCTCACTCCTGATTTTGCAAATGGATTATATGTTAAAACTTATTCCACTCTGTTTTCTGGTACCGGTATATGTTATCAAGATCATTCACATACAATTTCCCGTGAAGATTTTCGACATGATACACTTTTTACCCGTTTATTCTATCTACAACAGGAACATTAGCTGACTCTACGTGGGATGTCATACTTGATTATCTTTTCAATTTAAAATTTTGATTTCTCAACCTCTACAAAATTCCATTACATGTATTGTGTAAGCTCAATTCGACTCTCTCATTCAAATCGATAAAGACCGGAATGTATATACTGATCATACAATGTAAAATTACGTAATTTGAGTGCCACGATGGTAATTGTTCACTTCTCCGCGTTCAACGATAATGATGATCATATTATTATTATTAAGGAACTTGCAATTGTAAATCCTGATATCCTCTTTGTACAAAGCTGGATATTTAAACCACTGGTACAATGGCGATGTAGATTACTCATTGTTACATACTATATTGAAACATTATTGTGCTAAGATAAGTATACAACCTGTACCTTGTATACTTATGGTAAGACACGTCAGGACTGTCCGCAGCAAATATTGGAACGGATTGTTCTAAATTTAGAAGATTTACAGTGCCCAAAAGCGTCTTCGTTGGGTTTTCTTGTTTACTCTTTTGCTTATTTAAACATAGATTTGGACAATTTAAGTGTTGTGTGCGTGAAGCTTTATTATATGCCGAAAAATTAAAAGTATATGGTTATGTTTTATACGTAAATCCAAATGGTGCAACGTATGTTCCATAAAAAATAAAACAAGAGGAGGAAAGTAAGTGCGAAATAGACTAATAAACATGTATAGTGATCAATTATTACAAGCGTTACTAAAGGATTGTATTAGCGGTTCAAATGTGACTGGAATTTATCCCATTGATCGTTTACCTATACTTGTTCAACACCCTGTAGGGCTGATTATTAATTTGGAGAAGTCTGATTTACCTGGTAGCCATTGGGTAGCGATCTATATCAATAACAATAAACATGGGTACTATTTTGATTCTCTGGCACAGGGTGTGCCTAAAGTAATTCAGCAGTTCCTACAAAGGAATTTTAAACTCTATTTTGTAAATACTGTACAAGTTAAAGATAATCATTTTATCATGTGTGGATATTTTGTATTATATTTTCTGTATTATATGATATGTGGTGTTTCATTTGACAAATGTATTGCAATATTTAATCATAAAAAAAATAAACAATAATGATAAGCTTGTCAAAAAACATGAAGAAAACACAATAAAAAGAAAAAAAGTTGATTTTTGTAGATTTTTAGAAGTAAATAAATGCCAATTTTTAAAACTTGTATATTTTTATTTCTCCATAAAATATCTCTTTCTTACAATAATTTTAAGATTACAATGAAAACATTAAACTTGCTATGACCTTAGTAAGGGTTGCGGATCGCTCATTTTTCCACCAATAATTCAATTGTTGTGCATTTCGATATGCTCATGCCGATTTTGATTCCACTTGCTTATGAACTGAACAAATTTCATTACAAACGGTACCTTGCAATTCTGCTAATGATTGAAAACCTTTTCTTTCAGATCCACAACGTTTGCTAACGCAAAGATTTTCTTTATCCAAATGGATTTTTCCCCACCTTTACAAAGGATGGTTGCATCTGATGCAAAAAATCATAATAATATTCCGCATATGTGATACGAGATAGTCAGTCTTACTACACCACGACAAGCCATGCAAGTGGTTTGTAAGCCAATCATTTGTTTTTGGAAACCTATTGGTAAGTCCTTAAAATACATGGTACTATTATAAACAATGGAAATTTAATGTATTGTCACACTCAGTAAGACAAAATTCACGTATCACAAATTCGTTCGGGGAAATCTTAAATCCGTGTATGTCTACAATCTACATTTTAATGCACACTGAAATTTCACATGAACGTTCCATGACAACTCGAATAAGTTGTCCAATAAATTCCGTATTTTTTAAACATTCACAAGTTTTTAACATAAAGTTTGTGATTGAAATTTCACGATGCCGTTCATGAAAGATTTCAAAGAGTTCCACTAAAGTCTTATCACTCAACAAGTGCTTTTCAAGGAAAGTTCCAGCATTATTCTGTTCCATTATTATTATTATCCATCCATTTATTCCATTTGAGCGTAACTATAGAGTTATAGTTTTTAACACACAACTTTCACTAATTCCACACTTCCACAATTCACTGTCCACAATTCTCACTATCACAATACATGATTACTAATAGTAATAAAAGGAAATCAAACAATTAAAAATGAAAACAATACAAAATTTACCATATGTCCACATATTTCCCATAATATTTTTCTAGTAAAATTTTGAATAGAGTGGGTCTGTATTCAAAGTAACACACAAGATCTCGGAAACGTTCAATGAAATTCCATATCATCGCAAAAGGCTGTCCATGCTTTTTTCTGCAAATCGATAATAATTCTTCACGAACCTCAACTTTTGTTACGGCATCTGTAGCTTTCATTTCAAGAGATTCTGTATCCAACACTGAACAATCATGTGTCCATTGACTGCCGACTCCGAACCCGCAAGCAAAACAAATCGTCTGGTTCCATATATCGTCTGGTTTCCAGCATATTATACACTCTTTTATACAATCCAATGATGTACGTTCCGCAGTACACTCTCATGGTAAATTAAAAGATCTTCCAACTCCCAATTCTGCAACGGGGAATTACTCACTGTTGCTAAAGTTGTAGGGGGGTATTCTTCTATGTCATGATTCACATCAAGTAACGGGAAAACTTCTGTTTCCAGTGGCGGAAGTTGCGGGCTCACTACCGGTTGGGATGTCCCCGATAAAGACGTCAATACATCCAAATTGTTCGGGGTAACTTCTTTTTCCAGTGGCGGAAGTTGCAGGCTCACCACCGGTTGGGATGATAATTCTGTTCCCGGTAATACATCCACTTTAGACGAAGTAACTTTTGTTTCCACTGGCCGAAAGTGTGGGATCACCACCGGTTGGGATAAAACCTCTGTCCCCGGCAAAGATGACGACTCTGCGAAATCACTTTCACCTCTTGTACTAAAATTCAAAGGGCTCGATAAATCCATGCTTTAAAACCAATCTGTACCTCCTTTTCACTAAAATCATCGGACATTTAATATGCTTCGTCCAACACGTGATGTCCTATTCCAACGATCAAATTCTAGTGTATTCTCCAACATCAGCTGCCGCGTTACATGTGCTGCATATAAATTAATCCAACAAATATTAGATTGTTCTACGTGTGTGATCTGCATATTTTATTTCCGAAAGGTCTTTCTGTATTCTGCTTGTCCAATTAACATTTTTTAACCGGATAACATTTATTATATGTCATGTTCTCTTGCCCATTTACAACATCCGTCCGCAGTTGATATATTTATTTCCCAAAAGTCTTTCTGTATTCTGGTTGATCAATTAGCATTTCTTTAACCGGAAACATTTATTGTATATCTTGTTGTGTTTTCCATTTACATAATCCACACGCAGGTGCATCTATTGTCGTATTTCTTCTGTGTCTTTTACAAGATCATTACTATGCGGAAAAAAGGTGTATCCATTCTTCAAATTGTGAACCGTCCGTGCATTAGGAAATGTTACAATATCAAACTTATCGCCACTTATGAATATTTATGAGTGGCGAAAAGATGCCAACTACTCAGCTGTGACGTAAAAGTACAATTCCATAAGCATCTCTATGTTTATGACGTCATACAACATATAATTACAGTTCCTATATTAGATATCGGCGGGGAACTTTCACTCCTTTACACAACTCAATGAACGCTTTTAACTGGTTGAAGAAAACTTAGAACTGAACTAATCTTCCGGTCTAAATAGTACTGAGACAATCACTTAACCCTTAGAAGTAAAAACTTATTTAAATTTGGTAAGACAAATAATTGTTTACGAAATTTACAGAACTATTACGCTTTATTTCACTGTGTGTTTGTAGCTGTTGGATGTACTGGCTGTTAGTTACGGATTAACAAATATTTCTAATATTTTAAAAATATGAAGATATATTTTCAAAAGGTTTTATAATTTAATTTTCGTAATATTGTATTCTGAATCCTATGATATTCTAAAACCCCATTGAGATACCTAATTACAACGAAATAGCTTGTGGTACTTATTAACCTTCCATTATCGGTTTCGGAAGTTTTATCATCTAACTCATACACCATATAACTGTATGGGTTTCTCATTTATTTGACATCTTGATAACCATTAATAATATATTAATTATACTTATTGATATTCGATTTCATTTTCCCAGTTGTACCGTTTATTATGCAAATAAAATATACCTATAGTCTCGCTCTTGTATACCGCATATTTCGGTACCCATACGGAGTACCGACTTGTGGTTTCCATAAACACACAGCTGTATAATTTTACAAACATTTTAAGACATATTTAATGTTTAGAAATGGGAGTTTTGCGAGTAGCGTGGTATGTGTGCGTGTGTCCATATTGGAGGGAAAATACTTTTGTGGTTCTTGACAGCTATTACAACCTTTTACACATACTCTCTGAAGATTGTAACGATGTGTTTGTAGAAACATCATAGAGCTTCTCCTAACATGACGGCGCCAATAGCGGTGATAGAGCAAACGGGATTCCTAGTTTAATTTTGCCTGTAGGCAACAGCACTTTAGTTGTTGAATCGGAAGGTGTGAGTAAGAGAAATCTTGAGTTAGGAATATAGGTCGAATTCCCAAGTCCTTTCAGTGGGTTAATAAGTCGTTATATTGTATATTAAGGTCAAATCATGGAAATTTAACTTATATTAAGTTGAAATTAATATATTTACGTAGTAGAAGTGAATGTTTGAAATAGTAGTTGAAAGTGTTTCAACTATTATGTACAACGTGTGCAATTCTTGTCAAGGAGATCAGAGATTTGCCTAGTGCTATCATAAGCTTTCGCAACGTGTAGCTAAGTTGAACATTGATAGCGATAAACAGGTACATTGTGTTACTGATTGTTTCAGCTATTGAGTTAGTTCCCAAGGTGCATAAAGATCCAATGAACTAAGATTGTTCAGGCTTCAGGAATGTTAAGAGGGATAATCCAAATATAGAACCATAAAAACTTAATAGCAGCACTTATCAACGCCTATATTAGGTTAAACAATTAAAAGCGGGGCTTAACAGTTGTAGCTCAGTTTCGTTACTGAACAAATAATATTTTGAGAAGTGGAATAAAAAGTTTGAAAAATCCTATTCGAGTTCATGAGCAGGTGTGTATCGACAAAGTTTCTAGTTGAACTCCTGTGTTTACCTGTTTACCAGATTTCATAGAAAAAATCACAAACTTAAGTTCTTTCTATTGGATGGTTTAGAAGACACAATTATAATAGGTGTTCAAAAACTAAAATTTATAAGTGCTTAGATAAATTTTGACAACGACAAACCCTTATTGAAACCAGAACGTGCTGTAGTACCACTTATTTATAATCTATCACCCCCTTCCAGAAAGATTGTTCTTATTATGCGCCAAGTGATTTACTTTGTAGTGATTGTGCTTGCGTTTACGCCAATTTGTTTATGAGGTGATATGGTTGTACAGAAGGGCGTTGGTGAGATTGAAAAATTGCCGACGCCTGGGGACGGAGACTACTTCCTCCCCATGTGTTTACAATGTTTCCATCTCATCAGCGCCCTTTGGTAGTCCAACTGTTGCCAACTCAAGAAAGCCTTTTTGTTACTTGTATCCAGCGAGGGTAGGAGATTTAGAACATCGGTCATCGTCAGTATCACCAACTACAGTGGACCCTTGGAGAAGGATCAGAGTTTGCAAGGGTATGTTGAGTATTTAGTAAATAAACATCTTTATGTTTTTAGTGATAATATAGGGTGTATAAAAGGATTTGAGCTTCAAATATTGGTTTAAGACGAAACATCAATTCGGAAAAAACCTTACCCTCTTTTCGGCGTAGAACAAAAACAAATGGCTGTAATTTTAGATGATTTACTTGCTCAAAGAATAATTTGTCCTAGTACTCCCCAGTGGTCTTTTCGTTCTTTTCTTGTGAATATTAAGTAGGAAGTACAAGGCTTGTAATGAACTATCAATTTCTAAATTCTCGTTTGTGTTTAAATGCTCAATATACTCCTCGCATGAAATATGTGTTAGCTAGTCGGCCAGAGGGAATTATTAAATTCATCTTGTTGTTTATGACGCGTATCATCATTTAAATTAGTGAAAACTCAATTCAATATAAAGCCTTTTTGACTCAACGCGGTTTATTTAAATATAAATACGTTCCTTTTGGTATATCTTCAGGATTACTTCTTTTCTTGAAAATTTTAACAGATTTCCTATATCCTTCGAAAAAACAATGAGTTGATTGGTTTTCGATTATATTTTGGCAGTTTGTAAAGATATAGAAAGTCATAAACGATTCATTGAATTAATTTTACAGACATTAATGAAGTTGGAATATGTTAATAAATCTGCATTGTTTGAGAGAAAAAAATAATACTTAGGTTTCGTTGAAGGAAACGGAAAAATATGCATTGATCCTTCAAGAATGGAAGTTGTCAGAAAACTACCTGCCGAAGAAAATTGCAAAAATTTCATTAGCTCAGCTAGTTTTCTACAGTTTTGCAGTAGATTCATACCGAACTTTCACGAAGTGATGGATTCGATAACTTGAATTCGTTCAGTGGTGTAAATTTGAATGTTGAATAGGACAGCAAAGAGCTTTGTACCAAATCAAAAAATTATTCGAAGTTTTTGTATTACTAAAGCATCCAGATTTAAATAAGCCCATTATAATCACATCTGACGCCTATCTAAAATCCTTACGAGGCACCTTAGAGCAATTACATATTGAGGGAAATATAGTTTCTGTTGCATTCTTTTATAGACGTTTACGCAAATATGATTAGAATAAGCCGAACTTTTTGTTAGCACTTCTGGCGGTGACTGAATGTATGGAACGTTATAAAAATAAATAATGATAATAATAAATTTCATAATAAATTCGAACTAAAGTTAGATCATGTTTATTTAGTATATGCTATACATAAAAAGGGTCATAAGGTATGGCAATTTATTGTATAGATTATTAGCATTTGCTTTTACTGTAAATCGATTTCAAGTAACTTGAATATAAGAGCAAACTTTATGTTACGATTTTATGACGAGGAGAACTTTGAATGTGTGTATTTAGAGCTAACTATGGAACAAAAGATTAATAATTTATGTTTAGTAAATCTTTGGAATGTGCCATTTGCAAAATGTCCATAATGGATCATCAAGTTAAAGATCCTGAATTAAGGGAGATTATACATCGATTAGAACAGAAAGAAAGATTGAAGGGTTATAAGCTAGTTACAAGAATACTGTGTAAAAAGACTAAAGCTATAAAAAGAGCCCTTATAAGATTTGTCTTCCAAAATGTCTAGCCTATATGATTATAGAATTTTATAATAATTTTAATTATCAGGAACTCATTTGAGGGCGAAAAAAACTATTGGGTATACAATGGCCACATACACTTCGAATGGGATGATGGAAGATATAAAAGAATTATTCATGCTGCAAGTTATGTCAGAAAAACAAACCTAATAATAGGAAACAAATGATTCAATTAACATCTGATTTGGAAACAAATGTAAACGGAAGATGGTGTACATACACAATTGGTCCAATGTGGAATACACACTCAGGACGCCACTGTTTAATAGTAGTAGATTCGTTTTCTAAGCGTGTTTTCTTACATCCACTTGGTGTACTTTGTAGTCAAGCCTTTATAAATCGCTTGTATAAATTAATGTGGTGACGTAGCTTCACTTTTTCATTGGCTCATCATAATGGTAGTGTGTTCTCCACTATTTAATTACTTTTTATTCAGTAATGGTTTTCGTAATATTCGAATTTCAACATATAATAGCACCCCAAACATTGCTCAAAGATACATTTCAGTTTTGAAAAAATCGTTAAGGATATATTTTAGTAAGAAACAGAACCAATGGGACACTGATCTATACCAAGTACAATACTCGATTAAGGGCGCTGTGCATCAGGATACCAATTGCATGCTCTTTGATTTAGTTTGTAGCTATAACTACGGAGACTAATAAGACGTAAAATGGAATGTGCAGAAGCTAGATATTCAAAAGATAGACCCTAATTTGTGAGTAAATGCTCTCCATAATATGGAGAAAACGTGGCATAGGAAAATAAAATTTTTATTAATCAAAGAATGCCTACCAATTATCAAGTGGGTGATAAGCTTTTAGCTAAAGCCAAAACCAAGTAATCTTTGGCTGATAACATTACAAAACGTTTATCAGAAATGTGGATGGATTCATTCGAAATCCAAAAATTAGTTGGTGAAAACGCAATCCAGGTTAAATCCGTTAAGAGTGATAAGATATTCGGGAGTATGTGTCTGAATGACAAAATTTTTCAGTGAAAGGAAAGCCCCTGTTGTGAATTAGTTATTTAGTGAAAAGGGATATTGGGGTTTTGGGACGGGCTGGTACGTTATAACGGGATTCTACTGTAATAAATTCTCTATATTATTCGAACCTATCCATTTCGTCATCTCTGCGAACTTGGCTTCGTGGGGCTGAATTATAAATTAGTATGTCCGATTACTATTAAATTTTGAACCACGAACTGAAAATACAATCCACCATTTCACACGACATACTATCCTCATACAATATTCTGAGGTAATGATTAATGTACTAAGCATTTATTATATATATATATATATATATATATATATATATATATATATATATATATATATATATATACAGTCTAAACCTTCTGGCAAAATGAAATTGGGCACATACACGCACGGATGTTCTATCATTTATTCACACACACAATACACACACTTCACAATATACTATAACTATTTTTATTCATTTATATTTCTTCTCATTTATAACATACACTTCTTTATAGACACCCTATTCCATCTTTCTGCCCTAGACTGTTCAAATCATTCTCAACATATATATATATATATATATATATATATATATATATATATATATATATATATATATTAAAATCAGGAAGTCACGACAGTACACTCATAAATACGTGTGAATTTGTGTGAACTGATATTAAATTCTTTCAGTATATTCTTAAAGAATATTTACACTTCCCGGCTTCATATTATTTTATGGAATTATAATGCAAATTGTATACATTTCTGTTCATATGGACCAGACGTAATATTTAAGCACCAATAACTACAAAAGAAGGGCAGTTTTTGGGTAGACAATATCGTAAAGTTGACGAGGAACGAAACACTAGAAGCGAATAGTTTTTAACAGAGCGAGAGAAGGCGTTCATAGTATGAAACTTACTAATAAAACTTTGCACTACTAAACACGTTTCGTACTCTGTTATCGTTTAGCTATAAGTAGTATATTATGGAATAACAGTACGGAATTAGTATGAATTTACATTGCGAATTAATTCACCAAGTTTAACTGACCAAAAGAAATGAATATTTTTACGACAATACTCTGTCCGCAAAATAAATAAACCATGCTTTCACTCACACATTACTTCTATTATTCTACGTAGTCAATTACATACACACATGTTGTATTCTACATAAACCTAGAAACCAAATATTAAAACATATCACTACACAAGTTAAATCATATTATCATACAACTCAACTATACGTAAATCAATCACTAAATTTCACCATTTTAAACAGGCTCTATGAAGTGGGAAAAGGAAACGGAATAATCAGAGCCCAATGGCCCTTCTATTAACTAAATAATGTTTCTAATTACTATTAATGAAAAGGAAGATATGTTCCTTTCCTGATGGGAAAATAACTTATGAATTATTGACTTAGTGCATTATCTTTGGAAGAGGTGATCAATTCAGGGGTTAATGAGATTCTCTGTTGAAAATTAGTCTGAAATAATGAAATTCATCTTAACTATAAGGAAACCTACAAATACCGCCTTATTAATAATAAAAAATCACATTTACTACGTACAAGCACAAAGCTATATAACGACATTCCCATCGAAACCTAACGGAAAATTTAGGTGGAAAGGATATCCTAAATCTTTCAAATCTCTTATTCACTAAAAACAAACCAATAAACTATTATTTCACTCCTGTCAAGAGCAACTTGTTGATTATACATGGCGTCCTTGAAATAATATTCCATATTTCACCGATTTTCTAACTGTTTTTACTGCAGAGTTTTACAGTACAAAAATACTTATGAAGTGTTTGTTTATTAACTGAATCTAATTTTACCTCACTATTTTACGAAATTTCAGTTCTTTTATTACTTCCTCATTACGACAGGAGAGGTTTCTCAGATGGCAGTTGCTGGTAAAAGATGTCATTCGCATCGGAATATTGTGGTCGAGGTCGAGATTCTCAAATCTCAGCAAAAAATTTGGGACGAATAGAAAAACTGGATGAAACCGGAATTTAGGAGGTTATTCGTATCTCAGAGAAACGAACGGGCTCCTAAATTAGTGAATAACAGATTGGGGGATAATTTTAAATATTTCGCTCGAATTCCCGACCTATATTTTTTATCGCATTAAGATGTATAATTTCAATGGCCAACCATTTAAAATTCCCATATACCGAGTTTATAATGAAATAATATGTAAATAAAGAAATTGTTACCCAGAATATAATTATTTCTAGATAATTCCGAGGCTCCAAAATTAATTTTGGTTTGAGTAAAGAATGACTGATTTTTTTTTATATAGGCTGAAAATTATATACTAAAAATTACACGGTACGTTCGTAAAGTATTGTGTCCCTCCAAAAAAATTGCGTTACCTAAATCGTAATGGCACATTACAAATTATTAATTTCCTGACTTTGGTGCTATAAGGCAATAGGCGAACATAATTTTAAAACAAATTATGAAGTTTTATATGTTAAAATAGTTTTCTCATTGCAGGCCTGCAAATTGTCCGTCTAAATATGTGTAATGTAATGCTTCCTAAATTGTAAATTGGGCTTTTAGTCCAATTGTCTATTACTTGTATCGTCAATTGATTACTGGAAAAATCCTGTTTAAAAGTCATGTCTGTTAGACGGAATGGATTAGTCTGATAAAACTGGATATGGATAAGCCATCGACTTACTGTTCGACTAGAAACTATTCAATTCTGTATGTAATCAAGCACGAATTTGTAAGTTATGATGTAATTTTTTCTATTATTGAATATGTTAATTATATAATATGCAAATATCCAGGCTTTCCTCTTGTATTTAGTATCGTTTTATGAAATCAGAAAGTTGGTTTAACGCGGTTTTAATTTCATTGGAGTTGTTATGTAATTTACGAAAGATGCAAATTATGGACAAATTGCTATAGTTGTTAACCGGAGTGAATGTGTAGAATGTGCTAGTTTTTGATTGTATTTTCTGGTTGATATTTTTTCTTTACTTTATCTTTAGTTAGTGTAGATGGGAAGTATGTTTCTGCTAGTTAGTAGTTCTGGTGAGATAGGTTTAGTGATTAATCCTCACTATGTGACGAACGAGATTCTGCATATTTCATATCTTCTTCTTCTTCTTCTTCTTCTTCTTATTATTATTATTATTATTATTATTATTGAGTATTCTGCCTTTTGGCAGATCCTGGGACTAATAGGAATTTTTTTTCAAATTAAAGTTTTGTCCTGGAAATGCTTCTTCCACTTTTGTCGATCTTAAGGTTTCTCTTTTAACTCCCAATATTTTCTCCTAACTTTCAAATCATCGATCAGCTGTAACCCTGTAACCCTCTACTTTTTGCGATATTCTATTCCGATGCGGTTGTTTTATGGTTTCATACGTTAAAGTACGTTACCAACATTAAATTCAGACAGCGTTGTAGAGCAAGAGTTAGCGAATGAAGGCGGGTTTTTGTATAAATCCCCTACTGCCCTAAAAAAAAGTGTTTGATACTTTCTTGACTACTTGAAGATCACTATCAACTCATTTCTTCTGTAAATCATCCTACTTTTTGCTAGTTTTGCCCCCCCTATTCTAAACAATTACCTTACTTTTTAGTATAAATGGAAATGGAACTTAAAAAAATATATTAAGAGTTATATAAAGTACCATCAAATAATTTTAAATTTTTAACCTCCAAATTCTTTAAAACCTAGACGTAAATCATTTTATGTTAAAATAAAGTAATTAGTCATATGGGTCTTATAATTTCTAAGATAAAGTAATTAAACGGAAATAAATCCCTTCCCGGAAATTTATAGGCCAGGGAAAATCCCGGGAATATTCCCATTTTTAAATTACTTCCCACCGGGAATTTTCCCACTGCCCATCACTAGTGAGCACGCTGTCACAGAGCGAATACAGCTGTAAGTTTAGGCATATCCTACTCTTATTGTTAAGTATCGGCCTGGAACTTTGGTTCATCTAGCGTGCCTCCTTCTTGGTGTTGGATTTGAATGGTGAGCACTGTATGTGAATCCTTATGTGAGCGTACACATTTTAGGTTGACACATTTAAAAATAAGTTATCAGTTAATAATTAGTTTCTGTAAAATCCTATTCCTACTTGTTGTGGTAAAAGCTTCTGCAAATTTGGAAGAGTACTCTATTAAGAAAAGAACGATGTAAAGCCATCTTTATATAGTAAGAGCAATGGATAATAAAAATAAATATATTGCTGGAAAAACAACTGTCAAGTTTGTTTCAGTTTGGGTACAGGCTTATGCATTTTGCATTATTATTAAGGTGTTGCAATTTTCTGAAAAATATATGATAAATTCTTACAGCAATATTGTTACATACAAATTTACTCTGTATCAACACAAAAATTGTTTAACATGGTTCTCCTCCTTTTGCTAATAATTCCAAAATTTAAGCTTGTGCCACTTTCAACACTTGGGTCGCAGTAGCTTTAAAACGAATTAGCAGGAATTCCAAACTTATGGGACACCCTGGAAGTAGATACAATTCTTTGGCCAGTTTGACTGCACCAAGCTAGGTTTTAAATGTATAGTATTGTTAATATTATTATTGGCATAAAGAAGAGCAACTATATTTTAAGCTATTTTTTTTTGTTTTCATACAGAGTAAAGCAATAGTACATGTGATAACATTACAGTAAGAATAAATTATGCATTTTGCATTATGTTACACCACTTAAATAATGGTACACTATATGTAGAATCTAGATAGTGCATATGTCCAATCAATATATTATAACACTTCAATATTTATAAGACATACGTAAAATCCGTATACTTCATATGAACAACATATAAGCTACCTACATCCAATCAATAAATTACGTATGACCAAACTGTATGCTACATAGTGTAATCTATATGCTGTCTGAAGACAGTCTGTAAGCTACATTTGTGTGTGGTGCATACCGATATTCTATATGCTGTATTTGGACAAGCCGTGTGCGACATAAATACAATCTGTATAATACATGCGTTGAATACGAATACTATATCTACTCGTACTTACGGGGCATAAGTGCAATATAGATGCTATCTCGCGGTTAAATGCAAGAAACATACGTACAGAACGTACATTACATTCTTCCTAAAAATATTGCCCCGTCCTCAGTGTGGACTCAGTGTGTGTCCTCATTATTAACCCATACGCTACATACGGTCGTGACATCATTAAACTAGATGGTTCTTTTGTATATACAATTACTGCAGATGACTTCAGGTGACTGAGGTCGTTAGACCTCGTTGATGCTCTATTCATTGTAGTGTTAGATGGAAACCCGTACCTGCTGCGTTCCGACAGTTCAGGTACGTAAGATAATTTTTCTTTGGAGCTCCTCCGTGGCTAAGCGGTTAGCGTACGCGCCTTTGGCGTGGGAGATCCGGGTTCGATTCCCGGCGGGAGCTCATGTGGTTCGGATTCCACGTTAATCAGTAGGTCCACGTCTCATATAGCCTCGCTGCTGAAAGGGACGCTAAACTAAAAAAAATCAATCAACCAATCAATTTTTCTTTGGTTCATTCGCCGAAGTTGGGCGAAGCATTTAGGAGTGTGCTCACAAAAGGGATTGATCAAGCCATGATCTTGATATAAACTTAAACACTTTAATAGGAATAGTCTTTCTCACTTTCTGAATGCAAGTTACTGATACAACTACTCTAAGTTACTACCTTTTACTAAGTATGGGTTAATTTCGCGTTCTTCTAGCAACATCGAAACTGAGGTGGGGTTATACCTGTTGATGTCAAGAGTGATGTTGTAACTTCTTAACTTTGTCGCTTTTAATTTAGCAATGTATATCTTCTTTGTTATTTTTTTATTATCTTCTAATTTTAGTTTTTGTTAATAAAATTAAAAATGAAAATGATTTCATTAATTTAGCAAAGCAATCCTTCTGTACTTGAGTCAGAATGCAGTCATTATAAATTACTTGGTACTCGATCCTCAGTATATGCTCTTTCTCTGAGATACAATGTCCCGCTACTATTGAGACGATTAGTGTATTTTCTCATCATCTTCGAACCAGGAAAGCTAAGGACGTACTTAGTACGGGGCTTAAATGAAGTTGGAATATCAGTAACGCTTTGACAATCTGGGTGAAGGGAAAAGCAATAGTCACAAAAAACACGAATACAAATTTACACACACACAAGTTTAACAACTTACATGGACAGCAGGTATAACACATACGTTTTCAACTATATTTTTGCTGCAGATCTTACGTACGTTGTCGTTAAGTCCAAAAACTACATGAATTACGCACGTAAGCTACCTTTTTTAAGTACACCGCCTACATTTTTTTCTCAGTGTACTTTGAAATATACTCCTACTACTCATGAAAGGATAATTCCTATAATCAAGATATTTTCAGCACGAAATTCAACAATTTTGAATTAAAAGTAATACCAATTGATTGAAAACTAAAAATCGTTCCAGATATTAATATTCAGTAAATTATGTGGCGAATAAGAAAAGGTGTTATTTCTCGTCTAATGCCTAGCTCAGTGTCTTTTGTGCACACCGGCCCGTGTTCGATTTCCAGCTGGAGAATATAAAATGTAACCTCAAAGTCATGCACTATCAATAAGCATCTATCTTCTTGAACCTAGTTTGTTGGAATGTTACATTTCTTTTTTTTTTTCATTTTCGCAGGGAAAAGTCTTAGATTTCATTCTTCTTTACAGTAGAACAGCAGATAAATATTCACAGTTACGTAAAATTGACTTTTTGTCCCTCACATTCATACAAAGAAATGTTAACGAACTGCATATTATCGGAGGAGAGGGATGTTTCTCTACCCAAAAGAACATAAAGCGAAACATGTTTGCTGTAACCATCCTTTTTATTAAAAAAAAAAACTTGGCGAGCAACATTTAAGATTTCAATCAATTAAGGCTCGAAAAGAACGCAGAACTTTCTTTATAAATAACATTTAGTTTATTTAATTAAATAATTTTGTATAACTGCGTGCTTGAGTATATGGAATTTAATTGGTTTTCTTCTTTTTCGGTTACGCCATCATTAATGGCTTACAACACATGGTATATTCTATTTATCTCTCGTTATGAGAAAGTACTGCAAAGTAATGTGGCTTTTCTTGTTAATGAAGATTGCATCGAAAATTTTCATCATGTACGCATGCCGAGAGGACAAGGTTGATTGAAACAACATATTATGAATACACAGGAATATGTAAAGGCACAACGTGTTATTGTTACAATTATGAACAAAGGTACAATGTGTTTAGCACATGCAATCGCCGTTGCCATTGGATTAAAAATATACAAGGGAAAAAATCAAGCCGAATACAGAAGATATGTAAATCAATATAAATATATAATTGAAAAAGAAACAGAAGACCTGTGTGAATCTGCTGATGTAGATCTCAGTCATGGTGGTGGAATTCCTAAAATTCGTAAATTTCAGTAATATTTAAAGGATTATAAAATCACAGTGTATAGGGGCTTTTCAGGAAGTGATGTTATGTTTGAAGCTCCAGAAAGTGATAACGAGAGAACTGCTTTAAATTTACTGTTCATAGATAATCACTACAACGTCATTGAAAGCTTGGCATCATGTTTTAGCTGTAAGTTTTATTGTGAAAGTTGTCATAAGAAATATGAAAAAAAGCATAAACATATAAAACATTGTGCTGCTGTATGTTATCGTTGTCATCAGAAGCCACCATGTGACTTTAAAGAAACCCATATTAGTTGCAATGATTGTAATCGTGAATTTTATGGTCAGTCATGCTATGACTATCACAAGTCAGCGCCGTATCAAAATGAAAAGCCTTTATGTTCAACTGTGAAATGTTGTGCCCAGTGTTTCAAAAATTTATGTAGTGAACGAAAAAGGTTCTCACGTATGTGGAGAAACTTATTGCAACATTTCCTATGATACAATACCACCCAATCATGAATGTTACATGAAAGTGAATGAATGAAGAAAATAAACAAAGCCAATGAAAAAAATATCATGGAGAAGAAAGCTATGATTGTATTTTATGATATTGATTGTAGACAAGACACGAAAATAAAAGATGAGGACGCAATCATATATGAGCATATACCTAATGTCTTGGTTAGTCAACATACATGTTACCGTTGTTATGAAAATAACAACATCAAAAATAATTGTATCGTCTGTGGAAAACGAGAAAATATATTTGATGGAGAAAATGTAATAGAAGACTTTCTAAAACACCTTCAACAACGATATCCAAACATTAAACCAGTAGCATGTGTGGCCCATAATTCTTAGTGCTATGATGCTCATTTCATCATTAAGACGATGGTTGAGAAGATGAATTGGACTCCAGAAGTAATCATGAATGGGACGAAAGTTCTATCTCTTAAATTAGGGAAAGTAACATTCATTGATTCACTAAGCTTTTTTCCTATGCCCTTAAGTAAATTAAGTGGTGCATTTGGTCTTCAATCGTGCAAAGGATATTTCCCACACTTTTTCAATCGACGTGAGAACCAAACATATTAAGGTACACTTCCAGACATTAAATATTATGGAGCAGATACCATGAAAGAACACGAAAGACGCAAGTTTCTGTAATGGTATACAGAACATCGAAACGATACCTTTAAAATGAAAGAAGAACTCATCAAATATTGTGTACAGGATGTTGAAGTATTACGCCAACATGTATTTCCTTATGAATATATTTGAATCTGGAACAAATATAAATCCCTTACTTGAATGCATTACAATCGCCGGTGCATGTAATTTGGTGTATTGTAGAAATTTCTTAAAGGAAAATACGATTGGTATCATACCAAAGAACGGGTATTGATGGAGAGATGTCCAATCAGTTGAAGCAGTACAATGGATAGCTTGGGAAGAAAAAACAAGAAACATACAAATTAGCAATGCTGCACGTAGTAAGGAAAAACGAATTGCATCAATGAAAGTAGATGATGTGTGGACAGATTCCGATACAGGAAGAATACAAGTGTGGGAATATGAAGGCGATTGGGTCCGTGGTTGTATTTTCTGTTTCCCTAACGACAGAGATGAACCCATCTATTACAATGCTACAGATACCATGGAATTTCGATACAAAGAAGGACATTCAAAAATTAAAAGAGTTTGGCTGTGAAGTGAATGAAATATGGGGCTGTGAATTTTAAAAAAACAATTGGCAGGAAATGAAGAGATGAAGAAGTATGTTAGTAATCATCCATATACAAAGAAAACACCATTAACCCTCACA
The DNA here is from genome assembly GCF_964235325.1 of Thermobia domestica. Taxonomy (NCBI): domain Eukaryota; kingdom Metazoa; phylum Arthropoda; class Insecta; order Zygentoma; family Lepismatidae; genus Thermobia; species Thermobia domestica. Next base: position 106,474,889 of record NC_137457.1, read on the forward strand.
GGCCCCGTTTGAACGTTTACGTTACAAAAATGTCTTGCCCGGATAAGGGTTAAATCCTCGTGACGCTTTTTATGGAGAACGTGTGAATGCCATATGTTTGTATTATAAACCACAAGAGTCTGAAAGGAAAACAATTCAATTCAAAGATGTTATTTCGTTGTTCCCACATATTTGTAAGACTAAGAAATTTCCAATTCGGCATCCTACTTTCTATCTGCCTGGAGATTCACATATTCCCAGCATTGAAAAAGTAGAAGTATTAGTTTAACTAAGCATTCTACCTCCAAAGAATCTCCTACGCGCAGTACTCCCTTACAAATCAAATGATAGATTGATGTTGCCACTTTGCCGTACACGTTGTGATAAATTAAATCAGTCATCTTGCAATCACAGCGATGAAGACCGAGTTCTAAATGGTACATGGGTAGCAGATGTAGTAAGAAAAGCATTAGAAAAATAATAAAAAATAATAGCTATTCATGAAAATTGGGGATACGATGTTGTTCAATATGATGAAGAAACAAAAAGTGGCTTCTTATTTGCACAGTACATAAACACCTTCCTAAAAGCAAAAACGGAAGCTAGTGGATGGCCATCATGGTGTGAAACAGATGAGTTAAAGCAGAAGTACATTCAGCAATTTTATGAAGAGGAAGGAATACGTCTAGATGAAAATAAAATTCAACATAATCCAGCACTTAGGAGTTTAGATAAAGGAATTCTAAATTCACTTTGGGGAAAATTTGGACAATGTGAGAACTTGGGTCATGTAAACATCATTAATTATCCAAAGGAATTATATGAGAAATTAACATATCATGATATAGACGTTCATCAAATATTTCCATTAAATGATGATATGACATATGTATATTGGCAATACACAGACGAAGTTCCTGTTTCACTACCAACAGTAAACGTCCTCATAGCCGCGTACACAACAGCACAAGCAAGATTAGAATTGGACAAATATTTAGAACAACTGCAAGACAGTGTATTGAATTTTGATAGTGATTCAGTCATTTATACGCAAAAACCGTTGAAAGTACAATTCCAACTGGTGACATTTTAGGCGATTTAACAAATAAAGTACTCGAGTATGGTAAAGAGGCCTATATTTCAGAATACGTCTCGGCTGGACCCATGAACTATGAGTTACGTATTTTTGATCCCAGTACGAAGAAGGAGTTTCAAGTATGCAGGATACGGGGCTTCTCATTAAACTATAAATCTTCAAAACACCTAAATTTTGATGCAATGAAGAAAATGATAGTAGATAATGAAGAGGTGGCGGAAGAAGAAGAAGAAGAAGAAGACGGAAGTCAAAATTACCAATGAGAAAAGAATTTGCCGCAGGAAAGACCATACTATTGTCAGCATGCCCGAAACTAAAATTTATAAGGTAAATTATATAAAACGACATAGAATATCTAATTCATATGATAGTCTTCCATATGGCTACACTACTTCCAACAAAAGAAGAAGAGAAATGTAATAAAGCCCTTTATAATTATACGTATGAAGAAAAAATGATCATACGCTTTAACATGGACACGACGTGGAAACATCCCTTTTCATGTATTGTTGCCGGACCAAGTGGGTGTGGAACAACTTCGTTTGTAATACGATTCCTGTCCAATTTATCACGTATGGTTAATACATCGTTTTGTTATATTTATTGGTACTATGCAGAATGGCAAAATCCATACAGAGAATTTACGACAAAAGTACAATTTATTGGAGGATTACCCCGAACAAAAGACCTTTTACCTGAAACTGGACCGCATCTTATTATTATTGATGATCAAATGTGTGAAGTGAACCAAATGTGTAGTTGATTTCTTTACAAAGGGTTCTCATCATAGAAATCTTAGTGTACTATTTATTACACAAAATGTAATTCATCAGGAAAAAGGTAGCAGAGATATGAGCTTGAATTGTTCGTATTTCGTATTATTTAAAAACCCAAGGGATAAATCACAAATTAAACATTTGAGATATGAACTAACTCAGGAGAATCCAAAATTTCTTCAAGGAAGTTTCATCGAAACAACAAAGTTACCATATGGATATTTGTTTATTGATTTAAAACAGGATACGCCAGATAAACGTCGTTTTCAAATACCTTTCCTGATGATATTTGTCGTTATGTTTATGTTCCAACGAAATAGAAGAACATGTGTTTATAATGTTAGTTTTAAACTGTGTTTGTTCATTCTGACAATATGTCTCGAAGAGTAAAACACGGAGATCTTCTTCGTACGCTGAGCAAAGCAAATCCTAAATTACGTAAAGCTATACTGGCCAATGCAGACTCTTCAGTGATTCGAAGTATTTGCGAATGTTGTTATAATGTATTAAAAGGGAATGTACCTCTTACAAAGACAAAGAAAGCAAGGTTAAAGCGATACAAGAGGACGCTTCGATATCTTGTGAAGAAAGGAAACTTCATCCAAAAGAAGAAAAAGCATATATTAGTGCAACAGCAGGGTGGATTCCTACCGGCATTATTAGCTCTTATTTTAAATGGTGCATTATCAAGTTTACTAATCAGTTAGTGCAATGGAACACGCAAGGATAATGATTTTAGTACCACCTGAAGTTCTTAATCGTATACAAACACCATCATCATCATCATCATCTGCCCTGGAGAAACGTGAATCTAATTTGGATCAAGAAATGCATTAGATTTTACAGTTATCATCGCTTAGTGACGAAGAAAAGTGGAATCAATATAATAATATTCTTCAAAAATATTTACATTTAATACGAAAACAGGAAGAACCTTGTGACACTTTCGATTACGTCAACTAAATCAGAGAAGCCTGAAGTAGAAGAAGAAATATTATTATCTATATCCAAAATGTTTCGTAAAAGAACTCAATTACTACTACATAGAATGAAACATGATGATAATATCACGTGGGATAATAAAGGAACTATATACAAAAGAGGTGATAAACTAGAAGGATATCACATTGTAGATTTAATTTCTGATGTGTCGCGACCCCGGAGAGACACAAATTTACCGGGATGGAAAACATTTTGTAATTATTTATCTTCTAATAACACACCTCAAGAACTTATTGGAAATCCAAAACGTTTGTCGTATATTTTACGACAAACTAAAGCATCACCAACAGCATCATCGTGAAGCGAAAAAATACCTCTGAAATCGTTTCCAGAAGACGAAGAAGAAGAAGCAGAAGACGAAGAAGAAGAAAAGGAAAAAGTAGTATCTCCTCTAAGGAAATGGAAACGTGCCTGTAAACGTCCAGTATGGTCAAGGTGGAAACCGTAAAAAACAGTTAAGCAAGATTTACAACAACCCTTCATATCCTGCCTCGTTTTCAACTGTTAAAAATTGTGGATAGGTACAAAGAAGAAAATTCCTATACATTGTTATAGAAGATGGTTACTGCAACAAACAACATATACGTTACACAAACCTGTACGTCGTCGTTTTAAAAGAGTTCTACGTAGTGAATAACATTGATGATCAGTAGGAAAGTGATATTAATGATCTTCAATCTCTTCATAAATGTAATGATGGATATCGTTATATTCTTACAGTGATAGATGTGTTCAGTCGGTGTGCCTGGCTGTGCTATTAAAATCTGAAAGTACAAATGATGTCTTAAAAGCATTGAAACTTGTGTTCAAAGACAGAAAACCAATTACATTCCGAACAGATAAAGGGAGTGAGTTTACTAATAAAACAATACAGAAGTACTTAGAGGGCAACAAAATAAAATATATTACAACTAAAAATCTTGATATAAAAGTTAGTGTTGTAGAACGTTTTAACAGAACTCTAAGAGAAAAAATGTGGAAGAATTTTACAAAGTATCAAACGTATAATTATTTAAATGTATTACCTCCTCTTGTGAAGTCATACAATGCACGTCATCATGCACGCATAAAGATGTCACCTGCAAATAGTTCTCAAAATAACCTATTACAAGTATGGCATAATCAGTATGATAATAAAATAAAGAAGAAGAAGAAGAATCCAAATTTCTCAAAGGATCTTAAGGTTGGTGATAGAGTACGATTTAGTAGAACTAAACGTACATTTGATAAAGGATATATGCAAAATTGGACTTGGGGAATATTTAGAGTGAAGAAGATAATTCCAAGAGATCCACCTGTTTATGAAATTGACGATTTAAACAGGGAACACTGGATGGAGTATTTCACAGAGACCTCTGACGTTATCAAGGACATTTTACATAGATAAAATCATACGTAAAGAAGAAAAGGCAGCAGAAAATAATATCTTGTTCATTGGAAAGGATATAATTCTTTTTTCGATTACTGGATACCTGCATCAGCCGTAAAGAAGATCGAGAAGTACAATGGAACAAGATGGAGATTTTTACGTTACGCTTCCCAGTAATAGTTTTTTTTTTGGAATATTTTCCTGACAACACCTTAACATCATAAACTACGAAACTTCATCAAAGAATGGAGTTCCGTGAAAAGTGGGAAGTGGTTATTGTTGAAATTCATTATCCCCATTCAATATTAAATATTAATGAAGAAAATAATAAAAATTTTTACAAACCTGCACAAAGTGATAAATGGATATTTATAACCATTCCTGTACGTAATTACACTGACATATCAGAATTGATAAACGTAATTAATACGTACAACATTCACAAATTTACATATTTCCTATACTCGTGAGAGTAATACTTGTTTTATATGACGACTTCATAAAGACATACATGTAGACGTTGCATTATCACCAAGTGTTAGTGCCATGTTGATGTTTGATCCAAACGTTGATTTAAAGTATATACAACAAAAACAAATCATTCCAAGTTTACGTTTAGCACTTCCATCTACAATGCATTTGTATTGTGATATAATTCAATCTGTATTTTTTGGAGATACAGTAGCACCATTATTACGTATCATAAATATGAGTCCTGTGAATCATACATTTGGAAGTAGTCCTATAGAAATTTTTAACCTCCACATTATGTGCCTATAGAAAAGATGCATTTTGAACACATCAATATATATATATGAGATAGTACAGGCTCCCCACTGGCATTCACTTTCGGAACTATATGTGTTAAACTACATTTTCGACCAGTGCGTCAACATCAACAAATATGAATAATCCATATTTACAATATTATCAAAAACAAGCTCTTCCTGGAACTGGAAAATTTTGTGTTGGATCCCCGAATTGGACATGGTATTGGAAGTTTCCCTGGAGGATTATTTCGTTCTGTCATGCCATTAGTAAAACAAGGAGCTAAAAATTGTAGGAAAGGAGTTATTAAAATCTAGAGTAAACGTTATTACTGATGTCATCGTTGATAAACAACCTATTAACGAATCCTTTCATCAACGAATGGGTGAAGCGAGATCCGTATTGCAAGACAAAACCAAAAATAAACTGAAATCTATGCTAGGATATCAACGCAGAAAAAGAAGAATTACACATCATTCCAACTTTAACCCTACATCATTACACATCATCAAGCGCAAGAAGAAGGGAAAGAAGAAACGTACACAGAAAACAAAGAAAAATCACTCTTTTAAGAAGAGGAAGTTATCACTCGATATCTTTGATTAAATCATCACCATCATGGCTTTCTTATATCATCAATCCTGCGAGTGTGTAAAAAGTGATCTAGATATTGTTTTTCTACAAAACCAACGCAAACCAGTATATTGGATAATCATGTTGTTACATACAAACCAATCAGTTCACTAGCTGATAATGCTAATATAGAATTTGTCATCCCAATAACAAGTGATGAATACATAGATCTAGCACATACTCCTCTTTACATCGAAGCTCAAATGCCTGATGGATCAGCATTTGTTGAAAGTGATAAAGCTTTTGCACCTATTAATGACTTTTTAAATTCTATGTTTAGTGAAGTGGAAGTGTATTTAAATAACAAACTGATTTCATTTCCATCTCATAATCATCAATATCGATCATACATTGAAAAACTGTTAAATTATGATGATTCTGCTAAAAATACTCAACTTCAATGAACATTCTGGTTTCTGCTGGACATATGGATGCAAGATCTAGTGGCAATAGAGGATTTCAACAACGTTATGAATTAACAAAAAAGTGAAAAATTCGACATTCTTGGACATCTTCATTGTGAAATTTTTAATCAAGATAAATTTTTAATCCAAGGTGTAGAATTACATCTCAAGTTAACTACTGCAAAACCAAACTTTTGTCTCATCGCTAGTGATTCGTCCGTTGAGGCTAAAGAGAATATTTTAGACGCTGCTTTACATATTAAAAAGATTAATGTTAGTTTTACAATGAAACTAGCACATAACAAGCTTCTGTTATCAGCAACAGCCAAATATACTCTCACAAGAGTGCAAATGAAGTCATTCGTCATTCCAAAGAATCTTCAATCAAAAACAATTTATAATTTATTTATGGGAGTATTACCAACTCGAGTGATTATAGCGTTTACACAAAATGATGCCTATACAGCAACAATAACTTCAAATCCATTTCAATTCAAAATTTTGACATCAATTTCTTCTCTCTATACATTGATGGGAAACCTGTACCTTCAAAACCATTACAACCAAATTTTGAAAACAACCTCTATGTTTCCTCATATAATACCTTATTCTGCGATCAGGTATTCACTTTTCCAATCATGGCCACAATATTCCTCGCCTTGCCTTTCCTCGAGGATACACTATCTTTGTTTTCGACATTACTCAAGATGGTGAAGCCAGCGCTTTGCAGCATTGGAATCTAATCAAACATGTATGTGTTCGTCTCAAAGTTTATTTTAAGAATTCTCTACCAGCACCTGTCTCATGCATCACGTATGTCCAGTTCCAATCACTCTTAAAAGTGGATCATTAGAGGAACATCATCATGGATTTTTAAAGGTACGTTATTTAAATACCATACCATATATGTATTATCTGTCAGGAAAGTAAATGTACACCTATTTTCCGACTCTGGCATTCCTGCGCTCCATCCGTGGAGAGTATGAGAATTAAATCAATCAAATGTTTACTGAGGGGCAAAAAGAAAAGTTTAATCTGAATAAGACATTGCAGAGGAGCACAAGCTGTAAATACGAATAGTGCATAGTGTAAATAAAGGACGACACCGAAAGAGAAAGCCAGAAACAGCTGTTAAACTTAGAAAAAAGAGTAAAAATTGTCGAATTGGGAACATAAAATACAAATATAACAAATACGCCGACAACTAAACGTTCACCACGCCACGATCTTGGTGTAGTGGTTAAGGTGCTGGCTTACAAACGTAAAGGACGCGAGTTCGAATCCCCATCAAGGACGTTTTAAAAAAATTGTTAATAACACATACAGCTCATGAGAGATGGTAAAAGAGGTCTATTTAGTCTTTCGTAGTAATTTATTATTGGTAATATTTAGTACTGATAATACTTTTTGTCTTTGCGTATTGCTTTTATTCTCTTCTTAATTTTGAAAGAGAAGAATATCCGAACAAATGCCACCAAAGTTCCTCATATTTTGAATGTAAACGCCATTTTCAATTAGTAAAGAATAAAAATTGAACGTTCCTATGTAGCTGCAAAAAGTAAAAAGAAAAAAACATGGAAGTGGAGTGTTCGAATCCATACTCATGATTATTAAAAATACAATTTCTACATGCTTTACACCTCCCGACCACGTTTCTACGTTAGCAATTTAGAGGTTTATGTTTAGGTTAGGCTCGTCAATACGTTTTGGAAAGGGGCCCGGTTTAGCTCTGACGCACCACAGCTGCGAGCAGGGAGCCAAACACTTATTCTCTCTTCCTCTGTGTGTCTATTTATCTATCTATCTGTATATATATATATATATATATATATATATATATATATATATATATATATATAACGCCATTTGTGAATGCCATAAACACCCTAATTTTCAGCGGATTGAGACGAAACTTGGCACAAACATTAATTGTTGAAATATCTTGATGAGTTCGTTAATCAGAATAATCAGATGAAAATGTTCAAAATGGCGGCCCTTCAGACTCTTAAAAACTTGCAAGGGAACCAAATTTCGCCCATTAATAGGTATTCAGAAAGTTTGAATAACTTTTCCTCTTTTACTGAGATATTTGTGTGCAGGGACTCATTGCAATTTTGGACGCGATTAATCGCATAAAGAAGGTTCACGCCCTTTCGCTACGGTCAGGCTGTTTTTTTTTTGCAGGATTGGTTATTTTCGTATCGAAACAAGATGATTGTTAGTGATGATATGAATTTACACATTGAAAGTGAAGTAACTTGTGAAACGTGTTATTTGAAAGAATAATATAATAAACATGCTTTCAACTAACACAGAGAACTGTAAATCGTATATTTCGTGTTCGAGAACGTGAATGGCGAGGAGTGTTATTTCATTTGCTTTTTCGTTACAAATTGCATTGCAAATAAATGTAGGCAACATTAGTGGTAAGTAAAATATTATTATTATCATTATTATTATTAATATTATTATTATTAATAATAATAATAACAATAATAATAGGTGTTGCTTGTGGCAAGGCAATATCTTCCTTAATTCTTCTTCAAACGTAATAATTGTAACGCCGTATATCCCTTACAAACAAAAATTAGCAATTTATATCGAGAGAACGGGAAATTGTATAGTGATGGGAGCACCGTTGGACAGTATGCACTGATAGTAATCAGAAAAATAAGCGATTTCAATGCAAAATGAACGAAGAGTCATTGTCGTGGGTAGTCATGGAGCCACGGCAGAGCCCTCTTTAGGCAAAACGTCGATAACATATCGAGAGAACAGGAAGTGATAGTGAGGTGGGAACAACGTTGGACACTGTGGACCCATAAGGTGTATCGAAAAAAATATTGGGGGGGCGCCAACCAGCCTTACTTATTTCCACATAATAATATAAAATTATATTGTCGAAATACACACACGAGTTAGCTAGTAATATTTGATATTATTATTATTATTATTATTATCATTAATGTTATTATTATTATCATAGACAGCGTCTTCTCATTACGTGTGCATGTTTGACATGAAGCCAAAGAGAAGATCCATCATTCGTAGAAAGAATAAGAATAGTCAGTTACTTTAACTGTGAACGACAACGAATAATACGAAAAGAGTGATTAGCTGTACCGAAAAGAAACAATAGTTTCTCTCAAATGGATAAAAAACCAAGCCGAGATAGACTCGAGCTCGCATGGACGGCGTGAAAAGTCAGTGCTTTGTCCACTTTTTTTTTAACTGACTCACCGAACATGTTTCAGTATCTTACTTATTGCTAATTTTACTTGCTTCACTAGTTTAACTTGCTTTTCTTAATAACTTATAACGACAGAGACACGAACACAGAAACATAAAGAACAGTTAAAAATCATACGTAGATGATCTCCCGCCGGGAATGTAACCCGGGACACCAAAGACCAAAGTCGCACGTGCTAGCCACTAGACCAGAGGGGAGGGCACTGCTCACTCTCTGTGTCGTTAAAGATTAGGACCACTGTATTGCCAGCTAACACTTCTATGGGTTGTATACTATGATCACATGTTTCTTCTTTGCTGGAAGATTTAAACCTACATTCTATGTAATACATGAGGTATTTAGACCTACATGCTCTTCATATAATGTAATAAAAGGGTCATGCTGGGAATAAGAAAAAGAACATTCCTTGGACAAAACGGAAACATTGGCATCAGAAATATTTATCTACGAGGCATGCACAGTAGTATATTTCAGAATAGTTACTGTTTAGTTCAGTAAACGAAGAAAGGGGTGTAAAAAAGCAAATATGTCGCGTCAGAAGTCGGCCAGAGTTGACAGAGGCGGAAGCAGATGTGTAGTACTACAACAACTTGGTTAAATTGATAATTGGTTCTTTATTCTGTAGTAGATCGTATCACAACTTTACGGGAGAGCAGAGAAAGACTTACTAACGCTGTCATATAGTAAGCTTTAGTAACACGATCATATAGACACAAATGGATGTAACTGTGAGTACTACAACTTGAATTTAAAGAAAGCCGTTTAGATATTCAGTGGTTTACAGGGTTGTATAAGACACAAAAGGATAAGACACAATACAATTCTTCATACCTCAGCTTCCAGTAACTAGATACATGCAATTTCTGGTTAGATACTGAAACTGCTGTCGGATTTTAATACACGACGTATTGCAGGATACAAAATGCTTTGCATTACTTGTTTGCTTTAGACAGCTACTAGCTTAGTGTTCTTAAAAGTTGTGCATAAACTAGGGATAGCCAATTCCGGAATTATTACTTTCCGGACTCCCGAAAGTAAAACCGGACAAATTCCGGAATTCGGAAAATTCCCATTTTGGAATAATTCCGGAATTCGGAAAAAACCGGAATTTAGAAATTTCTGATTTCGTTAACATTTCGGAATTCGGAACAATCCGGATTTTTTCGAAATCCGGAATGTTTTCTCAATTCCGGAATTTTCCAAATTACGGATTCTTCCCGAGTTCCGGAATTTTTCTGAATTTGGGAGTTTAACAGAAATCCATAATTTTCCGAAATCCGGAAAGTAAAAGTTCCGCTTCCAAAAAATCAATTTATTTTGGTTAATATGAATCGTGGCGGAAATAAGTCTTTGCAAGCGGAGACAAAGAAACCTAACGTAACCAGACTAAAAACAAATCTTTTACCGCGTAGCGATCGCGGTTCAGTGGTCAAGGTGCTTGTGCGATAGCACATTTTTTTATTTTTGATGGCGATTGATCGGCGATAACATACGTTTTATTATATTCAGATATTTGAATACTAGGATGTTTCAATACTTGAACTATCAAATCTTCAGGAATAATAATAGTAATAATAATAAACTAATAATAATAATTATTATCTCATAGATGATTAAAAGCTAGGAGCTAATTATCTCTCGCTCAGGTCATACCATTACAACCAGAAACGTGACATTTGGAAAGAATATTTCAGTTTTTTTTAATGTTGCTCACGAGAAGGGGAGTTTCTCATCTCGTTTCTAAAACAAATAAAATAACATGAGAATTAACATTCTACATTCGAGACAGGTCAAGGCTAACTCAAAATTTTCGTCTCTCTTTGGAGATGAGAATCGAGACTAGAAGAAAAGTATCGTAAACATTTCCCGTCTTGTCTCGATTCTAGAAATAGCGTATGTCCATTCTTTAAGTAACAATTACTCTGTAGACTGAATCTCATAGTCTATTTCGTTACATTATATTTCAGAGCTCATTGAATTATGCTCTGTGTAGGTATTTTGTAGCAAAGCTTTATATTTACCTCTGCATATCCTAAAAAATAGTTTATTATATCCCTTACTGTTGCTTGAAATTCAGTTATATTTATTACAGTTATTTTCCTTAAAACATACAGTAGAATACTTTCTACATGAAACTTCAACGGAACGTAGTAGTTTAAAATGTTTGTAGTTGCAGAGGTGTGTCTTGAAGGTACGGAACCCTTTCCCCGAAATCTCAACTTTTAAGTAAGTTTTGCTAAATTTCAACGGCAAGTTTAAAACTTTTATTATTATTATTAATATTATTATTATTATTATTATTATTATTATATCAACACCGTGTATAATCTTTAAAAGATATACGGTTTGTATCTGAATAGTAAAAGCCAATTGATGTCGATCTCGGTCATCGAGAAGTCTTCAGGAGGCAAGGACATCGGTCACGTTCTGGGTTTGAGTTCCGATGGTGCAAGTATTCGGGCTTGAGCCAAAAATTGTTAAAAGTTATAGGCTTCAGCCAAACATGTTCAAAACAGCTGGGACCGGCTTTAGGCTTCTCAACGGCTCGAGCGGCTCAGCTTACAGCTCATTCACTATCGAACCGAACAGAGAAGTGATCCGAGCCAACAGGTCACCCAACCGAGCCGATTTGAGCCATCGGCTTAGTTCAGCTGAATCGAAACCTGCCGATGGACTAGTTTCAACTTAACTGTCTTAAACCGGTTCACATGAGCCGAGTAGGGGACCCATCCCAACCGAGTAAGCTCGAGCCATCGGCTCAATTGAGCTGAGTCGATGGCTCGTTCTAACTGAGCCGGCTCGGGTCATTGGCTCATCCCAACCGACCCGACTCGAGCTGTTCGCTCAGTTGATACGAGCCGAACCGGCTGATATCACTACCTGAGTTGGCCTTCAGCTTGGGCTCAAAAATTCGATAGCGCAGGTCTCAGCCTTGATTTTAAGAACTACAGTATATACTTATATTGGTGATTACGACATTTGAGACTGTCTCGTAAAAAAAAATCTTGTCTTCTCGTTATCTAGACGAGACGAGATACACTAAAATTGCCACACGAGATGCACTAAAATTACGAGACGAGACGTACCCCTGTAGTGAGCAACACTAAAAGTATTCCACATTACTGCTTACATTTCTCATGGCTTTCGCTTTCCAGTCTAATCAGGCCATTATTTCAAAACGAGTTAAAACGAACTGAACGAGCGAGCGAGCCATTATCAAACTCGACTCAACTCGAAACTTGCCCTCGAAAACAGCTTGACCTTGATCGCTACGCGGTAAACGATTCGTCTTTAGTCTGGTTACGTTAGGTTTCTTTGTCTCTGCTTGCAAACTTGTATGTTATATTTCTTCGATTAAAATGTCTTTCGTATTTCTTTTATAATGTCGGCAAAGTTTACATTTATAACTTGGTTTTTCTTAAACCGTTGGTTCACAAGTTTGTTTTCTCTCCACACGAAACCACAAATATGACAGATTGAATTCTCATACACCCCATTAATTTCAAAGCAGTCGCCATTACCTGGTCAAAGACTTATTTCCGCCACGATTCATATTAACCAAAATAAATTCATTTTTTGGAAGCGGATTTCGGAAAATTATGGAATTCAGTTAAACTCCATAATTCAGAAAAATTCCGGAACTCGGGAAGAATCCGTAATTTAGAAAATTCCGGACTTGAAAAAACTAAGAATTTCGAAAAAATCCGGATTGTACCGAATTCCGAAATGTTAACGAAATCAAAAATTTTTAAATTCCGGATTTTTCCGAATTCCAGAATTATTCCAAAATGGGAATTTTCCGAATTCCGGAATTTGTCCGGTTCTACCTTCGTGAGTCCGGAAAGTAATAATTCCGGAATTGGCTATCCCTAGTTTATACACAACCTTTCAGAACACTAAGCTAGTAGCTGTCTACAAACAAGTAATGAAAAGCATTTTGTATCCTGCAGTACGTCGTGTATTAAAATCCGACAGCAGTTTCAGTATCTAACCAGAAATTGCATGTATCTAGTTACTGGAAGCTGAGGTATGAAGAATTGTATTGTGTCTTACCTTTTTGTGTCTTATACAACCCTGCAAACCACTGAATATCTAAACTGCTTTCGTTAAATCCAAGTTGCAGTACTCACAGTTACATCCATGTGTGTCTATATGATCGTGTTACTAAAGCTTACTATATGACAGCGTTAGTAAGTCTTTCTCTGCTCTGCCGTAAAGTTGTGATACGATCTACTACAGAATAAAGAACCAATTATCAATTTAACCAAGTTGTTGTAGTACTACACATATGCTTCCGCCTCTGTCAACTCTGGCCGACTTCTGACGCGACATATTTGCTTTTTTACACCCCTTTCTTCGTTTACTGAACTAAACAGTAACTATTCTGAAATATACTACTGTGCATGCCTCGTAGATAAATATTTCTGATGCCAATGTTTCCGTTTTGTCCAAGGAATGTTCTTTTTCTTATTCCCAGCATGACCCTTTTATTACATTATATGAAGAGCATGTAGGTCTAAATACCTCATGTATTACATAGAATGTAGGTTTAAATCTTCCAGCAAAGAAGAAACATGTGATCATAGTATACAACCCATAGAAGTGTTAGCTGGCAATACAGTGGTCCTAATCTTTAACGACACAGAGAGTGAGCAGTGCCCTCCCCTCTGGTCTAGTGGCTAGCACGTTCGACTTTGGTCTTTGGTGTCCCGGGTTCGATTCCCGGCGGGAGATCATCTATAGGTGTCGGTGTCTCTGGTGTTTCTGTCGTTATAAGTTATTAGAAAAAGCAAGTTAAACGAGTGAAGCAAGTAAAATTAGCAATAAGTAAGGTACTGAAACACGTTCGGTGAGTCAGTTAAAAAAAAAAGTGGACAAAGCACTGACTTTTCACGCCGTCCATGCGAGTTCGAATCTATCTCGGCTTGTTTTTTTTATCCATTTGAGAGGAAGTATTGTTTCTTTTCAGTACAGCTAATCACTCTTTTCGTATTTTTCATTGTCGTTCACAGTTAAAGTAACTGACTATTCTTATTCTTTCTACGAATGATGGATCTTCTCTTTGGCTTCATGTCAAACATGCACACGTAATGAGAAGACGCTGTCGATAATAATAATAATAATAATAATAATAATAATAATAATAATAATAATAATAATAATAATAATATCAAATATTACTAGCTAGCTCGTGTGTGTATTTCGACAATATAATTTTATATTATTATGTGGAAATAAGTAGGGCTGGATGGCGCCCTCCCCCCACTATTTTCTCGATTCGCCTTATAGGTCCACAGTGTATAACGTTCCCATCTCACTATCACTTCCTGTTCTCTCGATATGTTATCGACGTTTTGCCTAAAGAGGGCTCTGCCGTGGCTCCATGACTACCCATGACAATGACTCTTCGTTCATTTTGCATTGAAATCGCTTATTTTTCTGATTACTATCAGTGCATACTGTCCAACGTTGCTCCCATCACTATACAATTTCCCGTTCTCTCGATATAAATTGTTAATTTTTGTTTGTAAGAGATATACGGCGTTACAATTGTTACGTTTGAAGAAGAATTAAAAAAAGATATTGCCTTGCCACAAGCAACACCTACTATTATTATTATTATTATTATCATTATTATTATTTTTATTATTATTAATATTAATAATAATAATGATAATAATAATATTTTACTTACCACTAATGTTGCCTACATTTATTTGCAATGCAATTTGTAACTAAAAAGAAAATGAAATAACACTCCTCGCCATTCACGCTCCCGAACTCAAAATATATGATTTACAGTTCTCTAAGTTAGGAGAATGCACGTTTATTATATTATTCTTTCAAATAACACGTTTCACAAGTTACTTCACTCTCAATGTGTAATTTCATATCATCACTAACAGTCATCTTGTTCCGACACGAAAATAACCCCCTCCTGCAAAAAAAAGCCTGACCGTAGCGAAAGGGGATGTACTTTCTTTATGCGATTAATCGGGTCCAAATTTTCAATAAGTCCCTGCACACAAATATCTCAGTAAAAGAGGAAAAGTTATTCAAACTTTCTGAATACCTATTTATGGGCGAAATTTGGTTCCCTTGCAAGTTTTTAAGAGTCTGAAGGGCCGCCATTTTGAACATTTTCATCTGATTATTCTGGTTAACGAACTCATCAAGATATTTCAACAATTAATGTTTGTGCCAAGTTTCGTCTCAATCCGCTGAAAATTAGGGTGGTTATGGCATTCACAAATGGCGTTATATATATATATATACACACACATATATATATATATATGTATGTATACAGATAGATAGATAAATAGACACACAGAGGAAGAGAGAATAAGTGTTTGGCTCCCTGCTCGCACCTGTGGTGCGTCAGAGCTAAACCGGGCCCCTTTGCAAAACGTATTGACCAGCCTAACCTAAACACAAACCTGTAAATTGCTAACGTAGAAACGTGGTCGGGAGGTGTAAAGCATGTAGAAATTGTATTTTTAATAACCATGAGTATTGATTCGAACACTCCACTTCCATGTTTTTCTTTTTATTTCTTGCAGCTACATCGGAACTTTCAATTTTTATTCTTTACTAATTGAAAATGGCGTTTACATTCAAAATATGAGGAACTTTGGTGGCATTTGTTCGGATATTCTTCTCTTTCAAAATTAAGAAGAGAATAAAAGCAATACTTGAAGACAAAAAGTATTATCAGTACTAAACATTACCAATAATAAATTACTACGAAAGACTAAATAGACCTCTTTT
Organism: Thermobia domestica; assembly: GCF_964235325.1. Lineage (NCBI taxonomy): Eukaryota > Metazoa > Arthropoda > Insecta > Zygentoma > Lepismatidae > Thermobia > Thermobia domestica. The sequence continues at coordinate 106,490,937 of NC_137457.1, forward strand.
ACCATCTCTCATGAGCTGTATGTATTAACAAAATTTTTTAAAAACGTCCTTGATGGGGATTCGAACTCGCGTCCTTTACGTTTGTAAGCCAGCACCTTAACTACTACACCAAGATCATGGCGTGGTGAACGTTTAGTTGTCGGCGTATTTGTTGTATTTGTATTTTATGTTCCCACTTCGACAATTTTTACTCTTTTTTTCTAAGTTTAACAGCTGTTTCTGGCTTTCTCTTTCGGTGTCGTCCTTTATTTACACTATGCACTATTAGTATTTAGAGCTTGTGCTCCTCTGCAATGTCTTATTCAGATTAAACTTTTCTTTTTGCCCCTCAGTAAACATTTGATTGATTTAATTCTCATACTCTCCACAGATGGATCGCAGGAATGCCAGACTCGAAAAATATTTGTACATTTACTTTCCTGACAGATAATACATGTCTGCATTTTTATACATGATTTCCTCTACACTAGATTTATTGAATGCTTTGCAAACAAATTCTTTATTTCACAATCATTTCGTTGGCGTTGTGCAATTACCAACACATGTTCCACTACCTGCAGCTATCATCATAAATACAGATCCCTCGAACAAACTTGGCACATACTGAATTTCCGAAATATTCATACTGATGGACGTGCCCACACTACGACAGATTTGGATTTCCTGCATATGCATTGCATACTATTCAATTTCTACCTAGAAATGCCATTTCTTATACATTTAATAATAAACAAATTCAAAGTGTGAAATCGTCTCTATGTGGACATTATTCATATCTTTTCCTTTGCTTCAAAGCTAAAGGAAAGTCCTTAAATGAATGTCATTACACTTTCTCCTCAACTCCAGAAAAAAATATCTCCGCTTGCTGTATTTACTTTTACAGGTAACCATTTCTCCTGCATACATATCATCATGACTTCATTCTTCTTCTTCGTTTGGTTTGATTACTTTTTTCATTATAGATAAAATTCTAGCTATTATTATTGCAGATAGTCATTTCTTCTTCTTCTTTGTAATGTGTTTGTATATATTATCATTTGTTATTTTATTTGTTCCTGATTATAGATAAAATAAATTTTAAGTTATTTTTCCATTTTTTCATTTCAGAGAATAAAAGATCGTCATCGTTTTTATGGACTTCATCATTGAACAGTATGACTTCTATCTACTTTTCATCACCATCACCAACAACAGTAGTATCATCTGTGAAGTTATCATTAATTCAATAGTGAACTTTGTATGTGCAAAGCAACACAGCTATGTACGTGTGTATGGTCAGCACTATTGAACAGTATATGGCAACTGTGAAGTTATCATCAACTGAACAACGAAGAAAAATCTAACGTACTCTCTTTTTAAAATGTACTATACATTGTATTCTTTTTCTCTTTGAAAGCAAATGTTTTATTTCTTTTTCCCTATTTCCTAATAAAAAATAAAAATGTTTTATGGTCAATTATGTAATTAAATTTTCATATCATTAAACATATTTTAACTCATTGAATTAAAGAATTTCATACTGTTCTTTTTAAAAAATAATCTAAAACGTATTTTTAATTCAATGATGTAATCACATAACTAAATAATAATAACATAATAATGAATTCAAATACTTAATCAGTTATTCTTTCGTAAATTAAACCAAGTATATGAATTCAATATTATAATGATATTACTTTTGTTTTTAAAAAATTAATATTAATTATTTTAGCATCTTTTTTTAAATAAAAAAGTCCTATCATATTTAACACAAAGTTGTATAATAATAATAATAATAATTTCAAACACTAACTTTTTTAACATTGAATTCATCATCATTATTATTATTATTATTATTATTATTATTAATATTAATATTATTATTATTATATATGTCAGTAATAGTATACGACGAAAAAATGTTAGAATTTTTTCTTATCATAAAAAAATAAAAATCCTATCGTATTGAGGTGTATGAATCGAACATAAAACACACACACAAATAAAACATTTCACTTTCACTATGTATATATTTTACATTTGATATTACGGTATTTAGTGTACATGAAAAAAACAAATGAATTTTCGTCTTCATGAAGAGACGTTCACTTTATTGATACCCTCTGAAAGTTGAGTAGCGCTTTCCCCTCACCATGGCTGTTTCTGTACACTATCAAATACATAGCCATAATTGAATCTATGAGTTTTTGTTTGCAAAATACTTTCATTTCTAGTTTTAATCTTTCTCCATCAATGTTCACATCACTGTTCTTATCAATAGAGACACTTGGAAAACTTATGTTCATACCATTAATAATACTCTGTTCATCTACACAGGTATGGATTCCGGCAAGCCCTCTGCATGTAAGACACTGCGATTGTACATGATTACGAATAGTATCTGTATACAAGTCAAAATATTCACGTAGCACAACACTTCAAACTTTACTGTTTTTCACAGCTTGTTCAATACACCGTAATATTTCCAAGAAATAAAGCTAATCATTTGAAGTTAAGTACACAGTGTTTCGAGGAGCATGAAGTGTTCCTTTCTTCTCTAACATCAATAATTTTTCACCCAATAATTTTCGCACCACGAGTTCGTTTTTTCGACCAAGAGATTTTATAAATGTAACTTCCACTTGATAATTTTAGTAGTCCGTAACAAATGGGGTCAAATGTACAAGTTTCTCCCACTCTGCCAAATGTAACTCCACTCCAAACACAAGTCCTTTACCAACACGAATCACTGCTATAAATGTATCACTATCCAGACTAATACAAATTAATTTCGTTTTCATTTAATTAAGTCCATATTCAACATTTAACAAGTACTCCTTCTTGGTATCTATAGTTCATGCACAAGCACTCAAAGACATGTTACTCCAGTAGCTGGTCAACACAGAATAACGACACTATGCATACAGATGCCTATGTATGCATAAAGAGGAGAGGCGAATAGGAAAATTCATGTTTCATCTTATTTGTACATGTAACCATACCCCTACGATGAGTAAACTCGTTCACTAAATTCAAGATTGTGCATGTTACGCCCAGATACATTAATCTTCATTCCTTTATATATTAAACGGACATTCCTACTTTGTAAATACGTTAATAATGCACCATTATCTGCTTCCAATTTTTCAGTACAATGTCCTGGTAAAATCACTTTTTCGCCTTCTTCAAATGTCACACATGCCTTCCTACCATATACCGTTGTAATTATTTCACAGTTTACAATACGAAATGGTACTCCCATCTACAAATATCGCATTTTTGTAAGGGGTACCATTGATGGCTTATTAAGCTTATCTAATAAACTCATTCACGATGACATCTTTAAATTTTGACGTTTCTTCCTTTGCAACAGCTGCAAACAGAATGATCTACACAAGCACATATGTTCCGCTTACGCTCTTCGCAGGAGGGGGGTTTGAGATTTAAATTATTAACCAATACATGACAAGAACACGAAAAAGACATGTTTCAGCGTGTTTCTACATCTGGTAGGCGTCCAAGAGTATACTTCTTTGGGTTACACCGGTTTAAGCCCCGTGTGAACGTTTCCACTGCCAAAATTTTCCCACGCTTATGAACAAGAGACATCTACTAGGTTTGAGTTAGCCAAAGAAAGAAAAATTTTAAGTGATACACATACCTTCCACAAATGACAGTTAGGAAATTCTGAAGAACCTGTTATTGTCTCCAGCCTATTCCGTTGTTTCGCCTTGACTCTCAGAGCTGATTCAGATTAATTTGGAAGAGTTACCTCCAGGACGTCGGTCATGAATTGAATATGTTATAGTAATACACATACATAATATATATTATTTTATATTAACTTTAAATTTCACAAGTTACAAGTAGATTTATCATTCATTCACACACACACACACACACACACACACACACATATATATATATATATATATATATATATATATATATATATATATATATATATATATATATATATATACATCGGACAACCTGTTGGTACATGTAAATAGTTATGATTTACTTGGAACGGAACTACCACCTAGCTACAGTTTTATAACATTTATTACACATATTAATAGTAGTTGCATGGTAATAGTACATAGAATGTTAAATTTATCTCAATTAAAATTCGAAGGTGGAAAGAACAAAATATAGATTAAACATTCTTAATATTAAATTTATCTTGCATATTAACAGTTTTTTTTAATTGTCAAACTAGATCTTTTCTCGTCGTTTCAGATAGCTTTATTTTACGTGTCTGTATTTAACCTGTTTGGCGTCAATGCACGCAGTCCATCTTTATTTTAGTATACACATGACGTGATACTTTTTTATTCGTGACTAACATATATTTTTTCTTTATAGTTATTCATATTTCAGTCTATACAATTACATATATATCTATCTATATCCGTTCGTAAAATAAGAAACTAAACTTAAATTTATTTCATTACATGCAATTCAACTAAATCACTAATCTAATTATTTAGTTTACTTCGTCAAATAGATATCACTCAAGTCTCACATTGCAGTGACATTTATACAATTTAGGGAAAAGAAAATTTCACGAATTCGTAGGATCTTCGTTATAAGAGTTGAATGATACTTGATATGGTATTACTGACATTACTAATCACTTTTGCACTAAGATTACGGTGAAATAGATAGAATACTGTTTGGGTTTTGAAGATTTGCATATGACAAGGAAATTCATATACGACTATTTGGTAAGGTTCCATGTACACGGGATTGGTGATATATTTGATGGCTGTTGCAAGTTACGAAAACCAGACCTTTGAATGCAGCATGCGATTAATGAGATAATATTGAGGTGTTAATATATGCCAATAAGTAATATGGTGACGAATTCAACTTAGAAAAATGACGGAGGAAAAATCTCAAAGAGTAAAAAGTTATATCGCGAGTCGGAGGTTGGACACTTACACGTGAACTGAATTATAATTGCAAATCAGTTTTACCGTTCTGTAGTTGATCTTTAAATATACAATAGTATTTACTTGTAAAACAGCACTCACATTGGCAGACCGGGTAGGCAGTTAACACATACAAATATTTACCTATCAAGTCTACTTGTGTTACTATAATGTGTAAACGAGGGAAAATTGTATAAACGTTTACGAGATGTTAACTGCTCTGGCACTACGATTCCTTTAAGACACTTCTTTGGCACATTTTAAATAATTACGATTAACCAATAGGTTACAAACTACAAAAATTGTTCTTCATTTGTACACAACACTCCTTTTCATACGAAATTTTGATGTAGGAGTGGTAAGCTCTAACATTTGTTACCATACATAAACAGCCACGATCTTAACTGCTGACAAAAGAATAAACTGGACTCACATATATATTTAAGTGTCCTATCATTTATTTACGCTCACTATATTATCTATGCATATATTATTATTACTCACTTACATTAATTCACATTACATATCGTAGATTCATTTTAAGACACCCGATTCTTTAAATACGCTCAAAACTTGTATGGAGCACTCACATTCTGTACATTAGAACCTATACGCCAAAGACTCAAATCTTCCAATATGAGCAACACCCTACATTTACATTTCGCAGCATAATGACCTATGTACACAAATAAAATTCAGTATTATTTAATTTAGTCACATTTATCCGAAATCAACAATGGGGTTTTTTGTAGAAAGCAAAGAAAGGAAAACTTTAAAGCTAGGATCTAACGATGGAGTAGCGTTCTGTATAATGTCTTGTAGTTAAACATGAAAGTAAAGTTTTATTTCATCTATTCTTGAATTATTTAACAACAGAACGTAAAATTCTCGTTAACATAGGTAACCAGTAATGTACTATATCGATTTAGCTACTCACATGAACAATGGATATCATATACTTCCAGATAATCCTAAAAGGCGTAGTTTTAAGATCATGTAAAACATTAACAATTCTTGATAAGAAAACACTAGCTACGAGCGATTGTTTACTCGACGTTAGATGGCTCTCTAAAGTGGAAATAATCTTTGTATTGGGAAATCATGCTTTGCACTCTATCAAAAGCTAACTACATGTTATAAATTATGAAATAACGGTGCAGAATCAAGATAGATCTAAATTATGGAGGAATTTCTTGTTAGCTTAGGCTTGAAGAAATTAAAAAAACAATACACTATCCTTTAATAAGTTAATAACACGCTCGCACATACATCAATACACACATACATGCTACATCACAAGCTAAAACTGCACATATAACACATATTACTTCACAAAATCATCTATCACATATGTACACTAAACAATTTACCATAAATCACCACAATTTTAATTGGCTGCCATGCCAATAAAAGGAGGCGGATAGTTAGAGCCAGGTGACCATTGCACCATAACTAACACATTTTCTCAATTATAATATTATTTTTAATGAACGCGGACTGACTTATTAAAGGAGATCAAGGAAATCCCTTTCTCAAAGAGGAAGGAACCTTCACGAATTTATTCAACCCATACTACACTGGAAGCCGGATGAAATCAGGAGTAAAATAGAAGTCCCTGTTAGAGTCTATTCTAACATTTTAAAACTTAACTCGACTGCTACCAAGCAGTGTTTAGCGCCATGTCTAATAAGAAAATAAACAAACTACATACACAAAACGGTATATAGAAAGGCTATAGCAAACTAACTGAATTTGGGAGGGTAAAGGGAATATTTTAAAAGCTTACAAATGACCAAATTATAGTTTGAAGAACTCACACAATTCAAAAATTAAACCACTGGCACTTTACATCTGTCCATGAAATCAAATATGTCAATCTTCACATGCAACTTCACTTTTATATTATATCCTTATATTTCCGATGCAATTTCAATATATTAGAACTCCAATAGACTTCCAATCTCTTTATCTAGCTATTTATGTGATTATTACCTGCTTCCTGTACATTCATCCTCCAAAATTTGTCATCCTTTATGGAGGCGATGTAAAAACTGTTTATGATATGCAGTATAGACTACAAAGAATGAGGTAAAGACGTACCAGAACAATGAGGTGCAATATAGATCCCAATCACGGCTCAGAAAATTTCGCGGCGGAAAATGTAAAACTAATGAAAAATAGTGAAACCTGAATCAAACCGCAACTATGCAGAATATGGGTGTCTCATCGGGACGAAGTGGTCTGAATTATCCTACGAACTATTGTTTTGGCGGAAACAATCAGAAAATTCTATCCAATTGCTAACCTATGAATTACATCGAAATAAGGACGTAATTTTTTATAATCATCCAAAGAAATGCCCATACACAAACATTTACGAAGAAAATAATATATGAATAAAATAAATTTTCTGAAAATATAGATTCCTTAATTGTTCTGAATGTTCGAGACTAATTTTTATTTACACAAAAACGAAAACAGATTTAGTAAGTACTCTTACAATTATGCGGTATAACCTGATAATAAACAACACGGCTGAATACGGGTAAAAATTATTAGGACCATACAAAAATATATACCATCTCAACTGTGACTGAAGGTTACAGTATGTTTGAAACAATTTGTTTATTGCGTCAACTCCCTCTTCGTTTGGTTTTAAAATTATACGATTTTCTCTTGGAATACTCTTCGTCAACCCTTTGTCATTTTGCGCGGTGCTGAGCAAAATGACATTGTCTTTTGTCTCGGCACGTAGCTTACTAGAATCACATCCTGAATATCTTGATTGCAGAAATTGACTATAAAAATAATTTAGTATATTTATCCAACACCCTGTATATATATATGCATTTAACTATTTATCATATTTTTTTAAAAAAATCTTTAAAAACATCATTTATTTACATTCATTTTTGTTCTTTAAAAATACTTGTCGAGAGTTCTCATAAAAGTATCGGCTCCTGCCATCTGTTGAATTATATACATAACTACATGTAACTGTCTAGCACTATCTGTGCTCTGAAATACACATACATATACTTATTTGTTCTCGTTCTCGGAAACTTTCCGTTGCTTTTAGTAGCAAAGTCCAAAACAGTGTTTGTTATCTCTGCACTTTTTTCACTAGTATCAGTGTCCACATCACTGATGTTTTCAATGAATATAACACACTTTATTATACACTATTTATCTTGTTATAGTACACTAATATATTCATAAACAACGTCTCTTCTCGTTGCATGATTTTTACAACACAAAATAAAATTAGAAAAATATTAATCACTTCACTATTAGTAAGTTTCCTATCCGTAGAGTTAGCAACTCTGCGTCACTTCCTTCCGTAGATTGATGTCTCAGCAAAGTTTTTGGCAATGACATTGAGAAAAGTTCCACGTATCATCCTATTTGCCGCGTCGCTTCGATAGTTACAGTTGACTATGACGACGTGTCCGCAATTTTCGTTAAAATTTGGACAATTGTTCACAGGATTACCACATCACATGGTCTTACGTAAAATTTTTCACTTTTCGAGTTCGTGGATAAATGTGTATCCGTGTTTTCCGTCTCGAAATTGGATAATTCCGTGATTTTTAGTGCATCCCTCTTAGTTTTGGTGGTGTGGAACCTCTCGTGTATACCAACAGTGTCTGAGTTATTTTGTGATACCTCTGTATGCTTGTGATAGTGATCTGCATTATTTTCTGTGCAAACAGTGTGCTTTTCAGTGTGATTTTTATCTACTACTGCATATATTGGAAATAATCCATAGTTCTCTATGTTACTAATATCGTCATATACCTTATTTTTATTTTCTACACCTCCTTTCTGTTCTTTATTTCTACTAAATTTACGTAATTTAATAACTACATATATTATAACTACAAACGTCGCTAGTACTAATACTGTTAAAGATGTTAGTACCATAAACTTCTTCTCCATATTGCCTGTAAATATAAATAACTAGTTGTGAAATCCCGTTTTTATTTATCTTAAAACTAATATTGCTAAATCTCGGTCTATGATTCTCTTCTGTAAAAATATTACATACTTTACCCATAGGCATAGTTTCAATGTTCAAAAATCGTTCATTATTCTCTATAAAATGCATAATCGATGCATATTCTAAATAATGACTAGTGTTCTAATAGTTATGTAACCTATTCGGATACAAAAATGCTATCCTCGTTACATTTTAATTCGTTTGACGCCGTCTTCCTCATTTTTTTCTTTTTTTTTAAGTCGTAAAGTCCTACATTTTCATGCATATTTATGTTCTTAAATACACTTTACTGCTAGTTTTACTGTTATCTGCAAGTACTATTATCTTTATTGATGTTTATTCTATCATTCTTTAACATTACAACGTTCTATGTAGTTAGAAATCATTCATAAAGCATCAAAAATCATCGTGAATGAGAGTAACTTGTCATCAGTAGGTGTGGCCTTTTGATATACGGCGGCCATGTTCTTAGAAGCTCCGCCCCTAGCAACCAATTCATCTCTTAAGCGAGAGTAGCGATCCCAGTCGCACAGCAAGTAGTAACTTTTAGTGAACTGAAATGCCACAAACTGAATGTTGTATCCACATGAATATTGAAGTTATTCATGAACTGAATACTTTATCTTATTATTATACAATTAATCCATATGTCAATTGATCATTCTATAATAATAATAAATCAATAATTTTACTATCATTTTTTAAAAAAACTTGAATTTAGAAAATGAATTTTGACAAAAATAACGTGTTTACATACAACTTAATGATAATTATAGACATGATGCATTATGACTGCATTCTATTTTGACTATTCTCGTCTATTATCTATTATTTTTCTTACTTTTCTATTCAAACTATTTACTTCCTTTAACGACTTTTTCATACTTTTTACGACTTCTCTTCTTGATTCGTAAGCTTACTGAACTAGTTTATATCACTAGCATCTACATTATCTATTATTTATCTATTTGTCTGGCTTTACTAATAGACAATTCTTTCTAATTTTTCTCTTTTCGCTTTTGCTTTCCATAGCTTTGAGCTACTGATTTCACTAATATTATGTTGTTATCTAACCTAGCTATTATCTATTTAAATGCTTGTATCTATTTTCATCTATGATGATCTATTAACTATGCTTATTACCTATTGCTTTCTTTTTCTACCAAAACAAAGAGTTTTGCCGTATTAGTACTGCGTAACCCTTTTTATTCAACAACTTATACGTTTCACCAAATCAAATAGAGCAATCCTAGTTTTGTCTAGGATGACATAACCTAGGTTTTTCAACTCGCAACTACCTCATGCTGTAGGTACGTATTACCAATTGTTTTCATGTGCTAATTACATATTCCTTTTCAGGTTTTTATTGCAACTTAGATTCTTTAAAAAAATTCCGTTCATCTTCATATTCAAAAATGTAAAACTTTTTTTTTCATAACCCAAGGCACATACAATATTGCTTTACATATTATGCTTACTTCATTAATACTTATTGATGATTATTATTATTATGATTGTTATTATTATGATGATGATTATTATTATTATTAGTAGTAGTAGTAGTAGTAGTAGTAGTATTATTATTATTATTAGTAGTAGTAGTATTTGAAAAATGAAAATCTTGAACATGATGTTAACTGCAAACAATTAAAACTTAGAATCACTACCTGAATTTACTTTATTTAATTTAATTATTTTCTAATCTTTTATTTAGTTAATAGTTATGTTTTTATTTATTTAACTTACGTTGTATGTGTAATTTGTATTATTCAACAATTTAAACAAATTTACTACATTTCTCTAATTTAGAAAAAATCTCTATTTTCCTAATCACTTCTAAATTCTGTAAACAATATATCTTTACCAGTTAAGGGATTTTTTAGATGGAAATCAAAATTTCCTTTGATTTCGGGACACGGACTTTTGTTGATAAACAGCGGTCCATCTCGCTGTTTCACTGATGAAAACATTTTGTCTACAGATCCCTAACAAATAAACACAAACTTACATACTTAAATTTATTCGTGTTTTGTCGTTGCAAAAAAAAAACTTTCTGTGATTTAGTCATTGAGTCTTAAAACCTCTTGGTTTTCTACACGCGTTGTTTTTTTCTTTTTTCTTTTAGACATCGCTGTCTAAATCCGAATCATCATCTTGCCTATCCGAATCTTCATCATTCGCGCTAATAAATGGTTTTAAACGTTTTATATCAATCGTACCAATCTTCTCTTGTCCTTTCTTCGTCTCATATTTCACTTTATATGAATTGTTATTCATTTTTTGCAGTATAACTCCACGAGTGTTGAATCGTTTCCCAAAACAAGCTGGAATACCTGCTCTCGGCATTTCACGTATCCAAACTTTTTGACCAATGTCAAAGTTAGGTTGAGAAAACTTTTTCTCGATCTGCTTCTTTTGAGACTTAAACCGTTTTTGCAATACCTTCCTTGTTTCTTTTACAGTTCTTTTTCGCTCCTCATTTTCTACATACTCACAAGGAATTTCCAGATCTTGTTCCAAGAACGTTCTGGGTTCACGCCCTGTAAGCAAATAATATGGCGAGTCTTTCGTTCCGTCATGAATCTGCGTATTCATGGTAAAAACAATGCAAGGTAAGATTTCGTCCCAATTTGTGAATCCACGGTCTATGTAGTGCTTCATGACCTGCTGTATAGATCCTATGGCTCTTTCATATGTTCCGATATTATAGTGGGCATTCGTGTTAGCAAAGTTTAACCTCATACCAAAACGCTCTGCCTTCTCTTCCATTACTCGGCTTCGATGTGTACTATGCCGGTCCATGGCTAGAATCTCAGGAATACCATGCTTTGTAATCAGCTCTTCAAAAATTACTTCTGCTATAATCTCTGAAGTTATAGCAGGAACTGCTTTTGCAATCACATAACGTGTAGCACTATCTACGAATACAATTACATATTTATTCCGATGATTTTTAGATCTTTTAAATGGCCCAATCTCATCCATAGTCACATGCTGGAATGGCATATAACTCGGGTACGTCTGTGGATGCAATGGTGTCCTACCAGCTTTACGCTTCTGAATCTGACAACTGATACACTGGCTGACTTTCTCCTGGAAAAACTTTTTCATATTCGGGAAATAAACAGATTTTAATGCCCGATTATAACACTTCGTATAGGAGTAGTGTCCTCCTCCATAAATCGAACAATGCAAGTTTTTAAATACTTGTTCTCTTAAAGAAAAAGGAATGCATAATAGAAATTTCTTTCCATTTGCCATCTTTTGTGTTCTGAAAAGTTTTCCGTCTTTTACTTCATACCATCGTGCCTGTTTCTCAGATTTCTCGTCTGCTACTTCTGGATGTTCAATAGCCTTCATAATTGGTCCGAAGAACGAATCTTTCCTCTGCAATTCAGCTACGTCTACGTCTTCATCGAAAGTGATGTTGACTTCGAGATCTTCTGTCTTTACTGGTAACGCATCCAAATCAATGTCTTCATCGGTGGGTTGAATATCGGTGTTTCTTGACAATACATCGCTCGGATTCTTCTCACCTGGACAATGCACCGGCGTATACTGGTATTGTGCCATTTCTAAACTGTACCTTAACAATTTCGGTGATAATTTTGGCGTTGTTTGTAAATATTTACATCTACAATCAGTGTTCAACTCGAACTCTTTGTATACAAATAGTAGTTGAATGCTTTAAAGGCACTCACCACGGCCAAAATTTCCAACTCTACTATGTGTCTTCTAGCTTCATTTGGTCTTAACACCCTACTATAATATGCAATTGGGGTCCATTCTCCATTTACTTGCTTTTGCATGAGTACAGCTCCAATCGACTTCGTCGACGCATCGGTATACACTCTCGTCTCTAGATTCTCTCTGAATGGTGCTAATAAAGGTGCATTCATCAATGCATCTTTTAATTTTTCGAGCTAACTTGATGTTCCTCGGTCCATACGAATTTGTGGTTTTTCCTCAACAACTGTTGAAAATTGGCTGACATTTCTGCGTAGTTTTTTACAAAACTTTCGTAGTTCGTCAACCCAAGGAATGACTTAAGTTCTTTTGCGCTTGTGGGTGGCTTACAAGCTTTTATTGCCTGAATCACTTTCGGGCTTATTTCATATCCGGCCTCGCTTACAATGTGACCTAATGCCATCACTTTCTCTTCCATAAAGTGACACTTTTCTACCGACAACTTTAAGCCATACTTTCTTAGTCTTTGAAAAACTGAATGTAATACCGACACCATCTTTTCCTGATTGTTTACGTAAAGGAATACGTCGTCCATGTAATATGACACCGCTTCCGGATGAACGTTGGCTAATGTCATATCCATGATTTTCGTATATATGGCGGGCGACTGAATGTAACCCATGGGTAATTTAGAATATTGGTAAGCACCGACGCCAGGAATGTTAAACGCCGTGTACTTTCTTGATTCCTTCGAAATTCATACAGTGTGATAAGCACTTTTAATGTCAAGCAAGCTAAAGAATTTGTGACCCCCCATACATGTTAGAATCTGATGTATAGGCGGCAACGCCACAGAATGGAATTTTACGTGTTTATTCAGCAGTCTACAATCGAGACAGGTCTTTATCGATCCATTAGGCTTTTTGACGAATAACATGGGTGAATTGTAAGAGCTATTACTCTCCTCGATAATGTTCTGTTCGAGCAGGATGTTTATCTGCTCTTTTACCTTGTCTTTCATGGCAATTGGTATCGGATACTGTTGCCTTCTGAAAGGAACTTCCGTTTCCAATTCTATCTTATGTTCTACGCCTTCAACTCTACCTAACTCATTTTCTCTCCATGCAAAAACATCTGCCTGGTCATAACATAACTTTTCCAATTTCTTTCTAATTTCAGGTTGAGTTTTCTCGCCAAATTTTAACCTTGTTTTATCATAATTTTCCCTTGCATCTAACACCTCTTCAATTTCATCATCTGTTAATCCTTCCTGTCTTAATTCCGACTCACTAATACATCCTTCTGCATCACCAACTTTCAAATTCCTTGTTAACATGATTGTCTTATTTGATGGATTAATTATTTCTAGACTCCGATTTTCTTTTGACAATGTCACTCTAGGTATAAATACATTGTACTGTGTTTCTAATAACTTGTCAGGTTCTAATAAGAACTCATTGTTTGCCCAAGAGTTAACTAGGTTGACTTCAACAGTCGTCCTAGTTCTTGGTAACAACTTCACTTTATGTCCAAGGACCCATTTCGGTTTCAAACTTGTCTTTATACTAATTGCAATATTATCGGGCACTGTTCTCGTTTCCTGATCATTTCTACAATGTCTAGTCGGTCTCCCAAACCTTTGAACAATGATTTTGCCAGTTCCGTAGTCTATTCGACAATTCTGTGTCTGCAAGAAATCATTCCCGATTAACATTTGATATGGGAAATCTTTTATTATCCTAAATTCTTGGTGAAAAGTTTGATTTGAAATTTTAAACTTAAGTACTGCTAATTTATTAATTACAAGTGTATTTTGAGTAATACCCTTAATCTTTGTTTCTCGTGGAATAATTCTCGCACTTGGTGGCACTAATTTCTCATTAATAATCGAAATTTGTGACCCACTGTGAAGTAAAGCTTTTATTTGTCTATTTTCGATCTCTAATGTTAAATATACCATATTGTTTTCCAAATTTACTGAGGCAATTATTTCTCTTTTTCTTACGTTTCTGTTCCCTGTAAATGCGCCTCGCCCATTTACAGATATGGTCAGTTTAAATGATAAGGAGCTGCGGTTTGGTAGTAAGTAGTACCATTCACTTGTGCTGGTACCACTTGCACAAATCTCTGCTGATTCTGATTATCAAAATTATAGGATGGTGACAACAAGAATTCTGAGAATTTCCTTGCCAGTTTCCCTGTTGACCACGTCCTCGATTATTTCTCCAATAACCACCTCGATTACCACGCTTGTTGTGAAAACCATTATTTCCTCTATTACTGTTTTGACCTCTGTTATTATTATACCAATTCTTATTCTTATTTCCACGGTAATTATTTCGGTTATTACCTCTATACTGCCTATTATTTCTATAATTTTGATTTTTTCCTTGTTTTCTACTGTTATTTTCGTGTTTCTCTTCTTCTTGCGTTTTCGCTGATAATGCAAGTTGCAATTTGTCAATCTTTTTCTCTAACTCCGCGATCTGTGTTAGACTCTGCGGCTCTTGTTTGATTTTATGCTCTTCCTTATTTTTCCTTACAACTACGTGATCCAACTTGGACTCACTTTCGTCATCTTCTACCTGTTCTCTAATCTTTTTGACAAGGTCTTTAATCGTGACTTTCCTGTTTCTCTTTTCACGCGCTTCGCGATTTTGCATTTATTCTTTTCGATCTTTTGTAGATCGTCAACGAACTTATCTAAACTAGAGTAGGCTATCGTCCCTACTTTCTCCATATAGTATGGATGTAATCCTCCAACTATTATACCTATTTTCTTTATGTCAGTCATATTCGAATCTAACCGCTCACAAAGCATGAGCATGTCATATACATAGTTTATGACAGCCTCGTCTTCATGCTGCAAACGCTCCTTAATTTTATCTTCGATATCGATCGTCACATTCGATTTGGTAAACTCTTCCACGATTTCTGACTGCAAATCCTTGTGTTGTATTTCTGCCGTATTTTTCCGTTTCAGGAACAATTTAATCCATTGCCTCCCTACTCCTTTAAAAATGTTAGGCAACAATTCCTTTCTTTTGTTTTCGGCGATACCTGCCATTTGACAAGCATCATCGAACTCATCAGAGAAAGAAACGATGTCATTATCGTTCTTCAGATCAAATTTAGGTAGCTTGTTAATATCCGCATAAAATGTAATATTAGACGCCATTTTAAAATCCTTATTGTTGCTATTTATTAACTTTGGATCTAAATTTATAATTGATGGAAAATCTTCTGATACGGATTTAGTTACCGGACTACTCGGGAATTTGAACACTGGTTCCTTACTTAAAATAATTTTGGGACTCGCGACTTAATCCTGACTAAAAAAAGTATTTCGTCGTTCCGGTGTCCTCACACCAAATAAATTATGCACTTCAATACTAATTCTCTTACTCGCTTTCTGTGCTCTTGTCAACACTGTATTTTCATTCATTTATCACTATATACTTAATTCAACTTTGATTACGAAGTGAGGGAGGGTGGTGAGGGTTAACCTAATTACTTAATCTACTTGAGTCAATGCCTAAGTCTTTCGGGATCCGAACCAGATCTCGTATTTAATTGGTGAACGTTAATACTACAAAATCTTATAATACTAAATTATTTAAACTATAAATATTTAAACCGGACTTGAACCATAACCATATTGAAACCTATTCTTAAAACTAAAATTATTCCGTTGCGGGATTCGAACTATATCTGTCTTCAACATAACAATGATGGGAACTACACTAGTACACACACCGGGTCTCGAACCGAACACATCTCCACCATAACAATGGTGGAAAATACTCTTAACATTAAAACTGTACCGGCGCGGGATTCGAACCACAGCTATCTCCACCATAACACGGTGAAAGCTACACTAGGACCGTTACAAAACCAGCATATCTCCACCATAACAATGGTGGCAATATAATCTTATGACAACCTAGTTCCGCCTGGAATCGAACCCTAAGCATACTCCACCATAACAACCTCCAACCGTCGTGCCTAAATTGCATGGGGATAAGACGATGTTAGACGGTTGAAGATCGTTACTACTCACTATCTGTAATGAGTAGGATCGAAGTGGAACATAAGAAAACCACATTAAATTAACTTTCAATTAGATCTTTGTATTTTCATAAATATCGTGTATGACTGGTTAATCGTAGACTGTGTATAAACGTCAGATCACATATCTTAAGCATCTAAGAAGTTAACCACGAATAACTCGAACATAGCTGAGATACACATACCTTCGAGTAGATGACGCCTGGAATGATGTTGAAGTTCTGGATGATGAATATCTCGTGCTGCCAATAGTCTGTAGTTGCTGACTATTGTTAAACCATAATCCACTTTAATGGTTTAGTGGATACTAGTAGATCTCCTTGATATAGTCGTAGAATGGAATCACAGCTGAATGACTACTGTGATTGAAGTATCAGTGGTTCTCTATGTTGATACTCAACTTATGATGATCCACTTCTGACCTAAATCCTTTAGGACCATGAGTTTTTATACTCGGTTTCCAGACATCCTGGAATTCACGTTGTTGACTTTTTGTATATCTCAGCTATTGGTAAAACATTGGTTTCACCCGAATTACATAGTGATCAAATTCTCAGACCAACAAATTTCTGCAAACTTGACGATTATGCCACAGTCAAAGTGTGTCAATGTTACAGCATTACAACTTGATGACATTTCATTCCTTAACCAAAACATTACAAATTACAAATCACAATAGCATACAAACTGACGACTTAGCGTCTAGCCGTAACAAACATAACATTTAACACATATACACATCATTGATGTAAACACATAAACACAAACACGTGTTCACATTATATGACAACATTTAGTTTATTTATTCTGATATAACATTCAATAATTAAGATGCTTTCTTTCCCAAAATAATATGTTCCTAAATAATTTCAATCGTATGTATCTACAATATATATATATATATAATATTAAATAGGTTTAATCAGAGCTTGAAGAAGAATTTTTTTTCTTAGATTACGAAAGATTGTAGAAGGACTTACCATCAAATTCACGAACACATAAGGCCAAATGGCTCATAATGACAAGTACAGTAATCATTTTTGTCACTGCCATTTCTGCGCCAACTAGAAATAAAACATGAGATTTACACTATTATAAGCAGGTCACAAAGAGATTTCTAATTCTACAACCAGTATGTAACATTTAGAAACATATGTAAAGCTTCATATGGATACATTTTTACGAGCCATACAAACACTCACACATCATATGTTATAATTCTATTTCTGAATGTATTACATTATACGATTCCATATAATTAAAATGAATGACTGCCTTGAAAAGTTACGGTATAACTTGAGTATTTAATACTTTTGGCTTATTGTGAATCTTCTCTAACAATATATTTTACGACGAAACACACTGGATAAAATCTCTAACAGTCCGAATATATATAAAGTTCAATAAAATGTCTGTTATGAATAAAATATGTGCTGTTAACAATTTCAGTTTCCTTTACGAGCAACATTCCTTCAGCATTATTGATCGGGCATAGTTGTGAGTGGAATGTTATTTCCCTTTAAACAATTTCATGAATAATTTCTTAGGAATACGCGGAAATCTTTTACTCTCTATCCAGCACTTCTTTAAAATGCAATTATTACATTATTTTATATATTTAAATCTTTCTTAAACTCTGGATACGGAGCTTTGTGTTTTGTTTATGAATGGTGCTTTTATAGGAAGAGAATTCCATAGGAGACTACAGGAAGTTATATTTTAAGGCTCTTGAAAGCCACATCCTGGAAATATATGAACAATTCGATTTTACTTATTACCAACTGTTAGCTATATTTTATTATATATAAAGAAAAAATAGAAGTTGGACATCATAAATATTATAATATCAATATGAATCAAAGACTATAATATGAAGAGTATATATGCAAAATACAGAAGATATCGCTTTCTAAATAAGAAAAATTGTTTTTGTAATATATATATATACTATATCTCCTATTCAGCAAATTTGAAAATTTGTACTGCTTCAGCATCTAAATTTTATTTAATTCTTATTGACCCATAAACTTTCAGTTGTTTGCAATTCCGAAATTCTTATGCAATATGTTAGGTGATTTTCTTTTTAGAATTTATTATTTGTTATTAATTTTTTCACGACATTAAATTAATATCATTTCATTCATATAAGTACAAAATATATTCCAAATAAATCTTCCCTCTTATTACTAAACCGAGCAATATATAATGATTTCAAAATAGAAGGATTATTAGCTCTTACAAGTGATCTTCTTAATTTCATTTGGCGGAGCAAAATTCCTAGGACGACTAATTTGTGATATTCAGGTCACTACTAATGAAAACTTAGTGTGTAATATATTAAATCTGAACTATTTTAGTGGTACTATCTCTATATCCTATGCTTCTGTAAAATATTTTGAAGTTGCCACCATCATGTTTTTCTTTCTAAACTCATTATATAATACAATTAGTACTAGACAATTCAGTTAATTATTAATGAAATCGTATTCATAGACAGATTCTCCAAAGACTTGGTAGATCTAACCTCACAAACCAAATATCGTTGATATACTAATACATTCATAATCAAACTTTAGGAAATTGATTAAATCTACATTTACAAATTTTAAACGTTAGACATATTTCGGAAGATTGTAAGTTGTTCGTTAGCTGGAATGATTACGGTCATTCAAATATTGTAAATTGAAACTAGAAGGCTCACCAAATGATAAGGCATGAGCTTGTAAATATCATTGAACATGTAGAATGTCAAGACAACCAAGCTTCGTGTAGTAGATTGTAACACTGTATTGTGCTCCATTTCTTCTCTGCATATAGTTCAATTCTATGTACTAGTTAAGCAGACAGCATCTTACACATATATTTTAGTTGCATTACGCTTGAGGTGGCTCTCTCATCACTAAGATGCTCAAACCTATGGTATAGGTATATTACAGATAACTTACGATATAGATGTGTACAGCCAGATGAAGGCAAGATTATTCTTTCAGGTACGAACATGTTGTCATACGATGCATGGTTTTCCAGATTCATGGAACATGCAAGTAACTACCTACATACGATTGCCATTTGTGTGCACTCTATTATTCTGTACACAATTTTAGCTAAGAATAGCGTTTTTGTGAAGAAAGGCGTTCCTATCAGAATTCCCGTATTTTGTTGAAAACGTCGGTTGTATATACATTTAAAATTAAAGAAATTAGAAAATAAAGAAAATATAGCCCAACTAACCATTGTTAGGCTCTTGCTTGGCTCATATATCTATACACCTAAGATTTTGAATAATATGACCTTCCTTTATAGTTCATAAATCTAAAATCAATATGGCTTAGATATAATACGCAAGAAAAATATTTAACATATTCAGAAAAATTTGCAATGATTTCTCATAAGCGTGGTGCTCCTTTCTGTAAGGAAAACGCAATTATATAATTCAAAAATACTGAATAATCTATAACTATTTCAAAGTGTGTAGCATAAAACATATACATCAAATCCATGAGGCAAATACATATTACAGCCCTCACAGAAACAAACTGTGGCCCACACTGTTCATAGACGAAGCTTGGGGGATGTGTAAGGTTCAAACCATATTGCATCCAAAAGCTGTTGTCATGTATTCGATCACCAATGTCATTTTTGATATTAATATGGAGATTGACATGAACAATGTGTTATCTCTGAAGTGCGCGTATTTTTAACCAATAGAGTGCATTGCCTTTGGAATTTCAGTCTGATCTCTAACCGTTCTCTCATGATGGACAGCTTAATCTTTGCTTACATTACTGTACTAACACTGACGCCTATTCTTTACCTTATCACAAATATATCACTAATTATTATATGTTTTTTATTTGGCTGTGTCGCTGAAGTAAGTGGAGCGTGAAATTATATTTAAGAGTTTTGGACATTTATGTTCGAGTCGTTGCAAATTTTAAGATACCACATGGGCACAAACCTAATCCTTAACAGTTATAAAGCATACCACGCATTAGAAATTAAGCATTTTGTGAGAAATAATCATGTTGGAGCTACGAAATCGTGTACAGATGTGAGGATAACTGTCACTGTACCTGCATTGTTTATTAGATGTTTCGTAATTAGTAAAGACATCGAACTTTCGAAATTAGTTATTAGACGTATATATTAGGGAAATGCAGGGAATAAATTGACACTACGGTGGATGCACAACATTATTAAATGAAACCGATAAAAAAACGAGCGCCATCACCTGAAAAGGAAGTTGAATACCATTGAATCTTGCCAGCCTAATAGATGATGTAAGAGCAGGAAGCAAACTCTAATCTGATTCGATCATTGTACTTGCAGAAACGCTTCTTTTAAAGGGAACGAATTAAGAAAACTTATTTGATTATTGAAATGTTGTTTTGGAATTTGTGCCAGAAGTGGTTACATGTTTTAAAAATTAAATCTGTTATTCTACTTTTGTTCAATTATGATCGGCGTATTCTTTTTCTACGACACGCAAAACTCTAGATTCTTTCATTAGTTTTCTTTGAGGTTGGTTTACGCTCAAGTGTCTTCCAGATAAAAGCACTATCAATTTCTGACGAGATTTAGGTTAGTTACATGGATTAGTTTCCTGTAATGTAGGTGGTGTTTCGAAAACGGCAAATTGTCTTTATCTTCTTATGCTTTTGGCTATAACCTGTAGCACCACCAATCCTAATCTTATAGTACACTACATCACGATTACAAATTCTGACATTTGACTAAACGAACGGCGAATACATGTGCTGAATCGAGGCAAGAATATAGCGAACATTTAATAAGAAATACAAGAGTTGTGCAAACACTCAATTTTGACAGAGGCTTGTAAACTCAAACATGTGTAATTAATTTTAAACAGAGCAAAGACAAACGAATAATTAGTGAACAGTTTATGATAGGACAAAAAGTCGTAGGATAGGAAGATAGGACTCGTAATCTTGTGAAAAATGCCGTAATACAAAAAATGAATCTTCTACCTTCCCAATTGAAAATAATTCCATATTCAATATCTCTGACATTTAGACGGCCTGATGGACAATTGTGCCTTTTTGATTTCGTACCCAATCATGCAAGAATAATGTGCAATGCCGATATCAAACACAAATGTTCTCCTCAACTGAAACCAATCATTTATTGACAGTATGTATCATTATTTCACAACCGGCGGAGGTGAGGCTTGGGATATCCTAGGAAGTTGACAACAAAACCGTGCCCTTGTGTCCGCTAAATAAGTCCATTTGGTAAATTACAAGAATGAAATGGAGGAATTGGCGTCCCTTCGAATATAGGTTCAACGACCTACTGGGAGGTTTAAGTATGTACATCTCCTAAAGAGCATTTTATGCGTGTCTAGATTAAGGATTAGAATTCTATTTCCTAGCATCCACTAGTATTTCAAGAGAAGGAAAGGTAGTGAAACCCTTCGTCCTACTTCTTAGACACAAACCAGGTGCAAAATCCTCGAAAATACCATGAAAGCTCCTACTCCCATGCTACCCATTACCTTGAAAGGAAGGCAGTCAATATTAGTCATTGGGCTTTGTAAATAATTCCCTCACAATTTTGTTCTACACGTACAGTCAGGTCCAAAAGATAATCTTTCAACAACGTGTACGTTCTTACTAAACACGTAAAACATAGTTAACCTTATATCCCTAACGCGACGCTAATAAGGGATGTCTCGAAACTTTCAAAATAACAATTTTTAATTACTTGTCTACTTCAGCCACTTGCCCTGTTAATATACACTTTACCTCTGCCCTAATTAGATGAGGTCGCATATTGCTTGGATCATTCAATCGGGAGGAAAATGTCGGTATACTCCTTTCAGCGAAATAAAGTGGAGGCTAGAGAAAAATATCTTAGGTATCATCAGTGGTTGCGACTCCCAGTAGAAGGGAAGAAGCTCTCACGATATGGGGATGGGATCAAACTAATATTGTGATATACCACGTAACATTGGATCTGTAATAAGGTACTAAAGTACCTAGAAGTATACGTCGAACAAGCTATTCAGTGTAAGCATGTATTTAAGCAGAGAATATGAGCTAGCACCGTCAGGCATGTGTAGGTCCGGGTTTTATTTTGAATTTTCCTGGCTGAAATCACAGCTTGATATTCGGTGGTCTATGTGTACTCATCTCAGACATCTTTCTAACGGCGATCGTAGGCGGGAGGTGAGCTTACTTAAACGCTCGGGTATGTCCTTGCAGAACACGGTAGATGAGAAAAACTGATCCCATCATTAGATGAGAGGTATGCACTCAGAACTTCTGTTTGACCGCTCAGTGAGCTGAAATAACAGGGATAAAATTGCAACTTCAGAAACAGGGTAAAACGTCATACCTTGCGTTGCACAGAGCACGAGGAACACTTGCGAAGTTAGAGAGACTACTGGGGAAGTGAAATTTAAGCAAGACCTGTAAAGTAAATAACCAAACTGCGGCAACACGTCTAACCATCGTCGTAAATGTGAAACGAGACCACTCCTGAACAAACGAATAAGGAATCAATTAAAGCATAGCTGTATAATATGGTTAGCTGTTACTGATAAAAGACCGGTCATAAGTAGCAAAGCAGTGACCATCTCTTGAACTATAATAGTTTGAATATAAATTAGAGGGTTAAGGTAAAACCTTGTCAGCGAGTTTCTTCTTAGATAATTGATCCACATATGTAGAGATAGTGATAAAATCCCATTTTATACATAGGTGTCAGAAAATTGGTTAATATCATGCACTATTATGACAAATAGTGTGCATGATACCACTGTGTTCAAGTGTGCATGATGTACGCGATAGAAACCCATTATGCAACTATCCTCACTTACTACAAGGATGCAAATGGCGCACTCTTGTTAGAATATACGTTTGTTTCAGATGATTTTTTTCCTATTTGTATTGTTAGTGCACATTAACTCTTCCGCGCGATGAGGTAAGCAGAGTTGGGGACCATGCCTTTCCTATCGGATACGTAAAAATTAATGATTTTCCATGGTAATTAAAAAGATGAGGGGGCTATTAGTTGGGTGCCATTGAATATTAGGTGGATGCTAGATGAGAATTGGTGGTTGCGGATCGTCTGAGGATATAGGTTCAAGTTATTAGTTCACCTGATGTACATTACTGTGAGATTAGGAAACTTGGGCTTTTCTTTCCAAGAGAAAGGTAAGTTTGTTTTAAATCAGTTGTTTTCAATAGCTACATAAGAAAAAGTTTTTCAGTTAATAGTAAACCGAAAATCGCCATCTGAGAAAATCTCTGGTTTTAATGTCTGAGAAAATAAACGCACACGTCATTATTTAAGATTTGTCTACGAAAAATTCACACTTGGTACCGACCCTGAAAAGCTAAATATCATTCTGATTTTTCTACGCTAGGAATGTCGACTGAGTATTAATAATTCCATATTCATTTCCTTACCAATTTAAATATTTTGTTGTAGACTTGTAAATCACTAGTAATTACATTGTTATATTATAGTAAAATTTAATGTATTTTACTATACTATTTTCCTTGTATTTCGTGTAGTTAATATCATTTATTTCGTTCCATTAATATTTATTTCGTTATATTTTACTTCGTTCCATTAATATTACATTCATAATTCAAATATTATATCCTTTAAAATTTCACCCTTACATGATAACTACAGAAATAAAAGAGAGTTGTAAATAAAAAATGTAATTTATGAATAATGATAAAATATGTCATACATAAGCATTACAAATATCAGTGCACTGCCGATGTATGAAATTTTAAAAGCAAATACTTGTCAGCATTTGGAACTAAGAGATATTGCTACGGAAAACTAATTCCGTCTATACACAAAAGAAAGTTATGCACAACCATTATTTGTAATAAAACGAATACGTCACACAAAACTAACACATCTCACGAAAGGTAAAGTTATATAAGTGGAAATATTTTCGACTTGGTATAACTACATACTTCCGTCGTTGTAATAATTAGGAGTTCGAGTTTTGTTCATCGACAGGGTTTCTGTTCTCCCTATATGCATAACAAATCTCATACACTGTCAGCTCAGTTATATATATTTAAAATATAGAAATTCAACCCTACACTGAACAAAGTAATAACGACGTTCTAATTAATATGTTGACGGGCTTATTTAAAGATATTTGGTAATATAAATCACACTGGTGAACAGTCAAAATGCTTCGGAAACAAAAGTAACAAATTCTTACTAATTTTAGAGTGCTCCTATCGAATAGGAAATTAGTTTTTCGAGTTTGGTTCGAGTTTCAAAGAAATACGATATCACCGGGAGTGCTACGGTGGACAAAGTAAGGGTTCGTGGCAACATAAGCCGTCTGTTTATATCCATAAACGTCCATTGCCTGACGGTTAACTTCATTGCTATCCTCCGAGACACGCACAGGTGGTGGATCCTGCGAGTCTTAACCCCCGAAATTCCGACTATGTGTAAGTTTAGTCTAATTTCAGGTGCAAATTTACAAATTTTAATACAATTTAGCCTCAAATTGTATTTAAACTCCCCGAAAAAGATATGCTTTTTCCGAAAAAATACTGCGTACGTCTCTAGCTATCCTTCTTACTCGCACTCGCATCGTTAACAAAGTAACATCATGGTTTAGTTTTATTGCAGAGTTTGTTAGTGAAAAAGTGTTTTGTAAGGTTTTTTGCAGTTACAATTTGACATCCTAGATGTGGTTGTGGTGATGTATTGGGTGAGTGTGTGCATTTGTTATTATTATTATTATTATTATTATTATTTCTTTTTCCATGACAATCCTGAGCTGAAACATCTGGTGTGAACGTGCTTACAGTTCAGAGCAAATTGGTATTTTTAACGAATGAAACGAAAAGTGGAATTTTATATCCATCACGAAGAACGCCAATTGTTTGTACTTTGGTTGTAAAGTAGGAGATATGGACAAGAAGCGGGAATTACATATTTCTTGTGATACCTGTTCTACAAACTTGCGGGACTGGGTAACCAAAAGAAGCCATGCGTGGCACTTGTAATTCCAAAGACAAGTAGAGAGCTCACATATCTTTTCATAGTTCCTCCAGTTAAATGTATATAAACTAGAAAAAGTAGACTACTACATATCCAAATATTTTTTGAGATGTTTGTAACTGTGCTACGTTCCGAAGGACTAAAGGTTCCACGACCTCTCGTACCTTACTCTAGTGTTTCATCCGATGAAAAGCTAAAGGTGGACAAAGTCGATCCATGTTGTAAAATTATGCTGCCTATTCATCGTCTTGCACCGATCATGACTTCGGAAAATCAACATATCATTATATATTAGTCGTAGGATACTCAACCTGAATTAAATTACCACGGAATGACTAAAAGTGGCGCGGAATTACTGGCATCCAGACTCAGAGAGCTTATTCTGAAAGTGTTAGTGTTTTGCACACATTAGAAACCCTTGGAAGAGGATTTTCAGTGGAAAGTGAAATAGTATAATAAGTTGTCACAATGTAACGGATCTTGTCACAATGTAAACTAAAATCAAAACTATTCTTGAAGTATATTATGCGTAAACTTCCACAAATTGCATAAACTAAAATCAGGTACGGAATCCTTATTGGCCGGAATATTCGCTAAATCCTCAATGATCCAGAATTGACGCTGTATTAGGAAATAAGATGAGGATTGCGTGGGATTCTTTCCGAAAAGTGGTGACTAAAATTTCGGGAAATATGAGGTCTCAAAACCATAAGGAAGTAGTGGAGCTCTTAATATCTTCAACCAACCAATGCTGTGTAATGAGTCACTAAAATGCATATGTTGCATTTATACATAGATTTCTTCCTAGAAAATTGCGGAGCCATCATAAATGAACATGGGAATCATATCTACCAAGTTATATCTCTTATGGGGAAAGATATCCGGGCCAAGTCTGTACAACGATATTGTATTTTTATACATTATTTTCGTGTGAATTACTTCCATTTTTCTTGTAGCTATTGTGGGCAAAGGTTTTTAATAGTGCACAAATGTTGTTCAGAAGGTGAAGAAAAAATAGATAATATATTGTTGATTATATTGTAAAACTTTGTGTATTTTCGTCTCATATAAGGAAGAGGTAGAACAGTTAATAAAAAGAGTGTCTGCAATCGACTCCCACTACCAGTTTTTATTATAAAAATCCACTATATAAGAGTATTTGTACAAAATACTATACAATTTGTTCTCTATTTTAAAAGGGTAAGTAAAAGGTAGTCTTTGGCCGCAAGGTCGTAGACAGAATCTCCAACAGAGCCCAAAGCAGGCAAAGTCGAGTGGAATTAGGTTCCCAAAGCTCCGAAGCAAGCAGTGGGTAGGTTAGATGGCCAACAGAGCCCCGAAGCAGGCAAAGTGGCTGAGGTTTGGATTCCCAGACAGAGCCCCGAAGCAGGCAAAGCCAGGAGAAAGGATAGGCGTAGTCCCGTAGCAGAAGAGATGGCCTGGGATACTCCTAAAGTCCCGAAGCAGACAGTAGGAGGGTCAACAGAAAACTGGTGTCGAGTTGCCTTTGTCCATCCAATTTATAGGGTCCTTTTGGGTGGCGGTGGCGCTGCTGCTCCGATGTCGTCTTCTGCTCCATGGGAGGGGCTAGAAGCCGTAGTCTGCATGTGATTATAGGTCCCTCTGGCGGGAGATCCTCTTGCTGAACCAGGTGGTGTTGTTTGTAAACATTGAAGCGTGGAACTGCTTGTTTACGACATCACATAGGATATTACACCCCCTGGCTTGTTTAAAAAATAAGCCGAAGAGTTATGGCAACACTGAGATATCACACACAAAAAAGCACTAAATCATTAATAACACTTGCAACACACAAAAAAATCACTTTTCGGAGCAATAATAAGGTAGCGGAATATAGAGCACTAAACAGGTGGTCTCTATATACAGGCAGGATCCGCACATGGTACAAAATACTTCATTTCCCTCGAGATAGGGCTGTTTTCGGCTTGGCGTCAATAAATATATACTAATTCACTTATAGTAAGTGGGGTTGGAGTCTGTGCTAGCTGTTGCTCCTTAGTTGTATTATTGGTATTAAATGTTTCCAATGGGGTAGGAGATGAAATATCTATGCGGTTCGTTCTAGATTTGTTTGGTAACGAGCGAAGACGACGATATAATATGTATAAAATAATAAGACTTAGGAATACTAAAAAAGTTACAATTAATACGGTTATATAAATATGCTCCATACTGGAAGAAAAGTGAGAAAAAAAATATTACAATTGATAATTAGTGGAGATCTTGTACAATGTAAAATGTCTATGAGGCATTGTTATTAATAATGCGTTTATAAATAAAATATAAGAATATGCCAAAACCAATCAATAATATGAAAATAAGAATGGCTATAACAATTATAGTCCACGGGAATGCAGTGGAAAGATGTAGTTGCGGCATCTTATCCAACAAAGAATTTTGCTCGTGCTGTAGTAAGGAGTGCATTGAAGTTATGGTGCGTTTTAAATTTTGAAGGTTATGAATAAAATTCAAAATTGGATTTTTTGGCAACTTTCTATATATTAACGTGAAGTTAGCTGAGGTCCTAGTAGGAAGATTCAAAGTATCGGTAATTATGAGTTGAAATTCTTCATACTTAAAAATGTAAGTTCATGAGCGATTAACTGCATCAGCGGCTAACATGTGGTTTCTTTGGAGTGGCATTTTAACAGATTTACGCGTAGTAAGATGAAGTCCCATGGGCGTATATAGATAAAATTCCTCTGTTTGTGAGAAAGTAGTTTTCAGATGGTAGCTATCGGTTGTATTTCGAAAAACTAAATTAAATAGATAGCCTGTTTGTTGAGAGCGGGGTTGTGCCTGTAATTTACATATAGAGAACATATTATATGATTGGCATAGCGATAAGTCTAACTCATAGATTCCTTTGTCTGTCCAAATTGTATATTCAGGTGTCTGAATACGTATATGAGCAGTCTTAGTGAGAAATACATTGTTATAAATTTTATATAAAATATGATAATCATTAGTCTGCACAATTGGTGTTGTATTATAATGTCTAAATTGGCAGATTCTGGGTCAAATGAAATCAAAAATTCCTTTGAACATTGATAAAATAATCCAAGATCTCCTTCCATTAATGTTCCTCTTAAGTTTATATTTTGTCTAATCATTTCTTTAGCTAAAGCAGGTTTTATTAAAGCATCGTTAACTTTATTTTGAAGAATGCTTTGTATGATAGTATCAGTGTTGTTCTACATTTTGAAATTTAAGAAGGGCGATCAGATAGCGTTCATTTGTGGCTGTTGTACATATCAATTTCAATATACTATGATGAGTTTCGCTTATCAATTTTTCTACAGCTACTGAAAAGTTCGTCTCCAAATGTGTGAGTTCAAAATTACTTTTTTTTAATTTCCTGTATCTTAGAATTTAGATAATCATCTGTGCGCGCGTTTGACTAATAGCTGATTTTAATTTATGAACCTCATATAGACTATATCCACTAAGTCCAAAATTTGCAAGTCCAAGTAATAAGTTAAAGATCTTTCGCCGCGGTCTTTTGGAACACCCTATTTTAAAATCGCAGGGTATGACATCTTTAATTTTATTAATGAATTGACGCTCTTTATCGTGCAGAAGTGATACTATTTTTTCATATCCAGAACAAGAATCATTCGGTAGGTGTACTACCGAAAAGTCTAAATGGAGATTATAAGGTAAGAATTCTATATTGTCGTAACTGATTACGGGCTTGAACTTAGCTATAGAAATCCCATATTGTGCGAATACAAGTTCATTGCCACTTATGCTGTTTATAAGCAGTGCTAGGAGGTGATAAATGAAAAGGATCAGCATTCTGCTACTGAATATGCGTACTCCCTCCAAAAAGAGAAGAGAAAAATAAAAGTAATATAATTTTTTTACATTTAATCGTTATTTTAATTTAGAATTTGAAAAATAATAATACTTTATTAGAAATACTTGCAGTAAACATATGTGTTTCAAAGGAAATCCAATTTTAAATGTCAATGACAATAGTAATAATGGTCCTGAATTCCTGATTATCCTGTATAATGGAGATGTGGTCATAACTTTTGAAACGTCCTGTACAATATGCAAGTTGCATAATGTCAGTTACAATATGTAGTTCACAGAAAAAAATATCGATGAAAATGTAGAATTATGTTAGCTGTCCTTGTAAAGATCATTTGCCTTTTAAATGCTGAAATGCTAACGTCGGCATTCTTTCCTTTGAGTTGCGGAATAATGATTCAGCTTTTTATAAAACAAAGAGGAAATGAATGTTTGTATCGTTATGAAAAGTGTTTTTATCTGCTGAAGTCTTGACTTTATATTTCCTTGTTCCTAGTGGTGAGTACTGTATTTTTTCGCTTGTTTAGTTAAATAAATATATCTTATTTATCCTTCATAAAATGGCTTGATTCGGTCTATTGAGATTTCTTGTATTTTCTTATAAAGGTTAGGAGTCAGTGTATCCAGGATTTGAACGGGGCCCACATAAGAGGGAGAGAAGCTCTCCGGCACTCCTATTTGCCGATTAGGAAAGTAGACCAGCACTTTTTGTCCCTTTTCAAATTGAGTTTGTCGGTGTCTGCTATCGAAATACTTTTTCTGCTTATTATAGCCAGCGATCAAGTTATTCTGTACAGTCTCACGTATTTTATTCAAATGTTCTTTGTTGACACATAATGTTGGAGTTGACGCTAACGCAATATGAGAGATGGTGTTTGGTTCATATCCATACATGAAGAAAAACGATGAATATTTAGTTCCGGCTTGCCCGAATGTATTAATTGCGAATGTAATACATGGTATCAGCTTCGGCCAAAGATTTTGGTTTTCTTGCACGAAACATTTAAGTGCATTCTGTATTGTCTTGTGGAATGTTTCCACTATGCCTAGGTTTTTATGGTCGTATGCGGGGCAAAATTTAAATTCAAAGTTATAGCATTTTGCCAAATTTTGCAGCCTCTTAGCGCTATGTACTGGATATCTATCCAGATATAAATATGAAAAAGGTTCAAATTTGAGTATGATGTCATATATGAGAAATTGTTCAATTTCTTCCGCTGTTATGTTGTCCACCACCTTGGTCACACAATATCTTCTGCACATTTCTATGGCCACTAATGTGTGTTTAAACTGTCCATTTCTCACTGTTATTTTTCCAATAGAATCATATTGCCAAGCTGTTGCAATCGGCTTAGGTGGGTGATGGAGTAATTGACCCGCTGGTATAACTGGTAATTTCTTGAGTCTCTGACATGAAATGCATGTTTTAATTCTGTTGGCAATGTACGCTTTCATATTAGGAAAGTAGTATTTCCTAAGGGCCGATTAATATGTTTTGGTATGTCCAAAGTGTGGTGCCATGGGGTTATTATACAAGGCATCTAACCACTTACTTAATAAGGATTTCGGCACACAAAGTAGATATAATAGTCCTAATTGGGGGTGCTTCTGTGTTCTGTATAATATCCCGTCCTTTAGAGAAAATATTTTGCGGCCCGAAAAGTAGACAACTTATTAGGTTCCTTATTTTCCAAAACAGTAATAATGTCAGAGAATGAAGGATCTTTCCTTTGTTCTTCTGCTAAATTTGGCAGGATTATAGGTTGTTCAATTTGGAGAGTAGTGTCTAAAGAACGGCATGCAAATACTTTAGCATCTTCCGTGTCCGAGAAATTGTCAATTTCTTGGTTTTCTTCCTGTTTAATCTCCTGTTTATCTTCTAAACGACTAAAGATGTCCGCTGGGTGTAATTGACTTTTAATGTGTTGTATTTTGAAATTGTAGTCTGCTAAGAATATTCGATAGCGACTAAATTTCCCAACTTTGTCCGCTTGTGTTGTGAGAGTTGTGAAGCATTTGGCGTCTATAAATAATTTAAATCTTCTATTTAGAATGAAATATCAAAATTTTCTCAAAACATAAATGAAGGCGTACAGCTGTTTTTGCCAAGTCGATGCTTTCCTTTCACTTGGTGTAAAACGTCAACTAGCATAGGCAACAACACGTTCTTGTTTCGTTTTTCGGTTGTAACATGCTAATAAGCCTCCTGCGGAGATAGAGGAAGCGTCGGTATACACACGTATTTCTAATGAGGGATCGAAGTGAAACAAAGATGGCGCGTGTATGATGTCCGTCTTAAGTTTCTCATATAATTCGTCATGCTGAGAGGTCCATTTAAATTTTGAATTCTTGTCTAAAAGGCACTGAAATGGTTCTACTTTTCCGAGAAATTTCTGATATGTGCTCTTAAATAGGAACATAATCCTAAAAAGCTTTTCAGAGTTCTTTTAGCAGTTGGTTTCTTAAAATTTCGAATCTTGTTAGCGATTTTGTGTGAAATTTGATTTCTTTTCCACTAACTGTGAAGAATAAAACGTCCAATTCTGTGTATAATAAGTGGGTCTTCTTTGGACTGGCACGAAAATCATGCTTTCTTAATCTTTTAAAAAGTAATTCTAAATCCGATAACTGTTGTTTCAATTTTTACTTCCTATGACCAAATCATCAGCAAAGGCAGTTATATGGAGTGGTAGGCCCTCTAAAAGCATGCGTACAGCTATACTGAGTCCTGCCGCGGAACTGTAGTGACTCATAGTACAACTCTGGAATTTATATGCCTTTCTAGTATGGTTGACCTCAAAAGTCATGTATTTTTGGCTTTTGGGGTGCAACAATAGCTGGAAATACGAGGATTTTATGTCAATTGTGGATATAGAGTCTTTTCCTCTTAAAACGTGTAGAATATCCTCCGTATTTTGAAATGGAATACTTAAGAACTGTGAGAACCTATTGCAAGCTTGGAGGTTCAAAACTAGCCGGAATTCCAAAGTCCCGGGCTTTTTCACAATGAGGAATGGTGATGGAAAGGAAGAACTATCGCTAGTTTCCTTGATAATATTTACGTCTAAGAGTTGCTTGATTTGTAAGTCAATTTGAGGTCTTACTGCTAATGGAACCGGAGGAGATCTTTGATGGAAGGATGCTCCTTTGTGTATCCTTATTTTATGTATATAACCTCGGAAATATCCAATATCTGTTGGTGTGTAGGAAAAAACATCTCTGTATTTAAAGAGTAAATCTTGTACGGCTTTCTTTTTTCTTCTGATAAATCCGGGTTTATGTCAAACAAATTAATATCAAAAATGATTTTGTTTCTTCTAATCGATCCTGAATTTCTTTTTCTGATCTGTAAAAAGTTTCGTCATCATGGCCACTATTTGAGCAACTATTCTGTAAATTTATTTCTTGAAGATTCTCTTCTACGTAAGCTACAGGTGTGTTCTTTGCTAGTGTTACCGGCCTGTTTGTAGTATTTGGTGTTAATAGAGTGAGGTTATTTTAGGTACTTTGGTAGGCAATGTTAGCAGACCATGCCTGTCTAATAAATTCTCTAATGGAAAAATAAAAAAAATGTTTGCGTTTTTTGTGCTGATTTTAATATTAATAGGTAAAAAGAAATGGGTCCTGGCAGGTATAGTGACTTTTCTGGTTGTGAAAACATCAGCCGATTTCCATTGCCTAATCGTATTCATGGCACTAGCCGATAGTTTTTTCTGAGTATTAATCTCCCTTGGATACTGAAGAGGTCTAGGTTTTTTAATACACTGACAGTGTATGATTTTGCAAATCGATCTTTGCTTGCAATCGGTTTAAAATGTCGCCAAATAGAGGTAGAAAGTCTCCATGTTCTAAGATTCTGAAGTAATGTGAGAATGTAATCGAACCGAATCTAAATTTAATTAAAGCTATGTATCGTAGATTTATAACATAATTCTCAATTCCTCTCAAATTAGTGTTAAAAGGGATTAATTTTGTATTAGGAGGAATGGCTAATCTAGGCCAGGGAGACAACGAGCTTCCGGTATCAATAATTACAGAATATTTTTCACTATTAACCGATACATTAACTAATAATTTATGGTCTTGCTTTAACATGCTAACACATTCTCTTCTTTCTGATAAAAAAGCCACTGCGTATAGCGATGTATTTCTTGTTGTCTCATGTTCATTCTTATTTATGTTTTCGGCTCCCAGAACATTTTCTTGTTGGGGTCTGTCCTGGGGCCCGTCTGTACGTTTCCCTGTTGTTGTGTATTTTTAAAACATACGCTGGAGGTATGTACTCTCTTATAGCACGTCCCACATACAGTGACAGTTTCCGGTCTAGGCCTATTATTATTGTTTTTAGGAACATTCTTTCTCCCATTTGTCTGATGGTTCTCATTATTATTTGTGTTTTTCGATTTATGATTATTACCGCCGTTTTTTCTAAATTGTGAAGCTTTCATAGCATTCTGGACCACCAAAAGTGATAGTTCGGCCATCTGGTTTGCTAATTTAGAAAAGTCTAAGGAATTAGTTGTTACAATTACTAGAAGTGCTAGGCGCCAGAAGGTCGGGCGGGGGATTCTGACTCGCGATTTGGTGGGAGAAATTTGACTTTGTAGGTATTTGACTTTGTGGTGTAGCTTGTAATTGTGGTGCAGAAGGTGCAGGGAACATAGGAGGAGGTTGTTGATATTGACTCCAATTATGCGCTTTATTATATAACGGATGTGTGACTTGTTGTTGTTGTTGCTGGTGAACAGGAAAGGAAGTGGCAGCGATTGGACTCGAATGTAAATTGCTGACTGGAGTATTTTGTTCGCACAGCGAGTAAATGGCCTGCTGAAGCTCAACATAATCCCGTTACTTCTTCAAGTCATTCGCTTTTTCTAAATTATGTAAGTGACTCTGTAGAGCCTGTACAGTTGTAAAGAATTCCAATGCATTTTTTTTAAATTTTCTGCAAACCTAATGATAAGTAATTGATTTTCTGTTCCTCGGTGGCCTGAGGTAAAACTTGCCTAATTACTCTTAATTTCATAAGAAAGTAAGCATCTATAGGTTCATTTTCCCCTTGCTGAACCTGGAAAATTTCAAATTTCGCCTTATACGCTGCAAGTTTCGGCCTGCTCAAATCTATTAATTTGCTTTTTAATAGATCATATTTTAGTGTGTCCAATTGATTCTGAGGTTTTAATTGCAAAACTAAGTCCAGAGCGACATCCTGCAAATACATAGGTAACAGCTTTTTTTCTTCTGTTCGTTACACGAATGTAATAATGCAAGATGATCAAACAGAATAAAGAACCTATCGGGATCCTCCGTCACATGACCCGAGTATTTAGTAAGGTCTGGTACATTAAAGGAAAGACGCGGATTCTGCTCCATTTTAAAAATGTTTTCTGGAAAAGTGTTTTTACCAGTTCTAGTTTGAGTCATAAACAAATTCAGTTCACTAAAAGCACTAACACTTAAAAATTCACATACCTTCCAAAGAAAAAAGTCCACTTCCGATTAATAAATATACTGTCCGGTAGGGGAGTATTCAGAGCTTATTCTGAGTCGGTCAAGCCTCTTCCATGTGAAACTTTGTGTATATTTTCGTCTCATATAAGGAAAAGGTAGAACAGTTAATAAAAAGAGTGTCCGGAATCGACTCCCACTACCAGTTTTTATTATAAAAATCCACTATATAAGAGTATTTGTACAAAATACTATACAATTTGTTCTCTATTTTAAAAGGGTAAGTAAAAGGTAGTCTTTGACAGTAAGGTCGCAGACAGGATCTCCAACAGAGCCCAAAGCAGGCAAAGTCGAGTGGAATTAGGTTCCCAAAGCTCCGAAGCAAGCAGTGGGTAGGTTAGATGGCCAACAGAGCCCCGAAGCAGGCAAAGTGGCTGAGGTTTGGATTCCCAGACAGAGCCCCGAAGCAGGCAAAGCCAGGAGAAAGGATAGGCGTAGTCCCGTAGCAGACTAGATGGCCTGGGATAGGTTACTCCTAAAGTCCCGAAGCAGACAGTAGGAGGGTCACCAGAAAACTGGTGGTGTTTGTAAACATTGAAGCGTGGGACTGCTTGTTTACGAATCACATAGGATATTACAATGTATATAATGAAGGAGTAATCGTAGGAGAGTAGTTACGAATAGCTGTTCGTTTCGAGTTGTTATGACAACTGAAAAGGAATTAATGGAGATTTTGAAAAATAAAATAAGGTAATTGTAATGTGTATGACATGATCTTAATTTCATGTTTGTGCAATCAACAGTTCTTAGTGGTGACGGATATTTAGTATGCGAACTGTGGGCTATAAATGTAACGAGAGAAGTTCTTAAAAGAAAGTAAAAAGTTACATGGAATGCGTTGCATATATATATTGTCTTTCTGGACCCGGAAACTTTGAGAGCTGTTAGAAGCTAAGTAAACAGTCTCATAAAAGTTCTCATGGTGCACACTATACTAGCAAGAATAAAAATAAATACATAGAAAACCTAAAATGGATACTTCCAGAGGTGAAGGTTGTAATGATGAAGTTGTGAATGTCGAAATATCATAATCACACAGTTCAACAAATGTGGCTGAACTTTTAAAGTAGTTGTTAAGCAAACCAATACTCAATTTCAGCAGGATACTAAATTTGAGCGAAAAGGCCCAAAAAATAGATATTAAATTTAAGCAAAAATTTCAACACATGGACACTAAATTTTAACGAATAGATACAAGGTTCCAGGAAATGGATACTAACATTCAACAAATAACACAGTCTCTAATGCAGCAAATGGATAATAAATTTGTACAAATATATCAGATAATAAACACTAAATTGGAAGGAACCGATTATAGAATATAACAGTTGTACAAATTACACCTACAGTTGTACAAAGTTCTGTAGAAGTGACTGAGACCAAACTTAAGCACAATATCTCTCAGATCCGAGAATTCCAGGAAGAAATACATGTTATCCAGGAAAAGATTGAAGCCAGTAATCCAGATCCAGTCCCCATAGCCAATGCACCAAATGATTCCAGGTTAGAATTTTAAGAGATTGATATACTCCAAAGTTATTTGGAAAATAATGACCGTGCTACTGGTATTGAGAAAGAAGATAGAAGAGTGCATTCGTCACATCGTGGAAAGAGCTCATATATAAAGTCTAAGCGTTTGAGAAATTGTAATAATAGTAATCCGCATCTTACATTTAGTGAAATAAGTTCTTTTACAAAATTTGGTTCGGAAGACATACCTGGAAGCACATTTTCGGAAAAGTTTGAAGAAAAATGCATTCTTATTGGCGTAGATAGCTCTAAGTCCTTTAAACTTTTGCCTCACGTGTTATTACCACCTAGTTCAGTTTGGTTCAAAGCGATAAATTGTAATCTACGAGATTATTTAGATTTCAAAAACGCATTACTTTCAAATTATGAGAATGATTTTTTGTTGGCAAATCAAGATGCATTAGTTCGAAACAGACGTTATGACACAAAGTTGAACAAAAGACTTAATGATATTGTGATTTCTCTTTATAATGAATTGACGTTAATTAATCCATATCAAAACAAATCAAGAGCTAAAGCATCTATTCGATTATTGTTACCTTTCAGATTGCAGGAAATACTGATATCTGCACAATGCGTTAATTTCTATAATCTAATTATGATAGTACAAAATTTTGAAAGTCAATTTTCCCTCTCCCAGTACTTTGACCAGCGCAGAAGGATCCAAATAATTATACAAAGTTACAGAGCACAAGGTATTTCCATAACTACAATGTTAAAGTGAGATTGAATAGGCTTTAAGACATTTAAAATCATAAAAACCTACATCTAAAAACTCTATAACATAAATAAATTTTCAAAGTGGAAAGCAGCAAAACCTGTGCACAGGTGGACGTGAGAGGACTTACGCCTTTCTCTTATTTGTTTGTTTGGTTTTGCTTTTGGCTGCTTCTCAGGCTCCTTTTTCTGTCTTTTTTTCTTTCTGTTGCTTCTAGTGCTGCTTCTGTTGTGCCTCCGTTTTGCTTTCCCGACTAACGCTAGTCTCCATGGCCTCAAGGCGATTCGAACCTGCGACGACCACGAGGACAACTACTCACAGTTGGCCAGACCATGAGCGACCACTTTCGGCTAACACGTATCCAAGGAAATAAAGTGAAAATCGGTCCTTATATATTAACCAAATACTTCTGCAAGTAACGCCATCTTTCAGCAAAGTGATAATCTAAATGATGTGTAACGACATCTATTGAATAAGTGAGTAACTGCTTGAATAAAGTCACCTAGCCGGCAAATTTAAAACGAAAAATATGAAAATTATGGATATCTTGGTTTCTAAAAGAGATAAAAGTGATAGAGGGCTGATATTTAATTTTTGGCAATTAGTAGTGGGCTGACCCATAAGTATGGCAAACCTATACAATTAAAAAAATCACTAAGTCTAGTAACAAATGTTTACAAGTTTGTAACACTGCAAAAATTAAATTTCAGATATTTGAAAAAAAGAAATACTGTCATAACCTGCATAAAATTCTAAGACGTTTTTAAAGAATAACTTTTTCCCAAAAACTAAAAGATAAACCCGTAAAAAAATTCCCGAAATTTTGAATTTGTTATAACTTCGCTAAATATTAACTGATTTTCAAAATTCAAACAACAAACAATATGGAAATGAATCCGCTATCTTATGAACGTATTGTCGGTTGCATAACTCTAAGGATACTATTGCAAACCTTAAATAAATCACTTATTTATGTATGGATCTTTAAAAATCAAATGACATAGTGCTGCTATAAAGATCTCAGCTTTTATAGAGAGATCCTTATGGTACACATACATGGTTCTATGGTACACATAAAACATACTTAAAATTACAAGTTCGGATACTGATAATGAAATTTTCTGCTAACTTCGTTCTCTATTGGAAACAATGACGACTTAAACTCAATCCATTGCTCATAGTTTAAGCTGAATAAACAACCAATAATTTCGAAGACGACCTCTGTACTTTCTTGAACATTCTTGATGATTACATTGAAATTATTAGTAAGAATAAATTTCTTTTGGGACTCCATACTAACCAATCCATTTTTTACTTCAGAAAAAAAAATTAAATCATTTTTGTTATTTTTTGGATTAATTTCTAAAGCAAAACTGATGTATTTTATAACCATTATCTAAATCTTCCAAACCTTCATACTTAACAAACAGCTTATATTTTTTATGTCTTTCAACACTTTGCTCAGTATCATCATTATATCCTTGTGGTCATAAAGTCTTATATTTCTCATATAAATGTAATAAACTCTTTGACCATAACGTTGTGTTTGAATAAAATTTCATAATGGTATATCGTGCTGTTTACTTTTTTCTAACTCATCTATGCGGAGGAATCTCAATGCTTTAACGTCATTTTTCTTATTCAAACAATTAGCCATACCTTATTTGTTATAAGGAAAATGTTCGTTTTATGAAAAATTCATAGAACCGCTTCGTGTTTGAAATTTTCATACAGAACTCCACAGTTGGATAATTATCTTTTAGACCAGTGTATTTCATTATTAATCCGTCTTTAATGATCTTATCAATCATTTTATTTGTTAAGTGTTTTTAAGTCTAGGTGGAAGAAAAACCTCAAAATCTTCACATTCAACTAAAGTGTTCTTTTTAAACTTAGTTTTAATCTTTGTCATTTCACAATCTTATATTCTGTATCTAATTCTAATTCTCTTAATCCAATAACTTGTTTTTGCTCAAGATTTCCAAGTTTATTTAAAAGCTGAATATGACTCGCCATCCTATTTATTATACAGAAAATCAATCATCACTCTTCAATTTTTATCTTTAACAAAAACTTTTTAATCATTTTTGTTATTTTAGAATAACGTTTATGGAAAACCTCCATAAACATAAAAAATATATTTAACTATCTAAACCTCTTCTACTACTTTCTCATTCTTAGGGTCATATGTAAAGTTCTCTTGTCCAATTAAAATCGCATAACATATAGTATGATTAGCAACAGTTTCTGCAAAGTCTACTACAACTTTTATGTTTGTTTTCCCATTTACCTATACATTCTTTCTCTTACTACATTTAATCACATACAGTGGCCTGTTATCTATAAATTCTTTAGGATCATAGTACATTTCGGTATTACCACATGTTATTCACTTAAATGCAGTATAATCTTCTTGCATCTTAAAATAATCCTTGTTAGCAATATCTAAGTTTCTTGATTCTTTTGGAAATACCTCATTCCTCCCATTCTTAAGATAGATATTCTTTTATTTACAATGATCAAACTTACTTGCATCTCTTGATTGTTTACCAATTCTATCAGTTTGGAACATTACAACTACGAAATCAGGCACATCAAATTGTCTAGAATTAAATTGAGTAGTAACATCAAACTCCAAGAAAGAACCTACAATAGTCTTCTGAACACATTGATAAGTATGGAATGAAAGCATGATTTTAGGTTCATTAAGAATATTCAAATTTAACTGGCTTTCATAATTAGATTCGTATTCAACAATAGGCATTCTTATCTCTATACTTTTTATTGTTGTTTTTCCATCATGAGGAGCTGTTGCACCTGCTTCCGTTCCAGCCCATTTGTGCAAGACATCGTTATTGTAGTTAGCTTTTGCAAATGTTATTCTCAATCCAAATTTACACATAATATATTTATAATCACTTAAAAAGCCTAGAATTAATCTTAATGGATACAAAACGCTAAAGTTTTTTCGTAGCCAAGTTTATCATCTGTTTCAATTCCTGCTTGTTTTAGATAATCAACTTCTGGTATGGAAATCTTTAATGTGCCAACAGCTGTAGATGTTACTCCAGGTAGTTCAATCTTATCTATAACAACTCCATGCTTTCTAACCTCCATTTGAGAAAAGAAGAATGGTAAGAAGTTATCTACAAATTTTATAATATCATTTGCACAAAATGTTCCTTCAGCAGATGCACCAACAACTTCAAAGGTCATAGGAAATCTGCTTTCTCTGGATGTATAAACCAATCTCCCACATCGAAATCAAACTCAATATCTCTGTTTAGCTTCATTCAAATTATTAAATGTTCTTGTGTTAGGTTTAAAAGTCTGTAACTCATAACTCTCAATACTATCCATTTATTATAA
The DNA here is from genome assembly GCF_964235325.1 of Thermobia domestica. NCBI lineage: Eukaryota > Metazoa > Arthropoda > Insecta > Zygentoma > Lepismatidae > Thermobia > Thermobia domestica. The sequence continues at coordinate 106,531,585 of NC_137457.1, forward strand.
AGAAAATCTTGAAACAACGCTTTTATGGAATGTACCCATAAAAGAATTATACATTATAACAGTTAAAAACTTATAATCCCTATCCTAACTTAACCTTGGCTTTCGTAGCACTACCAACTCCAAAAGCAGCTAATCGTTCACCAATTGACTTAAAGCCTATAGAAGTTAACAAGAAAAATGAGCGAAAAATATTGGAAAAAGTGTATTAGAAAGAATATAAGCGTGTTAAACCCAAATACAAATTAGGTGATCTGGTTCGTATAAGTAAATCAAAAGAGTTATTTGAAAAACGATGTACACCTAATTGGTCAACAGAAGTAATTGTTATTAGCGAAGTTATTCCATCTAAGCCACCTACGTATAGAATTAAAGATTTAGAAAAAGAAGATGTGCTAGGTAGATTTTACGAACCAGAACTATTAAAGACAAACATAAAGATGAATACTTGGTGGAAAAGGTGTTGAGAAAGAACGTACCAAAGTATACGTTAAATTGTTAGGATTTGATGATTCACATAATAGTTGGATAGATAAAAGAAGAAATGTTGCAATGTAATTATAAATGTCTTTTATGGAATAATAACCATAAAAGGCTAGTTTGAATGAGATAAGGGTAACGAAACGTTACTCTTCAAACAACAAATGGGGACGATTCGTTCCTATTAAACAAATTATTCGAGTCATCTAGCTTAAACACAAGTGGAACAAATCGTTCCTATTAAACAAATTATTCCAGTCATTTAGCTTAAACAAAAGTGGAAGGATTCGTTGCTATTAAACAAACAAATGGTATTCTTACATTCGATAAAACTAGCTGGTAACGAAATAAAATTAAAAATTTTTTTTTCTATATAAGAAATATGAGTACTATTGATAGTTCTCCTAGTTTAAACAATATTTGCTACGAACAGGTTACAGACAATTATTGGTATGGTATTTTTGGCGATTTCAAATTGATTATAGAGCAAAGGATACTTTAATGCCACAAAACTATGTAATGATGGAGGTAAGAGATTTAAAGATTGGATAAGAAGTAAAGAATCAAAAGAACTAATACAATACTATAATGAAAAAAATTAACAACACAACGGAAAAGAGCATTGGAGCACTTTTGCTCTGTTGTTCTCCATATTTAATAAAAGGAGGAGATAAAGAAACAACATCGATCATCTCAGGAACATATGTTTCTCGGTATACCTTTATGGACATCACAAGACTTCTATGACAAATGCTATAATATTATCGAAAACTATTTTGTTTCCAGTTTTGAACAGATTCAAGAAGACCAAAAACAGCTGCCAACAAGAGTAGGGAAAATAGAACAAACAATGGAGAGATTGAGAATTCAAAACGAGGGCCTAAAAGAAATTGCAAGACCATATAGACGACATTTCAAAAGATAATAGTCTATTCATATACAAGAACAACAAACTTAATGATTCTTTCCATTATTATGCTATCAGAATCCAAAAGAGAAGCCTATATAAGCCTCTTACTGAAGCAGAAGAAAAATATCCGAATCATGTAATAAAATACGAAAAGTTTATAGATCCCAACAGTATTGAGTTATTCAACCTAATGCAGCAAGAACTAGATATTCGTAAATGTAAGGGTAATGAGTTTTGGACAACCTTATCAGAAGGAGATTTGTTTAAAGAAATTGATTGTTTATATGATCAGTTAATATCTGACAATTAAGGTTATTATCTGATAATTAAGGTTAATATCTAATAATTAAGGTTACGACTTTTATGATATAATAATTAAGGTTACGTCTTTTATGGTATAATATGCCATAAAAGGTAATTAGTTAAGCATTAAACAAACCATCTGTTTTAACATCGAATGCTAAATCCAATATACTACCTAAATCGGAATTATAATGATATCTTATTATAACTCTCCAATCCACGAAATGTCTAAATAAATATATACACTCTACAGATAGGTCTTGATAAATTGAAATGTTATGCCAATGAACACTGTCTTTGAACTCTGCAATAAATCCTTCTCTTAAATTTTGAAACATTGAAATCAGTGCCCAGTCTACTTTGTTAGCGTAACCTATTATAAGGTTTTCTGATAATTGTTTACTACATAATCACCACCAAGAAAGTTTATCTGTATGTTTTCGTATAAAGGCTTCAGAAAGATTGCTTCCATAAGATATACCAACAAAATCAACTTTGTCTATAAACTCATTAATAAATTCTTCAGATAGATTTTGGTTTAACGATACTTCTTTCCAATGAGCTCTATCTGCAAATTCTCTTATAAAGTCTTCTGATAAGTCTTGGCTTTCCGAAATAATAATTGGCTTTCCAATAAACTTTATCAGCCAATTCTCTTATAAACTCTTCTGATAACTTTTCCATTAACATATTTCGCTCAAATTAACTTTCTGCTGATATTTACGTATGAAGTCTTCTGTAACGTGATCATAGTTATATTCCTCCTCATAATGTCATAACCTAAAAATAACCATTGTTCATCAGTCAGTGAATGCAACATCTCATCGGAAAAGTTCATATCGTATGCATAGAGAATGTTTTGTATAAGATATGAGTTCTTTTCTTTAGTAGCTTTCTTGAACAAATAATCTAACATACCTATGGAGAAGCTAAAATTTATTTTGTTTTCATCATTATAGCCAACAATATCTAAATGTTTACATGCACAATCAAACATGTTTGTAAGATAATATTCACAGGTTTGTATGATAATATTTCCTTAGCACTAGCCATATTCACCTGTTCGATTTATTCTTAGAATTTTTAGAATGTAATTCATTTTTGATTTTCTACATAATAAATATGGAGAAACATTTTGATTTATTACATGATAGACTTAAAGTAATTCACGAAGATCTGAAACTCTTAGCAGCACTACTAGAGAAGCAAGCTCTGTTAATAGAGAACCAAATACTGTTAATGGAAAAATAGTTATTAATAACACAACAAAAAACACCTGATTTAGATAGTGATTAATACAAATATGATAGTGTTGATTATGATGATGAGAAGTTTGCAAAAATGATTCATTTTCAAAATGTGTATATCTAACTTTGATGGGTCTTCCCATGAAAGCTCAATAGTAACACATCAAGGAAACATATGTAAGCAATAGTAGGCGGGTGCAGACCTTTAAATGGTGTGTTAGACCAAAATGAATTAAAATGGTTTAAAAATGGTGAAGATAAAAAGTTAAAGAGTGATATTAAGATTTTCTATAGAACAAATAAGATGAGCAATTATAATAGATTTACTGTAATAGAGTTAAGACGACAATGTAAAGCAAAGGGAATCCAAAGATATTCCCCATTACGAAAACATGAACTAATAAACATTCTTAAACAACATGACGATGAACAAAGCAAAAGACAGATTAGAAGTATATTCGCATTTAAACAAGAGATATTTGAAGAACCAAGAATCAAAGTTTAATCAATACCAATCTATGTAAAAGTCAAAATATTGCATTAAAATCAAGATTATAGACATGGAGATTCAAAATAGATTATATTCCACAAGATCCGCTCGAACAGTATATTACTCCAACATCTAAAGCTATATTAAACAAATTACAAATTAGCTTAAGTAAACATAGTTTATTGAAAGCTAATCTTTATAAGAAAGGTGAAGAAACTCAAAACTTCTATTTTAACACTGAAAACCAAGAAATATATCAATCAAGTAATTTAAAAGAAGAAATAACTAAAATTAAATAAAGATTAAGAACAAGAATGGATGAGTTCCAAGCTAAAGGTTCTGGCTGGGCTCTTGTAAAAATTAACTTTTTACAACTAGCAATCGTCAAATATACACCATATAGAGGATCGGCGTACAAAGATTTGCCTGATAGAATTAAAAATAAACAAGCAGACATAAATGTAAATAACGAAGATGAAAATGTTTATTATATTCAATTTGTTCTGCACTATACCCAGTTAATAAAGATCCACAACGACCTTCCAAGTACAAGCAAGTTGTTAAATACTTAGAAGAAAAATTTAAAGAAATATTCATTTTCCTGTAAAATTAAGCGTTATTCCAAAATCTGAAAAAATACCAAAAGCTGAAAAAATACTATTTCTATAAACGCCTATGCGTATGATAAAGACTATTCAATCTATATACTACATCACACTCAAAACAAGAAAGAAAATCATGTCAATTTATTTTATATAAAAGAAGAAAATCAAGACCAAGTTAAAACACATTATTGTTGGATTAAAGACCTAAGTAGATCAGCAAGTAATCAAATAACTAAATAAAGAGCTCGAAAATATTTATGTGATAGATGTTTGTTATACTTTTACTCCCAAGACGCTTTAAATAAACATGAGCAAGATTGTTCGATAAATGAACCAGTAAAAATAATAATGCCTGAAGAAGGTAAATGTGTTGAATTTAAAAACTACAAATACACAATGAAAATGCTATTTGTGATTTATGCTGATTTTGAATACTTGTTACATAAAGTTATGAGTTGTCAAAAATGTTATCCAGATAACGAATCATATACGAAGAAATATCTACAACATAAGCCATCTAGATTTTGTTATTATGTAGTAAAAAGCGATGGAAGTAAAACCAATCCTCTTTTGTGTAGAGGTAAGAAAGCTGCTAAGAAATTTATAAGACTGTTAAGAAAAGAAGTCAAACACATATCGAGCATATACAAACAAAATTACAAATTACCATTAACAAAAAGTCAGAGAAAAGAGTTTAATAAATCTAAATGTGGTTATTACTGTAAGCAGAAGTATACTCAAGAAAATCATAAAGTTAAGCACCACGATCATATAACAGGAGAGTTTGTGGCACCTCTATGTAATAACTGCAATTTAAAAGTCAAAGTACCAAAGTTTGTACCAGTGATCATAAATAACTTGACAGGATATGACTCTCACTTGTTTATAAAAGAGCTTGGATGTAATAAAGAAGAAATAGATCTAATACCTAATAACGAAGAAAGATACACATCATTCAGTAACAAGGTTGGATCTATTAAATTGAAATTAGTAAATTCATATAGACTTATGGCTTTAGAAAAATTGTCATTGAACTTGAAACCTGAACAAATGATGCATACCCAACAAATTTATTCTAATCAAGAACAATTTCAACTTGTAATAAGAAATGGTGTTTACCCATATGATTATGTTAACGATTGGAATAGATTTAGAGAAAGAAAGTGACCGCTAAAGGAAGCATTCTTCAACAAGCTTAATTACACACATATAAGAGATGAAGATTATGAACATGCAAAGAAAGTGTGGGAAACATTCGACATTAAGAATCTCGGACAATACCATGATCTATATTTAAGAACGGATGTATTATTGTTAGCAGATATATTCGAAAATTTTAGGGATCTATGTCTTAAAGATTATGACCTTGATCCTGCTTGGTATATGACAGCAACAGGTTTAGCTTGGGATGCGATGTTAAAGATGACAAATATAGAAGTAGAATTATTAACCTATTATGATATGGTATAAATGGTAGAGAAAGGTATAAGAGGCGGAATTAGTAAATGCTCAAACAGATATGTAAAAGTAAACAATAAGTATATGGAAGATTATGATAAGAATAAAGAAGATTCTTATTTAATGTATCTAGATGCCAATAACTTGTATGGGTGGACAATGAGTCAATATTTATGGTATAAGGGATTTAGATGGTTAAGTGAAGATGATATAAGATAAATAGATTTTACTGATAATTCTGATACTGGTTACATATTAGAAGTTGATCTTGAATATCCAAAATAATTGCATAACTATCGCAAAGACTATCCATTAGCTCCTCAAAACATATGTCCGCCTGGTTCAAAACAATCAAAGCTATTAACAACCCTATATGACAAAGAAAAATGTGTAATTCATTATCGAAACCTAAAACAAGGTCTTTCACTTGGATTGAAACTTAAGAAGATATTTCGAGTAATGGACTTCGAATAATCAGATTGGTTAAAGAAATATATTGATTTAAACACACAGATGAGAACGAAAGCAACAAATCATTTTGAAAAAGACTTCTATAAGCTCATAAATAATTCAGTATTTGGAAGACTATGGAGAATATTTGAAAGAGAGTTAATATTAAACTTCTAAGTGATGAGAAAAAAATACGATAAGCTTGTAGCAAAACAAATTATAAGAGAATTACAGTTTTTACGCAAAATTTGGTAGCAGTTCACATGAGCAAAGTTAAAGTGCAATTTAACTAACCGATTTATGTGGGGATGTCAATTTTAGATTAATCGAAATATTTAATGTACGGTTTCCATTATAATGTAATCAAACCAAAATACAAAGACAAAATATAAATATGTTATACAGATACCGATAGATATATACATCATATTCAAACAGAAGATGTGTACGATGACATGAAAAATTATCTTGATTACTCTAAAGATGACACGAGTGATTACTCTAAAGATGACAAATATAAGATACTACAGGTTAATAAGAAAATACTTGAAGGATGAAAGATGAACTTAAAGGATCAATCATAGAAGAATTTGTTGGTTTAAGATCAAAAATATATTCTATCAGGTTCGAAAAAGATAAATGTGGCAAAAAAGCAAAATGAATTAAGAAAAATGTTATAAGTAAAGAGCTTTCATTTAACGATTATAAAGACTGTTCAACCAAAAAGGATATTATAAAAAGATGAATTTAATCAGAAGTTATAAACACGATTTGTACAGTATAGAAATAAATAAGTTAGCTTTAAGTTGTGTAGACGATAGAAGATGTGTTTTAAAGAATGGGATAAATAACCTGCCATGGGGACATTATAAAGTAAAAGAGATGTAGATGTAAGTTAGGTATAAGTTAATTTTAGGTTTAGTTAATTTATAGTTATATCCATAAAGTATAACTTTATGGATATAACTATAAAGTATTCACGGAGATAATATAACAAAAATGAAATTTACATATAAAAATTATTATATTTTACAAACATGAATAAGACACTTTGTGAACAATGTAATAAATAGTTACTAGATATAGAAAAGCATAATAATACTAAAACAAATAAAGAAAATAGTAAAACTAAAATTTGTAGGAAATGTAAGAAATAAAAATATAAAGCTCAGTTTAGATTTATAGAAAAAGATTCTCTTTGTCGTGAATGTCTGTACGAAACATTATCACCCTTAACATGTTTAATATATCGAAAAGAATTTAACCCTTAACTAGTCGCGTGAAAAAAGTTACTTAATTAGTCGCGTGCGGACTTTTGTTCCGCATAATAACTACATAGTAAAACTCGTGTAATTTTTTTTTAAATATTTAATTTTAGGTTAAAATATTTGTTTTAATAGGCGTCTTAATTTATTTTATGCTATGAAGACCTAAACTAATATAAAAATACGTTAGACATAAATACCTAAACAATGAAGGAACTATTCCGTTTTTTCTCAAATAACAAGAATAATAACATGTATAATTAGACCTGATAAGAAATATAGTTTTTTATGTATTTTGAAACGTTCATATAAATTATGGTTTTGCCTCTCGGTTTACATGTCCATACTACTTACATATCCTCGTCTTCAGGTTTTTTCACTCTATCTTGATGATTACATTCTTTGCAATATGTGACAGTTTCTTTATGCACACCGCACACAAATTTTTGACACTTGACACAACAATATTTGGTTTTCCTGTTGGTCTTCGCTTAATTGTTGTCGGCTAAAAACAATAAACTGAAAGAAAGCGTAAAATTTGTAGGAGAAAAAAAGGGTAACTTATTTAGTCGCGCGCGGAACTTTGCTCCGCAAAATGCATCACTCCAAAATAAATAACAAAATATTCACTAGTGGCTTGGGCAACAATTCAAATATGTATTGTTGTTTAATCATGAAACTTTAAAAGACAGCTAGACAAAAGTTCAAAAGCATACGATCGAAAGTAAGGAAAACAAAAACAAAAATGTAAAAGTGCGGAACAAAATTCCGCACGCGACTAATTAAGGGTTAAAATAAACCCAAGATATCCAAATGCTAAAATGTATAGAATGTAGATAAAATAAGCCAGACTTTAAATATACTATAATTAAAGGTACTCATTTAAAAGGGCTACAAGATGTTTTTGATTATGTAGTTATTAATGGAGAAATTTATGCTGTTTTATCACCTAAAGAAGGAGAAAAAGCTGTATTAAAACTACCATCTAGATACGAAAAGCATTATGAACATCTTAAAAGAAATATTAAAAAAGGAAAATTACATATATACCAGAATGAATATAATCGAATTTGTTATAGATTTATATTTATTAACTCCAAGTCTTTGTGCGCCAATGAGGATTGTTTAAGTTGTAAATGTTCTTTCTAATCATTTAAACTTTATCGTTATAACATCATAAAGTCCTATGCTCAAAGCAACCTACTCAATCTCACTTTAACATTGTAGTTATTTAAATACCTTGCGCTCTGTAACTTTGTATAATTAGTTGGATCCTTCTGCGCTGGTTAAAGTACTGGGAGAGGGAAAATTGCGATCGTAGTGAGCATAACATGCTACTCATATAAATAATAGCTTTGAGGGTAATTAAGATGGTGTCCGAGAATAAGGCAGTGATGATGGGATTAGTGAGTCACTTATGAAAAATGAAGAATTAAAAATGAACCGAGCTGTTCTGCACAGACCATTCCTTTTTGTATTTCAATGTGATAAAGCTCTGTACAAATATAATGGAAAAAATAATACATATTTAACCTATTACTGTAATAATGAAAATTAATGCAATTACCTACATATTTTTAAAATAAGTGGAAATATTTTATGATTACTAGTTCAACTATTACAACTTCATTAACTTCTAAACGGAGCGAGGTATTGAAATGCGGTTTACACTTTTAAAAATAGTACATCCCTGAAAGTACTGACCATCGAGGCCAAAGTGAAATATTTGAACTAATGTTACTTGTAAACTTAGACATGTAATGAAGTGCTGTTTTCATGTTTAACAATAAGACATCAAGTACTACATGTCCGAAAGCTACTAATCATCGGTATCAAAAGTCTGTGTCGGGGTCAATACTTTCACTCGATTAAATTTTACACGGTACAAAGTAATGAGGTGCTTTTTGACATTTAGAAATAGATCGTCAGTACTAGATGTAACAAAAGTTCTGATCATCGAGGTCAAAGGTCAAATAATTAAGTAGAAATAACTTGTAAACCGAGCGACGTACTGAGGTGCTGTTGCACATTTACCTATACGTCTACAAGTAATACATGTCATAAAAATGCTCACATTTATGTTAAAGGTCAAGTATTTAAAACTGAATAGTTTGTAAAGGGGCAACAAATTGAGGTAGTGTTTTAACAGTTTGTAATATGTCATCAAATACTACATGTCTAAAAAGTATTGACCATTGAGGTCAAAGGTCAAAAACATAACAATAAGTAAGTGGGAAACAAAACAACATATTGAGGTGCTTCAACTACATTTGCCAATAGGTCACTTATTGTTAGTACTAATAACCCCAAAATTGCTGACAATCGGAGTCAAAGGTTAAATATTTGTATAAGTAACTTTAAAACGGGGCGACGTACCGAGGTGATTTTTCCACAATTAACAATAGGTTAAAAACATTAAATGCACGGAAAGTGCTGGTAATTGTGTTGAAAGGTCAAATATTTAAACTCGACCAACTTGTAAACTATGCAACGTATTGATGGGGTGTTTTAACACTTGGTAATAGATCAAAAACTACATGTCTTAAAAGTAATGACCATCAGGTAGTTGGGCAAATATTTCAATTTTATTGCGCTTTTGTAATAGTAAATCATATATATTAAAATAGCGTGAACTTTGATGATTTTTTTAACTTTCGTTTAATTTTTTTGATTCATCAGAAACATTGAGAGGTAATGATAATAATATATTATTGAAAACAGTGCTTAGGTTTCTATAGTTTCACAAGAATGAAAATATTCACCATATTATCCGAATATCATCATTATGATAAACAGTTTAAAGATAAGTTCACTTTCATCTCCATTGAAATAAATCCTCCTCTGGAGGGTGAAAACCCTCTGTATGGATTGGAAGATCTATAAGAGAGTTAATAGAGCATTAACTTTGTGGTATATTTTCCCCATGCTGAAATACTTATTGGCAAGGGACGAGAGAAGCTGAACTTCTCCAGCACGTCTCGATACATTAAACCAAAATATAATGATAATTACCATTTGGCTGATGATCTGATTGTTCCAATAGGGTTACTCGAAAACACAGGAAACAAGTAAGAGAGATACAGATATATTAACCAGAGACATATGGGTGTTTGTATATATCAGGGATGTGAGCCTGATATCGGGTATATCAGGGTATGCGCCTAATCAGCTTGCGTGTCAGCAGGGATGTAATGATTGCTACAATAAAGGCAGTGAAGTGTGGTGTATGAAGTAGAGTTCACCGAATATTTTTGTGATGATAATTGTATACAATAATTTTTAGATTATTTAGAGTTAAGCATGCTTATTATTAATAAAATATTATGTATTGTACATAATGTTATGGGTTGCGATGCGCACTTTATTTTGCGGACAATGATGCTTCAAGAAAATTGAGTACTCATGTAATTATGCAAGGTGGAAATTTTTGCAGTGGAGTAATTATATCAGAAAATTATTGAGATTTCACACTTTCTTCCAATGGCTATGAATAAATAAAGTGATGCGTTTCATTTACCTGATGGTAAAACGCACCTCGCACACGTTTTCAACACGGGAGATAAACAAAACTATTGTGGTGATATTACAATGTAAATAGTTTTAAAAGGAGAAGCAAAAATTTGAAAAATGCTACAAAGAGGAAAGATAACGAATTTGTTCTACATGGATTGATTTAAAGCAGAAATTAATAAAATATTATGTTGATAATGTAATTGTACTGCGCGATACATACTTATAATTTATGATCGAATTTGAAGCTATATCTAATGTATACTCCTTTCTCGAAACATTACGTATTGCTAGAGCATGTAATCTTCTGTTTTGGAAAATGTTACTACAACCCAACACCAACGGTATTATTCAACACAAAAGGTATATGTGGAGAGATACTCAATCTGATGGTGCCATTCGGTTGTTAGTACATTAATGCAAATAAATTAAAAATGAATATTCAGCATGCAGGTAACGAACAGATTACTGACAAAAGATGGATATAATGTAGATGGGTATGCAAATTTCCACGTGAAGATAAGGAAATTGATGTGAAGATAAGGAAATTAAACCCCAGAATTTACACCAAAACAGAAGCCAAAATTGACAGGCAAATAAGCAAAATCAATTCGAAAATTTATCTAAAAGATAGCAAAACAACTGCGAGAAATCCGAATTTATGTTGAAAAAATGAGTACACTTCATCTTAGGAAGGAGCAAAAGCATAGTCGTAGAATTTTATTAACTATATGGGCTCTTTGAGTTAATTACAAACTGGTGATTACTGAAATTGTCATTGCAGGTATCAGAAATTTAAATCATAATTTTACAATTATCAAGAAAAATGAACGTATCATATTTTTTTATAGAAAGAATTTCACTTCACATAAATATTAACAGCTTTTGCAGTACAGGAAAGCTCAACAGAAATAAGTTTACGCATAATGTATCAAATGAACCAAGGTAAGCCTACCTTGGGTCTGCGGAATGTCCGTCTTCATTACATAATACACTTCTTGTAGCATGCAAAAAACAGAAAAAAAATTTTTAATTTGCATTGTCATATTATGCCTCCTGTTTGTTGAGATTCGTGTGAGATGCAAAACATGACGATTCCATATTTACCTATGTGAGAGGAACATATCTGAAACATGTGACAACAACAGAATTCAACCATTCGTCAACCTTGATATCATCTCCCAACACTTTTGAAATATTTCTGTTTTTATAAGTCGCAGTTTTCAGTTAACGAGAGGCCCGGAATTTTTCTTGAGAGCTTTACAATTTTCATTTAGAACATTGGACAATTCTTTCTCCACAACATCAAGCACATTCATAGTAACCACAATTTGCTGCTTTTATTCTCCCACGGAGATGATTACGTTGGTGCATGCAAAAAAAATTGATTAATGTACGATTATTCTCCAGAGATGTCCGCCTGAGTAACTCTTAACGAGTTCTAAGGGGAAAAGATTTATCGAATTTTCTATTTGGTAAGATCAGAGATTTCTATTTATCAAATACCTTAACAATCTCGACGATTCTGTCCAAATACTATACATAGTGAAAAGTTGTTTTCAACAATGTTTTCCACTTCGCCGAACTGTGATTGAAGACAGTGCTATATATGGTGCAATGTTTTTGAGCACTCTAACTCTAGAAGGTGTTCTAATAAGGACCTTTACATTTGAAATAATCTTGTCAGTTCCTGTGTACAATGCACAAAATGTTTCTGCAACTCTACGCAAGACGTTTGCCTAGTACGTCAAATGTAACATTTGGGCTGAAATAATTTTAAATGCTTCAACTGCTTTCCTCGTGTATGATGTTGGAAGCCATTAAGGAGATAATACAGTCTTGTATTCTTCACTAAGTCCTAAGAAAATTCAGACCACTGATAAGTAATAGCGACATGGTGGAGACGTTAGTTTTCTCCACAATGTCTTCAGTCAGAAAACTTCGATGATTGTCTATTATACATGCTTCTAATTATAACGTTATAGATGAATCCACATTAAGTATCAGTGGTTTTGTCTGTGGAAACTAAAATATCGTACTCTACAACGCCACTTCAGGTATTTTCAATAACCTTAATATATACAACATCTCAGTATGTCTGTGCTAATGTAGAATCCGCAATTACTTCTCGGTTTGTATAAGTTTATAGGAGACTTTTGAGAGATTTCGGCCGCAAGGACCCACTACACACATCATACGCGAATTATGCATGAATACCTAAAACGCTGGCAATGGTTCAGTAAATTTACCTGGACTGTATTTCCTATCATGTACTTTGTGTCATTTAAATGCTGTGTCATACAATACACAGCACAGTTTTTACAAAATATCACTGATCCAGCCGCTGAAAACTAATTGTATCCAAATTCTTTTACAGAGTTAGCAATTTAACTTTCGGTGAACGTCCAAGCATTGGGAAACACTGGCATAGTGGAAGAGGAAGTGTGTCACACAACAGCACCAGAAAACAAACAACAAATAATTCCCTTAACAGAAGAATGCATTTGACATTGCTGCATCGCCTACCTTTTTTTCCCTAGAATTTGTGGGACTCGGTTGGCTGACAATACGTTGAATTACCCAGCTAGAAACCTTAAATTATATACCTCACTGAGTGACAATGCCATCCATTCTATCTATTAGCAACGTGACATTAATTTCCCGTTGCAAGAAAATATAAACATAAAAAGCAAACAGAAAATGTGACAATTAATTCTGAAGAAAACTTTTATAAATATAAAAGATACTTCTTACAAAAATAAAAAAAACTATGGCCTTTTAACACAACGTTCGATCTACAGTAATTATATAGATATGTATTATGCGTTCTTATAGTCTCGATCTCCACGACCTCAAATAAGAGACATAACTGTGAACGTTCTTCAAGATGTTGAGTTTTCAATATGTGTAATACTTGTGCAAAATTAGAATTGGTACAGAACGAGTTTCTACATACCAAACAATGAACTTTAACTTGAGATACCTTTAAAAATATTCTTACGGCGACTGTTTCTTCTGCTCGCTTCAGCATCGAATACATTCGCACTTTCCCCCTCTGCAAATATTATAGCAAATATTATTTAACACAGAAGGATAGCGCAAAGTGAGATTTAGTAGGCGCATAGGCTTTTATGACATTTAAAATCATAGAAACTTAAATCTAAAAACTTACAATCTAAAATCTTACATCTAAAACTACATATCTTCCATCTTATAATGTCCCCATAGTAGAGTATTTACTCCATCTTCTAAAGCACATCTTTTATCATCTACGCAACATAAAGCTAACTTATTTACTTCTATACTGTATAAATCATGCTTATAACTTCTGAATAAATTCATCGGTTTATAATATTATTTTTGTTTGAACAAACAGTCTTTATAATCGTTATATGACAGTTCTTTACTTACAACATTTTTCTTAATTCCGTTTGCGTTTTTACAACATTTATCCTTTACGAACCTGATTGAATACATTTTTGATCTTAAACCAACAAATTTGTCAATGATTGTTTCTTTAAGTTCATCTTTCATCTTACCAAGTATTTTCTTGTTAACCTGTGCTATCTTATATCTGTTATCTTTAGAGTAATCACTCGTGTCAAAGCAATCAATATAATTTTTCATGTGGTCGTACACATCTTCTGTTTGGATATGGTATATATAACTATCGGTATCTGTATAACATACCTCTAATTAGTCTTGGTATTTTGGCTTCATCACATTATAATGGAAGTCGTACATTAAATATTTCGATAGATCTAACATACTCATTCTAACATATATTGGTTTATTGAATGTTAATTTTGTTTATTCATTATGATTGCTCATAGATTCTCAGTATAAATAATTCTATCTTTAAAATTTGGTTCAGCAATTAGTTTTTCTACTCTTGTTGGGTCACATTCTATTTTTATAGGTTTACATCTCTTTCTAATATTTTCCATAGTATTTCCAAAAACTGAATTGTTCATTAGCCTATAAAAGTCTTTCTCAAAGTCATTTGTTGCTCTAGTTCTCATCTGCGTGTTTAAATCTGTGTAATTCTTTAGCCAATCTGATTGTTCAAACTCTATTACACGATGAATTTTCTTAAGTTTTAATCCAAGTGACAAACATTGTTTTAAGTTTTAATAGTGAAATACATATTTTTCTTTATCCTATAATGTTGTTAACTGTTTTGATTGTTTTGAACCAGGTGGACACATGTTTTGATGTGCTAATAGGTAGTCTTTGTGATAGTCATGTACTTCTTTAGGATATTAAAGATCAACTTCTAATATATAACCAGTATCAGAATCATCAGGTATATTTGTGTAATCTGTTTCTCTTATCTCGTCTTCACTTAACCATATAAATCCCTTAAATAGTGAGTATTGACTCATTGACCACCCATAGAAGTTGTTAGCATTCAAGTACTTTAAGAAAGAATCTTTTTTGTTTCCATCGTATATTTCCATATACTTATTGTTTGCTTTTACATATCTTTTACTACATTGCGAAATTCCACCTCTTATGCCTTTCTCTATCATCATCACCATATTGTAATCTGTTAGTAACTCAAGTTTTATATTTCTCGTCTTTAACATCGTATCCCAAGCTAAACGTGGTGCTGTCATATACCAAACTGAATCAAGAACATAAGCTTTAAGACGCGTTTCTCTAAAGTTCGCAAACACATCTGCTAATAGCAACACATCAGTTTTTAGATATAGGTCATGGTACTGTCCGAGACTGTTAATTTTAAATGTTTTCCACACATTCTTTGCCTGCTTATATCCCTCATCACTTATATGTGTGTTGTTAAGCTTGTTGTAGAATGCTTCCTTTGGTGGTAATTTTCTCTGTCTAAACTTATTCCAATAACTGACATAATCATACCGGTAAACACCTTTTCTTGTTACAAGGTTAATTTCTTCTTCATTACGGTAGAAGTGTTGTGAGTGAGTCATTTGTTCTCTCGTTAGGTTTGATGATAATTTGTCTAAACTACATGCCATAAATCTAAATGAATTTACGAATTTGAATTAGATAGTTTCAACTTTTTTACTGAATGATATGTAATGTAGCAAGTTATTAGTTATTAATTCTATTTATTTTTATTACATCCTAGTTCTTTCATAAACAAGTGAGAGTCATATCCTGATAAGTTATGTATAATCACTGGTACAAAAATAGGCATTATAACTTTTAAATTATAGTTGTTACACAATGCAGCTACAAACTCTCCTGTTATAGGATCGTGATGTCTAACTTTGTGGTTTTCTGGTGTATATTTTACTTTACAGTAAGTGCAGGATTTGGATTTGTTGAACTCTTTTAACTGTTTACGTGTTAAAGGTAATTCGTTATTTTCTCTATATATGTTTGAAATTTGTTTGGCTTCTTTCTTTAACATTCTTATGAACTTCTTAGCTGCAACTTTACCTGTTTACACAACAGGATCTGTTTTACTTCCATCACTTTTTACAATATAGTAACAGAACCCAGATGCTTGTGCTGCTGATATTTTTTAGTACAAGATTCATCATCCGGATAACATTGTTAACATCCCATAATCTTATGTAGCAGACATTCGAAATCAATATAAATCACAAATGGCATTTTCATCGTATATTGATAGTTCTAAAATTCAACATATATATTTTCTGGTGGCATTTGTATCTTAACAGCTTCGTGAGTAGAACAATCTTTTTCGTGTTTATCTAATGCACTTTGCGAGTAAAAAAATAATAAACATTGATCACACAAATATTTTCGAGCTCTCTTTTTTGTTATTTGGGTGCTAACTAATCTACTTAAGTCTTTAATCCAACAATAGTGTGTTTTATTTTCTTTTTTTACATATAATAAATTCACATGGGTGTCTTTTTGTTTTTAGTATGATATAAAGCGTACACTATATATTTTCCATCATCATCATATGTATAAACGTTAAACGATACATTGAGTCGTCTTTTAATGTTTGGGATATCACTTAGTTTTACAGGATAATCGATGAATTTTAATTTTTCTTTTAAGTCTATAACAATATGCTTGTGGTTTGGTGGTCGTTGTGGGTCTTTTTCAACAGGATGTAATGCAGAAGCAATTGAATGCTTTAATTTCATTTGGTAGTTCTATGTATGATGATCCTGTATACGGTGCATATTTATTAAGAGCTAACTCTATGTAGTTTATATTGGAGTAATGGTAATGGAAAAGGCTGAAAGTGCCACAAAGCAAAATTTCCAGTATTCAATAGAAACTTCCTAAAACTGTACTTTATCCTTTAAGGTGCTGCTCCTTGCGAGTGCTCTAGAAACTAGTAGGAATTTTTCTGGCACTTTGGACCTTCTCTAGGTTATTGGCGATGTCGTTTACAACACATTCCATGCAAAAAATCGATTTTCTATGTTTTGGCACTTTCAGAATAACCTTTAACGAACCGTGTTTTTGTAACCTGATGCTTAGTCTATTTATTAAAGCCTTCGTTGTTAAAATAATATATTGTTCTAGAGGATCATGTTCTTTGTAACCTGTGTTGAATCTCTATGTTTCTAATCTTGATTTCATTGTCGTTTCTTTTAGCTTTACATCAATTGGTACTGATTCAGCTTTGATTCTTGGTTCCTCAATTACTTCTAGTTAAATGGGAATATATTTCTAATCTGTCTTCTGCTTTGTTCATCGTCATGTTGTTTAAGAAGGTTTATTAGTTCATGTTTTCGTAATCGGGAAAGTATCTTTTGATTCCCTTTTCTTTTTATTGCCGTCTTAACTCTACTACAGTAAATCTACTATAATTACTCATCTTATTTATTATATAGAAAATCTTTATTATCACTCTTCAATTTTTATCTTTCACCAAAGTTTTTTAATAATTTTCATTCTTTTTTTTCCAACACGTCATTTAAACACCCGCACGCGCCTACCATTGCTTATATATGTTTCCTTGATATGTTACTATAGAGCGTTTATGGGAAGACCCATCAAAGTTACACATACACATTTTAAAACTGAATCATTTTTGTAAACTTACTCATCATCATAATCATCACCATCATATTCGTATTCATCACTATCTTAATCAGGTGTTTTTGTTGTATTATTAATAATTCTCTTTCCTTTAACAGTATTTGCTTCACTATTAACAGTGTTTGCTTCTCTAGTAGTGCTGCTAAGAGTTTAAGATCTTCGTGAATTAGATTAAGTCTATCATGTAATAAATCAAAATGTTTCTCCATACTTATTATATAGAAAATCAAAAATGAAATATTTTTTAAAAAAAATCTAAGAATAAAAACGAACAGGTGAATATGACTAGTGCTAAGGAAATATTATCTTACAAACCTATATTTGATTGTGTATGTAAACATTTAGATATTGGTGGCTATAATGATGAAAACAAAATAAATTTTAGCGTGTCCATAGGTATGTTAGATTTTTTGTTCAAGAAAGCTACTAAAGAAAAGAACTCGTATCATATACAAAACATTCTGTATGCAAACGTTATGAACTTGTCCGATGAGATGTTAGATTCAGTGACTGATGAACAATGGTTATCTATAGGTTATGATGATTATGAGGACCAATATAACTATGATCACATTACAGAAGATTTCATACGTAAATATTAGCAGAAAGTTAATTTGAGCGAAATATGTTAATGGAAAAGTTATCAGAAGAGTTTATAAGAGAATTGGCTGATAAAGTTAATTGGGACATTATTTCGGAAAGCCAAGACTTATCTGAAGAGTTTATAACAGAATTGGCAGGTAGAGTTCATTGGAAAGAATTATCGTTAAATCAAAACCTATCTGAAGAATTTATTAGTGAGTTTATAGATAAAGTTGATTTTGATGATATATCTTATGGAAGCAAACTCTCTGAAGCTTTTATACGAGAACATGCAGATAAACTTTCTTGGTGGCTCTTATGTGGGACCCAGCAATTATCAGAAAACCTTATAAGAAATTACACTGACAAAGTAGATTGGGCAATGATTTCAATGTTTCAAAATTTAAGAGAAGGATTTATTGCAGAGTTCAAAGACAGTGTTCATTCGCATAACATTTCAATTTATCAAGACCTATTTGCAGAGTTTATATATTCATTTAATCATTTCGTGGATTGAAGAGTTATAATAAGAAGATATCACGATAATTCCGATTTAGGTAGTATATTGAATTTAGCATTCGATGTTACAACAGATGGTTTGTTTAATGCTTAAGTAATTACCTTTTATGGCTATTATACCACAAAAGTCGTAACCCTAATTATCAGAAATAGGCTATCATATAATCAATTTCTTTTTCCAAATCTTCTTCTGGTAGGGATGTCCAAAACTCATTACCCTTACCTCTACGAAAGTAAACACAAAACTTATTGTTAATTGTCTCTTTTACTTAAAAACTTGGTTAAAAACTTAAACTCTTTTACTTAAAAACTAAAAAAAGATAATCTTGGTTTGTAAAAGTACAGTTGTTGTAGCTCGACCAAAATAAATTAAGGAGTCATTCTCATCTGTTACCATTATCTCAAAATTATCAATCTAGACTTTAGATATAGGGAAAAGTAATGGATAAGCAGGCTCGTAAATAATACTAAGTTTAAACTCGACATCTGTTTTAAATGATGCTATAATTCCGGTTTATCTATGTGTGTACTCCGTATCTTCAACAAACATGCCATCTGCCATATTACAGTGAACGTTAGTTGTATGTCCTATACTTAATAGTTGCTACTGTTGTCTAATTCGTAATGGAGTTTCTTCTTTACAACAGATGTATCACTCTTTAACATAAATACGTTAGCCAATTATCATATAATAAATGTACGAGTTTGATTTACCTAGAGATATTCCAAGAGAGAAAGTAATCAAGTTAATAGAAGATATCATTCAAAAGTTAGAATACAGCTTAAAGAAGAAAAAGAAAAAACTACGAATTGTTAGATATGCATAAGACACTTTGATTACGTTATCGGTTATACTTTCTGCAACAACTGGGTTTATTAATATTTTTATACCTGTAACAATTTACTCAATATTAACAACATCTCTTGAAACTGGAAGTGCTATAATAACATTTTTGTCTTCTAAGTTAAACATAAGCAAAAGTAAAGATGAATTTAAAACCATTGTTACTCGTATTAACTCATTTAAAGGACAGTAAGACATGGCAATAGCATTAAATGGCGAAAAGGATGTAGAATATATAAAAGATACGTTGCATAAGATCATAGAACAACTTAAAGTTGTAACATCATAAAAGATGCTAGCACCCAAGGACCCAGCGATTTATCGGGTCTGAATCAAAATTTTCTCTATAATAAATGAGTAAAAAAACTATTAATTGGGATGTAAGAGAGATGATAAAAGAAACAACAGAAAAGGAAAGAAATAGAGAAACCTTCCTGTTATTTATCTTCTTATTACAGCCAGATCGGTTAAACAATAATTACTTCTACATATGTTCTAAAAGCATGAATCAACCAAAGTAAGAACAAATAAAAGAATGATTTGAAAAAGTGGAACTAAAATTCAAGAAGGAAATAGCAACGTTCTTAAGCAGCAACGACTGTATTGTACCTATTGATAAATGTGAAAAATACTCTGTCGCTGTGCTTGAAGATTACATTTTGAGAACCAAGATACTGTTAGAAATTACTTTACGAGAAGTAGATATAGAAATGTAGACTGTTTCTATCTTGTACAGACATTTAAAAGTATCTAAACAGCTTATAAGAGATAACCTCAACTTCTTATGCGTATTTAGACAAGATGATACTTACCTCAAACATACGAATCACGAGTTTGTAGAAGGAAATATGCCTTATGATAAATTTAAAGAGATATGTTCAAAATGTTGGCAAGAACATTATGGTATTATAGTAATTGAAATGACAAGGAAGATAAACAATGATAAGTATAGGAACAGGATAAAACACTTTATAAACGTTTGATGCTTTTTCACGTTTTACGTTTTTAACGGTTTTGGTTTTTTGACATTTATTAGCGTTGTTCATGTTTTTTGAGGTTTGGTCGTTTTCTATATAATAAATGGATGAGAAAGAAATTAATTTAGATTATTGAGTTAAAGGAGTTCTTGATAAAGGGCTTAAAATCTTGGAAGAAAGAAAGAGCAGGTATATGCCATAAATATAAGAAACAAGAACAACCTGTAATTGATACTATCCAAAATTTAGGAATTGCGATCAAAGAAGTAGCAGAACAAAATAAAAATCTAATAACTGAACTTTTTCCAGCTATACATAAGACGATTTCAATAGATCCTAGTCTACTACAAACACCTAAAAAGATAATTTATGATAGTCCTCCAAGTAATAGTGATACACCTATAACAGGAGAAATAAAACAAATGAGAAAACAAATTAAAGAGAGAGTCGAAGGAGTAGAGGCTTTAACAACAGCACAATCATTTGGCAAGATTGCAACGAAATATTATAGTAAAAGAAATCATAGTGTATTTGGAATAAGAGCTGTTGAAGAAGGTGGAAGAATAATAAATATGATAGGAAATTCTGAAGTTAAAGTGAGTGGTGATGATTTGATAGTTAATAGTAAAACTTATAAAGGAAAGAAGGCGTATGGGAAAAGTTAAATATGAATACTAATAAAACCATTGAAGATTATGATGATGACGATTTTGAACAGTACAAGGAAATAATAATACAATCAGATGCTGCATTCCAAAAATATAATCGATTATATTTTTGCATTTAATAGAGCATCTAATAAAAAAGTAGCATCTAATACAGCATCTATAGCATTAATATTATCAAGTTTATTTGGGATGATTATATTAAGAGATATTTACCTCCAACACCAACAAGAAAGAAAACACCAAAATCTGGGGAAGGAATATAACGAATTACCTAAAGAATATATATGGATGGATGATGTGAGAAAGTTAATTGATCGGTTAATTAATACAGATGGAGAAGAAAAGGCTGATAATAACTTATAATGAGAAAGTAGGTATAGTGAGTATGATTAATAAGAAGCTTTCGCAATTTATTCCTAATGATCCGCAAGGTATAGGTTATTTGTTTAAGATCTTATATACGCTGCCACCACGATTATGGAATAATGGGAAATTTGGAAAAGAATTAGTAAATGATTTGATTAATAAATTGCCGGTTTAGCAACATAATACAGGATTTTCATACTGTGGTCCCGGAAATAAGCTTCAAGAATAACTAGAAAGAGGTAATGTAGGTATTAACCCATTAGATGATGCTCGTAAAGAACACGATATATATTACAGAGACAATAAAAATACAGTCAAAACAGATTGCTGATAAGGAACTAGCAATTAAAGCATGGAATAGAGCATTTAGTAGTGATGTATCAATTGGTAAACGATTAGCTGCTTTTGGAGTTGGTACTGCTATGAATGCAAAGGTTAAGTTAGGATGGGGATTATGAGTTTTTAAATGTTATTATGTATAATTATTTTATGATTGCATTCCATAAAAGCGTTGTTTCACGATTTTCCTTATAATAAATGCATTATATTGAGAGTTATGAGCTACAGAATTTTAAACCTAACACAAGAACATTTAATAATTGGAATGAAGCTAACAAATATATTGAGTTTGATTTCGATATGGGGGTCGGGTTTATAAATCCATATAAAGTAGATTGTCATATGACTTTTGAAGTTGTTGGTGCATCAACTAGAGGAACATTTGGTGCAAATGAAACTATAAAGCTTTTAGATAACTTCTTACCATTCTTCTTTTCTCAAATTGAGGTTAGAAAGCATGGAGTTGTTATAGATAAGATTGAACTACCTGGAACAACAGCTATTGGAACATTAAAGATTTTCAAAGCAGAAATTGGATATCTAAAGCAAGCAGGATTTCAAACAAATGATAAACTTGGTCTACGAAAGGACTTTAGCGTTTTGTACACATAAAGATTAATTCTAGGATTTTTAAGTGATTATAAAAAGGTTATGTGGAAAGGTGAATTGAGAATAACATTTACAAAAACTAATAACAATGACGACGTCTTGTACAAATGGACTGAATCAGGAGCAGTTGCAACAGCTCCTCATGATGGAAAAATAACAATAAATAGTATGGAGATAAGAATGCCTATTATTGAATACGAATCTAATTACGAAAAGAAGTTAAAGTTGAATATTCTTAAAGAACCTAAAATCATGTTTTCATTCCATACTTATCAGTGTGTTCAGAAGATTGTCGTAGGTTCTTTCTTGGAGTTTCATGTTACTACTCAATTTAATTCTAGACAATTTGATATGCCTGATTTCGTAGTTGTAATGTTCCAAACTGATAGAAGTGGCAATCAAACAGCAGATGCAAGTAAGTTCGAACATTGTAAGGTAAAGAATATTTATCTTAAGAATGGAAGGAATGAGGTATTTCCAAAAGAATCAAGAAACTTAGATGTTGCTAACAGGGATTATTTTAAAATGTACGAAGATTATACTTCATTTAAGAAAATAACATGTGGTAATACCGAAATGTACTATGATCCTAAAGAGATTATAGATAACAGAACAATGTATGTGATTAATTGTAGTAAGAGGAAGAATGTTTCGGTAAATGAGAGAACAAACATAAAGGTTGTAGTAGACCTTGCAGAAACTGTAGCTAATCATACTATATGTTATGCGATTTTAATTGGACAAAAGAACTTTACATATGACCCTAAGAATGAGAAAGTCGTAGAAGAGTTTTAGATAGTTAAATGTATTTTGTAATGTTTATGGAAGATTTCCAAAAACGTTATTGTGAAATTAACAAAAAAGATTTAAAAAGTTTTTGTTAAAGATAAAAATTGAAGAGTGATCATTGATTTTCTATATAATAAATACGATGGCGAGTCATATTGAGCTTTCAAATAAACTTGGAAGTCTTGAGCAAAAGATGTTATTGGATTAAGATTTATAAAACACTTAACAGATAAAATGATTGATGAGATCATTACAGATGGATTAAAAATCAAATACACTTGTCTAAAAGATAATTGTCCAAATTTTCATAAAACGAATATTTTCCTTATAACAAATAAGCTATGGCTATTTATTTGAATAAGAAAAATGACGGTAAAGCATTGAGTTTCCTTCGCATAGATGAGTTAGAAAAAGGTAAACCATACTAGATAACATTATGGAAATTGATTTAAGCACAACGTTATGGTCAAAGTGTTTTAGTGCATTTAGATGAGAAATATAAGACATTATTACCACAAGGATATAATGATGATACTGAGCAAGTGTTGAAAGACATGAAAAAGTGTGAGCTGTTTGTTAAGTATGAAGGTTTAAAAGATTTGGATAATGTTATAAAATGCATCCGTTTTATTTTAGAAATGAATCCAAAAAACAAGCAAACAAGATTTATTTTTTTTCTGAAGTAAAAAATGGAGTGGTTTGTATGGATTCTCAAAAGAAGTTTATTATTACTGATAATTTCAATGTAATCATTAAGAATGTTCAAGAAAGCACAGAAGTCGTCTTTGAAATTAATGGTTGTTTACTTTGCATCAAATATGACCAATGGATTGAGTTTAAGAAGTTGTTGTTTCCCATGGAGAACGAGGTTATCAGAAGGTTCCATCAGCAGTATCCAAACTTGTAATTTTAAGTATGTTTTAAATCATAGTTAATTGATTTTTAGAGTTTTATGGTTATAAAGCTATAAAACTAAGACCTTTAGACATACAGAACGCAATGTCATTTGCATTTTAAAGATACATGTATAAATAAGGGAGTTATTTGAGTTTTTGTAATAATATCCTTAGAGTTATGCAACCTACAAGACATCCAAAAATAGTAAATTTATTTATCTATCGACTGTCGTTTGAATTTTGAAAATTGGTTAATAAACAACGGGAAAATAAATGCAAAAAACAAAAATTTTTACGGGTTTGTCTTTGAGTTTTCGAGAAAATGTTATTCTCTAAAAAAGCCTTAGACTTTTATGTGGATTATGATAGTATTTTTTATTTTTCAAATATCTGAATTTTTATTTTTTGCAGTGTTGGACTCATAATTTTTTTCTGAAATTTTCCTACTTTTTTATTTGATGGGTTAGCATATTGTAAATGTGGATGGGGTAAAGCTATCCTCTTAAAATATTTGGGTAAACACTATAATATTTGATAAGGGGGTTGGCAACACTGATATTTTTTTCTTTTGGAACTTTGATGCTTAAGCTAAATTTACCAGCTAGGTGAACATATTCAAGCAGTTACTCACGTACTCAATAGATGGTGTTGCATATCATTTAGTTTATCACTTTGCTAATAGATGGCGTTGCTTGTAGAATTATTTCTTCATATATAAGGACGGAATTGCACTTGATTTTTTTAGTATGTGTTAGGCGTGAGTGCTCGGTGTTGTTCTGGCCAACTGTGAGCAGTTATCGGCGTGGTCGACGTTGCAGGTTTGAATCATCTCCAAGCCGGAAGAACGAATTTCACTCTCTCCTCTACAAGCCAAACTGATCAGAGGGAGTTGACGTGAATGGAGATAGCGTCAGTCGGGAAAGGAAAACTTAGGCACAACACAAGCAGCACTAGAAGCAACAGAAAGAGAAACAGAGGGAAAGGAGCCTGAGAGGCAGCCGAATGCAAAACCAAACAAACAAATAAAAGAAATGCGTAAGTCCTCTCAGATCCACCTGTACGCAGGCTTTGCTGTTTCTTACTTTGAAAATTTATTTATGTTACATTTTTTTAGATGTAAGCTTTTATGATTTTAAATGTCATAAAAGCCTATGCAACATACTAAACTTTGTGTTCTTATAATTCAGCAATTTCTGAACCGATATGCACCAAACAGAAGCTATTTTTTCAATCAAAGACAGCACGATAAGCTATAAGTATTAGATGTAAATTTTTATAATTCTAAATATCATAAAAGTCTGCCCAAAGGCAATACTCAATCTCACTTTGCGCTATCCTTCTCTGTTAAATAATATTTGCTAAAACTACTGGGAGGGGGAAAGTGCGCTAGAAGTAACCAACCTATACTACTGCTTTGTGCGTTACAAAAGCATCTAAACCTCTGCTATAGCTTAATAGACCATATACTAAAAGGAATGAATGAAGAAGCTTAAGTATTCGGTATATTTTACGATCTGAGTAAGGCATTTGATGTAATAAAATATGACATTCTACTGAAAAAACTAAAACATTCCAGCATACGTAAAAACTCTCTCAAATCATTCGAATCTTATCTAGAAAACGGGAAGCAATAAGTCGACATTATAAGAAGTACAGGTGATTCTCAAATGAAATACTAACCGAACTATCGAGAATGAATGTATAGAGTGTCACAATACTCGGTTCTAGGAAAAATCATGTTTTTACTATATATAAACGATCTACCAAGGAATATAGATACCACAATTATACTCTATGCGGATCATAGAGTTATTGTTAAAGGAAAAGATACAAATGCTCTTGTTAACCATAGACCTGACATAACGAAAAAACATCGCTTTTTCTTTTGATAGTAATAGAAGAGTTGAGTTGCTTGTTCACGGCGTGGGAAAGCGTCCTATGTGAAAACCAGACATGCCGTATGTGAGCATAGACGTGTATGGTGTGTAAACATAAGGTAAAACATGTCGTTTCCTCTTCTTATTCGTCCAGTGAAAATTGGTCGTTGTTACTTGAATAGTTTTAAGTTTTATGACCCGTTCATGCACTTATGTGCCTGTAAAAACAGGACGAAACATGATTTTTCCTTTTCTTTTTCTCGTGAAAATTGGTCGTTGCTAGATATATTATGACTATTTGCTTAAGCGCAGTGAGTGTGGGTTTGTGTGTGTGTGTGTGTGTGTGGTGTGTGTAAGGTCGTGTGCGTTTCATGCAGTTTGCGTAAAGTAATAGCATCACGCATGAAAAGTAAGGAATGAAATGCGATGACGTCGGAAACAGAACATATGTTTGTCCAGATCATTCCATTAGCAGTTGTTGCGAGGGAAGAAACGTCAAAATAACGATGGCAACGTCTAGAAATCTGTTAGATAAGCTTAATATGTAATCATTTGAAACCTTTACAGAAATACGAGATTTAGATATTGGCGTTCATTTCGTGCTGTAAAGTGTGAAATACATGTAGCAGGTTGGCATTCTTGCAATTGAAGGAGGCGAAAAGTGATTTTACCAGAACACTGTACTGAACATTTTGAAGCACATTTCATGTATTATTAACTTATTTACGAAGTGGATTTATATTTTTAACATATAAGCGAATGAAGATTAATTTATATTTCCGTAATATGAACGATCTTGAATTTCTGGAATTGGTATCTTCATTGTAAGTGTATGAGACATGTACAAACAAGATGAAACATGAATTTTCCTCTTCTCCCTCACAGCCCTTCATGCATTCACAGACATCTGTATGCATAGTGCCAGTAATGTGTGTTGATCAGCTACTTGAGAAACATCTTTTTTGTGCTTGTGCATGAACTATAATTAATGAAAACCAAATTAATTTGTATTCGACATGATAGTGATACATTTGAGCCTGTGATTCGTGTTGGTGACTACCTGTGTTTGGAGTGAAGTAAAATTCGACAAAGTGGGAGAAACTTGTACATTTGACCCTGCTCGTTACCGACTATTTAAATTCTCAAGTGGAAATTCCATTTATACAATCTCTTGGACGGAAAAACGAACTGGGAGAGGGAAAACTAATATGTGAAGAATTAGTGATGTTAGAGAAGAAACAAACCCTTCATGCTCATCCAAACACTGTGTACTTAAATTCAAGTGATTGCCTCTATTTTTAGAAATACTACCGTGTATTGAAAATGCTGTGAAAAACAGTACAGCTTGTAGTGTTGCACTAAGTGAGTATCGTAATATGTGTACAGATATTATTCGCAATCATATACAATCACGATGTACCATATGTATAGACCTTGAGGGAATACATACATGTGTGGATGAACAGAATATTAAAAATGGAATGAATATCAGTTTTCCAGGTTTATCTCTTGATAAGAACAGTGATATTGACATAATGATTTTTGATATATATATATATATATATATATATATATATATATATATATATATATATATTACATAGTTGATCATAAAACATATTTATTAAGAAGCAGGAAACAATAAATCAAACGTGTTTTCCAAAACAGAAACAAGGGAAAAAATTTTGTTTGCGATGATAATATTTTCACAAAAGGAAAAGATTGTAGCCATAGTTCACCTTTTTTAAAAAATCATTTCTAAACACAGTTCCTTCGTATTCACTGGGTAAATTATTTTAGAAAGCAACTTTTTAGACACACATACTAAATAACACTTTTCAAATGTGCATTTATTTTTTCATATTAATGATAATAAATAAACATCAACTCTCATATTTATTTATTTATTTTATTTGACAATCCCCAGATATAGGTTAGAGACCATTTCACACTGGATGTCTATCAACAACTACAATAACAATGGAAATGATTTAGGAATAAATCGGCCATGGTCTGTTTAGTAGGTACCATCCCGGCATTAGCCTAGTAGAACGGAAGAAAACCTTGGAAAACCAGAGTCAGGATGTACTTCATTGGGAAACGCACCCACGATCTTCCGAATGGGAAGCCAATGCTCTGCTACTGAGCCACTTCCCGCACATTGACAATGATGAGGGTGAGAACGTAGTTAAAAATGATGCTGCCTATACATCCGATCACGATCTTTTAGACTTTGAAATGAAAAAAATGTAAGACATAACATAAAATTAATTTTATCTACATTCGTGAACAAAAAAATATACAAAATAAAGAAGTGATAACACACACACACACACACACACACACATATATATATATATATATATATATATATATATATATATATATATATATATAATAAGTTTTAAAAAAGTAAAAGAAGAAATGGTTATATTAGTAATAATAAATATTTTTCGGTCAGGATGAGAAGGTATGATAAAACTCGTTTAAGGACATTCCTTTAGATTTAAAGCCTACAAATAGGTGTGAATAATGTACACATAGGGCAACTTCATACTTTGAATTTGTTTATTATTGAATTTATAATAAAGAGAATTTCTACGTAGATATTCAATGTGTTGGATACATATGAAGGAAATCGAAGTGTATCGAATTTGGTATATCCATCAGTTTTAATATACACGGATACCCAATGTGTACTGAGTTTAATGGATAGATCTGTATTTATGATAATAACTGCATGTACCAGAACTTGTGCTAGTAATTCATTGGAGGCAAATACGCCAACGTTATGATTTGAAGTAAAGTATTTTTGTGAATTGCATGCAATAATTCTAGTTCAGAAGACATCATAAATGAAGGTGCATATATGTATATATATTTTGCGGTATTTAAATAATAACGTATCTTTTAAATGCCATACTGATATCCCTTCTCTTGCTCCAATTCTAAGGGAGACTGGATGACTCTATGTGTGATGTATGAGACAGGTGCGGGTAGAGGGTCCTTAATATTAACATCCAGACGAAGAAGTCAATTTCGTATGAGATTCCAGTGCAGCACAGTGCTGGGTTTTTAATCTTGCGTTGTCGAAAAAAAAAGACAGTGTATCCTCGAGGAAAGTAAAGGCGAGGAATGTAGCTACTATGGTTGGAAAAGTGAATATCTGATCCGCAAAATAAGGTGTGATATGTAGAACATATAAGTTGCTTTCAAAATTTGGTTGTAAATATTTTGAAGGTACAGGTATCCAATCAATGTATAACGGAAAGAAATTGATGCAAAATGTTTGAAATGTAATGGATTTGATTTTATCGTTCCTGTATAGGCATCATTTGCAGTAAACACGGCACTCACTCGGGATGGTATACTGCGTTAAATAAATTATCAGGTGTTTTCGATTGAAGATTCTTTGAAATGAAGAATTACTTCATTTTCAATCTTATGAAAGGATATTTGCCGGTTATGGATTCAAAGCGGTGTGGATTTGTTTGTGCTGGTTTTATTGTAGGACCAACATCAATCGTTTTAAAATGTGAAGCAGCGTCTAAAATATTCACTTCAGTCTCAAAGACGAATCAGTAACTATGAGACAAAAGTTTGGCTTTGCAGGAATTAACTTCATGCGTAATTCTGCTCCAAGTACTAAAAATTTATTCTGATTAAAAATATCACAATGAAGATATCCAAGCATATCGAATTTCGCGCTGTTTTTTAATTCATACTGCTGTTGAAATCCTTTATTATCATTATATGTTGCATACGTATGTACAACAGTATCTTGAAACTATAATGTACATTGAATATGAGTATTTTTAGAAGAATCATCATAACTTAAAACTTTTTCGATGTATGATCAATCTCGACGATTATGAGATTCGAATGAAATCAGTTTGTTATTTAAATACACTTCCACTTCACTGAAAATTGAATTTAAAAATTCATTAGTAGGAGGCACAGCTTTACCAGTTTTCCAAACACTGTTCCATCAGGCTTGACAATTTGAGCGTCAATGTAAATGAGACTATGAGTAGCTCTACTCATTCATCACTTGTTCCTGGGATGACAAATTCTATAGGTCCATTATCAGCAAGTGAACTGATTGGTTTACATGGAACAACATAATCCTCTGATAAACTGGCTTGCGTTGTTTTTGTAGAAAAAAATATCTAGTTCAATGTTTGCACACTCGCAGATTGATGATATGAGAAACCCATGATGAAGATTTAAGATATCGTCTCATAATTTCCTCCTTATATAAGACTCATTTTTCTTAGCTTTGTGTGAACATTCCCTCTTTTTACTCTTGCACTTCTTCCACTTGATGATGTGTAATGATGAAGGGTTAAAGATGGAATGCTGTGCAATTATTTTTTCCGTCGTTGATACACTGATTAAAACATTGATTTCATTTTATTTTTAGTTTTTTATTGTAAGATAGTTATCGCTTCACACATTTGATGATAGCAAGATTCGTTAATGGTTGTTTATCAATTATGACATCATTAATAATGTTTGTTCCAGACTTTAATAATTTTAGCTCCTTGTTTCACTAATGGCATGACAGAACGAAATAATCCTCCAATGAAACTTGCAGAACCATGTACAACGCGATGAAATGATCCAGCATAAACATTTCCAGTTCCAGAAAGAGCTCGTTGTTCACAATTTTGTAAATATGGATTATTCATAATTGATTTTGTCGCACTGATAAAAATGTAGTTTAACGCATAGAGTTCCGAAAATAAATGCTAGTGGAGAGTCTATACTATCTCTTATAGGAGGTGTGCTCCAAATGCATCTTTTCAATAGGAACATAATATGGATGATTAAACACTTCTATAGCACTACTTCGAAATGCATGATTCACAGGTTTCAAATTTGTGATATTTAATAATTGTGCTACTGTATCTTCAAAATGTACAGATTGAATTATATCAAAATATACATACATTGTAGATGGAAGCCCTAATATAAATTTCGAACCCTTTGGCCTTGTTTTATATCCCCAAATAAACGTTTGGATCACAGGTTGGTATAAAACAGGTATTACTGTTACAGGTATTACTAATATCTGCATTCTTTTCTTCCTTGTTGTAAGCTTGTATTATCTGCGAAAACATAAGATTTAGAAAATCTTCCTAGGTTCCTCTTTTTTCAACGTCTTCTTTTTCTTGGACTTCCTTTCTTCTTCTTCTTCTAGCCATTTCTTACTTTTTTCAATACAAGCGGATGCTTCCATTTCTTCTTCGTATGTTATCATTCTATTACCTGCATTTTCTAATATTTGTAATAGTCTTTTAGATTTTCCTTCTTCTCCAACATATATTACAACTTCTTCTTCTGCTGCTATTTTAATTTCATTAAATGCATCTCTTTCTTCTTCTTCTTCTTCAATGTTCGTCATTTCATCTTCTTCTGCTGTTTCAATTTCATTAGCTGCATCTTTTTCTTTTTCTTTCTGCTTCTTCTTGAGCAATGACATCTGTTAGTAGTCTTACTTCTTCCCTTATATGTTCCTTTCTACTTTCTTTCGTCATCATAATCTTCTGGTTCTACCCCGATAACATACACTACTTCCATCAGAGGAACTTGCGTCTCTTTATTTCGTGCGTACTCAACTTCTTTTTCTTCTACGTTGTTTTTAATAGTTCTTGCAAACTCTTCTCTTTGTTTTCATTTTATTCTCCCCTATATGTATATATAAATATTTTAGAAATGATATTTTCCTACACACACACACACACACACACACATACATACATATATAATGATATGAAGTATTTAAAAAGGATTAACAATATCGATAAACATAAGGACTGGAGTAAACACTCGTCTTTGTTTATTTCTATTCAAGCTGAAATTAAAAATAAATTCGTCGCCTTTCTTATAAATACATTCCAAATAGTTATACAACAGTATATATACACATAGATTTCCATATAGTTATAAGGAAAACGTAAGACGCACTTTATAATCTATAGAAAATGGTAGTCGTACCTTTTGAATATAACATGTGTAATAAAATGACTTTTGTTGTTAGCATGTGTAATAAGCACGACACAGACTCAAGTGTATGTTCACAGTTTGCTTCAAGTGTGTTTTCTTATGGACATTCTGTGCCTACATTTTTTTACTGATTCTATCGGAGTTTCACCATTAATCTCAGCGACCATGAAACTATATATTTGACACTAATATGACCGTTTTACATATCCCGATATCCCTATTCCTTACCATAATCGAATGACATGAATGTACGTGGAGTTTCAGCATTGATTTCAGCAACCGTGAATTCAACAGTAATATTGTCTCCTTTAACTATTGTTTCTTTTAGTGAAAGTAGATAACCATAGGGCGTTACATCAGAGTAAACTTAGTTGAAAGAGACAAAACTAAGGACATCATGAAATATATGTAAGCACTCTGGTCTATCACTGAGCCACCGTGCCAATCGAGTAAGAAATAAACATAATCTACATCTGTTCCTTGCTTCCTTCTCTAAAACGTATGCTTATCTTTGGTGATTAGGGTTCCTTGTTCGTAGCGTAAACTATTCAGTGTATATAGCAGTTGTTATTTAATGTATTCCGAGTCGAGATAAGAGGAACCGAACTAAGGACACCATGCAATATACGCTATGTAAGCACTCTGGTCTATCACTGAGGCACCATGCCAATCGAATAAGAAATAAACTCAATCTACATCTGTTCCCTGCTTCCTTCTCTAAAACGAAACGAAATGATGCTATTGCCTTTACCCTGAAAGCCATTACTGTGTGTCACCTTAGCGTAAAGATTTCATATCTCCCTTACGGGGCAAGGTGCTTTAATAATAAAGTGTGCTATGTCTGGTGCTTAGGGTCAATCGTTCGATCTCCAAGCTAGTCCATTCATGGTTGCAAAATTCGAATACGTGTGTTTTCTAGGGGTTTGTTAACTAAACCCGTGAAACTAATGCCCATCATTTTCAATCATATGTCTTGATACTTCTTCTTCCCGGAGGACCCTCCACTCCCGCCCTCATAGCGATGGTGATTCATCTTTGATCACAGCGATTTGAAAACTATGAATTTGAAACTAATTTCTACCCTTTTCAATTATTTTTGCATTTCTCCTAATCACCCCCTTTCCCTTTCCCCTTAAAGCCGTCATTTTATGCGTTTCCTTAGCGTAAATTATATATTTGTGGGAGGCTAAACTCAAAGGTCTCAATGCGAGTAAATTTCAACCCCAATAGATGATGAAATGATGTGATCGAAGTTTCATCACTGAACACAGTAATTTACTTAAGCAGTTCAAACAAGACGAACGGTAAGGAACAGATATCAGAGGAAAGCGGTTTCTCCTTCTTTCAAAAAAATCTCGTAAAAATAATGCAAACATAATGCAAAGGTTTCATATAAATGCTTAACAACACAAAAATCAACATACACACAAAAATGAAGAGAGACATAAAATAAGGGATGAGATTGGGGTAGCAAAGTGGTGGATCTCCCATGTAACGTAAAGACATGGTACCGTAGTTGTAAACTCGATAATAATAATAATAATAATAATAATAATAATAATAATAATAATAATAATAATAATAATAATAATAATAGTTATTATTATTAACTCTTCTCTCAAGCATTGTTTCTATATTGTACTAAAACAGAATAAGAAACAGAGCAAGGCTATGCGAAAAATATGTAAAAAAAATACACTCACGTAACAGTAAAACGCCATCAAGTAAACTATCAACTTGACACGTCTGCAGCTTAAAAGTGAAACTGCAAAACACACAAGTATTACTTTTTTTTAATGAAGGCGTGGAGAATAATTACAAGTTCATCTCCGGGAGACTATATGAGAGATGACCAACGCCCAAAGAGTCGGAAGAAGTGCAAGTCTCACAGTTATTGTGTTGAAAAGGTTACCTGTTTGTGTGTGCTTTTTAGATATTACCACATAGCCTTGCTCAGTGTGTTATATGTGTATTATTATTATTATTATTATTATTATTATTATTATTATTATTATTATTATAAAACCCCGTTTACTTTTCAACATTTCTGACCTTTCGTAAGAGCGTATGTTCATATAGAGGTCGTGTGTGTACTTTTTGGCAATGAGCGGTTCAAAGGCCAAAACGGATGGAAATTTCCCAGAGAGAGAAAAATCCCTCTTAACATAAATTCTAGGCCAAACTTCGAAGCGCTTGCTGTTGACAGGTGTTCTTTTGTTTACTTTTTGTCTGAAACACAAGTTCTCGCTGCTAAGAAACTATAGTATATAATATTATAAATTTGCATGGGCGTCTCTGGCAAGTTAAAACTGGGTGACATGCACGACTACAATGCTAATAGACCCCAACTGAATTGACGTCAAAATTATGAGTAAATAATGCTTTATTTGAATTATTAGCTAACTGGATCCTCACATTTACTAATACAATCGATAGATTAAACATGAAGTATTTCCGTCAGTATTTTGCTCATTTTTCCGGATGGATACTAAAGTCGAGTTACAATGAATATATTTTATATTGACTTATAAAAGTTATAATGGAGGAGAGAATTGCATTTATATAAAGTTTCTGAAAGGGAGAACTTTCAAGTCGGAATAGATCAAACATAAGTAGGAGAGGGATACTAATCTCATTGAAAATAAAGTTGAACATCCAACAGCCTATGCTTTCTGTACGTACGACGTATTTTTTAGAAACGAAGACTTGACATTTAGTTCTTTGCACTTACGCTTAGTGCAGTAGTGATGAAATCACTTAACTCACCCGTTCGTCAAAATTTTCTTCCTATACTGCTACAGATTTATGTTTACATACAATATGTTTTAGGTAGCTCCTTTACTTTGACATAGGGATTATACTCATAATACTATCCATTAATTTTTTATTTCTCTCCCTTCCTTGTCTCTATTGTACTTCTATCATACCTCCTACATGCCTTTCTTAATTAGTTTATTCTCAAACAATGTTTTAATATTTTCTTAAACAAAGTATTACTCTTTAAAAATCATTGGACGTACTGATCTGAAATACATTCTAATAAAACCACTATGTAGCGTAGGTCATACCTTCCATTCCAGGCTACCAATGCAAACTGAAAAAAACGAAAGAAAGAAAAAAGAAAAGGAATGAAAAATAAAGAAAAAAAGAAGTGAATGAGTGTTATTTTACTGCTAAATATCTAACATTAACACCCTATATTAAAAGTTCTAACTCTATCGTAATGAAACGTTAAAAATATTCAAAAAGAAAATTGGATGTTCTTTATAGATACAGGACTGGATTGTCACATCTAGTGGCTCGCGGCTAGCAAAAGTATGCGGGCCCTGCTGACTTTACCTAATATATTTCTGTGAAAGTACAGTAGGAAAGTTAAGGGAATATGTTTCATATCATTGGTCATATTTCATTTTATGATAATGATCGTATTTTCACGAATCATTCATAAATAACGGTGTGATGCTTGTCCAGCTGGAGGCCCGGGGCAATAGTCCCCTGATCCTCCGTTAAACCGGCTCTGCTATCAAAGGTTGCATGTTTCAAATTCCAAATTTGAATAAAATCCATTCAATTATAGGATTTAAGAAAATTTTGTGTTAAATACATAGAAATAAAATGTTTTGAAATAACCAAAAAGGTGGCCAGCTATTTTCTAGTTATCTTCGAAGATTTGTCTGTTCCGAACAACCAGTGTCGATTTTATTTATTGCGGTTATAACGTTGCAATTCGCACAGTAGGAGCCATTATTTTATGCCAAAAAACTTTACTACT
Organism: Thermobia domestica; assembly: GCF_964235325.1. Taxonomy (NCBI): domain Eukaryota; kingdom Metazoa; phylum Arthropoda; class Insecta; order Zygentoma; family Lepismatidae; genus Thermobia; species Thermobia domestica. The sequence continues at coordinate 106,567,564 of NC_137457.1, forward strand.
TGGATAGGAGTCGGACCGAGATTTTCCAGATTGAATATTGTACGATAACCACTACGCCACTGATTGCATTACCCAAACCTTGCATAATTCATTGTGTGAAGTTTATTTCTCAGAATGATAACACGAAGAGTACTGCAGATAAATGAAGTGTTTCGAATGTCCTGTTAATTTCCTTGCTCTTTCTCAAGCAATATTCGTAAATCGTTACTATCTTTATACAGGTGATTGCTTCCACATTCTTAAGAATTGTTCGCTAATGTAAGAAGTCGATTCGTCACGATCACTTTGTTAAAAAAAAAACTACTTGGGAGTGAACTAGGTTGGACAACTGCACTGCTCCATAGTTCGTTACGTTACCCATACATTACCATGCAACATAAAACTAAACCCCAAATATTAATAACTTCAGCTTTGAAGAGAACCGGCTTCTTCTTGTAAAGTTATCTACACCAAAACGCAAAATGAGAAGCTTCTATTCGGCGACCTAACGAGAAATTTGTGCGCAGTAATAACTGAAATAGCACACAATACAATAAAAATTACAAAACTAATATATTCTGCAGTGATTTCAACGTGTAAGTTCAAAAGTAAGCAAATGCTACTACTACTACTACTACTACTACTACTACTACTACTACTAATAATAATAATAATAATAATAATAATAATAATAATAATAAACTATACTATTAAGGTGAACTATTATTATTATTATTATTATTATTATTAATAATAATAATAATAATAATAATAATAATAATATTTATTCCGTTTAAAAAGTTATACGTTATTTTTGTTCGTTTCGAAACGTCTTCCAAATTTCTGATTTAGCATAGTTGATATTAATAAATTGACTTGTCCTTAAATCTTTGGCTCACAATTTAATTACTTCACCACGCCAAACTGCAGATATGACAGATTTAATTTTCATACTCTGCATTTGGTTCCAATCAGTAGCCATTACCTGGTGATTACGTATGTCCGGCAAACGTTTCTGGTATCCTCTGATATTCTTGGCCGATACAGATACGACATCAAGAGGCATGACCTATATATAGCAGGAAAAATATCTAAATGCTGTCGTCCGAGCGTACTTGCGCAATATACTCTTAACGAAAATTGTTTTTGAGTGGGACCAATCTGAAACAGGGATTTATTATTTTCTTTTAAATTTCTTTTAAATTTTTAAATTTAAATACTTTTCATTAAAGCAAAATTGCAGTTTCATTATAGTGATCCATAGTAAGAGTAGCAAAAGTATTATTATTATTATTATTGACAATAATAATAATAATAATAATAATAATAATAATAATAATAATAATAATAATAATAATAATAATAATAACAAGAACGGGATGCAAGTCCCGCAAGATTTGGTTGGGTTCTCTCCTGGACTTGTTCAAGTATATCTGTAAAATTTACATGAAAAACTTAAAGCAGCTGGTAGGGTAGCGTACGAAAATAATGCAGGGTAGCGCGCGAACACTGAAACGTTTGGAATCAACGAAAATGCGTCCGGCAGATACATTTTGGTGTAAATAAAATTTCAGGAAGAAGCATTTTCGTTCCGAAGTCGAAGTTGGTAATATTTGGGTTATAGCTTCATGTGGCATGTTAGTGCAAGGGAAACATAGCGGGTTTACAAGCAGTACTGTTATCCCACCTAGGTTGAAACCAAATTCACTCCCAAGTAGCTGTTCTAACAAAGTGATCGTAATGGATCGACTTCTCATTCTAGATGAGCAATCCTTAAGAATGTGGAAGCAAACACCTATGTCATGATAGAAACCGACTCACGAATATTGTTTGAGAAAGGGTAAAGAAATTACCGTGATATTCGAAACACTTCATTGATCTGCAGCACTTTTCGTGATATGGTGCTCACAAAAAAAACACACTATTTGTTAAGCAAAGTTTTGGTAGAATAATCGGTATCGTAGTGTTATCATACAAGACTTCCATGTGGAAATTTGCGAATCATAACGTTACATCCCTGTTGGGAAGATGTTGGATGTTGAGGGCAGAAAGAGTTATGGTTTTGTGCACATGCTCTCATCTAGAAAAAAAGAGGAAGAGTTTAGAAAGTATATACAAATGGTGATTATCTTTTGAAAGAAAGTTGTTATTAAAAGATTAAGTATGTATGCGTTTGAAGTAAACAAATAGCAAACAAAGGTAGCTTGCTTATTAAACATAATTAGCAAATACGATACGAGTGTTATAATTAGGTAAAGAAACGCTTAACAGATTGGCGCAGTCGGTAATATGGATTTACACTCTAGTTTGTGGAAATGGCTTCGTTCACCAATTTTGAACCATTTGAGGTAAACACAGGAAGGATTCAAATCTATATAGAGCGATTCGAGCAAGTTGCACTATCCTCAGCATTACCAAAGGACATAGTAGTGCCAACGTTTCTAGCAGTAATGGGATTACCGGCATATGAAGAATTAAGGAATTTGTGTGCTCCGATGAAGCCATCACAAAAATCATTTGAAGAGTTGAAGAATTTAATGATGGGACACTATGGAAAAAAAACAAATGAAATTGCAGAAATATACAAATTCCACAATATCAAGCAATTGGAATACCAGAATGTAGCTCAGTTTGTACTGGTGTTAAGAAATCAAGCAACCTTCTGCAATTTTGGTTCATGTTTAGAACATTCGCTGCGTGATCAATTTGTCTTTGGCTTAAAAAGGAACGTAGCGAGAAGGCAGATGCTAACAGCTACTTCCTTATCTTTTCAACAAGTGGTAGACATCGCGACAGCAGTGGAGAACACCGAAGAACAAATGGCATTGTTCAGTAGTTCAGGAGCACAGCAACAACAACAGATTTGTAAAATGGAAAAACAGAGCAGGAAGTGGATGGGAAAACAAGAAAACCAGGTAACAAAATGTCTAGTGGTCAAAGTTCACCACGAAGTACGGGTCAACGTTCATCCTTTTCTTCATCATCTAACTCCTCGAATCAGAGGAAGGGAAGGTATATTAAATGTAATATGTGTCAACGATCACACGTAGAAGGTGAGTGTCCAGCTTATGGAAAACGCTATTTTAAGTGTACTGGTTTACATCATTTTGTTCCAGCTTGCGTATTACTATCGTTGGATGTACAAATGAATGATCTCAGCATGAAAAGCTTGGAAGAGGGAAGCGACAAGGAAACAGAACATAAGGCTAAGGTCTCCGATCTAATTCCCGCAGTTTTGGAGTCTGAAAAAGTTTCTGACCTTTATCAAGTGCTACATATGGTGACACTACATTACCAATCTGAAGAAGATGGTTTACCAGATTTAAGGTCAGTAGCAAGCGGCAATGATGCAGATTGGTTAGCTAACTCAGAAGCTGTTATAGACAATCAAAGCGATTTGAACTACGAGTCTAACCAAAGTGAAACTAGTTCCGATGTAATCTCTTAATTAGGTCGCAGTAAGATTAAAAAGCTGAAAAAGAGGAATAACAAATACAAATTATTGACTGACTGGGAAGAGGAGGTTCGGGACGGTACAAAGAACAGTCATAGGAGATATCAAATACGTGACGAAGAGACAGGCAAGAATATTTATAGTAAAAGACCAAAAGCCAGCAAAGGAAGAGACAGTACCGTACAGCAATCACAGTGTATGTTTTCCGGATTCATGGATAGAAATCAGGAGTTCCAGGAAATGTGGAGTAAGATTTCAGAGTTGGAACAGAGATTAAAAAAGTTAGAGTTACTAGAGAAGGAGGAAAGAAAAAAGAAGAAACCAGCATCTGAAAAGAAGCCAGCATTAAAACCTTTTTGTTGCTGTTGTATTAATGTTTTTAATTGATGAAAAACATTTTATTGTCAATTTACGTTTTAGTTGTTACACTAGAAAGGTCAAGCGGTTTGTCAGTTAATTTTTGAGCATTACTTCAGAGAGTGTTCAGGTTTGTCAGTTTGTATTTGGACAATACCCTAGAAAATGTTGGATGTTGAGTGGATATTGTTATTATTAGGGTATTTCAGTGGAACCTAAGTGGCTAACAGGATGCAACACTTAAGTGCAAAGTAGTGTTTAATTCAGCTGAAGATAACAATTACATTACTATATGGTAGAGGTATATAGCTACTAGTAATAAAGAAATTCGACAGGTTACTGATGACTAACTAAGAATAACTTATAGATCAGGATACGGACAATAGTTTTCTTTTTGAAGAGGAGAAGGGAAATCTGTTAAGTGTTTCTTTACCTAATTATAACAGTCGTATCTTATTTGCTAATTATATTTAATAAGCAAGCTACCTTTGTTTGCTATTTGTTTACTTCAAACGCATACATAAATAATCTTTTAATAACAACTTTCTTTCAAAAGATAATCACCATTTCTATATACTTTCTAAACTCTTCCTCTTTTTTCTAGATGAGAGCATGTGCACAAAACCATAACTCTTTCTGCCCTCAACATCCAACATCTTCCCAACAATCCCCAATACATGAAATCGAAAATGGATGTTCCGAACAGATAAATCTTCGAAGATGGCTATAAAATGGTTCCATCTATGGTTGTTCAGTTAATAAACACTGAAGGTTCAACAACAATTGGAATAAATCTATGGTTACAAGCTTGTTTCAAAACAATATTTAATTTCTATTAGTTTGACACAAAGTTTGTTTTCCGTATAATTCAATGTGTTTTACTCACATTTGAAATTTGAAACATGCAAGGTCTGCTTCATCTAGAAACAACATCCAAATTTCCTTTTGAACATTTTTAACTTTTCATTATGTTACAGTTAGGATTTCCAATATATGGAGCTTCTTACAAAAATTTAGCAGGTAAGTTGCACTCATTCATTTTTTCTTTCTTAATTTTCTTTATCTCTCTGCTTTTCAGTTCTCATTAGTAGTCTGGAATTTAACATATGACCTACGCTACCTAGTGGGTTTATTAGAATGTATTTCAGAGCAGTCCATCCAATGAACATTTCCAAATTTCAACCGAACCGTTCAGAAACAAAGCATGTATTAAAGGTTGGACATTATCCTAGACGTATCTCGAAGATATACAGTTCTACTGGAAGATGATCATTTTCTTTGAACGCTAAGTTTCGTACCCAATTTGAATGTTACTTAATGAATATTTCGAGCATCTTTTAAATATTCGTATTATTATTATAATTATTATTATTATTATTATTATTATTATTATTATTATTATTATTATTATTATTATTGCATCTTTCTAGGATCTAGGCCTGTGTTATTTTCAATTCTAGGCCTGTGTGTCGATATTTTGATATTGTGAATATCGATATTGACATACATTAACATTCGATATTGAGAATGTATCGACATTGATATATCAATATCCTAATGTTTCCACATCGATATTAGGAGCCGAGGTAAAAGGACACCTGAAATTTGAGGAGGATGAAGAAATAAAAGTTAATTTGCACAATAATATATATTAACGACAATTTTTTATGACCACAAAATGTAAATAAATCCACTTGCTAATTTGCAATATTCTATAACGTAACTTCTTATCCAAAACGAAAACACATATCAAAAGTAAGTGTTACGAACTTTAACACAGAATTTATGTTAAGAAATTATTTTGTTCCTCTCTCTCTTAGTTTCCGTCCCTATTGGCCTTTCGGACAGATCATTGACAAATTGTAGGCACATGACCACCCTATGCAGACATGCTCTTAGCCAAAATCGGAGAGACATGTTTTAATAATAGTGATAATAACACTTATTATTATTATTATTATTATTATTATTATTATTATTATTATTATTATTTTTATTATTATTATTATTATTATTATTATTATTATTATTATTATTATTATTATTATTATTATTGAGTTTGAAACTAGGGTCTCAACTCTTTATCTTGTATGGGAAGTCCGCAATTCCAGTACGCCACTAGCGTTCCTTATTCTGTTTGTCTGTCTTTCCCTTTATTGTGTATATTTACTTTTGTGCTGCTAGACTTTTATACTAAGCCTTTACATTATGTAATCTATTTTAACGAATTTTTTTAGAAGAAGGAGGGAAACTGCTTTTCTATGGTATTTGTTTCTTACCATTTTTTTTTTTGCTTGAACTGCTTAAGTAAAACAGTTTGTAATTTTTTGTCATCCATTGCCCTCAGGATAAGAAAGCATGAATTCTTTAAACATTTATTTTATTTTCTTCTTTAAAGATCGCCACACTGCTATATTTGTGAAAAAATCGAGGCTAGGTTGACCGCTTTTATAATTCTCAACCAGCAGAACACCCGTGTTTTTGGGTTACCTACTACTGTAGTAAAAGGAGAATTGTAGGTAATAATGCACGTTTAGAGTTGTTCATACATGTGAATCAGCTACTAAACTAGCTGAAGATAGAAACGTTTAAGATGAGAGAAAATAATCCAGTAGAAGAGCGGGTTAAACCTAACGCCGGACACTGACGTTTGAAAATGAAGTTTTGGTAGCGGAAGATTCGTATGTGTAAGTCTCTTGTCCGAAATTAAGAAAGAGAAATAGAGATTGAAGAGCGGAAAACTTTATTTCTCTCTATATTTACTTTTGTATAGATTGGCGAATACTGTAGATAATAATACCCACTTACAGTGTTCCCGGTAAAAATAAAATACATAACAGTAGAAAAATGTGTGTATGGTGATTTTAATGTCTCGTCAATTATCATGTCTTAGACTATAGAAATTACTCTCTTAACGAATCACTGAAGGGCATTTCGAATATATTGGTATTTGCATCTACCAAACAAAGTTGGCTGCAGGGAACATGCATGGTAAAAATAGGTGAGCTATTCATTAGACTAGGTTTCATTTCGTGATGTTCGCAACTTTAAATTTGAAAGATTCAGCCAATTGCGCCGTTTGGATTTTGTTGTTTATCGTTTATATAGATATTGCTGTCGAGTGATACAATGTTTAATTAAACATTGATATGGCTATATTTGCGTTTCGTTAAGAGAGTACATGAAATCGTATTTAGGAAAAATAGAAAGATATGGCTATATTTGCGTTTCGTTTGTGTTTGTATGTGTAAATCGCACTTGTCCTAAAATAATATCGGTTGAGTGATTGAACCTTTCATGACAATACTGTCCCTGCTGTTTGCTTTGATGAGATTTAATTTCTTATCTGAATGAAAATAGTAGTTTAATATATCGTTTGGTTATATTTCAACATATATCAGAGATAAAATAACAACAATAGTAATAACTACAAAACACATAACATCATTAACTTGTAGTCTACATTACACAGATATAATTGAAAGTATTTTTGAATTTGGGAATTTGCAGATCGTTGCAAATCAGTTTCTTCCATTTCTTTATTTTATATGCGATAGCAATGTTGTCGTTTAACCGTAATATAGCCTTTTAGTCTTAACTATATTTAAAAAAAATCACTAACCAGTCGTTCAGGCCATTGCAATCAATTTTCACAGGGTGAAAGGGCCCTCTTCCTATTTAATACCCACGTACGTAAGTATACCAAGTGGAACACGCATTCAAAACAGTGTTCGCTACAGAGTTAGTAGATCGTAAATTGCTCATCAGTTTTCATGTTTACTAATATAGATGAACCTAAGCGAAGCTCTACGAAAGCGACTTTAACAAGATGCCTCTGAGATAGACTGCTCACCTTTGATTCGAAATGTTTCTCTTTTGTTATCCCTATCCGCATTTATCCCCATCCTCGTTTCATAGAATTATTCAATGAAACAAAATGTTTTAGCTTAATGTTCTACGGTTTTGCTGAGTTGGATAGATTAGATGGCGCTGATAATATTGAATTAAATGTCAGAATGAAGAAAGTAAAAGATAATGGAAAAATAGAAAGTCAATATAGGGTATTACTCTATCATTTCTTAATGGGATCTGGTACCGAATCTGTAGTTCTACGTTTCTGAGATGATCCATTGAGACCTACCCTTGAGACACCACATATTTCATAATCATTTACTTTCGTTAATCATCGAATTATTTAGAATAAAAACATACGTGTGAAAGGTCGAGCGTTTCTTTGCAGTATTCATATGATTCATTAATGACTTTACCGTTTAGCGGTTGTATTTTCATAAAAGGAAATTTGTCAAATAAGCTATAGGAAGTGGAGGTAGCACATAAGCTTAGGTGCAAAGGAAAACCTATGAAACGTGTCTTACGAGGAACCATTCCGATGTTGTGAATTCAATTGCTGAAAATGATTGCTAGCAATGGATTCATCACCAAAAGTAACAGAGAAAGAGAGGGATTTTAGTGGGAGATCATATTCAAGGTGAGAGATAAATGAGGGCAAAGTGCGAAAATAGAATATTTAAAATTTCTAGAAATGCTATGTTTTTCAGAGATGAAGAGAGGGATAAAGGTCAAATGTTGGATAAGATGAATGCACGTAGAGCTCCACTAAATAGGTGTAATATAAATCATTGGTGACATCCCAAAAGCCTCCCATCGTATTTACAGTATTTGCATAGAGTATGTGTTCGAAGCGTACATAGGAAAATGTAGATCATACTCTTCTTCAGTTTCACAGTAGATTTTACCTGTAATTTCACTTTAGCCTGTACTTTTACGTTAATCCAACACCAAGAATATCGAATTCCTAGAATATCAGAAATAAGTCGTTACTGACTGTGACAATTTCCATTCGTTTTTACTTTTCTGTATTAGCAAACCTTTAGGCTGTAAAGTTGACATTTATACCAAATAACGAATAACTTTCTATGTTTACTGCAATCAGCTACACTAACAGTGTTACAAATCTGGTAATTGTCTGAAGCAGTTACCTGTCATGTGGACTGCATATCTGTTATGGATGTTTAACATAGAAAGGAATGAAGATTAATTTATATGGACGTAAGATGCACGATGTTGACTTTATTGAATTGGTATATTCTTCGTTAGTGTATGGCACATGTATATAGAAGACAAAAATGATTTTTCCTATTCTTCCTCTTCGTCCTCCCCGTCATGCATTCACAGACAACCTTATGCATAGTGACTTTATTCTGTGTTGTACAGCTAATGAAGTAACATGTCTTTGAGTGTTTGTGCATGAAATGGCTACTAAGAAAGATTACTTGTTAAATGGTGAATATGATATTAATTCAATGAAAACCAAATTAATTTGTATTGGACATGATAATGATACATCTGAAACAGTGATTCGTGTTTGTAAGGGAGTTGTGTTTGGAATGAATGTAAACTTGTTGCACTGGAAGGAACTTGTAATTTTCACAACGTTGGTAAGTTAGATACTCACAGTGAGCATGAGTAAGGTACAAGTACGGCATTCATCCCGTACTTCAGTATGAAAACCATTCATGCTATTTCGAAGTAGAACCCATTGTTCTGTACTGTTACATGGTGGTAGTTGCTTTTGGTGAGATCTCTGTAGTACCTATTTGTTTATTTTATGATTAGCGACACCACCCACCGAAACTTCCCCCACCCAAATTGGTTTATATATATAATTTCGTATTATTTTGCTTTCTTGCGTATGTTACTATGGCCGAAGTTTTTCCCTGTGGTACGACGTAATGGTCATCCTGCTTTCTCTAGGTCCACAGTAAGGTATTTTCGTTTGGAACGTTCTATACATCCACGTTTTATTGAGCAAAATGCCCTCTATAACGATGTTGTTGACGATTATTTGATGAATACATATTTATTTAATAGTCGCTGTAACAAAAGGTTTATGGTAGAATTTGTTAAGAAAGACTTTGACTCAGAAAAATTATCACAGGTGGAGACTAAAACTGATTTTTTGTCTTTGGTTTCACGTATAACGGCACAGTTCTCTTTTTCAAACTGCTACCTTTTTTGCCATGAGAACTAAGAGTAATCGCTACACCGTCACAGATTTTGTTCGGTATGGATGAACACAGGACAGGTTGGACGAGCTACTACAGTTTTGGAATCATGGGTTCAAGTTCAGACCAATTATCCAGATAGCAGATTCACTTGGTTGTTTTACCCGGTGTGGTAAAACTGGACTCTTTGCGGTGTCTCCGGATACCTATCTGTAGGATCTCGCAGTCTTTGGAGACATGGTGAGAAAGAATAACAAATGGTTTTTCCCACAATAAAGCAGGAAGTTCTTTGTATATACATTATACCGAGCTTATATCATTCATGGGGTATGTTATTGTATAATAAGGATATCTTTTATTTTTGCTACGTTTTAGTTTTTGAAGGTGAAGGTTACTCGTTGAGAGTTTGTTTCCTGGCCACGAATATGAGTCAGCTTTTCTTATCTTCATATTACGTTACATATTACACTTGGTTTCGCTCTTGTGATGTATATTTATGTCTATATACTCAGTCGTTAATAAAGGAATGTTTTATAACTAAATTAATTAAATAATGTTGGAATAAAATATTTAATAATGTATATATTAAATATTAAATAATGTTGGAATTAAATAATGTTGGAGAATATAATGATATCAGGTCTCGATTGCTACGATTTAAAAAAAGGGAGAAAAAGATGATAAGAGATTGGTTTTCATATTTTTATTCATGACGATATTATCTTTTGAATTATTATGCTTAAGACATGTTGTTTGGTACGTTTAGGTTTTCCAGATTGTTTCTTGTAGGCCGTAAGGAAGCGAAATTGCCTTACCTTTTAGTTTTAAGAAATCTGTTAAGTCTCTGAATCATGATTCAAACAATAGTCGCCATATTTTGTTATTTATCTAAATTTTATAATCATGATCTAAATATTTTTGAATTATCTAGGCATTTTTATTTTTGATCAAATCAAGTTATTTATGGCGATAACTCCTTCAGTATGTTTTGTCATTGTGGATGTGTTTATTATATTTTGTAGGGACAGGCTAGAGAGATGCCTTTGTCTCGGGAGATAGTTATGGCAGTAGGGTAGTCAATGCCAATCGGAGTAATGATTAAGGTTTTGGGACCGTTAAGTTTGCCGCTCCTTGTTTTGTTTTGCTTTAAAGGAAAGCATAAGATATTGAAGATATTTTAAGGTACCTAGTCAGACAAAATATAAGAATACCTGTAAGTGAAGTGATATTTTGAAGTAAGAATAAACGTACACAGCTCTGGCAGGTTTTAGTTGTGTCAATTTATCCAAGAAAAGTCCTCATATTAAATGTTTTTAAATTTATTATTTAGTCAGTTGGTTATTTAAAAAGAAAAGGCCATGTGTAGTAGTAATGTCTTGTGACCTCGATTGCTCTGAAATTGTCTAAATTTTCTATACTATTTTCTTCTTCATTATTTATTGTTATTTTTTATATGACACCTACATAAATTTTATTTCCTTCACTAGATTTTAAAGCAGAGGAGTAGTGTTTTCCTAATTTTGAGTTAGATTTTTTTGAATGATTCTCTACGAGTATAACGTTTTATATATGCATACATTTGTATGGTAACTTTTGAAAGAAGTAAAAGATATAGTTATTGAATTATTTAGCATGTTACTGCTTCGTTTTATTTTTGTTATTATTGTTTTGGTGATTTCAGGTCGTATTAGAAACCTGTATACCACTTTTGAGTTATTAGGTAACTCGGTAACTATTGTTTCGTGTTAAAAAACATAGGATTAAGTACATGCTAATTCAGTTGTTGATGAAGTTACTAGCATATCATTCATTTTTTAATTCAGTTTTATTACTACCCGAATCCCTCTAGTTTGAAGCACTTATAATGAGTAGAAATGAGTGGGTTGCGCAGATTGAAGCAGCTTAACAACCCATCCAGAAGAGATGCAGAGGGCAAATGACTGCATCTTTATAAATGCTTCAAAGATCTTCCAATATTCCCCTTTGGTTTTAATTCTTAATTTTTTGTTTGTTGTCTGTCTTTATCAGGTGTAGTATGCGTAGTTCATTGTTTTGTTAGTCAAATATTTAGTTTTTTTATTAAGATAAAAGTATATAAAAATACTCATCGTTATCATTACGTTTTTAATTTTAATTATGTACGGTTTTTCATTTCTTTCCAAGCTGAGATTTATCCATGCACTTCCACTAATCTCACAAGTAAAAGATGACTGACAGCTGATGCCTTCGTTGTCTTCTGTTGCCGGATGATCTGCCTCTTTGCTCCAGCAAGCAGTTTCTGCCATTTGTTGGACGACTTGAAGGATTATTTGTTACTTTTGTGATATCCTGGGTTGGATGCCAAAGGACCACCACGACATTTTTTCCCCGTCAAGATTTTTTCAGATTAGCTAAATGTGTCATCGGGATCCTCCTGGCGGATGGTCGCCTCATGACAAATTTTTGAGGAGCTCCGGGATGTTGCATATCCAAATAAGCTGGGCTATTTGGATACCTTTGATTGCCCGAGAGAGAGGATCGATCTCAAGACCAGCTGCCTGAGACACCTACGGTTATTACCCTTACCGAGGACATAGTCTCCCCATAAGACATTGTGCAGAATCTCGTCATCATCAGAAAGACATTATTCTTCATAAAAATTGTAGTCTCAAGCATCAGTTGATGCATAATTCTAAAATTCCTTAGAAAACAATAAACTTAGAGCGTCAGCGACATCTTCCTTTGCCTTTAGTTTCTTGTACTTTCTCATCACTTTTCTGTTTACCGTCCGTCTTGATTTCTTGCTATTTATTTCTGCTATGTTAAGTGGTCCTATATTTACTTCATATCATCAGGTTCAATATTCTTGGTTTTCTACGACATCATCACAGCGTCGAGGACAGCATCCTGCCAATCGATGACCAACTTGGAAGAAGCCGTCGTTAGTGCACTTGAACTAAGCCTACTTTGTGCCGTGATTGAGCTGAATTTAAATTTTCATAAGGAAAATACCAAGGAGTGAGGGCAACAAAAAGTTGCACTCGAAAGCAATAAAAGCCTGTCGTTTTGGAAAATCTTGGTCAGACCCAGTCAGACAGAGGAGAAGAGAGACTCACGTCGTACCTCATTCTGTCGCGAGGATAAGCCTTGTCTTATCGCTCACAAACAGGACAAATTAACGTTAATATCTTACATATCTTAGACTCATAACTAGCTCTACTTTCATCCCCATGTTTTATTATTCGGTCATGTCTCTTAAATTAAAATTTTGTTAATTTTATTCCAGTTAACCTTATTGATGGAGAACCCGTTTGTGTGTTAGATACTCTCATTGAGCATGAGAAAGGTACAAGTACGGTAGTCATCCCGTACTTCAGTATAGAAACCATTCATGCTATTTCAAACTAGATTCCATTGCTCTGTACTGTTACACTAAATATACATTAAGAGCATTAACATCAGGTACACTCATTATCAATTCATCATAAAATAGCAATAAAAATGATGCTCTGTGGGCCAATCATATGAAAAGCTTATGTAATATTTTAATTGGGAGTACGCGAGTTTTTGGCATTATGCAATCTACATAGCTGCGAGAAGGTTCTACTGTTTTCTCTCAACCGATATAAAACGCACGTGTGTTGACAGAAGGTATGGTGCAGCAGGAGCCATACCTTCAACGCTGGCTTGTACTGGAAGTTTTCTTTTTCTTCTTCCGATATATTATTCCGTACCATTCCTCGTACAATATTATTGCACTAAATTATTTCTTCAACAAAATCTTCGTAAAACTCCTCCATGTATTCTACTCCAAATACATATTCACGGTAGCTTTCTGCCTATTGTAAGCAAAGACGCAATATGGTGATCTGATATTTCAAATACATAAAAGCAGATATTGGAGAAAAAATAACTTGCAAATTTAAAACACAGTAAATCAACAATACGAAACATGCTAATACGCCAATATTCGCGCGATGTACAATAGTAGAACAATAAAGAAATCACGTAACAAATGCAGCTAGAACAAGTGTTGAAATTAGACTGGGATGTGTAGAAGGTTGGTGGAGAAATGTACATAACCGTTCAAGGTCGAACGTGTTGCCAACTACTCAGGGTTCTAAAAATAATGCACCTGTTCAACAATAGTCGAACGCGTGACCACTGCAATGCTAATAGAATAAACATCAGTTTTCCAAAAATATCTCGTGACAATAACAGTAATGTGCGCATTGGTGTTGAAAGATTAAAGTGGGAAACGAAAGTAAAGTTGGATATGAAGGTAATGCAAAAAGTCATAGATTCAATTATGCCTGATTTATTTTATAGTAAACAAACACAGCCCTGGTACAGGAAAACCGATACTGACCCTTTGGATTGTATCCCTGAGGTAGACTTCTCATCATAAAGAGGAAATTTGATTTGTTTTTATTTATATTGAACAGTGTTGTAATTAATTTAGTGCATTAGTAATAAAAAATAAAGTGAAATTGAAAAAAAATGTGTTTTTTCAAAACACTTCAATATGATAGGGTTCTTTATGTGTACCGATGCTTTTTATGAAAAGATCATAGTTTCGTATTTTTACTTCTATACTATAAGTATTATTTATAATAATAATGAACTCACATACTTCAAACAAAATCGTATCATAATAATAATAATAATAATAATAATAATAATAATAATAATAATAATAATAATAATAATAACAATAATAATAATAATAATAATAACAACAACATTCTATCTACATACTTGTTTTAATTTGCGAAAGAGAAAACTTATTAAGTATTTGAAATTGTTATCATTATTAATTATATGATTCCATCACTAAATTAACATTAGATTTTATCAATTTTTTAAAAACAAATATTATGAAAATAATTAAAACTATATATTGAAGTTATTAATATATACACAAGAAAAATTGTAGTATGTATAGTGAATCGTTTTCTGTAAAAAATTTTTTGAAACACAGTTCGTTACTTTACATTCACCCTATAATAATATTTGTTCAAATTGATGATGATGATTTCACACACACAAGCAGTCCACACTAATTTTCTTATTGATGATGATGAAACGTAGCTAGAAGTGATACTGTACAATGATCGTGACCATAGTCACTTTACATGCACCCCATTTAACTAACTACTGGAAAAAATATTTTTAGTCACTTGTAGAACACGAAATATATAACACATTTATAATCTCAGCCAATTGCAGAGTGAAATGAAATGAATTTTGTTATATGTTTTGGTCTTAATCCAAACTGAGATCTTATCATATCGCTTCCATTATAATATACAGACGGTGATCAGAAAAATGGAAGCACCTGTAGTTGGCAACACGTCAGATGTATGGGTTGGCAGTAGTGTCGTGGAGCCCGCAGCGCCGGACCACGGTGTGTGTTAGGTCGGTCTCCATACTACGTCAGGCGCAGTGGAACAGCAGTGTCCAGTGGCTGCAGCAGACGGAGGTAGTGTAAAATGGGAGACCTCTCAGATTTTCAAAGAGGGCAAATTGTTGGTGCGCGGTTATGTGGAGTGAGTGTGACGGCAGTGGCTACTGTGTTAGGTGTGTCGCGTGGGACATTGTCGAAGGTGATGACGGCCTGCAAAACACACGGGAAAACCACATCGGGGAAGCGGAACAGTGGGAGAAAGAAAATCATGAGTGACAAGTCACCCCGGGTATTATAGCGCATTGTAACGCTGAACCGTCGTGCCACTGCGGAGCAAGTGACGGAGAAACTCAATCAGCACCTCCCCCACCCTGTTTCGACAATCACAGTCCGCCGCGAATTACATGACATGAACTTACGTGGTCGTGTTGCACGGGCCAAACTGCTCATCAGGGACCATAACGCTTTCGCACGACGCAAATGGTGCCGCGACCATGCAACTTGGACCGCAGAGGACTGGAAACGTGAGATATGATTGGATGAGTCATCATCCTTCACCCTATTCCCAACCACAGGCCGTGTTTATGTGTGGAGAACGCCCAAAGAAGCTTATGATCTGCAGTGTCTCCGCCCAACTGGGAAACATGGCGGCGGCTCGGTGGTGCTATGGGCCGCCATTTCATAGTTTCCGTTGGGTCGTGTGGTCACACTTAGCGGACGAATCACTGCCAAGGATCATGTCACACTTTTAGGAGACCACTTGCATCCTATGATAAGGTTGTTGTTTCCGGACAATGACGCCATCTTCCAGGATGATAATGCACCCATTCGCACAGCTGGCGTTGTTGCAGCGTGGTTTGAGGAACATTGGGATGAAGTTCAACATCTCCCCTGACCCGCCCAATCCCCAGATCTTAACATAATTGAACATCTGTGGTCCGTCTTGGAAACACGACTCCGGCGACGATTTCCACCTCCATCCTCTCTCACAGAACTGGCCAATGCCCTGCACGAGGAATGGTGTAAAATTCCTCTTGCTACCATTCACAACCTCTATGCCTCCATCCCACGTCGCATCAAGGCTGTTCTGAAGGAGAAAGGAGGCTCGACACCATATTAATCTGGTGAGTTGCAATTTCGTTCAGGTGTTTCAATTTTTCTGATCACCATCTGTATATCCTAAAGATTAGTGGATTTTACAACTTCTGTAACAAATTGAGAGTCTCACAAACCGTTAATCTTAGGGAGCTAAAACGCACTATGACAACCCTTTATTAAAAATAAACATAACATGTTGTAGTTTTTTTGTGGTACGGGAATAGGGTAACATTGAAAGTTTTATTCATCTTATTGCTTTATCTTTATAAAATAAGTTCCTACTGCCAGCCAGTAGAGGGTTACGCCCTCTCTTTGGCATAGGTTACGATACGTATTGGTGTTGCTAATACAAGTACAATAGATGGTCTAAGTGCAATTTGCATGTTGTAGCACTCTTTACAATTTTTTATGTGAAGTGCACGTCTTATATGTACGGGAACTTTGAAGTGGGTTGATATCCAAGGATGATAGGAAAGAATTCGTATTAGTTCGGCAGCAAATTGTGAAACTTTTATTAATTTGAAACATTGTACATCTTCTCCTTTGTATTATAATAATTGCTGAAGCTTGTGCCGTGTGCGCGTGGGTTTATTAATATTGACGAGGATCCATCCATTGCTCACAGCAAATGAAAAATGTTTGTAATATAAACAGGATGTAGTTTTTAAATGAACGATGCATATAATAATTTAAAATGAAATTAATTATTCATTGTGACACTCTGCAGTGCCTAGTATCGAATTTACGGCTATACTACATTGACGACAAATGATGATGAGGGAAGCGAAACGTGTCATTCTTAAGATCACTTAACGATAAGAAAAAGAAATAGTGCTCAACTACGAAGAAACACTGACCTTTGCTACGTACAAAAAAAAAACAAAAAAAAAAGAGTTTTGTGCTCAAGTTGTTAACGTTATAAGCCACAAGAGTCTTCATTCACTTGGTTTTGCTTTCTTTCTAGTAGTAAAGTTGGATTATTTTGAAATCAATCTACTTTATGAGCATAGGTTAGTAATCTGTGAACCTACAACTTAATGTTCGACTTGAACTAGATGAGAAGTGACACGATTTTTCAGTGATAGAGCTCTTACCTCTGGTGGTTAGGGTTCCTGCTTTGATCACCACAACACAACACAAATCCTAATGGGAACACTTCGCGAAAGTACTTTGTAAGTCAGATCTCTTTACCTGTTTTCCAAGGAAAACAAGAATCGTATTGAATCAGACAAAAATTCTATTCCTTGAAACAGGTAATGTAACTTTTACAGATTCAATAACTTTTCTATATATGCTCTTAATTAAATTAAATAGGGCATTCTGTCTTCAATCATACAAAGACTATTTTCCACACTTTTTTATTCGACGTGGAATCGAAACTTATGAACGCACTATTCCAGACACTGGGTTTTATGGAACAGATACCATGAGAGTAGACCAAAGACTCAAATTCGTGGAATGCTATATTGAACATCGAAATGACACCTTTGAAATCAAAGAAGAACTCATAAAATATTGTACATAGGATGTTGAAGTTTTACGTCAACCATGTATTTCCTTTATGAATGTCTTTGTGTCTGAAATGAAAGAAAATCCTTTGCTTGAATGTATTACTATCGCTAGTGCATGTTACTTGGTGTATCGAAGAAATTCCTTAAAGGAAAATACTATTGGTATCATAATAAGAAACGGATATCGATGGAGAGATGTACAATCAATTGAAGCTTTACAATGGTTGGCTTGGAAAGAAAAAACGAGAAACATTCACATTACCAATGCTGCACATTAAAAATGTAAGGAAAAACGGATTGCAACGATGTAAGTAGATGGTGAACGGATCTAAACCCGTAAGAAAGAATACATGTGTAGGAGTATGAAGGATGCTTTACCCATGATTGCATTTTTAACTACTCTAACGAGAGAGAGAGACCTATGTATAACAATGCTAAGGACACCACGGAATTTCGGTATGAAGCAACAGAGAAGATGATTCAAAAATAGAAAGATTTTGGGTATGAAGTTTACGGAATTAAAAAAAACCGTTGGCCTGTTAATTTAAAAAACAATTGGCAAGAAATGAAGGCATGAAGAAGTATATTATTAATAATCAGTACAAAAAGAGAACTCCATTTTACCTTCGTAACGCTTTTTGTTGAGAACGTGTGAATACAAATATTTGTATCATAAGGTACGAGAGTCTGAAGAAAAACTGTGCTATAAAGATGTTATCAGTTTGTACACCTGTATCGGTAAAACGAAAAAAAAATCAATTCGTTACCCAACTATTTCTTTGCCAGGAGATTCAAATATTCCCAGCATTGAATATGTAAATGAATTAGTTACTTTAAGCATAATTTTCCGAAAACACTCTTCCATCCGTGCTGCCTTATAAATGAAATGATAGATTAATGTTTCCACTTTGTCATACATGTTGTGATGAATAAAAGCAGGCAGTTCTAATCACAGTAATGTGGACTAAATTCTACCTGGTACGTGGGTAATAGACGAAGTAAGATAAACATGGGAAAATGGTTGAAAAATAATGGATATTCATGCAATTGGAGCACATGATATTGTTTAGTATGATAAAAAAGCAACAAGTTTCAGCTTATGTACTACTATGAGCAAACGTAGTCTCTTTACTTTGAAGTTGTTTAAAAATATCTCCATTTTCTTTATATGATCGAAATTTTGGAAGGTTTCTTCAGCGGGAAACGTTAATAACAAATCCGTTTTTAATATTTGTGTTAGATATTAGCTTAAAATAAAGAAATTAGAAGCAAAAAACAATAAATCGACTGAAATTAGGAGAATTACTAACTCTGGTAAAGTGGGAAATTTTCAAGAACGCGAGGGAATTCTGCAGTTCAACACGAAGCAGCAACATCTATGACATTGACAGAAACGTGGATTAAATCTACAAACGAAACTTTTAACGAAACCTTTCTAATAAGTTTTATTACGTGCATTATCTGCGAACTCCAAATATATGAATCTATGCCAAGTATTAATGTATAGATAGAGCAAATAGTTGAAATTACCTGTGGAAAGGACGAATTGGTAGCACGATCGTAATGAAATATCGTCTTTACCGTAGGAGAGGTTCAGTTCACTTAAGATAACAAGTAGCTCAGTTAGTTAAAGCAATGTGTCTCTATCCTGGAGGCAACTGTTTCGAACCCCATAGAAGTGCAATAATCATTTTTATTATTATGGTTACTTTATTAATTTTTTATGTGGGAAAGAATCAAATTGTACCATGTGTGTAAAAATCATAACGATACCAAAAAATGTCGTTGTCGGACTTGCATTAGTGTCCATAATTTTTGCTTGCAAACAGTATCGTAATTATTTTTCCTGTGCTCGCTGCTCACAAAATGCTCGGTGGTGCATGTTTCACAATGTTTATCATTAAATAGTCTTCTATCTACTTGTTTGGGTATTTTAATAAAATATTTCCCTATTAAATATTTAATTTTCCCTTGATGTTTAATTACAGAAAAGTTGAACAATGTATTTGTTGTAAGTTGAAATTGTTTCCATGGTTCGTCTTACACAATGTCGGTGCTCCAAAGAAATTCATATTAACAACAACAACAACAACAACAACAATAATAATAATAATAATAATAATAATAATAATAATAATAATAATAATAATAATAATCCTGAATGTGCCTTCCTTACCTAATGTAGTAACCTTAGACATCTTACAACTAGAAACCACAGTTTGGTAAGGCCAGGGCCATTTTTTGGAAGGTGGTATTGCACATTTAAAGAGTTAATATTACAAACTGAGAGGGCGCAATGGGCAAAAATGACGGAGAAAAACCATCTTAAAGTTTTATACTCGACGCCTATATCGTACGATGCGCAAACTTATCAAGTGAGGGCGGGGCAAAGTGAGACGGATCGGCGACTCAAGTGCAAAGTTCCTGGGTTTGATTCTCGTTCAAGTTAAACTATTTTTTGCTTGAAACAATCAAGTAGGCATTTGTAAATATAAGTAAAATATTAATTCGCCATACGTTTATAATAAATCGAAATTTTAAAACCACTTATAAAATCTTTCCATGGTCCATGTTAACTAGCGTGAAAATTTAATCTATTCCATATATATACTGATATCACAAGTTGTATTATGGTTACGAGAGTCAACGGTGTCGATATCTCTGTAAATTTGGATGCCCATTCATAAAAATACATACAACCATACTTGTAACAATAAAAATACATATGAAAATACATATTCATAAAAGTACATGGGGCCCACATGATCGCCGCCCTTGACGATAGTCCTTGTATAATAAACGTTCATAACGCTTCGTGTCTACATCTGCTGACAGCGTGCGATTTACAAAGGAGTTGATGGGGAAATCAACGTTGCTATATAAATAAAGCAGGCATCCCCGTCATTCTCCTTATAATTGTCACTCTGTCAACAGATGTAGACACGAAGTTTAAGAACGTTTTTTTTACACAACGAGTGTAGTAACAATAGTATTTACGGAAGAGATAAAATTTTGTTCCTAGTTAACATGGAACATCAAAAGAATTTACAAGTGATTGAACATTTCCATTGTTTTATTCATTATAAACAAATGGTGAGTTAATATTTTACTTATAGTTAAAAATGCCTACTTATTGATTGAAGCAAAAAGCAAGAAACAAAGGTTTGATTCGAACGATACCTTTGCATTTGAGTCGCTGAGAAGACTCTTCTCACTCTGCTACGCGATCACTTGATAAGTTTGCGCGTCGTATGATATATGCCGCGAGTAGAAAACTTTAAGACTGTTTTGCTCTGTCATTTTTGCCCATTGCGCTCCCCCAGTTTGTAATATTACCTCTCTAAATGTGGACTACCACCTCGCAAAAAATGGCCCTGAAGTTCACTTACCAAGTTGTGTCTTCTCCTTGTTAGTTTAAAATGCTTTCTCTAGTAATAATTTGAGCAACCATGTGGGAGGTGGCGCGACGTTCTATCTGATAAGAAGGGCAGACAAAATGAATAAGAAATATATTTATAGCATCATTTCCCCCTTCATCTATTACGTAGCACTTTTTATTCTACCGAAGATAGCCCTGTGCGGTTAGGGGTAGGTAACTAAACAAATACCTAATATTAGCTCCCTTTGATTGTAATATTACCGCTTCTTTATTTGTTCGAGGGAGCTCTTACACAATCAAGGGTGAAAAAAGAATAAGAAAAATGTATTGATTGTAGTGGCGGATCATGCACGAACTCCGATGGGGGGAAGGGGGTGAAATGAAAGATTATTTTGATGATGCTGTCACAAATTACCACTAAACTAAACTAAACATAACAGTGTGGTGAACTGGAACGCAGTCAGTTCAAATTGATGTAAAAGTTTAATTTTTGACTTCATTTTAAAGTTTTGGTTCCAAATGAGAGTTTCAGTCCGAGTTGTCAGCTATCAAATCTCGGGGGACTCTTCGGTGTAGAGGGGGGGCGCAGTGGCTCAGTGGTAGACGTTCACCTCTGATGCTTGGGGTCCCTGTTTCGATCCCAGCTCGCGCCCTGTGGACTTTGTGGTGGACAAACACTGTGCTCGTGGGGTTTCTCGGCGTTCTCCTACTTTCTTCATTCCACCATTTTATTCGTTT
Source organism: Thermobia domestica (assembly GCF_964235325.1). Lineage (NCBI taxonomy): Eukaryota > Metazoa > Arthropoda > Insecta > Zygentoma > Lepismatidae > Thermobia > Thermobia domestica. Next base: position 106,589,492 of record NC_137457.1, read on the forward strand.
CTCATAATCACCGTTTCCTTTAGCCTAACCGGCATAACCATGGGACGTAACTCAAAGATTTCATTTCTTTTGTTTTCTTCGGTGTAGAGGCTATGATTCCCTTATGGGAAAAGGCAAAAATATTAAAATTCGTAAAACTTTTCTTCTATTTTAAAGGAATTTTTGACTTCGTATTAAAGCGTTTGTTCCAAATGACAATTTCAGTCCGAGTAGACAATGATCTAATCTCGGGGGGTCTGCAATGTAGGAAAAAAAATGGCGTCTATATGGTGATCCTGTTGGAGACATCATGAGTCATTACCTAAATAGAGCACAAAGTAAGCACTACGTGCTCTCTGCTCTCATTACCGAGTGAGCCAGCGCACCGTGCTAATAATAAAAATTGGTTTTGGCGTGGGTTCAAACCCTGCCCATGGAGAGTTGTTTTTATGATTTTTTTTTAAATATAACTCTTCTTTTCTTAAAAAAGATTTAAAATAATATTAAAAAGTGATTTAATCCTTGTTCGAGCAAGATAGTTTTGTTACGTAGACGACAACTGGGGCCTTACAAATTCTATTACCCTTACCGACTCGATATGTTCATGACTTGAACTTCGACTAAACATAGAAGAGTGCACAATTTTATGTTATCGAAATATTTATTGTTATCGAGAAATTCGAAAAAAAAATATGAAACTAGTGGGCCAAGGAGGCCCCGCTTGCCCGGATAAGGGTTAATGGTTGTTTTGTTAAGTTTTCATTGAACTTCTTTCATTAAAATAAGTTTGCGCTTGTACTATACAGATCCATATCAAAAGTACTAGTAGCAGTAGTAAAAGTAGTAGTAGTAATAATAGTAGGAACGGGTTAGAATGCAATTCAGCATTTTTGTTTCCGTACGATGTTGCTAAACGTAACTCGCTTACAATGCCTTCTGGCTAGGGCTGAGTGTATTTCGAAAATATGCTTGCTGTTCGGGATGAAGTTCCAAGGGTCAGCATTGACTAGGAGTTTTTGTTATTAATATCCCTTCTAGCAATATTGGCAGTGGACAAAAGTTAGCCCGTGTTGAAGCTTTCTGCTCTTAATTTAGTTATTTTACTTTATGATTGAATGTATTGAAAATATATTTGTCAGCAGGCTAGGCTAAAGGAGACGGTGATGAGTAATGAATGAAATGGTTGAATGACGAAAGTGGGAGGAAACGGGAGAACCCCGAGAAAACCCACGCACACGATGTTAAAGGAGATGTGGATACTGATTATAATGGAATCCGAACCACGTTTATCATTCAAAAGTATCCCACCGGGAATTGAACCCGGGACAACAGAAGGCTGGCGTGCTAACCACAAGACCAAGCGGGGGGAGGTGGAATTCGTATTGTTTATAGCGGGCCATATTCTTTGTGAAAGTTTTCCTATGTAATGAAAGTGTTTCTGAAAAATGGGTTAAAAGTATTTAAAAAACTATGATAAAATGTAAAATATAGGCTAGTACTAGAGGGGAAGGCGCCAAAAAGTAACTTTGCCTGGGTAAAAATTTGGCCTGGTCCGCTCCTGCGTACTTTCTGTATATTTTTGGCTTTGCAGCTTGTGCGGTCCCCATGCCAGAGGGTTGCTGGGGCGCTATTCACTTACGCCTATGCTTCGAACGTAATTCAATAACTGTTTCAGAAATTCTACCATCAGCGTGGAAATGGTCTTTCTATATATTTTGCTAATAGTCCTATAGAACTTTCACCCAGAAAACCAGATGCAATCTTTCAGAATGGGCTCTGGCTAAGTATAAGAAGGATCTGATGATTCCGAAGTAAGTTCCTTTCGGAAAGTTTGCTATTTTTTAACGGTGATGTAAATATTATTATTATTATTATTATTATTATTATTATTATTATTATTATTATTATTATTATTATTATTATTATTATTATTATTATTATTATTATTATTATTATTAAATATGAATGTCTTGTAATCACTGATGAATGATGAGTGGTCACAGGGGAGGCAGGAACAGGATTTTTCTGTCTGACTCTCTAACATAAAAAATATATGCTGAAGGTAAGAAGCATCATCATTCTACAATAGGTTGCTTCTACGTAGAATATCAGTTACTTGAGTTCCCCTCATGTGGTAAATTCAAAACAATTTCAATTTAAAACAAATATATTTTAAAACTTTTCCATAATTAAATACATATAAGGAAAATTAAACATTTAGTAGGGAAACCTATTATCAAAGTGTCCAAACAAGTAGATTGAAGGCCATCTAGTGACAAACATGGTGAAATTTTATAAAATTTTCCAAATTAGAATTAAGGTTTACTGGAAAGCATTCGTTATGCACCAGTGAGCAGGTAGTGAGCAGTGAGCACAGGGGAAATAATTACGAAACTATTTGCAAACAAAAATTACAGAGACAACATTTCTTTCTTTCTTTGATATCGTCATGAGTTTTACAAATATGTTACAATTTGAATCTTTTCCACATAAAAAATAAATGAAATAACTATAGCAATAAAAACGATAGTTTCACTTCTATGGGGTTCGAAACAGCTGCCTCCAGGATACAGACACGTTGCTTTAACAAGCTGAGCTATTTATTTTCTAACGTGAATTGAAACTGTTTTACGGTAAAGACGATTCTTCATTACGATTGTGCTACCAATTCGTCCTTTTTCATAAGCAATTTCCACTTTTTGCTCTATCTATACGTTAATACGGCATAGATTCATATATTTGGAGTTCGCATATAATGCACGTAATAAGACATATTAGAAATATTTCGTTAAAAATTTCGTTTGTAGATGGAATTCACATTTCTCTCAATGACATAGATGTCGCTGCTTCGTGTTGAACTGCAGAAATCCCTCGCGTTCTTGAAACTTTCCTACTTTAGCAGAGTGGGTGATTCTCGTGATTTCGGTCGATTTAATGTCTTTTGCTTCTAGTTTCTTTATTTTAAGCTCATATTTAACGTAAATATTAAAAACGGGTTTGTTATTAACGTTTCCCGCTGGGGTAAACCTTCCGAAATTTCTATCATATAAAGAAAATGGAGATATTTTCAACAAAACTTCAAAATGAAGAGACGCGCCATTTATTTTGCTCACAGTTGTACAGAATACATAAACACCTTCTTGAAAGTAAAAAAGAAAGCTAGTGGATGACCATCATTGTGTGAAACAGAAGAGCTAAGGGAGGAATATATACAGAAAGTTGATGAAAAGGAAGTAATACGCCTAGATAAAAAGAATATTATTGTTATCCTTTTTAACTGCTTATAATAAAATATAAAATATCGTTTAAACAAGTGCCCACTTTTTATTAAGTATTGCCTTTAAATCTATAATACCTGAAATACTATCATTACAAAACATTTCAGGAGTAACTTATATACATGTTGTTTCTTTTCAATCTAGAATCTTCTGTTTTTAATTCTTATCTTTTTCTTCTTTTTGTTTCAACGGTATGTGTATAATTTTATAACATATTCTGCCCTTTGATTTATGTGCCCCTAACAATTACACATAATCCACCACTTAGGAGGTTAACTAAATTAATGTCAAATTCATTTTTGGGGAAAAGTTTGTAAACGTGAGAACATGGGTCATGTAAGCATAATTAATGGCCGCAAGGAATTATAGGATAAATTAACATCCCATCATATAGATGTACATCAAATGTTTCCAGTAAATGAAGACATTTTAAATGGGTATTAGCAATACACAGACGAATTTCATGTTTCAATTGCAGCAATAAACGTGGTCATAGCCGCATACAAACAGCACAAGCAAGACTGGATTTTACAAGTACTTAGAACAGCTAAAAGAAAGAGTATTAAGTTGAGATGATTTCACAAATCAATTACTGGAATATGGTAAAGAGACTTCATAATAATACATCTTGTGGTCATAGCCGCATACACACAGAACAAGCAAGACTCGATTTTACAAGTACTTAGAACAGCTAAAAGCAAGAGTATTAAATTTAGATGATTTCACATATCAATTACTTCATATTCACAAATCAATCAATTAAGAGACTTCACAATAATACATTTTGTGTGTTAATACATCATTCCGTAATATTTATTCGTACTATTGAGAAAGGCAAAATGCATAGAGATGTATATCGATGAGAGGACAATTTATTGAATTATTACCTCGAAAAAATACTTTTTAACTGAAACTGGACCTCATTTTATTATTATTGATGATCATATATGTGAAGTGAACCGTAATGTAGTTGATTTCTTTACAAAGGGGTCTCGTCATAGATATCTTGGTCTAATATTTATTACACAAACATTTCTTAAGGGTAAAGGGAATAGTCTGGAGGAAAAACCCTACATTTGGACCAAACCAAAAATTTCAGTATGTCAAATGTTTTACAGCGGTTCTTACCTCATTTGAGGGTGCTGAAACTGAATCTGCCGGGTGTATAAATGTACACCTTGAGCATTTTGAGTAATTCAAGATGGCGGCCAATGTGGCGGCTGTAAAAGTGATAGGAATAATTGTGCATATTGTATCAAGATGGGTATCAAATTATATGTTTTTTGGGCTGAAGATTCCAATAATAATGTCAAAAGTGTTATGATATTGATACAAATCGAAATATTCAATATGGCACCCAATATGGCGGCCATAAAATTCACAAGAATATTTTTGGAGCATTGTATCGATATGCGTATTGAATTATATATTTTTGGGTTGCAGATTTCTATAGTTACTTCAAAAATCTTATGAAATTGATAGAATAGTGAATAGTGAAATATTAGAACGATTTGTGAAAGGCGAACATATTCTACGTCACAAACCAGGTATCTGGATTGCTATAAGGTCAGACGTGTTCATTGAGAATACACTTATGCGTTATGGCCATGGACCAGGAGTAATAATCGGAATTACACTAAATCCATCAGCAATGAAGCGATGGGCTTTCAGCCTTCACACCTGCAGTCCTTTAGTAAATGTCATTTATGTCATGAGAGATGCTGGACGAGATATGGAAATAACTAAGCATAAGGAAGAAATGCTATCTCGAGCAATAGATGCTGCAGACCGAATTAAGTTAAAGGAAAAGCTGTCTCATTGTATAGATCCTATGAAGACCGATGATCACCCAAAAATTATTGTGAATATTATGACAGGGAAAATTTGTTCCCAGAAAGTGAATGTTGATAATGCTGTTGAGATAGGTGAGAAGGCGTTGTGTTCTTACGAAGAAAAACTACCAACTGGTTTCACGATCCAGTCACAACAACGGTTCGTACTGTTTCCTGCGATGACGTCAAAAGAACAGCTAGTATTGGTGTCACTGACACAGAACTCTTGTACATGCGTGCAATGTGTCTCACATCTACAAGAGATATTGATGCTAAAGGAGTGATTTCATATGAACTTGCCGCTGTCCCCAAATCATTGTTTGGTGAATATGGGACTCCCAGGTTCTGCAAAAGTAAGTCAAAACTGAAACAAATATTACAGGTACCAAAGTCCATGAGATCGTAGAAGCGCGAAGATGCTATCATACTTGATGGTTGTGCTGTTTTGTGGGTGATGAACAAGCCATCTAACGGAACTGTTCTTGACTTCATAAAATTTTATCGGTCATAGGTGTTTGAAAAATTGAACAAATGAAACGTGTACCTGATATTTGACAAATACAAGGAGTACAGCACCAAAGGAGGAACAAGAAGCGTCAGAACAGGATCAACTTGTAGCAGGTATCAAAAATTGTCTTTCAACACGTCCTTGCCCTCCCAACAAGCTGTGCTGAATGTTGCGAAGAATAAGGTAGAACTAGTACAGCTGATCTGCAAGTATCAAATGACAGAAGGGTTGCCATCAGATTCCACCAAAAGCCTATTAATCACTGGACCAGAAGATTTTACAAAAGAAATAACTGCTGATTATATCAAGGAACGTCCAGATATGAAAAACACTGACGAAGAGGCTGATGTCATTATTATCACACAATTAGTGATCGTAGCCAATCAGCTGGACAGAAATTGTACAATAAATGTAATTAGTGATGACACTGATGTTCTTCTCCTCTCGATGCACCACTACCACACATAAAAACTTACTTGTAACATTTTTATGGAGGCAACTCAGAGAGAAGTTATTGACATTGGATTGTCTGTGTCCAAACACCGTGATATTGTTTCAAACTTACTAGCACTTCATTATTTTTCTGGGTGTGATACAGTTCCTATTCTTTATGGCATTGGAAAGCAGAAGGCAATGAAATACTACAAAGTGGGAAGGAGCTTCAAAAGTTTGGAAATAAGACATCACTACTTAAAGATGTGATTCAGGAGGAAACTGAGTTTATAGCTTGTTGCTATGGTACTAGGATAACTGGCGCTACAATGTCTGATGTCACAAGAGATGTCTGGCTGAAGAGATTGTCAAAGACGACTGCCGTACATATGCCGAAATTGAAGAGCTTGCCACCAACTACGGAGGCATTTTCTGAAAATGTAAAAAGAACTCATTTCCAGGCTTGTATTTGGAAACAAGCAGACAAACCAGACCCACCAGACATGGATCCAACACATTTTGGGTGGTATCGTGAAGAGCTGAACAAAACATTGGAACCAGTTACTGTACCACCGGGAACTGTGATGGCACCGAAAGACATCTTGAAGATGGTGAGTTGCGGCTGTTCTTCTGAAAACATGTGTAAAGGACGTTGTGGCTGTGTGGCAAATCATAATGCTGCACTTACTTCTGCAATTGTGAAGCCTCTAAACGATGCCAGAATATCTTCACACGTCAAAATACTAGGAATCTAGAAGACGAAAACATGGATACTTCTTCTGACGAAGACTGACAAGTGACGGAACTGCGATATTTATTATTTTGTTGCGGAGTAACATAGAAACATCGGCATTTTGTATTGTAAATCTACATATTTCGCATTAATGTGGCCTGCAAGATAATTCTTTATTAAGAAAACATCTAGGAAAAAAATATAAGAAAATCTTCAAACCTAAGCTTGTGTTGTTTGTTTTCTTTTGCACACAGACAGGAATGGTTTTGTAAATAAATATAGAGAAGCCCAAAATGTGGAAAAAAATGTTCTGGAACGTAAACAAATTGAGTTGTGGTGACAGAGAAAGCATCAACACCAATCCAAAATTTCAGTGTATCAGATATTGTTCTAAGAATGTACCTAGCTCGAGGGTCGCCAATCTGAATATTCCATATTGAATATATTGATTTCTATCAATTTCATAAGATTTTTGAAGCAACTAGTGAAATCTGCAACCGAAAAAACATTAATTTGATACCCATGTCGATACAATACTCCAAAAATATTTTTGTCAATTTTACGGCCGCCATATTGGGTGTCGTATTGAATATCTCGATTTGTATCAATTTCATAACATTTTTGACATTATTATTCGAATCGGCAACCCAAAAACATATAATGTGATACCCATCATGCTAAAATATACAAAAACATCCCTATCAATTTTACAGCCGCCATCTTGAATTAATCAAAACGCTCAAAGTGTACATTTGTACACCTGGCAGATTCAGATTCAGCACCCTCAAATTAGGTAAAAGCCACCGAGAAACATTAGACATACTGAAATTATTAGATTCGATGGATTTTCTCCAGACTAGAATAGAGATATAAGCTTGCAATGTTCTTATCACGTATAGTTTAAAAATCCAAGAGATAAAACACAAATTAAATATATGAGTTATGAGCTAAATCTTGTAAATGCATAATCTTTTAAAGAAAATTTCGAGACACAACAAAGTTACCATATGGATGTTTAACTATTGATTAAATTAGGATACGCAAGATGAAATTCGCTTTCAAACAAATATATATCCTGATGATATTTATCATTACTTCCAAGAAGAAGAAGAAGAAGAAGAAGAGTATAAAGTTGTGTTTATAATGCTAGTTTTAATCTGTGTTTCTTCATTCTGGCAATATATCTCCAAGAGTAAAATACGGAGATCTTCTTCGTACGTTGAGCAAAGCAAATTCTATATTACGTAAATCTATAGTGGCAAATGCAAACTCAGTGATTCGCAGTATTTGCGAATTTTTTTATAATATTGGTATAATGTACGTCTTACAAATACGCTGATAGAAAGATTGAAGCGATAAAAGAGAACTTTCGATATCTTGTGAAAAAAAGGAATCTCCATCTAAAAGAAGACGTATTTATTAGTGCAACTTACCGGAATTATTGACTCCTACTTGAAGTGGTTCATTATCAAATTTGCTGTTTCGATAATGCGAAGGAACACGCAAAGAAAATGATTTTACTTCCACTTGAAGTTCTTAACCGTATACAAAACTCACCATTATCAACTGCCATTGAGAAACATGAATCTAGTTTGGATCCGGAAATGTAAAAAATGTTATATTTATCCTCTCTTAGTAACGAAGAAAAATGTAATCAATATAATAATGTTCATGAAATATATTTATATTTAATAAGAAAACAAGAGGAACCTGTGACACTTTCGATTACGTCAATTAAATCAGAGAAGCCTGAAGAATAATAATAAGAAGAAATATCCTTATCCATACCCAAAATAATTGTTAAAAAGTTGTGTTACTACTACACACAATGAAACGCTATGATAATATCACGTGAGATAATAAAGGAACTGTTTATATCAAAGCTGGCAAACTAGGATATCAAATTGTAGATTGAATTTGATGTGTCGCGACTACGGAACAAATAATAACACAGGATGGGAAAAACATGGTAAATATTTATCTTGTAATAGCATAACACAGGAACTTATTGTAAATCCATTGTAAATCCATAAGGTTTGTCATATATTTTACGACGAACTAAAGCATCACCAGTAGCATAATCGTCAAGTGAAAACCTCTGAAATTGTTTGTAGTTTAAGAAGAGGAGGCAAAAGAAAAAGTAGTATCACTTATAAGGAAAATTGAGTTTGAGCGCAAACGTCTAGTATGGCCAATGTTGAAACTACAAGCAAACAGTTAACCAAAATTTACTACAATACACTCTTGCTTCGTTTTCAACTCCTAAAATATTGTGGATAGCTACAAAGAAGAAAATACCCATACACTTTATAAGAAAGTTACTGTAGCAATCAACATATACGTTACACAAACCAGCACGTGATCGTTTTAAGGGAGATTTTCATGTAGTGAGTAACATCCATGATTAGTTGGATAGTAATATTAATGACCTCCCGTCTCTTCATAGATTTAATGACGGACATCATTATATTCTTACATTGATAAATGTGTTCATTCAATATGCCTGGCATTAAAATCTAATATGTGACATTAAAATCTAAAGATGAAAATGATGCCCTAAAATCACTAAAAATTGTTTCCAAAGACATAAAAGCAATTACATTCCGAACAGATAAAAGAAGTGAGTTTACTAATAAAACAATACAGAAATGTTTCAAATAAACAGAATAAAATATATTACAATTAAAAATCCTAATATAAAAGCTTATATTGTAGAAGGCGTTTTAACAAAATTCTAAAATAAGAAATGAGGAAGTGTTTTACAAAATATCAAACGTATATTTATGTAACTGTATTGCTTTTTCTTATGAAATTAAACAATGAAGTTTATGATTCAAGGACTAAGATGTTAACTGCAAATTTTTCACAAAAAAACGTATTACAAATGTGGCATAATCAGTGCCATAGTGAAATGAAGAAGAGGAAGAAGAATCCAGAGTTTTCAAGTTATCTTTAGATTGGAGAAACAGTACAAATTACTACAACTAAACGTTCAATGCAAAACTGGACATTGGAAATATTTAAAGTGGGGAATGTAATACCTCTTCATGAAATAAAAGATTTAAACAAGTACCCACAGGATGGAATATTTTTAGAAAGTAATTACGACTTGTGACATTATCAAAATGTTTTACATAGATAAAATCATACGCACAAGAAGAGAAGGTAGCTGAAACGATATATCTTGTTCATTGGAAAGGATATACTTCTTCTTTCGATTCCTGAAAACCTGCAGCTTCCGTAAAGATCAAGATGTACAATGGAATCTGATGGAGATTTTTACGTTTCCATTCCCAGTAATAGTTCTACGCAATATTTTCTTCACAACACCTTCATATCATGTACTACTAAACTTCATCGAAAAATGGACTTGCGTGAAAAGTGCGAAGTGGCTATTGTTGAGATTCTTTGTGCTCATTGAATTTCATATATTAATGAACAAAATAATGAATCCTTATACATAGCTGCAAACAGTGATGAATCGAAGATTTAACTATTCATGTACGTTATTATACTTATATTTCAGAGTTGATAAAGAGAATTAATATTCTCAACAGATTCATAAATTTACATATTTCGTACATTCGTGAGTACCTGCTTTGTACGACGTTTTCACAAAGAAACAAATTCGGACGTTGCATTATCACCTAGTATTACCGCGATGTTGAGATTTTATCCAAACGTTGAAAGATCATAATCCTTGACAACAACAACAATTATGTATAATCCACATTGTCAATACTTTCAAAAATAAGCTATTTCTGGAACTGGAATCGTTTAATTTTTATCATCTTCTCAAGTTGGACATGGTATTAGAAATTTCATTGGAAGATCGGTTCTTACTGTCATGCCACTAATAAAGCGAGGAGCTAAAACAATAGAAAAGGGATTTTTAAAATATGGATCAAACGTCAATGAAAAACCTACTAACGAATTGTTTCATCAACGAAGGGGTCTTACAAGAAAAAGCTAAAAATCATATCAAATCTATATTAGAATCTGGATATCAGCGAAGGAAAAGAAGAACTACTCCCTTCATCGTTAAACTTTCATCATTAACTTGATCTGGCGGAAGAAAAAGAAGTGCAAGAGTAAAAAGAGGAAACGTACACACAACGCAAAGCAAACTCAGTCTTATAAGAAGAGGAAATTATCAAAAATTATATCTTTGATCACTCTTCATCATGACTTTCTTGCATGATCAATCCTGTGAGTATGTAAGAAGTGAAAAATATATTTTTTTCTACTAAACCAAGGCAAACCAGTATATTAAATTATCATGTTGTTACATATAAACCAATCAGTTATCTATCTGATAATGCACGTATAGAATCTGTCATCCCAAGAACAAGTAATGAATACATAGATCTACCACATACTTTTCTTTACATTGAAGCTCAAATCGCTAAGAATTATTGATCAGCATTTGGTGACAGTGCAAATTCTGTGCTAATTATTAATATTTTAAATTCGATGTTTGGTGAAGTGGAAGTGCATTAAAAAAAATCATTTCCTTTCCAGCTCATAAGCATCCATATTTATCAAACAGTTAAGTTTTGATGATTCTGCTAAATCACGCATCTTCAATGTGAATTGTGGTTTCAGAATACTGCAGGACAAATAGGTGCACAATTAGTGCTAATAGGTTATTTCAACAACGTTATTAATTAACGAAAACAGTTTATAATTCAACATGTTTGGACATCTTTATTGTGATATTTTAAATCAGGATAAATTTTTAATCCTTGGAGTAGAATTACCCATCAAGTTAATTTCTGCAAAGCCCCAATTTTGTTTCACCACTAGTGATTTCTGTGTTGAGAATAAAGTATTTTGGGCGCTGCTTTACATAGTAGAAAGATTGATATTATTCCTACAATAAAACTACCACATAACAAGCTTCCACAATCAACTTCCTCTCAGAAGAGTGGAAATGAAGACATTTGTCATTCCCAGAGGTGACCACTTTGACCGATCTTCACTCAAACTTGTAACAATTTCTCGTTAATAATAATAATATAAAATGGAAAAGAGAGGAAGAGAGTGAAGAGCATTTATGCGCAGAGGGATTTACTTAACCTTCTGCGTATAAATGTATTATTTACATATTTTCACTTATCAGGAAGCTAGCGCGCTGTAAATGATAACACTACATAGAACGCCACTTGTAAGAGGTGGTGGAGTGTCTAAACTGGCTATGTTATTGAGAAATAGCATATATAGTTTGTACGAGCATACAAGTGTGAAATTGATAACGGCTAACACCCTCCCGAGGAAGTCTCATAAGACTTTAGATATATTGAATCGAACAAAAGTTTTATTAAGTCTTGAAAGCAAATCGTATTCTCGATAAACAGATATAGTGCAATCCAATGTCTAAATTGGTGTTAAAATTACGGTATAATGGATTTTCCGTGAAAACACCTTCTTTAATTAATTGGTTAATTCATCCGTATTTCCATTTAGACGAGCTGTTGGTTGGATTGAATTTGCAACGAGTGGACTGTTCGTGTGGGTGATTAAGTGAAATCTGTAATTAAGTAAATTATCCGGAAGTGTTTCGTTAATATTGATATATTCCGTACTCTACGAATTAAGCATGGTATATATTTCCCACTTTGTGAACCTACTATGCTATTTAAATAAGCAGCTAGGCAGAAATGTGGTGTCCTATGTAACGAAGAGTTGCCTCAAATAATAAGCATATATTGCGTAAGAATCATATCATTGTATGCGGCGAGTTCACATTGTAATTATTCAAATTAATTTCAGAAGTATAACTGAAATAGTTGTTTTGCAAGAACATTATTTATACCCTAACAATATATCTATATTATTGAGAAATAGCATATATAGTTTGTATTCAATTGATTTTATTGTTTATCATGAAGAAGGTTCCTTTAAATTCTTAAAATTTTATTTCTGTCTAGAATATAACCCAAGTCACTTTATTAGGTTGAGAATGTTTAGTGCAGGAAGTCATTTGAGTTGCATTACGTATATGGAAGTTAGTATTTTAATGAGAAATTTAAACAAGTATGTGAGGTAAGATATTGGATCAGAGTTTCTCCAACATCCATACTTCACCTTTATTTGTATTAGTAAAAATTATGCCCGAGAGTATTAAATAATGATTCTCTAGTGGGCATTTGAGTATTTTATTACTCTAAGCTCACTGGCCGGTTCAGAATTCGTCCTTTGATGTATTTTGTTACAACCTCAAGCTCACAAACTCATTTCACGCCTCAACCTCACGCTAACAAATTCATTTCGACCACTCGCTCACTAGACCTCACGCTGACCTCACCGCTCTGATCTCACGCTCACCCAACCTCAGGCTTCGAGTTCGACCTCACGCTCACATCACCAGTCTGACCTCACGCTCGCTCAACCTCACGATCAGATCACCAGTTTGACCTCAGGCTCACTCAAGCTCACGCTCACAACATCATTCTGACCTGACGCTCACCTCACTAGTCTGACCTCACGCTCTTTCAACCTGACTAGTGTTATGTCGATCATGAACGAATCGATCATTATAAACGAATCATGGCGTGAATCAAATGAGTTATGATTATTTCAACAAATGAATCGATTCTTCTAATGAATCATTTCTACTTTTCACTGTATTGCTTGCAGTGATCGAAATGAATTATGTATCACAAACTACCAGCTTGTGTGAGAGAGTTGGTAAGGATGCTTCTGCAAATGTGTTTGTAGTTGATGGCCAGTGAAAAAAGAAAGGAAAACATACGCGCGATTTTTTCTTCCTGTATGATAGGGTTGCTTCCTGCAAAGAAAGGAAGTCGCATTCTTTGAAACAGATTATTTTCCAAATAAACTTTCCTGTTGCTAGCTTCTCGACGTGACGTACTGGCAGTGTTGCTCATTTAGAATTAATAACATTTTGTACTTAATATCAACATACCCTTGATGAGGATGTATCCATGTTATTATGAAACTGTACGTACATTGAATTAAACTATTATCAACATTTTTAACTGCACTAGCCAAAAAGGTCATTTTTAATATTTCATAATCAACTCAAAATACTATATAATATTTAATCTCAATGCAGTATTTACACAGAAAAGTGCACTGTAAAATATTTGTACTACATAATGGATTTTACTAATGTATACATAGAAAGACGGACATAGCTGCTTTCTGGGAAGATAATATATTGCATCTTTCAGTAAAAACACTTATCCATTTGGAACAAAGCTTATTGGAAAGAGCGTCGATTCTGGGGGACCGGGCCCCCCGAATGCTCATGTGGGTACCCATATATTTTTATGAACATACAATATTCGGCATAATTTGAAATCGTCTTAAAAATCCTTTAGATCCTTGTCTGCAACCAAACACACCTGAATGCTCCCACCCCTCACAAAGTTTCAGAGAAATCTACGCCTTTGCTTAGTGGTCTCTACTTTTCGCTTTACTACTATCGAAAGAGTCGGAAATATACAAATGGTTTTCTCAGCTTCCATGTAAAGAAGAGGATGTGGGAGATCGGGGGTCACTATTTCATCCATTTTCATAATCATCGTTTCCTTTAGTCTACACGATGATAATAAACATGGACCGTAAAACGTTTTAAGTTTCCATTTCATTCTGCGTTTATTCAAATCCTCCCCGAGAGAAACCTTTTAAAATGATCACAATAAAATTAAATATATATTGATTTGTCAACTCCTTTTCTTCTCTATTTCAAAAGAATTCATAAAGATCATTATTTTCTGCCAGTCAAGAATAAAATAGAACATATATAAGAATATAATAGAATAAAATAGAAATATATATCCCACGATTATGTCTTATAGGCAAAGGGAGACGAATGATTAGGATATGTAAATGATGATGGAAGAATGGGTGGAATGAAAGTAGGAGAGGAAACGGGAGTACCCCGACAAAACCCACGGACATCATGATGTATATTACAAACTTAGTTAACAGTAGATCAAGCCAGGGACTATACGCATCCCTAGAGGAGAATATAAATTATTGCGAGATAACAGTTTACTTTAATCATCCAGCCCTTCTTTCCCCTGCAGGGCATTATTCTAAAACTTACAACAACAAAAGAAATCAATTAACACGATGTGTACTTTACAAAGTGTATATGACTTGAAAATATAATACTCACCAGAAATGATCTTAACGCTACGGGCCCATTGTATAATGCTTATGTATTTAAAACGAAAAGCATGGATGTCGCCTATACATTACACTTAAACAGGAGCCGACCAAGGGCCGGGCATCCCGGGCAACTGTACGGGGCGCCAAAATGATCCTCAGCAAGTAAATTTTATAACGTCTTTCCACTTATTTTTTTGGTTTATATTCTTATATAGTAGCGCCATTACATGATCTTCCATTCTACCATGGAAGAAGACAGTTTCATAGTACTAGTGGGGCCGTATCGACAGATGGAGATTTCAGAAATTTTCATGTTGAAGAATGAGTGGACCTATATCAAATATTAGAGTTCTTTTTCTTTTAAAAAATGAGTTTAAAATACAAAAATCACTGTACTAAAATTACAATATAGGCTAGAATTAGGGAAGAGGACGCCAAAATGTCACTTTCCCCAGGTGAATAATTTACCTTGGTTCACCGCTCCACTTAGAACTCTATATTTTTCTCCATATTAAAATGTACGACGATAAGAAGTTGAAAATAAATTGTTATAGCTGCTCGTATCCCGTGAAAATCTTATGGAGTATATTTCAACAAGTACATCCTTGAAATCTGAAATTACAGAAAAAACATGGAGATTGCAGCAGTTTTGGTCTTTTCCTCAAGCCCTAAATATGAAAACATAATGTAAAAATAACAACAATGGAAGTAGAGCAACCGCATATTATTGAAACTTCATAATAGCTTTCGAGTTCCCGAGCCAATCCACTCCAACGGAAAGCTAGCGGTGCCATATGGCAAAGATGATACAAGAGGTTGTACTTCCTCTCAAGGACTTTATTAAGTTGCGTAGAAAAGAAGTGCAGTAATCCAAGCGATTCATATGATCGAGTAAATCCCACTCAATTCATATGATTGAATAACTCATTTGCGCAAAATAGATGCGCGGAAACCTAAACTGATTCACTTGCGCGAAGGGATTCCGCAGACGACCAACTCATATGAGCGAATTAAATGATCGAATCATTTTAGTGAATCAGAGTAGATGAATCGGTTCTCTGAAACGAATCATTTTGCCCCACACTAAACATGACGCTTACTTCGAACTCCTAAACGTGGATTTCGTGAGTTTGGGCACCTCTCATCCCGCTGGCCTATTGACTAGCACGCGCACCTTTGGTGCAGAGGGTCGTGGATATGGCTTGTGATATATCGATGTATCGATCGATATTTTGAACTGTCGGGATTTTTTGATCTTGATTTTTGGATCTTTTCTTGTTTTCAATATCATGGTATACTGACACCACTTTCTCAACACAACGAAAAGAATTCATATAACACGACCTAGACTTTCAACATTCAACGTTCTCTGTTTCACAGGATTACGACCTAATAATGATGAGAAACACATCGATTTATCAGGGTCACCCAAGTAGGATTTACAATATTATAATATTAGTTCGGACGCCTATACGACATTTGCTTCATACTCGAACTACTAAATGCAAGTGAAGTATTGAGTTCCCTCTCCTAGGATATATAGCTAAAATAATTATTTCGAGAACTTCGTTACTGAAGATGATTTACCCATGGGTAGAGGTAGAAATTAGCCGTTTTCGGTTTAACATTGATTAGAGCAAGGACAGTAACATATAGCGAAAAATGATTTCTTGGAATGGATCCAGCGTCCTAAGTAGACCTTTCATCTCTCTCTATGAGAATGTACTGTGATATAAATTTACTACAATTTTCAGAATCAGTATTGATCTACATAGATCAAGAACTATAAAGAAAGATGTTTTCTAAGAAAAGTTCTCATATTCATTCTTAACCCTCTTTTCAAACTGAAAATGACAGAAATTAACCACGTCCGGTTCTAACGTTGATCACTATAAATTTTAAAATGTAATGTAATGTAATTGCGTTTCTTTGCAATTAATTAAACATCACAAGAATACATTTAGTTACCATCCTTATCTTTCAACAGAAATCGGAAATGAAAGAAGTACATTACGCTTGCAAATTCAATACATATTTCCAAAAAAGGTAACAACTAGCGAGAAGTGTGTTTTGGAATCTGGTTAGGCATCTAAGAATAGTTGTCATCTCTCGTAACCCTTCATTCTAAATAAAATCTTTGAGCTTAAGGTCCCACGGTTTCGCCGGTTACGACAAAGGAGACGGTAATGATGAAATAATTGATGAAATAGTGGAAAGAAACGGAAGTACCCAGAGAAAACCACACGATCTATCTCCAGCACAGAGTCAACTTGGGGAGGCGGGGTCCCTACTCACAGAGGTGAACGCTCTACCACTGAGCCACCACGTCCCCCAAAAAGTCATAGTTCAATAATAATAATAATAATAATAATAATAATAATAACAATAACAATAACAATAATAATAATAATAATAATAATAATAATAATAATAATAATAATAATAATAATAATAAAGTAAAAATTAAGCTCTCCAAGAAATAATTGATTTTGCAAATCTATGGCATGAGTCATTGTTCAAATTTAAGTCACTTTTAATCTTATACTTGCAGTAGACATTTGCATAGAGGTCGGTCCGTATGATGCGCTTCGGTCCCTTCCCTAAGTTCTTTTTCCCATGTGACCATGGACATCAGCTACATTACCAATCTCTATCTAGGTAAATTTCAACAGTCCAAACAGTTATTCTGGTCACTTTAGACACACTGTCGGTAGTTTCAGTATTAAAACCATGACGTACAGTGATAATTCGAAACGAATTTCTTCTATTATTGAACTAGCTCGTATTCTTAAACTTAATTTAATCATTCCTTGTAAATTTACTTAAAAATTAAATTGTAACAATTCGAACCTTTCTTTACAAGATACAAAGTGAAAATGCATTAAAATTTGTGCAAAAATTAAGATATTTATAAAATAAGTTTTTTTTTTCTACATGATTATCCTGAATTGTTAAAAGTTTGTTCATCGACGGGGAGAGGGAAGTGCCAAACGCTTTTGGGCCTAGGGGCGGCAAAACATTAAACCCGGCCATGGTCGAATATTAAAAAAATCAATAATCGGTGTTTGACCGACTATTACATAAATGGTATAAGTTATCTCCGTTTTGGACAAAATTTAGATGAAATATAGCTTTAGGAGCATACGTGAGATAGTTGCATCCTCCTAAGTTGTTCCGCTCTCTGAACTACGATTAGAGGATTATACGAAAATGTGTTATGTGGTCGAAGACTAGCACATTAACCCTATTAATACAAAACATTTATTTATGGCTGTTCTGCGTAGTTATACAAAACAATTACTTCCTAACTATATAATTTTTATTTCCAAGTAAATAGTCTGTGTATACGAAATTCTATACACTTATCAAGATGTTATAATGTCTCTCAAATACTTTCTCAGAAAATATGTAAATTCTATTTTCCATTTTAAGCAGGCATGATTGCCTACAGGCTGTATTAAGGAGGGTATGTTTCTTTAAAGATGACAGAATCGCACTTTTAATTATACTATAATTTGCCTTTTACGAACAGCAACTGTGAAGGTGAATGAATATATTCTCTATGGCTTGAAACGATAAAATTATGACGGAAGGTGGAAGAAAATAATGTATAGACTGATCCTGTTTAGAAAGAATGGGCAAGGACTACTAAGTGATGTAGCCTCGAATGTATTCGACATGTAAATCAATGCGGAAACTCATTGGGAAGGGGGTATCTCGCTAAGAATTTAAGCACTCTGTTTATGGGGCCAATGGTATATTCGGGGGGAAATTGGGCCCAAGTAGTTAGAGAGATGGGTTCCCCTTGGCTGAGTGCTAGGAAGGGCTGCAATTCTTAAGTGGTAACTGCTAGGCCAACATTCAAGATTCCCCTGCCCTCTAGAAATTTCGTAAATAAAACACTGACTTAGCCTACAAAACCCCTATTAAACAATGGCAAGTGAAATCACAAAAGAAAACTTTAGTTAAAGGGACAAAGGAAAATGTTAAAACCAGTTTTGGCGGTAATGTCTCTTTAAAAATGAAGGTAAATACAAAACAATTTAATGTATCCGGTTATGTTATAATACTAAATAATTAATATTCTTGACAGAATTTCGAGGCCAATTACTCCAGTGTGCCTGACAAAACCTCAAGACCTTCCACGATTATTTTCTACTTGCTTTTAAGAAATACCTGATCATAAAGACACTAAAACTTGTATCCCAAGTTGGTTAATCAACAAAAAAGATTGCGGACTGCAGATACTCAATGCTTAACTACGGTCGTTTCACAGCAGGTGTTATCCTCAGATAGAGAAAAAGAAGCTTTTGTGGAGAGAACAAAAAATCTACAGCGTTTTCAAATTACAATATATTACTCCGTGCTATTGGAAGAACCAGGTGTCCACTTTGATCCAACCACACTCAACCTCAACCTCACAAACTCATTTCGACCTCACACTCACTCGACCTGACCCTCACATCATTAGTCTAATCAAACCTCACTACATCTCACGCTCACATACTCATTTCGACCTCACGCTCACTAGACCTCACGCTCACCTCACCGATCTGCCCTCATGCTCAGTCAAGCTCGCGCTCACATCATCAGTCTGACCTCACGCTCATAACATCACTCACATCACGCACTCTCACTCTACCATACGCTCACATAACCAGTCTGACCTCATGCTCACTCAACCTGACGCTCACTTCGTGTATTTATGGTCGAGTATGCGTGAGTTCCGAAGTTGTGAGCTCCGACCTCATTGGTCATTTCATAAGATCTTCAAGCAAAAACAATAATTTATTTATGATAGAATTAGGAACTCTTGTGATGGTGGCGTTTACTCAAAATGGTGCTTATACAGGTACGATAACTTCAAATCCATTTCATTTCAAACATTTTGAGATCAATTTCTTCTCATTACACATTGATGGAAAACCTGTACTTTCAAAACTTCGAGAACCAAATTCTGAAAACAATTTATATGTTTCTACATATCACACCGTATTCTTAGGATCAGGTATTCACTTTGCCAACCATGGCATCAACATTCATCGCCTTGACTTTACTCAAATATACACAATATTTGTTTCGACATTACGAACATGGAGAAGCCAGCGCTGTGCAGCATTGGAATCTCATATGACATGAATGTGCTCGTCTGGAGGTCCATTTTAAGGACCTTCTACCAGCACTTGTGTAATGATCATACATAGCGAAATTGAATCTCTCTTAGTCCTCATGTCCTCATTTTTATACGTGATATCCTCTAATCTAGAATTAATATATACAATTCAAACAAATTCTTTATTTCAATATCATTAAAATGGCGTATTTGTATGCAATGAATTACTATCACATGTTTCATTACATGCAACTATCATCATAAACACAGATCCATAGACTAAAATCGGTAACCATTGCGTATCCGCATTTGTTAATACTGATGTAAATGCCGATTACATTGATACAATAATAAACTAATTGAAACTGTGATATCGTCCGTATGAGGTCATTATTCATACCTATTAATATGCTTTAAAGCTAAAGAAATTCCTTAAAATATTTTCATCATACCTTCCTATCCACACCCGAAAAAAATATCTTCATTTATTCTACCTATTGCTTCAGGCAATTCCTACAGGTAATCGTTTCTCTTTTTCCTCTTCTTTTTGTTTTCGTTCCTTTTTCTTCTCAGTTTGTTTTGTATACTTATGAATAACTTTTATATTTGTTCATTATTATTATATATAAAATACATTTTAAATTATATCTATTACAGCAGGGAACCATTCCTGTTTCTTCATTGTTAAACTTGTTTTTTTTTTACATATATCATTTCTACTTCTTCCCGGTCTTTTGTTTTGTATAATTCTTTCAATGTGTGTAACTTTTTTCACAAAAACTGTATGATATTTGCCATCATTGTTTTTGCGAGAATATTGTCATTGTCAATAAAGAGTTTGTTTTATTCTGTTTGTTTCCAAAACCTGTTTAATTTATTATTTTCTACAATTTTGTATTATATATATATATTTGGTCTAGGAATTAATTCGTGCGGTTGGTACGCACACATTGAAGCTGTAGTACAAACACAAAATACATAAATACCTTAAGAAAAATATTGTCCATCGCTAGCCACCACTTTCGCCCATCTGTCAGGCAATGTACGGATTCCGTGGCGAAAGAAGTCCTCATCCTTTGATGCGATCCAGTCAGAGACCCATGTTTCGATATCTTCTAAAGAAGTAAACCGCTGTCCAATCAAATCGTTCTTCATGCAATCGAACAAGTAGTAGTCCGAAGGAGCAACGTCTGGTGAATACGGCGGGTGGGGTAAAACTTCCCATCCGACATTTTCTAAATAGGTTTTGACCGGTTTTGCGACATGTGGGCGAGCGTTATCATGTTGAACAATAAGTTTATCATGTATGTTCTCCCATTCTGGTCGTGTTCTGGCCAGAGCTTGCTTTAAACGCATTAATTGTCGTCGTTAACGTTCTCCATTCATAGTTTCACCCGGTTGCAGCAGCTCATAGTACACCACACCTTTCATATCCCACCATATGCACAGCATAACCTTTGCACAGTGAATATCTCGTTTTGGTTGTGATGGACCTGGTTCACCTGGTTTCACCCAGGCCTTTTTTCGTTTAAGGTTCTCGTAATGGATCCACTTCTCATCACCCGTAATAATTCGATGCAGAATCCCCTTTCTGCTCTGTCGTTGAAGTAGCAATTCGCAAATGATTTTTCGTCTTTCAACGTCTCTGTCTTTCAATTCACGTGGAACCCAATGTGACATCTTTTGAATCATTCCCATGGCTTTCAAGCGTTTGGAGACTGTTGTTTGATCAACGCCTAATGCTGCTGCAAGTTGTTCCTGCGTTTGACACGAATCCTGCTCGAGCAATGCTGTAAATTCTTCGTCTTGAAATTTTTTTGGCTGCCCAGCTCGCTCTTGGTCTGCCAAGCCGAAATCACCACTTCTAAACCGTGCAAACCACTTCTGACACGTTCGCTCAGCTAGAGCATGGTCACCATACACTTCCACCAAAATACGATGACTATCAGTCGCACTTTTCTGCATGTTAAAGTAATGCAGCAGGACACCCCGCAAAAACACTTTATCAGGCACAAATTGCGCCATGTTCACTTAACTACAAACTGGTGTTGTTGACGCTTTAATCCACTGCAATATACTACGAACGATACGCGATGACAGGGGTTTGCAACACATGTGTGGATACACGGAACTGTTGGACGCTCCGTTCGTTGCGCCATCTCTTGTCCACCCGCACGAATTAATTTCTAGACCAAATATATATATATATATATATATATATATATATATATATATATATATATATACACATCTGCTAATGATTATGACACCAAACACAATTCGAAGCTTCCTTGCACCCACTGGAAAACGTGAAGTATATTAATATTTATTTGCATATATTGTTATCGTAGACTGTTCCCATAATGCCTACCGACTTCGATTTTACAAAATTGGAGAAATAAATTTCACTTTTTATTAAAGTGGTCAATTTGAAGGCATTTTGTTATACTACCATTACCCATATACATCATATTACGAATCAATCCTTATGGAACAATTTAATGTGTAAGGCGCAGGTTTGGTACCAATCTTTGAAAGTTTCATTTACAACTTTTTTCTTTTTATTTTTTTAATTGATTTTGTGAGTAATAGTGCATTCAGTATAAATGTACAACAAGATTCTCTCTCTCTCTCTCTCTCTCTCCCTCTGTCTGTGTGTGTGTGTGTGTGTTTCTAGTTTCCGGCGTAAGCGTGTGGATACTACCACGTATACTTTCGTGTGTAGATATGCTAGCGTGTGGGTGTGGCGCGGGTATATGAAGTATTAACTGGGATCACGTAGTGTAACTAATCGATATTTGTAGGTGCATACAAGCGGCCGTTACTTCACACTATAAGTTTGGACGAATGCGATTTTTTTAATTCTGCTTCTCGCAATAAATTAGTAGAGTAACTCCTCTTGAGGGAGTCCCTTAATGGAGGTGATTCGCCAAATGGAAGTGGTAGAAATGCGTCATTTCCGATTTTAACGTTGATAACTATAGAGCTTACAAAATTTGGACGACTACTGTGTTTGGATTTCATCATAATCTTTGAGTCTACGTCTCATATAACCTCGTTGCACAAAGGGAATCCTAAACTTAAATAATTAACTAACTCGAAACCGATGAGAGTACAAAACTCAAGGTTTCGGCAGAAAACTAGCACAAATTTTGGAATAGAAAAAAGTATCAAGTATCCAGTTGGAGGAGGATGGGAACACGGGCATAAGATCATAAAACACATTATTGAAATGGTAGTCAGTTTTGATTATATAGGAGGCTCTTGGCCCTCTATGGCATTTCCCAAGCGTCCACAATCTGGGTTACTATAATTTTCACAGTACTTTATCAGTCATCGTTTATTCAATTACACTGCCCTACAAAATCTGAAATGAACATTGCCTCCTATGATGCTCAATATAAATTACATGCATTCTTGCAGTACTGCTTTTCACGCCCATTTAGAAAGCCCCCTCCCACACCATTCAAGACTCAATCGCAAATTGTCTCAATCGTTTCTACGTCGTTTGTACAGAAATGTGTAAGAGAAATTTTGATTTGTAAACAATTAGGGGCGCCGCCAGAAAAAAAGTGGGGATATCCAAGTGGTAGCCATGTAAAATTCAATCACAAATCGTCGCAATCATTTGTACATCGTTTGTACAGAAATCTGCAGGCCAAATTTTCATTTGTACACATTTAGGGGCGCCGCCAGGGCGAAAAAATCGGGGCGGTCCAAATCGTAGCCCCACCACCATGTCCAGTTCAATCACAAATCGTCGCAATCGTTTCTACATAGTTTGTACAAAAAGTGTAGGGGAAATTTTCGTTTCTACACAATTAGGGGCGCCGCCACAACGAAAAAAGTGGGGTCTGTCTAAGTGCTAGTCCCGCCACCATGTCCAATTCAATCACAAATTGTCGCAATCATTTGTATATCGTTTGTATAGAAATGTACTAGCAAGATTTTCGTTTGTACACAATTAGTGGCGACGCCAGAACGAAAAGAAAGTGGGAGGGGCTGTCTAAATGGAAGTCCCCACCATGTCCAATTCAAACACAAATTGCAATCGTTTGTACGTCGTTTGTACAAGAATGTGTAGGCTAAATTTGCGTTTGTAAATAATTAGGGGCGCCGCCAGAACAAAAACAAAGTGAGGTCTGTCTAAGTTGTAACGACACTTTCCTCCTAGTCACGCCACACGAATCCAAATCGAGAGTCTTAACTAAGAAAAATAATTATAATTCAACAATCGATTTAAACTCGAGTAGCAAACCCGAAAGAAGAGTCTTGGCCGAACATATACATAAACCCAAAGCCGCCGTGTCAGACTGGACAGATTGATATTCCTTGTGAATATATTAATACAGAGTACAAATAAAAAGGGTATACAGATAATCTTAAATAATAGAAGAACCAGATTTCAAATTTTCAATAAACTTTATTTCAAAGATTTGATTGTGCATATATACTAATACGATAGATTAATATAAGTGCACAAAGCAACAATAACAACAGGAGTAAAATTTAATATATATATATATATATATATATATATATATATATATATATATATATATATATATATATATATATATATATCCCGCGTAGTAATACGTAAGAGATCCAATTCAAAATATAATTTGATTAGATTTAAATATATTGACTATTAGTTTAATTGCAATATCTAACAGCAATCTTGGTATCTCGATTTGAATCTAAATTCGCTTGAATATAATACAAAGTCGAAAGATATTTTTTTCAAAAGTAATAGAGAATTTAATAATAATAAAATAATTCGGAAGCTAATCAGTCTCAACAATCTGCTTTCAATTCAAATATATATAATTCAAAGAATTCCTTTCGTAAATATTAAGTGAAAGTTCAATGTTAACTAGAAAAATCGATGATTCAATAACTTTTGTCACCTACTGTACAACAATTGTTAATTGGTGACATCAAGAAATACCACAATTAATCTTATGAAATTCTTTCGAATCAAATTCTTATTCATATTACAATACTTTTTACTAAAATTGTACCTAGTCCTATTTTTATTGACCGTGACTGTACAAACTTGAAAATAATATTTGATAATTAATATTTGATATTAATTCCACAATTACTAATCTTTATGATGTTCAAAATATCGCACAATGTATCTTCATAATTTAATGCTCTTTGGAAAATGTTTCTCTTAAGTGCTCGATAAAGAATCTCAATGGAAATAATTCATCAATAGTGGATGTAATATGCACGTATTAACGAGCAAAAACTACGCTTTAAGGTCATAAACATATCCACAAGGAATAATGTCGAACTTTTTAATGCTCTATAGAATTATTCGGATCAATACTCCCGAATTATCATTCCATCAATTTCAAAATTACAATCTGGGGAGGATTTAACTAGATTATGAAAGAGATCCCTACTGTGGCAATTTAAATTAAATGCAAATAGCGTCCTAACCAAAGCGGAAACGACCTTAACCACAACCAAACAGGAATTGTTAACAAAGTGACCCAACTACTACTTAAATTGAAAATCCACTCACCCAAATTTTCCGTCTTCTTGTTACCTTATTTCGTGGTGTTACAGTAATGGAATTGGCTTCGTTGACTGACCGAGATGAAACTCGAAGCGAATAAACATATTGGTCAAACGGCATTTTTATCCAGAACCTTTTTTAAAAGATTCTCGTCAAAAAAATTCAAACTAAATTTAGTTTCGGCGTACAAACGGTTACTTGCAATAGCAGTTGAGCTTATTAAGGGAAAAGCTTACTGCATTACAAAACCAAAGCAAGTAACTATTGTTTCTCAGTTCTTTTCTTTTCTTTTCGCAGATTATTGTCCCACAAAAAAATGCAGAATTCGTCCTTTGGGGCAAAAATGCTCCACAAACTAACCAGACAACTAAGGTTATAGTAATCAAAACGATTATACTGGTTATTAGAACAAACTCGTAACATATAAACGGGCACAAGTTGACCTCCTTTTGTCCCCCGCTCACTTCTTGCCTCGGCTCCAATACTCCTGTAATCTCTCTCCTTAAAATAAGAAAAGAAGCATAACAGAAATACTAGCTTCTGAGAAACTATGATTATTTTCTCATATCACTAAGCACTTTTTTCCACACTTTTCACTCCTTTTGCCGTTATGCCCAATACATTGATTGCCCCAGTTCAACTTCACAGTTAAACTCAGACACAAACAACGACACCAAGCAAAGACACGTATCGTTCCACAACCGTCAGCACACATACAACCATGAGTTAACGATCCAAGCTGGCCGACAAACTACAACCACGAGCTCACGATCCGTCCTGGCTGGTAAACTACAACCACGAGTTCACGATCTGTCCTGGCTGGTAAACTACGAGAGAGTATGCGGGCACAAGGCAACCGCATACCGCGAAGCTATGAACCATCACGTGACGAGCTAGAAGACATGAATGATTTCCATTTCAACCCTAATATTCGCGCACTCATACTCTTTCCTTTTTACTTAAAAAAAAATAACTGAAAAAGATACAAAGAATAAATATATATACAGGTTAGATTAAACTTGTTTTAAACAATACTATAATATAATGTAATTATATTCTCTTATTTTCTATTTCTTTCACAATCTCTTGCTACTCGTTAGTCGTCATCAACATGGGACGAGTCCATTGAGTCGCGAGCCGGGGGGTGTCCTCAAGGCGACTCGTTACTTCCACCCCTCCGTAAAAAAGTTTTTGCAACATGCAAAAATTTTCCTCCAATTGGCAAGGAATAGAGTGGCTACAAAATAGAAAAAAACATTAATATATATACCAAACATATGTACATAATTCAATAAATACTATTTACAATTTATTAAGATAAATATTAATATACACTCTTCAGCTTACCATTATGACAATTTTTGTTGAATCCGGGGCCACGGCTTCAGAATTCATTCAACAAAACAAAGAAGTTACACATCTCAAAAAAACATATATACATATACATAATTCCTTGCAATATTCTTAATTATATTAATACCTATCTCTTACTATAAATTTTCTTATTTCTTCCTATACAGATTTCGATCTAATGATCTCTCGATCGAGGTTCACGATAAACCTTTATGTCTGATACATGACTCTTTCCATAAGAAGTCATAGTATCGTTCTCGTCAGAGACAAGAATGGTATTGGGTGTGAGGAACTTCCTGACAGCATAAGGCCCATGCTATTTGTCACTTAGAGATTTGGCTATATGATCCTTTAAGGACGATTTAACATGTGTGCGGAGTAAAACCTTATCTGCAATATTGAAGTTCACCTCTCTTCTGCGCTGCATCATGAGCTTCCTCCTGTTATTCCAGCTCTTTTCCATATTGGCCAAAGCTTTCAGCCAAATTTCTTGGGAAGATCTACCAGCGAGATCGGACTCACAGATGTTCCATCGGATTTTCAAAGGGATATAACTCGGATGTCCATAAAAAGCTTCGATTGGACACACCCTTAGCCCAGAGTGTTCGCTAATAATTTTAACAAGAGTAAAGCTAACAATACAAATGAACAAATATATACTTATAAACCTTCCGACGAGATCTTTAATATATCCAACGCATTCAGATTTAACGTCTACATATTTGTTTTCATCTGGATCAATAAATGATTCAACACCCGGATCCCGATCACTCCAGGTATCGTCATGTTTAGGTTTCTCAACCAGTATGCTATCACGGTTTTTCACCTGTCCGGAATGATCAAGTTTTAAAGTCCGACTAGGTAAGTTCTCCATCACATACTTCTTATTTCGTTTTAGAAGCGTATGTAAATTTTCAGCTAAATCGACGTCAGTATCTGAAGCTTCCGATGAACTGCTTTTCACTTCCTTTTCATCAATTGGCATTGAACATCGATGGACCGAAGCGCCTTTGTCTTCATCAATCTTTGGCTTTGTTTCTTCACTTCGATTTAGCACCTCTTTGGAATGTTTCTTTTTCTTTTTCTCCTTCCTCGTCTTCTTTTTCTTCAAAGTTGATCGACCTGAAGATTCATTACAAACAGTGGAATCCTGTTTGTAGCCCAACACTGACGAAGTACTTCCATCCAATTTAACGTTTGGACTCGCACTGTCAGCCGATATAGGATGATCATCAGTCCTTTCAACTGGTTCGTAGTTGGTTGAAATCATGGCTAAATCAACCAAAGTATTTGCTCGATGATTGAAGGCGTTACATTTCACTAAGTCCTGATTATCAACTGTCACCAGCTTCTTTTCTGCCATCTCGGGATGCGCTACTACTACATCAATATGTCCTTTTTGACAAGTTGCATTCGATTAAATCTTGCAGTTCTAAAAGTTGTGAAGAACTCGGAGCGTTGATTGTTAATATCTGAGATTCCAGCTGCTGTAAATCCAAATCACACTGGATCCCTTTCTCTTTAATCCCCATGGAAGATAAATCGGCCCTGAAGAACAATGAAGTCTGGTCCGAAGATTTCTCATTGGCCGCATTCGCAGAAAAAGACTCATTCTGCCAAAACTTTCGCTGGCCACCACGATCACTGGATCTAAATCCATCAATATTCCGTTTGAACACATCCCGCCGATATTGAAGTCGTAACCTTTTTTTCCATTGTTCAAAATTAAAAGGTTTTTATCATAATCTAATATAGCAGACGTAGTCCGAAGAAATGACATCCCAAGCAAACAATCACAAGGCAATCGTTCGACCACCTTGAAGATTACAGTTTGGAAATATCCCGAAAGATTGATAGTTAGCATAATTTCTTCGTTTGTTACAAAATTTAAACCCGAACGAGCATTCACAGTTTTCTCTTCCACTTCGTAAATAAATTTCTCGGAACCACAACGCCTAACCATATCAATGGTAATAAGGTTGAAACTTTACCCCCCATCGACACAAACACTAGTTAGAATATTGTTCACTTTGCCAACCACAAAAGTCGCAACAACTCCGTCCATTTCAGATGGAATTCTGCTAAAGTTTTTATTCAATACTTGATCAGACCGATTATTTTTGAATGAACAAAACCTTGAAGAAATCGATCTTTTAAATATTTCATTCATTGAATTCAGTTTTACATTATGATTTGGTTTAACACTATTATCTTTCGTCTTAATATCTCGAGTCATCGAACTATTATTTGATAATACCATATTTGGTTTGTTTTTGTTAATCCCAAAATATCTATTATATTCTAATTGTTCTCTAAATCTTAAAACAAATTTCTCTGAAATATCTAACAATTCCCACCTATTCGAAGGCACATAATAATTCAACATTTTGAACCTAATACTTGGATTCATTCCGCATAAAATTGTTTTGACCAAGTCCCCTTCCTCAATACTCATGTTCAACACAGACATGGAAACTATAATTGATTTCACATAATCATTTACAAATTCAGTTATTCGCTGTTTTCTATAAACACGTTCTCCTATTAGTGAATGAATAGTAAGGGGAGTTACAAATTTCATCAAAATACTCTGCTTAAAATTTACCCAACTCATGTTTTCATTTCATGCTGAAATTACTACTTCCGCTTCACATGTAGGTATCAAGACAGAAAGTAGCATTCCCAAAGAATAACTGCTATCCATTAATATTTCTTCCAACTTGAATAACATTTCAAAAACCTGAATACTGTTTTACCGTTAATATTCTTAATGTCTCGTAACCTATTTTCTAAATAACTCAATGATCGCATATGAGTATATTTGACCATTAGCTTATGCTCAATATCAGAATCAAAGCGATTAGACTCTACATGAGAACCTGGGTTTGAAAAAGCAACGTTAGGTCTACAGGATTCGGTGTTTCTATCCTCTGACCGGAAGTTGACATTCCCTACAAAAACATTATTACTACCCACTCGAGGAGTTGAACTTCTAATACAAGAAACTCTTTTGTAATAGTTTCCTAAATTCAAGTATCGATGACGCAACCGCTCATCACCTACAGGATTATTCTCGGAAGGTATTGAATTATTTTCATTTAACATCGGTTCAGCAAAGGACACTTGTCTCTGTTCCATTCTAGAACCATCTAAACTAGTAGCATTAACCATGCGGCTGAAACCAAAAGTACCATATGATGATTGGGTGGATCGATTAGACAAATTAACAAAAGGCGATGGTATTTGACGTATATATAAACTACCCTGTGTAGGAGGAGTTAATTCCATGTTAACAGAACCCAATTCTAAATTTCTATCTAAATCGACATGCCCCGTCGCATCCAACCTTAAATATTCGGAATCTGGAATATCAGTGACTGTACGGTCTCTAAGATCCTACATTGTACTCAAATTCAATATGCATAAACACAAGTAATATATAATAAATGTTACTTATTATTAACATAAATAAGAGCTAAGTCTAAGACTACTACTATACTACACAAATGAAAATCGATACGAAAAAAATGGCTGCGAAATTTCAATATTCGAAAGAGATAAGAAATCACAATTATTTCCAATTATTTTTATTAAATCGCAAAACTTTTCGCATAAGAGAAGCATGAATTTAAAGGGAATAGAAATACAAAATTTACTATCAAATATTTGGAAACTAATTCTCTTTTTACTATTATAATAAGGACTAGATATATTACTAATACTAATTTTTTGTAAGAGATACCCTTTTTTTTTTTTGAAGATACTCTCTCGTAGCTATGTAACGACCCTTTCCTCCTAGTCACGCCACACGAATCCAAATCGAGAGTCTTAACTAAGAAAAATAATTATAATTCAACAATCGATTTAAACTCGAGTAGCAAACCCCAAAGAAGAGTCTTGGCCGAACATATACATAAACCCAAAGCCGCCGTGTCAGACTGGACAGATTGATATTCCTTGTGAATATGTTAATACAGAGCACAAATAAATAGGATATACGGATAATCTTAAATAATGGAAGAACCAGATTTCAAATTTTCAATAACAAACTTTATTTCAAAGAGTTGGTTGTGCATATATACTAATACGATAGATTAATATAAATGCACAAAGCAACAATAGCAACAGGAGTAAAATTAAAAAAAAATATATGTGTATATATATATATATATATATATATATATCCCGCGTTGTAACGCACATTAGATAATAAAAAAATCTAAACAAAAGTGCAGTTGCGCAGAATAAAATATTAGCTTCAGGTCCTTTAAATCAGGATAATTGTTCAGAATAGGAATCTAGCTCTGCTAAATCGGGGGGAATTATTTTTAGTATTATTATTTCAAGAATAATGACGTGAATTTATATCACATCGAAAAAGTAAATAATTACTCATCTAAAGTTCAAAATGTCAAATACAAATGCGCTAACTAAGGTTTATATAGTAATTAATTATGTAATAAGAAAAGAAGGTAATTCTTACTGTATGATTTATATATGGTCAAATAGAGTTGAATACAAAAATCTAAGCAAGTGACTTTTCGATACAACTGATAGAAATTGAATTACAACAAACTTCAAAATAGATACAAAAATATTAACCTTAATATATATATATATATATATATATATATATATATATATATATATATATATATTTAAAGAATTTACCAATTTACTGTATAAATTGAATAATAGGAGATCTTCCAAAATTCAATAACGAAATACACCATCTTAAATGACCGTTTATCACATTTTGAATCACAATCAAAATGGTCAAGAATAATGAAACTTACGTCGAAATCCTTTATCTTACTCAAACACACTTCACAATAATAAGATATATTTTAACTTTCATATAAGGATTTGCTCTATATAACAATTCTGGTAACAACTTCACGATTAATTACACTTGGATTTCTCAAACATTGTAAAGACATTTTCTCCGCTGATTTTTACTTCACTTATTAGGTGATGTTTCACCTACCCCATTCCGAACTATTATATTTAGTCCAACCCCGAGCTTTCAAACGTAGAACGAGTAGTTCCAAAAATGACCGTTGGCGCTGACAATCAAGCATACGGAGAACCATACTAAGCTTCCTCTCGACAGTAGCTGAAAGCACTACAGGGTAGGAAACTAAACCAAATTATCCGGAGTCTCGAGAGACCTTTCCTTCTTTTTTATTTTAAAACTACGGAATAGAGATTTAAATCTCTAACAGTTACACACATTCCTTCGTCCATTTAAAAAAATGCAATATTTTTTTATAATAATAATCTAGCTTTTTGTAATTAATGTATAACAACTTGTAAGCTAAATGCTATTATGAAGTTATATTGTTGTCGAATAATTGTTAATTACTATTAACTACTATAAACTAACCCAAAATAAAAAAACAAAGGAAATTAAATAAAATTAAATGCCAACTTAAGCAGAATAGAACTAAAAAAAATCCCAAATAATAACTATGTAAAATAAAAATAATCTATTGCATGACAACAATATACATTCATAAATTATATGTACATAACCAAAACTGCATATCTAAAATAATACAAAATCTGCTCTATATATACATACATATATTGATCTCCTATTTTACAATAAATAAGAAGCTGAATAATATGGAATATAAATATATAGAATTTTATCGTAATATATAACTTCAAATATAAGCATATATATTTGTCTTATTAACAGTTGACAAATTTAATTCTTTCATTTATTTCAAATCTATATATGTGTGACTATTAATAGTTATCTTGATGGTAGATTTCTTCAGATATTTCCAATTTCTCAATGACTAGATGATAAATTATGAGAGTGATAAGCTCATTCATTCCATAACACCCACATAATAAGGCCAAATACATAATTATGGAATAGTCGAATCAGCGACTTTACATCTTCCAATTTACATTAAGGTCTTTGTTATTCCTGAAAATAGAAGTACTTTAGTAAATGTGTACACATTAATTTAAATTTTTACAAGATAGAAACATACAAATGATAACAATCATACTACAATAGTAGGTGGGGGTCACTTGACAACCGGTAGCTGAAAAATCGCCTTTTTTTTCACGGTCTCCTGATAGCACGGACTCAATTTTCCACTGTCTCACGATACGCTATGACCCACGCACCGTCAACACGTCCGTCAAGCTGGCCCGCACAAATTTCATATTCAAACTAAAACAGTACCAAAAATTTGTACCCAATATGTACCAATTTGTACCACTAAAATTAGAATTTGTACCCCCACCAATTTCGAAAAAATTGAATTTTTGATGGCGGGCCAGCTTGACGTCAAGCTGGCCCGCACAATTTATTTTTCTTTACAATTCGAACAAAAACGGTACCAAAAATTTGTACCCAATATGTACCAATTTGTACCACTAAAATTAAAATTTGTACCCCCACCAATTTCGAAAAAAATGAATTTCTGATGGCGGGCCAGCTTGACGTCAAGCTGGCCCGCACAATTTATTTTTCTTTCCAATTCGAACAAAAACGGTACCAAAAATTTGTACCCAATATGTACCAATTTGTACCACTAAAATTAAAATTTGAACCCCCACCAATTTGGAAAAAAATGAATTTCTGATGGCGGGCCAGCTTGACGTCAAGCTGGCCCGCACACTTTATTTTTCTTTCCAATTCGAACAAAAACGGTACCAAAAATTTGTACCCAATATGTACCAATTTGCACCACTAAAATTAGAATTTGTACCCCCACCAATTTGGAAAAAAATGAATTTTTGATGGCGGGTCAGCTTGACGTCAAGCTGGCCTGCACAATTTATTTTTCTTTCCAATTCGAACAAAAATGGTGCGAAAAATTTGTACACAAATGTAACAATTTGTAGCACCAAAATTAGAATTTGGATCCTTACTGATTTCGAAAATATGAATTTTTGAAGGCGGTCCAGCTTGACGTCAATCTGCCCTACTCAACACATTTTTCTTTCCAATTCGAATGAAAACTGTACCAAAAATTTGTATCTAACATGTATCAATTTGTACCACGAAAAGTAGAATTTGTTCCTCCACCCATTTCGAGAAATTTGAATTTATGTAATTTTTAAAACTATACCTTATCTTTTGCAAACCAGGAGGTAGTGGACAGTACCGAAAGTACAGTTCGAAAGTACAGTGGACGCTACAGTTCGAAGAGCCCCCCGGAACAAAATCATAAATACGCCACTGGCCTTGATAATCATTACAGTCGATCTTGTCGCCTTTCTTGTGAATCGGAACAATGATTGATTCGTGGTGGACGAAATCGTATTCGTGGGTTTTCTCGGGAGTCTCTCGTTTTTTCCCTGTTTCTCATTCCACCATTTCTTCCATCATTCACTTACAATTTCATCCGTCTCCTTTAGCACTTAGCTTGCATAAACGTGGAACTTTAAGCTAAAGAGTTCATTTCATTTTTTCGATGATTGATCCCTTCTAATCTTGTGGCAATTCCTCCCTTTTTCCAGGTGAGGAAAATGAGTTTCTGTAATTCGTTTCACAATCCCCCCCCAGCTAAAATTAACGCGGAAGAAATTAAGTCTACACCCAGAGATTTGTATTGTTTCCATTCTTTAATCAATCTGTTTAGTAGTTTAGACGTGGTAGATGTATTTTCTTCCCTTTTTCCTGATTGGCTTTATATTAGAGCGATATTATTATTTTTAACTTAGTTATTTTCCCAAGTTAAATGTTCAATAGAACATGCGAAGTTATGCACAGAATACATAATTATTAGTATTAGAGACACCAGTCTATGTAAGAACATTCGGACATACTAACAGACACTGAACAGTGTTTATTTCAGAAAATGATGTTCCGGGGGCAGGCTATTCGGAGGAGCACTTATTATTTTCACATGGTACTGTTCTATTTATTATTATATTATAGACGTATTATTCTGGTCTCCTCCGGAAGCACTCACAGAGCTCCGGGGGGGCACTAGCCCCTAAAAACATGTCTGGAAAACATGTCAGCCCTTAAAAACATATCAGAGTTCCGGGGGACACTAAGTATCTAGTTAAAATTATTACAACTATTGTATATACACTTTATGTTTTAATTACGGTTAAAAGCAGTCGGACCCCTGCTAAAAAACCGGCCCTCGAAATCATTTCGTCAGGCCTGTTGATCGGTTATAAATTCTTTTTTGTGATATATTATACTAAATTGAAATTTTTCCAACTCTCAATTCTGTAGTATTAAACTACATCAAGCAACTTCCCTCCTGCAACTTCACCATGATGATAAGACTTAGATAATGGGAGTTGTCATTAGCGGAGGTGATGGGAAATGTGTCCCCCCAAATTTTTAGGTAAAATACCAAAAAAGATAACGAACGCAGTAATATGAAATTTAGTGAACTCCATGCATCTCCCCCAGAATTGAAAAGCTAACAAAGAGTATGCTCAGAGGCCAACGTTATCTTTCTCTTCACTCCAACTCCTCATTGCACTGGAAACTGCCCTCGACGTTGGTTATCCGACCTGCGACGCCAGCACGGTCCATATAACTGGTTCGCTCCCTCTTTCGACTTGCTAATGCTAATTCAGAGACCTTTCGCATTTTTATCGAAATGGCTTTTAAGTTGACACAAACAATTCACGATGCGAGTTTTCAAAACACAACTCTTTTCGTAAGTAAGTTGGTGTTTGTATTAATTAAGAGAATACGTATGATTTCCTCTTCCATATAACGGTTCTCAATAGAGGGTGGTTTGCCTCGTTTTGGTAGCATGATGAATTCTTGGTTGATCTATTCCTCTAAACAGAAATAAGAACTGGATACAAGATTTTTTTGAAAAAGACAAGAGGGAGGAGGATGAAGTACGCACTTGCTAAGTCATGTGATGTATAGAAGCAATCAAAAGCTTTAACCTTATCTCTAAACTAACAATGGAAGACTAAACTAAAGATTACACTATAGACGAATTATATTCAGATTGTGAAATCTCACAATGAACCTCAGTTCCGTAAAATTATTCCTCAAGACGGATGGGGAATTAAATCCAGGATGGGAAAATTAAACAAGTAATTGACAAAAAAGAATAAATAATGCTTTGTTTTTAAACTAAATGTATAAACACTAAAGAGAAAAATTCAAACTTGTCAAAATTCAAATTTGTCAAAATTGGTGGGGGTACAAATTCTAATTTTGGTGGTACAAATTGGTACATATTGGGTACAAATTTTTGGTACCACTTTTGTTCAAATTGGAAAGAAAAATAAATCGTGCGGGCCAGCTTGACGTCAAGCTGGCCCGCCATCAAAAATTCAATTTTCTCGAAATTGGTGGGGGTACAAATTTTAATTTTGGTGGTACAAATTAGTACATATTGGGTACAAATTTTTCGTATCGTTTTTGTTCGAATTGGAAAGAAAAATAAATCGTGCGGGCCAACTTGACATCAAGCTGGCCCGTCATCAAAAATTCAATTTTTTCGAAATTGGTGGGGGTACAAATTCTAATTTTAGTGGTACAAATTGGTACATATTGGGTACAAATATTTCGTATCGTTTTTGTTCGAATTGGAAAGAAAAATAAAATGTGCGGGCCAGCTTGACGTCAAGCTGGCCCGCCATCAGAAATTCATTTTTTTTCGAAATTGGTGGGGGTACAAATACTAATTTTAGTGGTACAAATTGGTACATATTGGGTACAAATTTTTGGTACCGTTTTTGTTCGAATTGGAAAGAAAAATAAATTGTGCGGGCCAGCTTGACGTCAAGCTGGCCCGCCATCAGAAATTCATTTTTTTCCAAATTGGTGGGGGTTCAAATTTTAATTTTAGTGGTACAAATTGGTACATATTGGGTACAAATTTTTGGTACCGTTTTTGTTCGAATTGGAAAGAAAAATAAATTGTGCGGGCCAGCTTGACGTCAAGCTGGCCCGCCATCAGAAATTCATTTTTTTTCGAAATTGGTGGGGGTACAAATTTTAATTTTAGTGGTACAAATTGGTACATATTGGGTAAAAATTTTTGGTACCATTTTTGTTCGAATTGGAAAGAAAAATAAATTGTGCGGGCCAGCTTGACGTCAAGCTGGCCCGCCATCAGAAATTCAATTTTTTCGAAATTGGTGGGGGTACAAATTCTAATTTTAGTGGTACAAATTGGTACATATTGGGTACAAATTTTTGGTACTGTTTTAGTTTGAATATGAAATTTGTGCGGGCCAGCTTGACGGACGTCCGTCAACCCATGGTCTTTTACACGTCCATTTAGACAGCCCCCCCACCTTGTCAAAATTGGACGAAAATGGTGTCAATCGTTTGTGCATCGTTTGTGCAGAAATGTGCAACACAAATTTTCGTTTGTGCAACAATGAACAATGAGCAAGAGCGAAAACAAAGTGGGGGGGCTGTCTAAACGGTAGCCCCCCACCTTGTCAGAATTAGTCGAAAATGGTGTCAATCGTTTGTGCATCGCTTGTGCAGAAATATGCAACACAAATTTTCGTTTGTGCAACAATGAACAATGAGCTAGAGCGAAAACAAAGTGGGGGCTGTCTAAACAATAGCCCCCCCAACTTGTCAAAATTGGTCGAAAATGGTGTCAAACGTTTGTGCATCGTTTGTGCAGAAATGTGCAACACAAACTTTCGTTTGTGCAGAAATGTGCAACAAAATTTTCGTTTGTGCAACAATGAACAATGAGCTAGAGCGAAAACAAAGTGGGGGCTGTCTAAACAGTAGCCCCCCACCTTGTCAAAATTGGTCGAAAATGGCGTCAATCTTTTGTGCATCGTTTGTCCAGAAATGTGCAACACAAATTTTCGTTTGTGCAACAATGAACAATGAGCTAGAGCGAAAACAAAGTTGGGGCTGTCTAAAAAGTAGCCCCCCCCCTCGTCAAAATTGGTCGAAAATGGTGTCAATCGTTTGTGCATCGTTTGTGCAGAAATGTGCAACACAAATTTTCGTTTGTGCAACAATGAACAATGAGCTAGAGCGAAAACAAAGTGGGGGCTGTCTAACAGTAGCCCCCCCACCTTTTCAGAATTAGTCGAAAATGGTGTCAATCGTTTGTGAATCGTTTGTGCAGAAATATGCAACACAAATTTTCGTTTGTGCAACAATGAACAATGAGCTAGAGCGAAAACAAAGTGGGGGCTGTCTAAACAATAGCCCCCCCCAACTTGTCAAAATTGGTCGAAAATGGTGTCAAACGTTTGTGCATCGTTTGTGCAGAAATGTGCCACACAAATTTTCGTTTGTGCAACAATGAACAATGAGCTAGAGCGAAAACAAACTGGGGGCTGTCTAAACAATAGCCCCCCCAACTTGTCAAAATTAGTCGAAAATGGTGTCAAACGTTTCAGCATCGTTTGTGCAGAAATGTGCAACACAAATTTTCGTTTGTGCAATAATGAACAATGAGCTAGAGCGAAAACAAAGTGGGGGCTGTCTAAACGGTAGCCCCCCACCTTGTCAGAATTAGTCGAAAATGCTGTCAATCGTTTGTGCAGAAATGTGCAACATAAATTTTCGTTTGTGCAACAATGAACAATGAGTCAAAGCGAAAACAAAGTGAGGGCTGTCCCCCTACCATGTCAAAATTAGTCGAAAAAGGTGTCAATTGTATGCGCATCGTTTGTGCAGACATGTGCAACACAAATTTTCGTTTGTGCAACAATAAACAATGAGCTAGAGCGAAAACAAAGTGGGGGGTGTCTAAACGGTAGCCCCCCCACCTTGTCAGAATTACTCGAAAATGGTGTCAATCGTTTGTGCATCGTTTGTGCGAAAATGTGCAACAAAAATTTTCGTTTGTGCAACAATGAACAATGAGCTAGAACGAAAAAAGTGGGTGCTGTCTAAACGGAACTCCCCCACCTTGTCAAAATTGGTCGGAAATGGTGTCAATCGTTTGTGCATCGTTTGTGCAGAAATGTGCAACACAAATTTTCGTTTGTGCAACAATAAACAATGAGCTAGAGCGAAAACAAAGTTGGGGGCTGTCTAAACGGTAGGGCCCCCACCTTATCAGAATTAGTCCAAAATGGTGTCAATCGTTTATGCATC
Source organism: Thermobia domestica (assembly GCF_964235325.1). NCBI lineage: Eukaryota > Metazoa > Arthropoda > Insecta > Zygentoma > Lepismatidae > Thermobia > Thermobia domestica. Next base: position 106,628,438 of record NC_137457.1, read on the forward strand.
GTTTGTGCAGAAATGTGCAACACAAATTTTCGTTTGTGCAACAATGAACAATGAGCTAGAGCGAAAACAAAGTGGGGGCTGTCTAAACAATAGCCCCCACCTTGTCAAAATTGGTCGAAAATGGTGTCAAACGTTTGTGCATCGTTTGTGCAGAAATGTGCAACACAAATTTTCGTTTGTGCAACAATGAACAATGATCTAGAGCGAAAACAAAGTGGGGGCTGTCTAAACAGTAGCCCCCCACCTTGTCAAAATTGGTCGAAAATGGTGTCAAACGTTTCAGCATCGTTTGTGCAGAAATGTGCAACACAAATTTTCGTTTGTGCAACAATGAACAATGAGCTAGAGCGAAAAAAAAGTGGGGGCTGTCTAAACGGTAGCCCCTCCACCTTGTCAAAATTGGTCGAAAATGGTGTCAATCGTTTGTGCATCGTTTGTGCAGAAATGTGCAACACAAATTTTCGTTTGTGCAACAATAAACAATGAGCTAGAGTGAAAACAAAGTAGGGGGCTGTCTAAACGGTAGCCCCTCACCTTGTCAGAATTATTCGAAAATTGTGTCAGTCGGTTGTGCATCGTTTGTGCAGAAATGTGCAACACAAATTTTCGTTTGTGCAACAATGAACAATGAGCTAGAGCGAAAACAAAGTTGGGGCTGTCTAAAAAGTAGCCCCCCCTTGTCAAAATTGGTCGAAAATGGTGTCAATCGTTTGTGCAGAAATGTGCAACACAAATTTTGTTTGTGCAACAATGAACAATGAGCTAGAGCGAAAACAAAGTGGGGGCTGTCTAAACAGTAGCCCCCCCACTTTCTCAGAATTAGTCGAAAATGGTGTCAATCGTTAGTGCATCGTTTGTGCAGAAAAGTGCAACACAAATTTTCGTTTGTGCAAAAATGAACAATGAGCTAGAGCGTTTGACACCATTTTCGACCAATTTTCAAAGGAGGTGAGCTACCGTTTAGACAGCCCCCACTTCGGTTTCCTTCTAGCTCATTGTTCGCTGTTACGCAAACGCAAATTGGTCTTGCACAATTTTGTACAAACGATACACAATTTTTTCGACCAATTTCGAGAAGGTGGAGGTGCTACCGTTTAGACATCCCCCGCCTCATTTTCGCTGTAGATCAATGTTCATTGTTGCACAAAAAAAATTTGTGCTGCACATTTCTTCACAAACGATTGACATCATTTTTGACCAATTTTGAGAAGGTGGAGGTGCTACCGTTTAGACATCAACCGCTTTATTTTCGCTGTAGATCAATGTTCATTGTTGCACAAACGAAAATTTCTGTTGCACATTTCTGCACAAACGATGCACAAACGATTGACACCATTTTCGACCAATTTTGACAAGGTGGGAAGCTACCGTTTAGACAGCCCCCCTTTGTTTTCGCTCTAGCTCTTTGTTCATTGTTGCACAAACGAAAATTTGTGTTGCACATTTCTGCACAAACGATGCACAAACGATTGACACCATTTTTGATCAATTTTGACAAGGTGTGGGGCTACAGTTTAGACAGCCCCCCACTTTGTTTTCGCTCTAGCTCATTGTTCATTGTTGAACAAACGAAAATTTGTGTTGCACATTTCTGCACAAACGATGCACAAACGATTGACACCATTTTCGACTAATTCTGACAAGGTGCGGGGGCTAACGTTTAGACAGCCCCCACTTTGTTTTCGCTCTAGCTCATTGTTTATTGCTGCACAAACGAAAATTTGTGTTGCATATTTCTGCACAAACGATGCACAAACGATTGACACCATTTTCGACCAATTTTGACAAGGTGGGGGGGCTACAGTTTAGACAGCCCCCCCACGTTGTTTTCGCTCTTGCTCATTGTTCATTGTTGCACAAACGAAAATTTGTGTTGCACATTTCTGCACAAACGATTGACACCACTTTCGACATATTTGGCAAGGTGGGGGGACTACCGTTTAGACCGCCCCCACTTATTTTTCGCTTTAGCTCATTGTTTGGTGTTGTACAAACGAAAATTTGTGTTGCACATTTCTTCACAAACGATTGACACCATTTTGGACCAATTTTGAGAAGGTGGAGGAGCTACCGTTTAGACAGCCCCGCACTTTGTTTTAGCTTTAGCTCATTGTACATTGTTGCACAAACGAAAATTTGTGTTGCACATTTCTGCACAAACGATTGACAGCATTTTCGACTAATTCTGACAAGGTGGGGGGCTACCGTTTAGACAGCCCCCACTTTGTTTTCGCTCTAGTTCATTGTTCATTGTTGCACAAACGAAAATTTGTGTTGCACATTTCTGCACAAACGATGCACAAACGATTGACACCATTTTCGACTAATTCTGAGAAGGTGGGGGGCTACCGTTTAGACAGCCCCCACTTTGTTTTCGCTCTAGCTCATTGTTCATTGTTGCACAAACGAAAATTTGTGTTGCGTATTTCTGCACAAACGATTCACAAACGATTGACACCATTTTCGACTAATTCTGAGAAGGTGGGGGGGCTACGGTTTAGACAGCCCCCAGTTTGTTTTCGCTCTAGCTCATTGTTCATTGTTGCACAAACGAACATTTGTGTTGCACATTTCTGCACAAACGATGCACAAACGATTGACACCATTTTCGACCAATTTTGACAAGGGGGGCTACCGTTTAGACAGACCCTCTTTGTTTTCGCTCTAGCTCATTGTTCATTGTTGCACAAACGAAAATTTGTGTTGCACATTTCTGCACAAACGATGCACAAACGATTGACACCATTTTCGACCAATTTTGGAAGGTGGGGGGCTACCGTTTAGACAGCCCCCACTTTGTTTTCGCTCTAGCTCATTGTTCATTGTTGCACAAATGAAAATTTGTGTTGCACATTTCTGCACAAACGATGCACATACAATTGACACCTCTTTCGACCAATTTTGACAAGGTAGGGGGGCTACCGTTTAGACAGCCCCCCACTTTGTTTTCGCTCTAGCTCATTGTTCATTGTTGCACAAACGAAAATTTGTGTTGCACATTTCTGCACAAACGATTCACAAACGGTTGGCACCATTTTCGACCAATTTTGACAAGGTGGGGGGCTACTGTTTAGACAGCCCCCAGTTTGTTTTCGCTCTAGCTCATTGTTCATTGTTGCACAAACGAAAATTTGTGTTGCACATTTCTGCACAAACGATGCACAAGCGTTTGACACCATTTTCGACCAATTTTGACAACTTAGGGGGGCTATGGTTTAGACAGCCCCCACTTTGTTTTCGCTCTAGCTCATTGTTCATTGTTGCACAAACGAAAATTTGTATTGCACATTTCTGCACAAACGATTCACAAACGATTGACACCATTTTCGAGTAATTCTGACAAGGTGGGGGGGCTACCGTTTAGACAGCCCCCCACTTTGTTTTCGCTCTAGCTCATTGTTCATTGTTGCACAAACGAAAATTTGTGTTGCACATTTCTTCACAAACGATGCACAAACGATTGACACCATTTTCGACCAATTTTGACAAGGTGGGGGGGCTACTGTTTAGACAGCCCCCACTTTGTTTTCGCTCTAGCTCATTGTTCATTGTTGCACAAACGAAAATTTGTGTTGCACATTTCTGCAGAAACGATGCACAAACGATTGACACCATTTTGGACTAATTCTGACAAGGTGGGGGGCTACTGTTTAGACAGCCCGCCACTTTGTTTTCGCTCTAGCTCATTGTTTATTGTTGCACAAACGAAAATTTGTGTTGCACATTTCTACACAAACGATGCACAAACGATTGACACAATTTTCGACCAATTTTGAGAAGGTGGGGGGGGCTACCGTTTAGACAGCCCCCCACGTTGTTTTCGCTCTTGCTCATTGTTCATTGTTGAACAAACGATAATTTGTGTTGCACATTTCTGCACAAACGATGCACAAACGATTGACACCATTTTCGTCCAATTTTGACAAGGTGGGGGGGCTGTCTAAATGGACGTGTCTTTTACGACCTCTATGTTAGGGGTGTATTCATTCTCTTTTATGAGCACTTTTTAGGGGGTGTACTCGTTCACTTTTATGACCACTTTTTAGGGGGTGTACTCATTCCCTTTTATGAGCACATTTTCCAACCCCTATTTGAACATAGCAGATAACACATAAGACTACGAAACATATAGCATAGCAGATAATACATAACATAACAAGGGTGTACTCGTTCTCTTTTATGAGCATATCTTTCAACCCTTACGAACACATAGAGGAGCAGATAACACATAAGGCTACGATAACACATAAGGCTAACACACAGCAGAGCAGATAACACATTGCACTATTTTAACATAGCAGAACATAAGACTATCTAACATAACAAGGGTGTATTCATTCCCTTCTATGAGCATATTTTTCAACCCTTATTTTAACATAGCAGAAATTACACTCAGACTATGAACACACAGCAGAACAGATAATACATAGCACAGCTAATAAAAGAGCATGGCTTATTTTGCAACCCCTATTTTAACATAGCAGCAATTACACTGAGACTATGAACACCCTGCATTTAGGGGTGTACTCGTTCTCTTTTATGAGCATATTTTTCAACCCCTATTATAACATAGCATAAGACTACGAAAACATAGCAGGGTGTATTCGTTTTCAACCCCTTAGCATAAGACTATGTAACATAGCAGTTACGAACACATAGCAGAGCAGATAATAAACACATCAACCTCCATCTTAGGGGTGTATTCATTCCCTTTTATGAACATATTTTCCAACCCCTATTATAACATAGCACAGATTACATAGCAGATCTAATACAAGAGTATGGCTTATTTTCCAACCTTTATTTTACCATAACAGAGACTACGAACCATAGCGGACATAGCACAGGGGGTGTATTTATTTTCTCCACCCCTAATTGAACATAGCAGAAATTACACTGAGACTACGAACACACAGCAGACCAGAGAATACATAAGATTCATTCCCTTTTATGAGCACTTTTTAAGAGGTGTACTCGTTCTCTTTTATGATTACTTTTCCAACCCCTATTTTACCATAGCAGAGATTACATAAGATTTTTTTCAACTCCTATTTTAAGACAATGAATACCTATGTAACATAGCGATTCGATACGCTCTTTGAACCGATTTGGATGAAACTCGACATATGGGGGTTTTCGACCATGCTGAGTACGAATATCATACTTATTTCTACCTGGATCCTATAGTTTATGTGGCATACTCCCTTTCTATGACAATTTTAACCGATTTGGGTGAAACTCGGTATATGGGAGTTTTTGGACATGCTGATTACAAATATCATACTTATTTTTATCTGGGTTCTATAGTTTATGTGGTATACGCCCTTTGTATGACAATTTTAACCGTTTTGGATGAAACTCGGCATATGGGGGTTTTCGGACATGCTGATTACGAATAACATATTTATTTTTACCTGGGTTTATAGTTTGTGGGATACGCCCTTTGTATGACACTTAAAACCCAATCACTCGTAAACGAAGCAACATATTGAGGTGGTATTTCCACATTTAGCAATTGGTCATCAACTACTACAAGTTCCAAAAATAATGACCATCGTGGTCAAAGGTCAACATACTTAAAACCTAATAACTCGAAAATGGATCCACATATTGATGTACTGTTTCCACATTTAGTAATTGGTCATCAAATACTACAAGTTCCAAAATAATGACCATCGAGATCAAAGGTCAACATACTTAAAACCTAATAACTCGAAAACGGAGCCACATATTGAGATGCTTTTTCCACATTTAGTAATCGGCCACCAACTACTACAAGTTCCAAAAATAATGACCATCGAGGTCAAAGGTCAAAATAGTTAAAGCCTAATAACTCGAAAACGAAGCAACATATTAAGGTGGTGTTTCCACATTTGGTAATTGGTCATCAACTACTACAAGTTCCAAAATAATGACCATCGTGGTCAAAGGTCAAAATACTTAAAACCTAATGACTCGAAAATAGATCTACATATTGAGATGGTGTTTCCAAATCTAGTAATTGGTCATCAGGTACCACAAGTTCCAAAATAATGATCATCGAGATCAAAGGTCAAAATACTTAAAACGTAATAACTCGAAAATGGATCCACATACTCACGTGCTGTTTGCACATTTAGTAATTGGTCATCAGGTACCACAAGTTCCAAAATAATGACCATCGAGGTCAAAGGTTAAAATACTTAAAGCCTAATAACTCGAAAACGAAGCAACATATTGAGGTGGTGTTTCCACATTTGGTAATTGGTCATCAACTACTAAAAGTTACAAAATAATGACCATCGTGGTCAAAGGTCAAAATACTTAAAACCTAATGACTCGAAAATAGATCTACATATTGAGATGGTGTTTCCAAATCTAGTAATTGGTCATCAGGTACCACAAGTTCCAAAATAATGACCATCGAGATCAAAGGTCAAAATACTTAAAACGTAATAACTCGAAAACGAAGCAACATACTCACGTGCTGTTTGCACATTTAGTAATTGGTCATCAGGTACCACAAGTTCCAAAATAATGATCATCGAGATCAAAGGTTAAAATACTTAAAGCCTAATAACTCGAAAACGAAGCAACATATTGAGGTGGTGTTTCCACATTTAGTAATTGGTCATCAACTACTACAAGTTCCAAAATAATGACCATCGTGGTCAAAGGTCAAAATACTTAAAACCTAATGACTCGAAAATGGATTCACATATTGAGGTGCGGTTTCCAAACCTAGTAATAGGTCATCAACTAGTACATGTTAAAAAAAGTACTGACTTTCGAGGTCAAAGGTCAAATATTTAAGCCTAAATAACTCGTAAACGGAGCCTCTGTGACCTATTCAATTTGTTGTTCCAAGCAGAAAAAGTGAAGAATGAATAAATTTTAGTGACTTATTTGCTATTGTACTAACGAGAAAGAAAATCAAAACAACGCCATTTTTAACTAGCTCTTAATTTCTGTACATTTTTGGGTTATTCAAAATAATTTGGATGGACTACCGAAAAAGAAAGCAAAGATATGCCATTTTAGCTAGCTGAGAATTTAAAGAAACAAAGGGAACCTACCCAATTTTCTATCAACGAGAAATGCCATTTCAACTACCTCAGAATTTATGTGCCTTTTTGTGCTAAGGTCTGCTTTAACTTTTCTTGACTAATTAAATAAACGAAGGAATATTGTACCAATGAGAAATGCCATTTTTTTCTAGACCATGTTCTAATATTTATACAAACCAAGGGGTGAATTTGAGTGACCTATTCAATTTTGCACCAATGAGAAATAACGGCGTATTTTAAATCATTTCGTACTATTTAAATAAACAAACAATCGGATAAATTTAACCGGCTCACAAGTGTACAATTTAAACAAACGAAGGTATCTTGGGTGAGATTTCCAATTTTGTAGCAAGAAGGACTATTTTCTAACTAACTCAGAATTTCATTTCATTTTGTAATACTCAAATTTGGATGGAGTGTTTAGTTTTGTTCGAACCAGAAAAATTTGATTGGATTATTTCCTTATGTACCAACTGGAAAAATGAATAAATTTGGGTAGAATAAATAGTTTTTTACCTAGCAAAATAAGAAAAAGAAGTGAAGAACGAATAAAATTTGGATGGACTATTTTCTTATGTACCAACAAAAAAAATGGAGCACCAGCGACAAAAAAGAAACCGAAGGAGGAATAAATTTGGGTGACCTATTCAGTTTGTACTAAGGAGTATCAGCATTCTATACTTTTTTCTGCCATTTATTGGAGGTGTCCTATTTCTTTTTGTGCCAACGAGACCATTTTTAACCTACTTAGAATTTGTACCAAACAGAAAAGAGCTACACAAATAAACAAAGCAACCAATTTTTAACTAGCTTAGAATTTCTAAACCATGTTGTACTATTTAAACAAACGAAGAGATAAATCTGTGTCACCTATTCACTTTTGTACCAAGCAAAATAAGAAAAAGAAGTGAAGAACGAATAAAAATTGGAGCACCAACGACAAAAAGGAAACCGAATGAGTACCTAATCAGTTTGTACTAAGCAGAAAAAAAGCGAAGAAGGTAAAATTTAAATAGCTCAGTATTTATGTACATTTTTTGTACTACTAAAAATAAACCAAGGAATAAATTTGGGTGTTCTACAGAAGAAAACGGGGAAGGGCCATTTTCTTTAATTTTGTAGTACTCAAAATATACAAAGATATACATTTTTTGTGACCCATTCAGTTTTGTACTAAGCAGAAAATTTTTGGGCTTTTTAGAAAGACCATTTTATATTTTCTGTGCTCTACAAATAAACGGAGGAAAAGCAAAGAGAGACCATTTTTAACTAGCTTAGAATTTATGTGCCTTTTGTAACGAAGAAACAATCCTGCTGCGAGTAGTAAAAAAAATAAAACAATATGGTAGTATTGCGACTATCATTTTCGAATACATACGGATTAAGCCACTATGGCAAAAAAATACTACTCTCTCCTTATGCTTATTTGGAACAGACTTAAGAGGACCAAGCATTAGTTACCCGCTAGTAGGGCGTCGATTCAGTAAACTCGTTATGCTTTAGAAAACAAAATCCATATTGGAGTATACCTTTAATACAACAAACAAGCTTCTTAGCCCCACTCCAGAAATTAGAAAACAAATTCTTTCTTCTACGGTCTTCGGCATGCATTTTAGACCAAGGTCAGCAAGTTTAATATTAAATAACACTTCTGCTGGATAGAAATTCGATTGTCTCGATCTTCTGCTTTATCCAGCAACTCTAATAAGCATCTGTAAATATTCTTTGATGTGTAAAATTAGTTCTAATCAGTCTTGTATTGGATCCATAATTGCTTTTTATCTCGTAAACCCTTGTCTGAACAAGGAACAAAATCAATTAGATAGTTGTAAATTTTAATGGAAGAATTACCTGTATTCTATCTTAGACAATCTACACCCACGGAATCATCGTTATTACAAATAGTGTTAATAGGCATGTTTTTCCACCCCAAAATTAAAATAGATGTTCTGAAATTTTTCTATTGGCATATCCTAGTACTTCTTAGTTATATCTCCCAAATACTGTACATCTCTTGCCCATTTTATTTAGCCTTCAATCTGAGAAATTGGATCGTATAAATGTGTTTGCAGAATGGTGGTGTAATTGGTTCGCCACTAACTCTCTTAGAGATCATTATTGCTGGTAGACTACAATACACCTTTAAAACCTACTCTCATTCGAAAAATAAACTGCACTATTACAGACTATTATAAGTGCAGTACAATACCGCTATTAATTGGAAATTCTTGTTATCGAAGTATAATGAAATACCACCTAAATTCTCTTAAGTCTACTCCAACTAAGCATAAGGAGAAAGTAGTATTTTTTGCCATAATGGATTATTCTGTATGTATAGCTTTATTGTGAGAAAAAAACATTTGTTATTCTTTTTCACCAAGTTTCCAAATACCGCGAGGTCCAACAGATAGGTATCAGGAGATACCGCAAAAAAGGCAGTTTTACCACAACGTGTAAAGCAACCAAGTAAATCTGCAATCTGGATACTTGGCCTGAACTCGCACACATGATTCCAAAACTTTAATAACTCATCCAAAGTGTCCTTCGTTCCCCCATAGCGAAAGAAAGCTGTCACAGTATAACTATTACCCTTAGTTTTCATGGCAAAAAAGGTAGCTGATTGGAAAAGAGAACTGTGTGCGGTTAAACGAGTAACCAACGACAAAAAGTCTATCTTAATATCTACCTGCGATAAATGCTTAACAAATTCTACCATATACCATTTGTTATAGCGACTATTAAACAAATATCTATCCATCAAATAATTGTCTACCACATCGTTATAGTGGGCATTGTGCTCAACAAAACATGGCTGTATACCATTATCCAACCGAAAATATCTAACTGTAGACCTACAATAAGCGGGGCGACCATTACGTTGTACCACAGGGAAATGAAAAACTTCGGCCATTGTAATGCACAAAACCAAGTATGTATTAAAGGTTTTAGTCGTTAATACAAAATAAAGAAGCCATCAAATATCTGCTTGGTACAGCCGGATACAGCAGAAGATCGAGAGAATCGAATTTCTATCCAGCAGAAGTGTTATTTAATATTAATCTTGCTGACCTTGGTCTAAAATGCATGCCAAAGAACGTAGAAGAAATAATTTGTTTTCTAATTTCTGGAGTGGGGCTAAGAAGCTTGTTTGTAGTATAAAAGGTATACTCCAATATGGATTTTGTTTTCTAAAGCATAACGAGTTTACTGAATCGACGCCCTACTAGCGGGTTTCTAACGCTTGGTCCTCTTAAGTCTGTTCCAAATAAGCATAAGGAGAGAGTAGTATTTTTTGCCATAGTGGCTTAATCCGTATGTATTCGAAAATGAAAGTCGCAATAATGCCATATTGTTTTATTTTTTTACTACTCGCAGGAGGATCAGTTAAAATGAACCTCCTTCAATTCTGTTTCTTCGTTACAAAAGGCACATAAAATGGTCTCTCTTTGCTTTTCCTCCGTTTATTTGTAGAGCACAAAAAGTAGCCGGAAAATCTGAATACAAAAGATAAAATGGTCTTTGTAATAAAGCCCACACATTTTCTGCTTAGTACAAAACTGAATGGATCACAAAAAATTTATATCTTTGTATATTTTGAGTACTACAAAATTAAATAAAATGACCCTTCCCCGTTTCCTTCTGTAGAACACCCAAATTTATTCCTTCGTTTATTTTTAGTAGTACAAAAAATGTACATAAATACCGAGCTATTTAAATTTTACCTTCTTCGCTTTTTTTTCTGCTTAGTACAAACTGATTAGGTACTCATTCGGTTTCCTTTTTGTCGTTGGTGCTCCAATTTTTATTCGTTCTTCACTTCTTTTTCTTATTTTGCTTGGTACAAAAGTGAATAGGTCACACACATTTATCTCTTCGTTTGTTTAAATAGTACAACATGGTCTAGAAATTCTGAGCTAGTTAAAAATTGGTCGCTTTGTTTATTTGTGTAGCTCTTTTCTGTTTGGTACAAATTCTAAGTAGGTTAAAAATGGTCTCGTTGGCACAAAAAGAAATAGGACACCCCCAATAAATGGCAGAAAAAAGTATAGAATGCTGATGCTCCTTAGTACAAACTGAATAGGTCACCCAAATTTATTCCTCCTTCGGTTTCTTTTTTGTCGCTGGTGCTCCATTTTTTTTGTTGGTACATAAGAAAATAGTCCATCCAAATTTTATTCGTTCTTAACTTCTTTTTCTTATTTTGCTAGGTATAAAACTAATTATTCTACCCAAATTTATTCCTTTTTCCAGTTGGTACATAAGGAAATAATCCAATCAAATTTTTCTGGTTCGAACAAAACTAAACACTCCATCGAAATTTGAGTATTACAAAATGAAATGAAATTCTGAGTTAGTTAGAAAATAGTCCTTCTTGCTACAAAATTGGAAATCTCACTCAAGATACCTTCGTTTGTTTACATAGTACACTTCTGAGCCGGTTAAATTTATCCGATTGTTTGTTTATTTAAATAGTACAAAATGATTTAAAATACGCCGTTATTTATCATTGGTGCAAAATTGAATAGGTCACTCAAATTCACCCCTTCGTTTGTATAAATATTAGAACATGATCTAGAAGAAAATGGCATTTCTCATTGGTACAATATTCCTTCGTTTATTTAATTAGTCAAGAAGAGTTAAAACAGACCTTAGCACAAAAAGGCACATAAATTCTGAGGTAGTTGAAATGGCATTTCTCGTTGATAGAAAATTGGGTAGGTTCCCTTTGTTTCTTTAAATTCTCAGCTAGCAAAAATGGCATATCTTTGCTTTCTTTTTCGTTAGTTCATCCAAATTATTTTGAATAACCCAAAAATGTACAGAAATTAAGAGCTAGTTAAAAATGGCGTTGTTTTGATTTTCTTTCTCGTTAGTACAATAGCAAATAAGTCACAAAAAATTTATTCATTCTTCACTTTTTCTGCTTGGAACAAAAAAATTGAATAGGTCACAGAGGCTCCGTTTACGAATTATTAAGGCTTAAATATTTGACCTTTGACCTCGAAAGTCAGTACTTTTTTTAACATGTACTAGTTGATGACCTATTACTAGGTTTGGAAACCGCACCTCAATATGCGAATCCATTTTCGAGTCATTAGGTTTTAAGTATTTTGACCTTTGACCACGATGGTCATTATTTTGGAACTTGTAGTAGTTGATGACCAATTACTAAATGTGGAAACAATACCTCACTATGTTGCTTCGTTTTCGAGTTATAAGGCTTTAAGTATTTTAACCTTTGACCTCGATGGTCATTATTTTGGAACTTGTGGTACCTGATGACCAATTACTAAATGTGCAAACAGCACCTGAGTATGTGGATCCATTTTCGAGTTATTAGGTTTTAAGTATTTTGACCTTTGACCTCGGTGGTCATTATTTTGGGACATGTGGTAGCTGATGACCGATTACTAAATGTGAAAACACCTCCTCAATATGTGGCTTCGTTTTCGAGTTATTAACTTTTAAGTATTTTGACCTTTGACCTAGATGACCATTATTTTGAAACTTGTAATATTTGATGACCAATTACTAAATGTGGAAACAGTACCTCAATATGTGGATCCATTTTCGAATTATTAGGTTTTAAGTATGTTGACCTTTGATCTCGATGGTCATTATTTTGGAACTTGTAGTACCTGATGACCAATTACTAGATTTGGAAACACCATCTCAATATGTAGATCCATTTTCGAGTCATTAGGTTTTAAGTATTTTAACCTTTGACCACGATGGTCATTATTTTGCAACTTGTAGTAGTTGATGACCAATTACCAAATGTGGAAACACCACCTCAATATGTTGCTTCGTTTTCGAGTTATTAGGCTTTAACTATTTTGACCTTTGACCTCGATGGTCATTATTTTGGAACTTGTGGTACCTGATGACCAATTACTAAATATGCAAACAGCACCTGAGTATGTTGCTTCGTTTTCGAGTTATTAGGCTTTAAGTATTTTGACCTTTGACCTCGATGGTCTTAATTTTTGGAACTTGTAGTAGTTGGTAGCCGATTACTAAATGTGGAAACTGCACATAAATATGTGGATCCATTTTCGAGTTATTAGGTTTTAAGTATGTTGACCTTTGACCTCGATGGTCATTATTTTTGGAACTTGTAGTAGTTGATGACCAATTGCTAAATGTGGAAATACCACCTCAATATCTTGCTTCGTTTACGAGTGATTGGGTTTTAAGTGTCATACAAAGGGCGTATCCCACAAACTATAAGACCCAGGTAAAAATAAATATGTTATTCGTAATCAGCATGTCCGAAAACCCCCATATGCCGAGTTTCATCCAAAACGGTTAAAATTATCATAGAAAGGGCGTATCCCACATGAACCATAAAACCCAGGTAAAAATAAGTATAATATTCGTAATCAGCATGTCCGAAAACCCCTATATACTGAGTTTCACCCAAATCGGTTAAAATTGTCATACAAAGGGCGTATGCCACATAAACTATAGGACCCAGATAAAAATAAGTATGATATTTGTAATCAACATGTCCAAAAACTCCCGTATACCGAGTTTCACCCAAATCGGTTAAAATTGTTATAGAAAGGGCGTATGCCACATAAACTATAGGATCCAGGTAGAAATAAGTATGATATTCGTACTCAGCATGGTCGAAAACCCCCATATGTCGATTTTCATCCAAATCGGTTCAAAGAGTGTATCGAATCGCTATGTTACATAGGCATTCATTGTCTTAAAATAGGGGTTGAAAAAAATCTTATGTAATCTCTGCTATGGTACAATAGGGGTTGGAAAAGTAATCATAAAAGAGAACGAGTACACCTCTTAAAAAGTGCTCATAAATGGGAATGAAACTTATGTATTCTCTGGTCTGCTGTGTGTTCGTAGTCTCAGTGTAATTTCTGCTATGTTCAATTAGGGGTGGAGAAAATAAGTACATCCCCTGTGCTATGTCCGCTATGGTTCGTAGTCTCTGTTATGGTAAAATAAAGGTTGGAAAATAAGCCATACTCTTGTATTAGATCTGCTATGTAATCTGTGCTATGTTATAATAGGGGTTGGAAAATATGTTCATAAAAGGGAATGAATACACCCCTAAAATGAAGGTTGATGTGTTTATTATCTGCTCTGCTATGTGTTCGTAACTGCTATGTTACATAGTCTTATGCTAAGGGGTTGAAAACGAATACACCCTGCTATGTGTTCGTAGTCTTATGCTATGTTATAATAGGGGTTGAAAAATATGCTCATAAAAGAGAACGAGTACACCCCTAAAATGCTGGGTGTTCATAGTCTCAGTGTAATTGCTGCTATGTTAAAATAGGGGTTGCAAAATAAGCCATGCTCTTTTATTAGCTGTGCTATGTATTATCTGTTCTGCTGTGTGTTCATAGTCTCAGTGTAATTTCTGCTATGTTAAAATAAGGGTTGAAAAATATGCTCGTAGAAGGGAATGAATACACCCTTGTTATGTTAGATAGTCTTATGTTCTGCTATGTTAAAATAGTGCAATGTGTTATCTGCTCTGCTGTGTGTTACGTAGCCTTATGTGTTATCTGCTCTTCTATGTGTTCGTAAGGGTTGAAAAATATGCTCATAAAAGAGAACGAGTACACCCTTGTTATGTTATGTATTATCTGCTATGCTATATGTTTCGTAGTCTTATGTGTTATCTGCTATGTTCAAATAGGGGTTGGAAAATGTGCTCATAAAAGGGAATGAGTACACCCCCTAAAAAGTGCTCATAAAAGGGAACGAGTACACCCCCTAAAAAGTTCTCATAAAAAAGAATGAATACACCCCTAACATAGAGGTCGTAAAAGACCATGGGTTGACGGTGCGTGGGTCATAGCGTATCGTGAGATAGTGGAAAATTGAATCCTTGCTCTCAGGAGACCCTGGAAAAAAGGCGATTTTTCAGCTACCGGGTGTCAAGTGACCCCCACCTACTTACAATACCTAATGACTGAGTTCCGGAACAATACAAATAAATAACATTTATACAAGAATGATATCAATGATTTGACTATAGTAGAATTGAGGCTGGATAGATGGCCGAGTCAGCAAAAAATTATCTTGTTTTCCTAGAAATCGATGTCATTTCCTGGAATTGGGAGGCAAGTTTCGACAAGCCTTTAGTTGCTATGTTCATAGCCTTTTACGGGTAGTACAGAAGCGCGTGGGAAAATTTTGGTTTATTTGAATCCCCGTTACCCCCTACTCCTCTTTAGTTGCTATGTACATAGCCTTTTACGGTTACCACAGAAGCCCGTGGGAAAATGTTGGTTTGCTGTTGCTATGCTCATAGTCTTGGACGCCTGCTAGATGTAGAAAACAAGATAAAACATGAATTTTCGTGTTCTTGTCGTTTATTGGTTAATAATTTGAATCCCCAAACCCCTCACCCCTCCTGCGAAGATCGTAAGCGGAACGTATGTGTTTGTGTAGATCATTCTGTTAGCAGCTGTTGCAAAGGAAGAAACGTCAAAAATTTAAAGATGTCATCGTCAATGAGTTTATTAGATAAGCTTAATAAGCCATCAATGGTACCCTTTACAAAAATGCGAGATTTGGAGATTGGAGTACCATTTCGTATTGTAAACTGTGAGATAATTACAACGGTATATGGTAGGAAGGCCTGTGTGACATTTGAAGGAGGTGAAAAAGTGATTTTACCTGGACGTTGTACTGAAAAATTGGAAGCAGATAATGGTGCATTATTAACGTATTTACAAAGTGGGAATGTCTGTTTAATATATAAAGGAATGAAGATTAATGTATCTGGACGTAACATGCACGATCTTGAATTTACTGAACTGGTTTACTCATCGTAAGTGTATGATACCATGTACAAACAAGATGAAACATGAATTTTCCTCTTCGCCCCTCCTCTTCGTGCATGCGCAGTCATCTGTAGGCATAGTGTCGTTATTCTGTGCTGACCAGCGACTGGAGTAACATGTCTTTGAGTGCTTGTGCGTCAACTATGGATACCAAGAAAGAGTACTTGTTAAATGTTGAATATGGACTTAATTCAATGAAAACCAAATTAATTTGTATCGGACTGGATAGTGATACATTTGAACCAGTGATTCGTGTTGGCAAAGGACTTGTGTTTGGAGTGGAGTTAAATTTGGCAGAGTGGGAGAAACTTGTACATTTAACCCCATTTGTTACGGACTATTTAAATTCTCAAGTGGAAATTACATTTATAAAATCTCTTGGTCGAAAAAACGAACTGGTGGTACGAAAACTAATGGGTGAAAAATTAGTGATGTTAGAGAAGAAAGGAACACTTCATGCTCCTCGAAACACTGTGTACTTATCTTCAAGTGATTGGCTTTATTTCTTGGAAATATTACTGTGTATTGAACATGCTGTGAAAAACAGTAAAGTTTGTAGTGTTGTGCTACGTGAATATTTTGACTTGTGTACAGATACTATTCGTAATCATGTACAATTACAGTGTCTTACATGCAGAGGACTTGCCGGAATCCATACCTGTGTAGATGAACAGAGTATTATTAATGGTATGAACATCAGTTTTCCAAGTGTCTCTCTTGATAAGAACAGTGATGTGAACATTGATGGTGAACGATTAAAATTGGAAACGAAAGTATTTTGCAAACAAAAACTTATAGATTCAATAATGGCTGATTTATTTGATAGTGTATCGACACAGCCATGGTGGGGGGAAACCGAAACTCATCCTTCGGAGGGTATCAATGAAGTGAACGACTCTTCATAAAGAAGAAGAAAGTTAATTTGTTTTTTCATGTATACGAAACAACGTAATATCAAATGTAATAAAATATATATATATAGTGGAAAGTGAAATGTTTTATTTGTGTGTGTGTTTTGTGTTCGTTTCATACACCTCAATATGATAGGATTTTAAAGTTTTTTATAAGAAAAAAATCCTAACATATTTTTTTCCTCGTATATTATAAGTGATACGTATAATAATAATAATAATAATAATAATGAATTCAAATTCTTGAAATGAATGTTAAAATAAAAATTAGTATTTGAAATTATTATTATTATACAACTTTGTCTTAAGTATGATAGGACTTTTTTTTTAATTTTTAAAAAAGGAACTAAAATAGTTAATATTAAAATTTTAAAAAACAAAAGTCCTATCATAATAATAATAATAATATTGAATTCACATACTTGATTTAATTTACGAAAGAATAACTGATTAAGTATTTGAATTCATTATTATTATTATTATGTAGTTATATGATTACATCATTGAATTAAAAATCAGTTTTAGAATCTTTTTTTTTTAAATTCTTTAATTCAATGACTTAAAAATATGTTTTATGATATGTGTATTTAATTACATAGCTGATCATAAAACATATTTATTTATTAGGAAACGGAGAAAATAAGAAATAAAACATTTGTTTTCAAAGAGAAAAAATAATACAAAGTGTTTATTGTTGATGAAAATATTTACACAATTAAAACGACGGTAAGTATAGTACATTTTAAAAAGAACGTTAGATTTTGTTTCCATTGTTCACGTGTTGATAACTTCACAACTGCCATATACTGTTCACTGATGATACTACTGCTGTTGATGTTGGTGATGAAACGTAGATAGAAGTCAATGTGTACATTGAAGATGATGTCCATACACACGATGACGATCTTTTACTCTCTGAAATGAAAAAAATTGAAAAACAAACTTAAAATTTATTTTATCTATAATCATGAACAAATAATAATACATACAAACACATTATAATAAAGAAGAAGAAGAAAAGGCTACCTGCAATAATATGAAAAGAAAGTAATCAAAACAAACGAAGAAGAAGAATGAAGACATGGTTACCTGTAAAAGTAAATACAGCAAACGACGATCATTTTTTTCTGGAGTTGATGAGAAAGTGTAATGAAATTCATTTAAGGACTTTCCTTTAGCTTTGAAGCATAGGAAAAGATATGAATAATGCCCACATAGGGATGATTTTACACTTTGAATTTGTTTATTATTAAATGTATAAGAAGTGGAATTTCTACGTAGAAATTGAATATGATGCATTACATATGGAGGAAATCCAAATGTATCGAAGTAGTGGGCACGGCCATCAGTATGAATATATACGGAAATCCAGTGTGTACCAAGTTTGTTCGAGGGATCTGTATTTATGATGATAGCTGCAGGTAGTGGAACATGTGCTGGTAATTCATTGGCTGCATATACGCCAACGAAATGATTGTGAAATAAAGAATTTGTTTGCAAAGCATTCAATAAATCTAGTGTAGAGGACATCATGTATAAAAATGCAGACATGTACATATATGATATGATATTTAAATAACGTACCTTTAAAAATCCATGATGATGTTCCTCTGATGATCCACTTCTAAGAGAGATTGGAATTCTCCATACACAATGCAGGAGATAGGTGCTGGTAGAGGCTTCGTAAAATGAACTTCCAGACGAACACACCCATGACGTATAAGATTCCAATGCTGCACAGCGCTGGCTTCTCCATCTTGAGTAATGTCGAAAACAAAGATAGTGTATCCTTGAGGAAAGTCAAGGCGAGGAATATTGTTGCCATGATTGGAAAAGTGAATGCCTGATCCACAGAATAAGGTATGATATGAGGAAACATAGAGGTTGTTTTCGAAAATTGGTTGTAATGGTTTTGAAGGTACAGGTTTTCCATCAATGTATAGAGAGAAGAAATTGATGTCAAAATGTTTGAAATGAAATGGATTTGAAGTTATTGTTCCTGTATAGGCATCATTTTGTGTGAACGCCACAATCACACGAGTTGGTAATACTCCCATAAATAAATTATCTATTGTTTTTGATTGAAGATCCTTTGGAATGACGAACGACTTCATTTGCACTCTTGTGAGAGGATATTTGGCTGTTGTTGATTGTAGAAGCTTGTTATGTGCTAGTTTTATTGTAGGACTAACATTAATCTTTTTAATATGTAAAGCAGCGTCTAAAATGTTCACTTTAGCCTCAACAGACGCATCACTAGCGATGAGACAAAAGTTTGGCTTTGCAGGAATTAACTTGAGACGTAATTCTACTCCTTGGATTAAAAATTTATCTTGATTAAAAATATCACAATGAAGATGTCCAAGCATGTCGAATTTTGCACTTTTTTTTGTTAATTCATAACGTTGTTGAAATCCTTTATTACCACTAGATGTTGCATCCATATGTCCAGCAGTATCTTGAAACCAGAATGCACATTGAAGATGAGTATTTTTAGCAGAATCATCATAATTTAACAGTTTTTCAATGTATGATCGATATGGATGATTATGAGATGGAAATGAAATCAGTTTGTTATTTAAATACACTTCCACTTCACTGAACATAGAATTTAAAAAGTCATTAATAGGAGCCACAGCTTTATCACTTTCACCAAATGCTGATCCATCAGGCTTAACGATTTGAGCTTCGATGTAAAGAAGAGTATGTGGTAGATCTATGTATTCATCACTTGTTCCTGGGATGACAAACTCTATAGGAGCATTATCAGCTAGTGAACTGATTGGTTTGTATGTAACGACATGATTATCCAATATACTGGTTTGCGTTGGTTTTGTAGAAAAAATATCTAGTTCACTTTTTACACACTCGCAGGATTGATGATGTAAGAAAGCCATAATGGTGATGATTTAATCAAAGATATCGTGTGATAACTTCCTCTTCTTATAAGACTGATTTTTCTTTGTTTTCTGTGTACGTTTCCTCTTGCCCTTCTTCTTCTTGCGCTTGATGATGTGTAATGGTGAAGGGTTAAAGATGGAATGATGTGTAATTCTTCTTTTCCTTCGTTGATATCCAGATCCTAGCATAGATTTCAGTTTATTTTTTGCTTTGTCTTGCAAGACGGATCTCGCTTCACCCATTCGTTGATGAAAGGATTCGTTAATAGGTTGATTGTCGATGATGACATCAGTAATAACGTTTGCTCCAGATTTTAATAATTCCTTTCCTACTGTTTTAGCTCCTTGTTTTACTAGTGGCATGACAGAACGAAATAATCCTCCAAGGAAACTTCCAATACCATGTCCAACTTGATAAGGGGAGCCAACATAAACGTTTCCAGTTCCAGAAAGAGCTTGTTTTTGATAATATTGTAAATATGGATTATTCATATTTGTCGATGTTGACGCACTGGTCGAAAATGTAGTTTAACGCATACAGTTCCGAAAGTGAATGCCAGTGGAGAGCCTGTACTATCTCTTATATCTATTTTGATGTGTTCAAAATGCATCTTCTCTATAGGCACATAATGTGGAGGATTAAAAATTTCTATAACACTACTTCCAAATGTATGATTCACAGGATTCATATTTATGATACGTAATAATGGTGCTACTGTATCTCCAACAAATACAGATTGAATTATATCACAATACACATACATTGTAGATGGAAGTCCTAAACGTAAATTTGGAATGCTTTGGCCTTGTTGCATATCCTTTAAATCAACGCTTGGATCAAACCCCAACATCGCACTAACACTTGGTGATAATGCAACGTCTACATCTATGTCTTTATGAAGACGTCGTATAAAACAGGTATTACTCTCACGAGTATAAGAAATATGTAAATTTGTGAATCTGTTGTACGTATTTATTATCTTTATCAGTTCTGATATGTCAGTGTAATAACGTACAGGAATAGTTATAAATTTCCAATCATCACTTTTTGCAGGTTTGTAAAAAATTTTATTATTTTCGTCATTAATATTTAATATTGAATGAGGATAATGAATTTCAACAATAGCCACTTCCCACTTTTCATGGAATTCCATTCTTTGATGAAGTTTCGTAGTGTATGATGTTAAGGTGTTGTCAGGAAAATATTCCATAGAACTATTACTGGGAAGCGTAACGTAAAAATCTCCATCAGGTTCCATTGTACTTCTCGATCTTCTTTACGGATGATGCAGGTATCCAGGAATCGAAAGAAGAAGGATATCCTTTCCAATGAACAAGATATTCTTTTCTGCTGCCTTTTCTTCTTGTACGTATGATTTTATCTATGTAAAATGTCTTTGATAACGTCACAGGTTGTAATTCCTCTCTGTAAAATAATCCATCCAGTGGTTCCTTGTTTAAATCTTCAATTTCATAAACAGGTGGATCTCTTGGTATTATCTTCTTCACTTTAAATATTTCCCAAGTCCAATTTTGCATATATCCTTTATCAAATGTACGTTTAGTTTTACTAATTCGTACTGTATCACCAATCTTAAGATGATTTGAGAAAATTGGATTCTTTTTCTTCTTCTTCTTTATTTTATTATCATATTGATTATGCCATACTTGTAATAGGTTATTTTGAGAAACATTTGCAGGTGACATCTTTATGCTTGAATGATAACCTTCATTGTATGATTTCACAAGAAGAGGTAATACATTTAAATAATTATACGTTTGATACTTTGTAAAATACTTCCACATTTTTTCTTTTAGAGTTCTGTTAAAACGTTCTACAATACTAGCTTTTATATCAGGATTTTTAGTTGTAATATGTTTTATTTTGTTGTCCTCTAAGTACTTCTGTATTGTTTTATTAGTAAACTCACTTCCTTTATCTGTTCGAAATGTAATTGGTTTTCTGTCTTTGAACACAAGCTTCAATGCTTTTAAGACATCATTTGTACTTTTAGATTTTAATGGCACAGCCCATGCATATCGACTGAACACATCTATCACTGTAAGAATATAACGATATCCATCATTAAATTTATGAAGAGATTGAAGATCATTAATATCACTTTCCCACTCATCATCAATGTTATTCACTACATAGAAATCTCTTTTAAAACGACGACGTACAGGTTTGTGTAACGTATATGTTGTTTGTTGCAGTAACCATCTTCTTATACAATGTATAGGAATTTTCTTCTTTGTAGCTATCCACAATTTTTTATCAGTTGAAAACGAGGCAGGATGTGAAGGGTTGTAGTAAATCTTGCTTAACTGTTTGTTTACGGTTTCCACCTTGACCATACTGGACGTTTACAGGCACGTTTCCTTTTCCTTATAGGAGATATTACTTTTTCCTTTTCTTCTTCTTCTTCTTCTGCTTCTTCGTCGTCTTCTGGAAACGATTTCAGAGGTACTTTTTCTCTTGACGATGATGCTGTTGGTGATGCTTTAGTTCGTCGTAAAATATATGACAAACGTTTTGGATTTCCAATAAGTTCTTGAGGTGTGTTATTAGAAGATAAATAATTACAAAATTTCTCCCATCCCGGTGGATTTGTGTGTTTCCGGGGTCGCGACACATCAGAAATTAAATCTACAATGTGAGATCCTTCTAGTTTATCACCTCTGATGTAAACAGTTCCTTTATTATCCCACGTGATATTATCATCATGTTTCATTCTATGTAGTACTAATTCAGCTCTTTTACGAAACATTTTGGGTATAGATAATAATATTTCTTCTTCTACTTCAGGCTTCTCTGATTTAGTTGACGTAATTGAAAGTGTCACAGGTTCTTCTTGTTTTCGTATTAAATGTAAATATTTTTGAAGAATATTGTTATACTGATTCCACTTTTCTTCATCACTAAGCGCTGATAACTGTAAAATCTCTTGCATTTCTTGGTCCAAACTAGATTCACGTTTCTCCAGGGCTGATGATATGATGATGCTGGTGTTTGTATACGATTCAGAACTTCAGGTGGAACTAAAATCATCTTCTTTGCGTGTTCCATTGTACTAACGGAATAGTAAACTTGATAATGCACCAGTTAAAATAGGAGCTAATAATGCCGGTAGGAATCCACCCTGCTGCTGTACTAATAAATGCTTCTTCTTCTTTTGGATGGAGTTTCCTTTCTTCACAAGATATCGAAGCGTCCTCTTGTATCGCTTTAATCTTGCTTTCTGTGTCTTTGTAAGAGGTACATTCCCTTTTAATACACTATAACAACATTCACAAATACTTCGAATCACTGAAGAGTCTGCATTGGCCAGTATAGCTTTACGTAATTTAGGATTTGCTTTGCTCAGCGTACGAAGAAGATCTCCGTGTTTTACTCTTGGAGACATATTGTCAGAATGAAGAAACACAGTTTAAAACAATCATTATAAACACATCTTCTTCTTCTATTTCGATGGAACATAAACGTAATGATAAATATCATCAGGAAAGATATTTGTTTGAAAACGAAGTTCATCTGGCGTATCCTGTTTTAAATCAATAAAGAAATATCCATATGGTAACTTTGTTGCGTCGTTGAAACTTTCTTGAAGAAATTTTGGATTCTCAGGAGTTAATTGATAACTCAAATGTTTAATTTGTGATTTATCTCTTGGATTTTTAAATAATACGAGATAAGAACAATTCAAACTCATATCTCTGCTTCCTTTTCCCTGATGAAATATGTTTTGTGTAATAAATAGTACACTAAGATTTCTATGATGAGAACCCTTTGTAAAGAAATCAACTATATTGCGGTTCACTTCACACATTTGATCATCAATAATAATAAGATGTGGTCCAGTTTCAGGTAAAAAGTCTTTTGTTCGAGGTAATCCTTCAATAAATTGTACTTTTGTCGAAATTTCTCTGTATGCATTTTGCCATTCTGCATAGTACCAATAAATATGACGAAACGATGTATTAACCATACGTGATAAATTGGACAGGAAACGTATTACAAAGGAAGTTTTTCCACATCCACTTGGTCCGGCAACAATACATGAAAAGGGATGTTTCCACGTCGTGTCCATGTTAAAGAGTATGATCATTCTTTCCTTATACGTTTATTTATAAAGGGCCTTATTACATTTCTCTTCTTCTTTTGTTGGAAGTAGTGTAGCCATATGGAAGAGTATCATATGAATTTGGTATTCTACGTCGTTTAATATAATTTATCTTATAAATTTTTGTTTCGGGCATGCTGACGATAGTATGGTCTTTCCTGCGGCAAATTTTTTTCTCATTGGTAATTTTGACTTCCGTGGGACGAGATTCTTCCTCTTCTTCTGCATCCTCTTCACTATCTACTATCATTTTCTTCATTACATCAAAATTTAGGTGTTTTGAAGATTCATAGTTTAATGAAAAGCCCCGTATCTTGCATACTTGAAACTCCTTCTTCGTGCTGGGATCAAAAATACGTAAGCTGTAATTCTTCGGGCCCGCCGATACATATTCTGAAATATAGGCTTCTTTACCATATTCGAGGACTTCATTTGTTAAATCGCCTAAAAAGTCACCAGTTGGAATTGTACTTTCACCAGGTTTTTGCGTATAAATGACGGAATCAGTATCAAAATATAATACTCTTTCTTGTAGTTGATCTAAATATTTGTACAATTCTAATCTTGCTTGTGCTGTTGTGTATGCGGCTATGACAACATTTACTGTTGGTAGTGAAACAGGAACGTCATCGGTGTATTGCCAATATACATATAACATGTCATCATTTACTGGAAATATTTGATGAACATCTATATCATGAGATGTTAATTTTGCATATAATTCCTTGGGTTCATTAATAATGCTGACATGACCCATGTTCTCATGTTGACCAAATTTTCCCCAAAATGAATTTAGCATTAATTTAGCTAAACTTCTAAGTGCTGGATTATGTTTAATTTTGTTCTCATCGAGACGTATTCCTTCCTTTTCATAAAATTGCTGAATGTACTTCTTCTTTAATTCATCTGTTTCACACCATGATGGCCATCCACTAGCTTCTGTTTTTGCTTTCAGGAAGGTGTTTATGTATTCTGCAAATAAGCCACCACTTTTTGTTTTTTCATCACATTGAACAACGTCATATGCCCATATTTCGTGAATATCTATTATTTTATATCCTTTTTCTAATGCCTTTCTTACTTCATCTGCTACCCATGTTCCATGTAGCACTCGGTCTTCATCGTTGTGATTACAAGGTGCGTGGATTAATTCATCACAACATGTACGGCAGAGTGGAAACATCAATCTATCATTTGATTTATAAGGGAGGACAGGATGAAACAGTTGTTTTGGAGGCAAAATACTGAGCTTAACTAATCCTTCTACTTCTTCAATGGTGGGAATATTTGAATCTCCAGGCAGGTAGATAGTAGGATGACGAATTGGAAACTTCTTAGTCTTAGAGATAAATGGGTACAATGAAATAACATCTTTGTATTTTATGGTCTCTCCTTCAGATTCTTGTGCTTTATGATACAGACGTATGGCATTCACACGTCCTCCATAAAAAGCGTCACGAGGTTTTAGTGGTGTTTTCTTTGTATACGGATGATTACTAACATACTTCTTCATCTCTTCATTTCCTGCCAATTGTTTTTTAAATTCACAACCCCATATTTCATGCACTTCACAGCCAAAATCTTTTAATTTTTGGATTTTCTTCTTTGTTGCTTCATATCGAAATTCCATGGTATCTGTAGCATTGTTATAGATGGGTTTATCTCTGTCGTTAGGGTAGCAGTAGATACAACCATGTGTGAAATCGCCTTCATACTCAAAGACGTGTATTCTTCCTGTGTTGGGATCTGTCCATACACCATCTACTTTCATTGATGCTATTCGTTTTTCCTTACTACGTGCAGCATTGGTAATTTGGATGTTTCTGGTTTTTTCTTCCCAAGCTATCCATTGTACTGCTTCAACTGATTGTACATCTCTCCATCGATATCCGTTCTTTGGTATGATACCAATTGTATTTTCCTTTAAGAAATTTCTACGATATACCAAATTACATGCACTGGCAATTGTAATACATTCAAGTAAGGGATTGACATTAGTTTCAGATTCAAATGTATTCATAAATGAAATACAGGCTTGACGTAATACCTCGACATTCTGTACACAATACTTGATGAGTTCTTCTTTCATTTTAAATGTGTCGTTTTGATGTTCGGTATACCATTGGAGAAACTTGCGTCTTTCGTCTACTTTCATAGTATCTGCTCCATAATATTTAATGTCTGGAAGCGGCCCTTCATAGGTTTGGTTCTCACGTCGATTAAAGAAGTGTGGGAAATATCCTTTGCACGATTGAAGCCCAAATGCACCACTTAATTTACTTAAGGGCATAGGAAGAAAGCTTAGTGAATCGATGAAGATTACGTTTCCTATTTTAAGAGAGAGAATTTTTGCTCCATTCATGATTACTTCTGGAGTCCAATTCATCTTCTCAACCATGGTCTTAATGATGAAATGTGCGTCATATCCCTTTGAGTTATGGGCAACACAGATTACTGATTTAATGTTTGGTCGACGTTGTTGAAGATGTTTTAGAAAATCTTCTATTACATTTTCTCCGTCAAAAATATTTTCTCGCTTTCCACAAATGACACAACCATTCTTGATGTTGTTATCTTCATAACACTGGTAACATACATGTTGACTAACCAAGACATTAGGTATGTGTTCATATATGTTTGCGTCCTCATCTTCTATTTTCGTATCTTGTGTGCATTCAATATCATAAAACAGAATCATAGCTTTCTTCTCCATGATGATTTTTTCATTGACTTTTTTCGATTTTCTTCTTTCATTCACTTTCATGTAACACTCATGATTGGGTGGTACTATAGCATAGCAAATGTTGCAATAAGTTTCTCCACACACGTGAGAACCTTTCTCTTTTACTACATAAATTTTCAAACACTGGGCACAACATTTCACAATGGAACATAAAGGCTTTCCATTTTGATATGGAGCTGACTTGTGATAGTCATAGCATGACTGTCCATAAAATTCTCGATTACAATCATTGCATGTAATATGGGTTTCTTTAAAATCACATGGTGGCTTCTGATGACAACGAAAACATACAGCTGTACAATGTTTCAAATGTGCATGCTTGTTTTCATATTTCTTATGACAGCTTTCGCAATAATAACTACAGCTAAAACATGATGTCAAGCTTTCAATGACGTTGTAATGGTTATCTACAAAGATTAAGTTTAAAGGTGTTCTTTCATTATCACTTGGTGGTGCTTCAAACATGACATCACTTCCTGAAAAGCCCCTATACACTGTAATTTTATAATCCTTTAAATATTCCTGAAATTTACGAATTTCAGGAATTCCACCACCATGACTAAGATCTACATCGGCAGCTTCACACAGTTCTTCTGCTTCTTTTTCTATTATATATTTACTTTGATTTTTTACATATCTATTATATTCAGTTTGATTTCTTCCCTTGTATTTTTTCAGTCCTATGGCAACGACGATTGCATGTGCTAAACATCTTGTGCCTTTATTCTTAATTGTGATAATACCACGTTTTGCCTTTACATATTCTTCAGCATTCAAAATATGTTGTTTTAATCCACCTTGTCCTCTTGGCATACGTACATGATGAAAATTCACGATGCAATCTTCATTTATAAGAAAAGCCGCATTACTTTGCAGTACTTTCTCATAACTTATCCATAGAACTTCTGCTGAAAGATTTCTTGCTTCTCTGAATGACAACCAAAATGGTCGATGTCCTTCTCTCTCGTTTGTGATTGTTATTCCTACGTAATCATGCTGGTCCACATTACGTAGTAAATAATCTATTAGTGCCCGTAGACTTGCTTCAATTGCCGTAAAAGGGTTTTCATCTGCACGCACGGGGGCTAGACGGAATCGTAGCATTCTACCCTCCATATTGTATCTTCTGTATTGTCTTCTTCGTTCTTCTATTATATGAAATCTATTGTGTCCATCATTACGGTTGTTATTTCCGAATCCTACTTGTATATTTGAATTTCGTTGTGCTTGAAATACGGCTAGCAAATCGTCCATTCTTTTTTCTATATCGTCTAAATCGACTTCCATTTCTTCGTGTTCTGCACTAGCCTCTGCCAATATTTCCATAATTGAGGGATATATTACTTCTTCTTCTTCTTTTCTGGGATCGGGAAACAAATTGTTAATCCAATTTTCTAGTTCATTCGTGTAAAACTTATCATCTTCTTCTTCTATCTTCATCTCTTCCTTATTGTAATCCTCTCCTATTATTTGGGAAAACGTGAAATTTAGCAGCTCTTCTTCTTCATTTCTCCTTTCTTCGACGTCTTCTTCTGTTCCTTCTTGTAACCACTTTATAATTTCTTTAATACGGCCTGATGCTTCTTCTGTTATCGTTCTATTGCTAGCACTGTTCAATATTTGTAATAGTTCTTCTTCATCATATTCTTCTTCTTTTTCTACTGGAATTTGAATTTCATTAGTTTCTCTTTCTCTTTCTTCTTCTTCTTCTTCTGTTGCTGATGCTGTTGCTGTTGCTGCTTCTTCTATTCTTTCTTCTATTTTCATTTGTTCTTCTCAGTCTTCTTCTTCTTGCATTTTTTCATGATGATCTATTTCCATTTCTTCTTTTGCGTCTTCTTCTTCTTCTTCTTCTTCTTCTTGCATTTCTTCTTCTTCTTCTTCTTCTTCTTCTATCCCGATTATGGCATTTATTTCACTTAAAAGAACTTGCGTTTCGTTATTTACGACCACTACCTCTTCTTCTTCTTCTTCTTCAATGTCATTAATGAAGACCGTAATCTCCTTCAGTAAATCTTGCGTACTCTCTTTTGCCATTTTTCTTCCTCAGATGTATATATACGTAATGCAATATGTGTAAACGGTATATGAATATGATATATAATAGGATATATAAATCTTATTTAAATGGAATATATATATGTATATAAATATTTTGAAAGGATATATAAGCGTTTAAAAGAATATACGAGTAAGTAAAATGTGATATATAAGTAATTAAAAAGGAATAATAATAATAATATCAACGGGAATAGGGAAAAGGATTACACTTATCTTTATTTGTATGCAACCTAAAATAAAAAAGAAATGAATTTTGTTACTTATAAATCAATATATATATATATTAGATATATAAATATATACTATATAAGACAGAACTTTATGATGTCAATGAAATAATCTTTCATCATACCTTTTAAATATTTTTAACTTTTCTTCCTATTCCATGGGATGAGGAGTGAAACAAATGTATGCTCACAATCTCTTTCAAATGTATTGACTAATGAAGATATGTAGATTACACGGCCTTTTATACTTATTCTGTTTTAGAATTTTATCGTTAATTTTAGTGAACGCGAAATCCGTATTTCCTCCTCCTCCTCTCTACACGTCTTTCTTTTATACTGTCATTAATTTTAGCGACCACAAATTCAATGCTATCTTCTTTACAACTTAACGAAAAGATGCTATTGACTTTCCCCGGAAAACCGTTCCTACATGTGTCTTATTCATATGCTCCCCTTAACATGTGAATGAGGGAGGGAAGACATTTTAAACTAAAAGATTTCATCTCTTTTTCTTACGTGATACAGCGTTCATCTTTAGTGCACGGGAAGTCACAGATTGGAATCCTGTCACGATATGGAATCAACACTAGGAAAA
This sequence comes from Thermobia domestica, assembly GCF_964235325.1. Classification (NCBI taxonomy): domain Eukaryota; kingdom Metazoa; phylum Arthropoda; class Insecta; order Zygentoma; family Lepismatidae; genus Thermobia; species Thermobia domestica. The sequence continues at coordinate 106,657,870 of NC_137457.1, forward strand.
CTATGGAATCGATACTAATATTGTTTATTTTATATTATTTTTACGTGTAAGAATACCACCCCCGGGAGCCCACAACTTTTTACCCCTTAGATGTCATGTTACTGATTTCAAAGTGTCTTTATTGAATACAACACCTTCGAAAACTATAGAATCGATACTAATGTTGTTTATTTTACGTGTATGAATATCACCCCCGGGGGAGCTCAACACTTTTTACCCCTTAGATGTCACGTTACTGTTTTCAAAGTGTCTTTATTGAATACAACATCTTCGAAAACTATGGAATCGAAACTAATACTGTTTATTTTAAATTATTTTACGTGTATGAATATCACCCCCCCGTGAGCTCATCACTTTTTTACCCCTTAGATGTCATGTTACTATTTTCAAAGTGTCTTTATTGAATACAACACCTTCGAAAACTATGGAATCGGTACTAATATTGTTTATTTTAAAATATTTTACATGTATGAATATTACCCCCCCAGGGAGACCCCGTGAGCTCACCACTTTTTTTTTTACCCCTTAGATGGCATATTACTATTTTCAAAGTGTCTTTATTGAATACAGCACCTTCGAAAACTATGGAATCGGTACTAATATTGTTTATTTTAAAATATTTTACGTGTATGAATATTACCACCAGGGAGCCCCTCGACAAGTGAACTTTATGTTAGATAATATTATTACATGAGTACTGTACTTTGAACTAAGGGGACTCGGTGAATCAATGGTAAAGCGTTCACTTGTGATGCGATAGGAGGCCTTGGTGATTTAGTGCCCACGTCTCATATAGCCTCGATGCTGAAAGGGACGCTATGACAATATAGATGAAAGAATTTTTACAAGTACTAGGGGGGCCTCGGTGAATCAATGGTAAAGCGTTCACTTGTGATGCGATAGGGGGCCTTGGTGATTTAGTGTCCACGTCTCATATAGCCTCGCTGCTGAAAGGGACGCTATGACAATATAGATGAAAGTATTTTACAAGTACTTATTGTCTTTTCGAGTGCAAAATAATACGCGTTCAATACTACACAGAGGCTTGTAGTATTTGAGCCCCGTCGCCCAAAGCTTGGACCTCTCCCAACAAAAAATTTCTTAATGCACGCCTGTGTACATAGCTAGTATACGAATTCTATGACGGGAATCTGAGCATTTTAGAAGAAATGATGATAATAATAGGGAATATTTTAACTACTTTCGTCCTTTTAAAGTAATATCACATACAGCTTAGACTATAATATGGAGAAAACTGTATAAAGTTCAACTTCCTAGATCAACTTAAAGAAATGGAGAAATGTTCTCTTATTTGAGAATAGACAATTGTTTTAACTTGAAGATTTGTGCCCCATGATGAAATCGGGGGGTGCTGTGGATCAGTGGTAAAGCGTTCACCTTCTGTGATTGGGGTCCCTGGTTCGATCCTAACTCTTGCCGTGTGAACTTTGTGGTGCATATAGCCTCGCTGCTGAACGGAACGTTAAACTCAAAAATCAATCAACATCATGTGTACATAGGTAACGACATCCGAGATGTATAAGCAACACTAGTTTTGTCAAGTATTAGATCTCAAACACTGTTTTAATATTACCTAAAACACACACACACACACACACACACACACACACATATACATATCTTCGCTTCGTGTTGTCTGAAACCATGACCTAAGATAATGTTGACGCGACAGCTGGAGAATAACATTGAAATACAAAACATGTTCTGTTATCTTATTTTTCTGCTCTTTGCAAGTAGACATTGCAGATACAGAAACTCTCTCTCAGTTCGTTGACTTATGTATGTGTATTTAACGTTAGGTTTCACTCTTATTAACATTAGAAAATTATGAAATTAACTTCAGTGCCTCAGTGGTAGAGTGTTCACCGCTGGTGCATGAGGTCCCGTGTTCAATACAGAAACTCTCTCTCAGTTCGTTGACTTATGTATGTGTATTTATCGTTAGATTTCACTCTTATTAACATTAGAAAATTATGAAATTAACTTGAGTGCCTCAGTGGTAGAGTGTTTACCTCTGGTGCATGAGGTCCCGTGTTCAAATCACATGTCTTTTTTCTATATAATTGTCATTAATTTTAGTGACCACAAATCCCCTGCTTCCTTTACAACTTAACGAAAAGATGCTATTGACTGTCCCCGGAAAACCGTCCTTATCATTTCATTTTTACGTTCCAGAGGGCACGGTGGGCTCAGTGGTAGAGCGTTCACCTCAAGTGCTTGGGTCCATGATTCGATCCCAGTTCGTGCCCTATGAACTTTGTGGTGGACAAACATCGTATGCGTGGATTTCCCTTCGGAGTTCACCAGTTTCCTTCCACTTTCTTCATTACATCATTTCATTCATTTTTTTCATTATCACCTCTCCTTCATTAGCCTAGTAGACGTAACCGTAGGACGTAAAACTCGGTGGACAAACACCGTGTACGTGAATTTAATGCAACATTTCATTCATTCATTTCTCATTACCATCGTCCCGGCTGGAGCTCATGTGATTCTGATTCCACGTTAATCATTAGGTCAACGTCTCATATAGCCTCACTGCTGAAAGGGACACTAAACTAAAATCAACTCAACTCAACAACTCATCATCACCGCCTGCATTAGCATAGCCGACATAACTGTAAGACGTAAAACTTAGTGGTACAGATTACACGTTAAGCAGTAGGTCCACGTCTCATATAGCCTCGCTGCTGAAAGGGACGCTGAACTAAAATCAACTCAACTCATTACCATCGCCTCCATTAGCATAGCCGACATAGAAAGACAGACAGACCTTGTTGGCTTTATTGTTGGACGTAAAACTCTTCATTGTTTAAAAGATTTCATTTACAGACAGAAAGACAGACGTATACATCATATTATCAAAATTAAAATACCAAGTCTACAGACACTTCTTGCGTCAATTGCAATGCGAACCAGAAAACATTCAAGAATTTCATCTTATCATTTTTCTTAGAAGCCTCATAGAAGTTCACTTATCTGTTTTTAACTAGGGCAGTCTTGTTATCTCGTTGTAGTACGTATCATCAAAACATTTGAGAATAGCATCTTATCTGTTGCTCTTGAAACTAAACCATTTTAAGATGTAGTTCAATGTACTAACAAAACAGAGGAAGAAAGAGACTAACAAAACAGACATTCACATATGTGTCTGTGTTTTTTTTTTAAATGTTAGAACATGAACGGAACTTTGAATAAATACACTTGTTCTTTCAACTGCCTTTATAACTAAATGAAGAAAGAACATATATATATATATATTTTTTACTTACCTATTTTAATAAGAACGAGCGGTATCACAAAACACACATACACTTCAGTTTTAGGTTGAAAACACAATCAATTGATAGGATTTATTCGTAAGAACTTAAAGCACAAAACACTCACTACAGTTTAAGCTGAAAACACAATCAATTGGCAGGTTTCAATCGTGGTAACTGAAAGGACTCTGATGAAGATCTGGTAGACGTTCAAGAGTCTTTACGGGAGGGGCGGGGCTTGGGAATTCAAATTAGCTAACCAATACAAGACGACTAGAAAAGGCATGTTTTTTCATGAACCTATAGCTGATGGTAACCCTAAAAGGCATGTTTCATCTTGTTTCTAGCAACATGATGTTCTCAAAGGCTATGAACATAACAACTAAACAGGAAGTGATATCGATTTACTTATCATAGCAGACATCGTCATGTGAATATTCATATAACATACTTCACACCCTACGTTTTAAACAATATGATATGCTATGAGAAGTTTCCATTATTAGAATTTGCTCAATCATTGGAATCCATTCGCAGGAGGTCTGGGGAAAGGAGTGTATAGGTATGTGTTTCGTTATGAGACTTATATCTGGTTTCATGTCTCACGTCTTTAAAAAAATTGTGAAATACAATATTTACCTTAGCAACTAAGCCAATTTCGTGAGAGGCTTTGATCATTTGACTATCACGTCTTCTACAGACACTTTGTGGGAATAGGGCCAAGGGGCTAATCAACACGATTTTGCATGAGTATGTGTTTCGTTATGAGACTCATATAGTGTGTCTCATCTCACGCTTTTAAAAAAAAAATCATGACATATAATATTTACCTTAGCAACTAAGACCAATTTCATACAATCTGCTGAGAAGCTTCGATCATTTGAATATCATGTTATCAATTCATATTCTACAGTCATCTCGTGGGAATAGGATCAAGGGGCTAAATCGCTTATGCTCTTTGGCTTTCCAGGAGGAGTAGGGGGTAACGGGGATTCAAATAAACCAAAATTTTCCCACGCGCTTCTGTACTACCCGTAAAAGGCTATGAACATAGCAACTAAAGGCTTGTCGAAACTTGCCTCCCAATTCCAGGAAATGACATCGATTTCTAGGAAAACAAGATAATTTTTTGCTGACTCGGCCATCTATCCAGCCTCAATTCCACTACTATATACTTATGTAAAAATGAACTATGAAATTATGATGTATTCATATAGAAATATCTACCGATACCATCAATTTTACATTAAGTTATCTCGCTATAACAATTTACAGATTTGTAAACACATATCTTTATGATCGTGGTACCCTAAATTTCTTTGTTAAAGAGACGTGACATTTCCTAATATCACGCTCGTCCGAATCATTTTGTACCTGGACTCTATTTTTCGTTAACAGCTTAATAACAGTGTATGGCCCTAGCCATCGATGACATAAGCTTTTCGTAACCTTATCTGCAAGGGAAGATTGGAATTGGGACTTAATTAATAATTTATCTCCCACTCGAGATGATGACACTACTCTGTTTTTGTCGTATAGCTTCTTTCTACGCAGCCATGCTCGTTCCATATTAAGCAAGGCATTCAACCAGATATCTGGATCCCTGTGTTGAACATCAAGTGAATCAACATTCCATTTCACATCTAGTGGATCAAACAGTGGATATGTATATACTAATTCCATCGGACTGTGTTTATGTTCTGAGTGGACAGATGTATTCAGAGAAAATTCAATTTCATGAATGCCTTTGTCCCAATGATGTTGCTTCGCTGCAAAGTATGCTTTCAAAGAGTCCTTGATCACTCGTATGTAACGTTCACTTGCGTTACTTCCACTGTGGTACGGTGCGATTCCAATATTCCTGATACCGTTTGCATACAAGAAATCCTGGAATCTTGCTGATACCAACACAGAGTGATTGTCATGGCATAAGGCGTGGATAAATCCATGACGACACATCAACTTATATAGCTTATTTATGATAACTTGGCTAGATAAAGTTCTAAAAGGTTCTAAGAAAATTTTTTTGCGTAAAAGAATCTACAACAATTAAACAAAATCGGCCCGAACTGGACTGTATGAGTGGTCCAATGGTACAATGACGTCACAGGACCATCTTCTAATTGGAAACGTCTCATAGGTTGATACCAACTGTCCCATAGGTTTAGTATTCTTACTTTTGGACTTCTGGTACTCAATACAAAAATCACATAATCTCGAATTTCTGCTATCATTTCTGGCCACGTATATCTCGCACAGATCTTAGAAGCACATTTGGAAAAACCCAAGTGCGCCCCTGGAAGAATATAAGAGTGGTAGAATTCAATGATGTTTCATGAATGCGAAAAATACTCTGTCGTTGTGTTTGACGTTAACTTTCTATGCATATTCAGACAAGATGATACTAATCTTAAACATGTGTATAACGAGTTTGTTGAAGGAGATATGTCTTATGATATATTTAAAGAGATATGCTCAAAATGTTAGCAAGAAGATTTTTGTTTTATGACAAGGAAGGCAAACAATGGTAAGTATAGGAGCAAGATAAAACACTTCTTAAACGTTTGATGTTTTTACACGTTTATTGACGTTTTTTTCACGTTTTAACATTTGACGTTTATTGGCGTAGGTTTGTTTTCTATATAATAAATGGATGAGAAAAAATTAATAAGAATATCAAGTTAAAGGAGTTCTTGATAAAGGGCTTCAAATCTTGGTAGAAAGAAAGAGCAGGTATTAATGATAAATTTAAGACACAAGAGCAACGTGTAATTGATTCTCTTCAAAATTTAGGAAGTGAAATCAGGGAAGTAGCAGAACAAAATAAAAATCAAATAACTGAACTTGTTCCAGTTGCACATAAGACGGCTTCAATAGATCCTAGTCTACTAGAAACACCTAAAAAGATAACTTATGATAGTCCTCCAAGTAGTAGTGTTACGCCTATAACGGGAGAAATAAAACAAATGAGAAAACAAATTAAAGACAAAGTGGAAGGAGTAGAACCTTTAACAACAGCACAATCGTTTGGTAAGATTGCAACGAAATATTATAGTAAAAGAAATAATAGTGTATTTGGAATAAGAACTATAGAAGAAGATGGAAAAATAATAAACAAGATAGGAAATTCTGAAGTTAAGGTGAATGGTGATGATTTGATAATTAATGGTAAAACTTATAAAGGAACAGAAGGTCTATGGGAATTGTTAACGATGAATACTAATAAAACCATTGAAGATTATGACGATGACGATTTTGAACAGTACAAGGGAATAATAATAGAATCAGATGCTGCCATCCAAAAATGTAATCGAGATAAAAAACTAGCATCGAATAGAGGTTCAAAGTACATAATTATTGTTAAGCCTATTTGGGATAATTATATTAAACCATCTTTACCTCCAACTCCTAAAAAGACTGGTGAAGGAATTAAACAATATTGTAATATCCTATGTGATGTCGTAAACAAGCAGTTCCACGCTTCAATGTTTACAAACAACACCACATGGTTCGGCAAGAGGATCTTCCACCAGAGGGACCTGTAATCACATGCAGACGACGGCTTCTGGCCCCTCCCACGGAGCAGAAGACGACATCGGAGCAGCAGCGCCACCACCACCAAAAAGGACCCTATAAATTGGATGGACGAAGGCAACTCGACACCAGTTTTCTGGTGACCCTCCACTAGTCTGCTACGGGACTCTTGGAGTAACCTAACCCCAGGCCTCTAGTCTGCCACGGGACTACGCCTATCCTATCTCCTGGCTTAGCCTGCTACGGGGCTCTGTCTGGGAATCCCAACCTCAGCCGCTTAGCCTGCTACGGGGCTCTGTTGGCAACTTAACCTGCCTCTGCTTGCTACGGAGCATTGGTTCCTTAACTCCACTCCTCTTAGCCTGCTACGGGGCTCTGTTGGAGATCCTGTCTGCGACCACTCGGTCAAAGACTACCTTTTACTCACCCTTTTAAATAGAGACCAAATTGTATAGTATTTTGTACAAATACTCATATTTTTATAATAAAACTGGTAGTGGGAGACGATTCCGGACACTCTTTTTATTAACTGCTCTACCTCTTCCTTATATGAGACGAATTTACACAAAGTTTTACATGGTAGAGGCTTGACCGACTCAGAATAAACTCTGAATACTCCCCTACCGGACAGTATTTTTATTAACCGGAAGTGGACTTTTTTTTCTGTGGAAGGTATGTGAATTTTTTAAAGTGTTAGTGCTTTTAAGTGAACTGAATTTTGTTTATGCCTCAAACTAGAACTGGTAAAAACACTTTTCCAGAAAACATTTTTAACATGGAGCAAAATTCGCGCCCTTCTTTTAATATACCACACCTCACTAAGTATTCGGGACACGTTACGGAGGACCCCGATAGATTTTTTATGCTTTTTGACCATCTTGCATTATTGCATTCGTGGAATGAACAGAAAAAGAAAGAACTATTACCTATGTACTTACAAGATGTAGCACTTGATTTAGTCCTACAGTTAAAGGCCCAGAATCAGTTAGACGCGCTTAATTATGACCAATTAAAAGACAAATTAGTTGCACTGAGTAGACCAAGATTACCGGCATATCGAGCGGAATTCGAAATTTTTCAAGTCGAACAAGGTGAAAACGAGCCAGTAGATGCTTATTTTCTCAGAAAATTAAGGGTCATTAGGCAAGTTTTGCCTCAGGCCACCGAGGAGCAGAAAATAAATTATTTATCCTTAGGTTTAAAGAAGACTTTTTTGCAAAAGATAGCGTTAGAAACATTTACAACTGTTCACGCCTTACAAACGCATTTACACAACCTCGAGAAAGCAAATGACCTCATGAAGAAACGTGATTACGTGGAATTACAACAGGCATTCTATTCACTCTGCGATCAGAGTACACCACTCAGCAGTTTACATTCATCAGCAGTCGCTGGCGCTTCCTTCCCTGTACATCATCAACAACTGACCTATCCAATATGTAACCCAACACCTAGTTGGAATCAATACCAGCAACCAGCTTCAGTTTTTCCTACACCTTCAGCACCACAGCTACAGGGTGCATCACAAAATCAGATAATTCCAAATCCTTCCCCCCAAGTTGCTAATCCGAATCCCCCTCCCGAACCCCCCGCGCCTAGTACATCTAGTAATTCCAGTGCAAGTAATTCATTAGATTTTACTAAATTAGCAAATCAAATGGCTGAACTATCTCTTCTTGTAGCTCAAAATGCCATTAAGAACTCACAATTTAGAAGAGGTGACCGTAACAATTATAGGTCGAAAAGTACAAATAACGGAAATCAAAATCGGCAGAGAAATGGAAATAAGAGCAATTCTAAAAATAATAATAAAGATAATAGATCTAATAGTAATCCTAGGCCGGAAACTGTTACAGTATGCGGTACGTGCTATAAGAAAGGTCATTCTTCCAGTACATGTTATAAGAACAATCAGCAGGGAAACGCCTAGGGGGGCCCCAGGACACACCCTCTCAAGAACATGTTCTGAGGGCCGAGAACCAGGAAAAAAGTGAACAACAAAGATTGACAAATACATCACTTTATGCAGTAGCTCCGTTATCAGATAGAAGGGAGAACATTAAAATGTTAAACCAGGAACATAAATTATTAATTAATGTAACAATTAATAAAGAAAAGTATCCTGTGATCATAGACACTGGCAGTTCATTGAGTCTTTGGCCTAAAAATTGGCTTCCACCAAACACAAAATTGATCCCTTTTAGCACTAATCTACGAGGAATTGAGAATTCTGTCGTAAATTTACGCTATATAGCTTTGATTACATTCAGAATTGGCTCAACAACATTTTCTCATTATTTCAGAATTTTAGAACATGGAGATTTTTTGCCTTTATTCGGTGAAGACATTCTAAATCGATTACAGACCAAAATTGACTTAAAGAATAACATGTCAGTATACAAGAAACCACGGCCTCCGCAGTATCCAATTGAGATTGATACCCAGGAAAAATTATCTGCTAACGCTATGCATACAATAAAACAGCACAAGTCAGCTGATGTTTTTACAACACGAAACGTTACCATACCAGCCAGGTCACATTTCTTTTTACCAATTAATATCAAGAATCGGCAAAAGAATAATAAATACTTTTTTATCTCTCCATTAGAAAATTTGCTGGACAAATACGGACTACAAACGTTGCCTACTAAAGTACCTAAGAATAATTTGACTTTATTGATATCAAATCCTACAAGTAGACCGGTAACGTTAGTAAAGAGCACCCCAATTGCGTATGTTGAAGAGAATGTTCAAGAAGTAGATTTACAGGGTGATTACCAAAAAGATGAACAAAATGACGAAACATTTTATAGAACGGAACAAGAAATTCAGAATAGGCTGGAAGAGACCAAGTCACTTTTTGATATTAAACTATTTGACATCAATCCAAGTTTAACGAGTCAGCAAAAGAAAGCTGTGCATGATCTACTTTTTAGATACAGGGATGTCTTTTCTTATACACCAACTGACATTGGCTACTTTCGTGGCTATGTACATAAAATAAGGATAGATAAAGGAGCCTCTTTTCATCAAAGATCACCTCCCATTCCATTGGCAGTAAGACCCCAAATTGACTTACAAATTAAACAACTTTTAGATGCCAATATTATTAAAGAAACTAGTGACAGTTCCTTTTCATCGCCACTTCTCATAGTGAAGAAGCCAAATACTTCAGAGTTCCGCTTAGTTCTCAACCTCCAAGCTTGCAATAGGTTCTCACACTACTTAAGTATACCATTTCAAAATACGGAGGATATTCTACACGTTTTAAGAGGAAAAAGCTCTATATCCACAATTGACATAAAAACCTCGTATTTCCAGCTATTACTGCATCCCAAAAGTCAAAAATACATGACTTTTGAGCTCAATCATACTAGGAAGGCATATAAGTTTCAACGTTGCGTAATGGGACACACTTCGTCCGCCGCTGCCCTAAGTATAGCTGTACGAATGCTTTTAGAGGGACTACCACCGCGCATAACAGCCTTTGCGGATGACCTCGTTATAGGAAGCAAAAATTGGAAACAACAATTGTCAGACTTGGAATTGCTCTTTAAAAGGTTAAGGAAACACGATTTTAGAGCAAACCCGAACAAGACCCATCTATTATACTCGGAATTAGAAGTTTTAGGATTCACAGTTAATGGAAAGGAGATTAAAATATCGCCTAAAATTTCCAATAAAATACGCAATTTTAAGAAACCAACCTCTAAACGTACCTTGAAGAGTTTCCTCGGACTATGCTCTTATTTGAGGGCACATATTAAAGATTTCACAGAAAAGGTGGAACCATTTCAAATTCTTTTAGACAAAAATTCAAAATTTAAATGGACAACACAGCATGATGATCTATTTGAAAAACTTAAAACGGATATTATACAAGCTCCATCTTTATTTCATTTTGATCCATCATTGGAAATCCGAGCATATTCAGATGCTTCGTCAACCTCCGCAGGCGGCATATTGGCTTGTTATGATACTAAAACCAATCAGGAACGTGTTGTTTCCTATTGTAGTCGACGTTTTACTAAAACTGAGAGAAAGGCCTCCACATGGCAAAAAGAACTATATGCACTCATATATGTTCTTCGAAAATTTCGTTATTTCTTACTGAATAGAAAATTTAAATTATTTATAGACGCTAAATGTTTGACTTCACTCACTACCCAACCGGACAAAGTCGGAAAATTTAGTCGTTATAAAATATTTTTGGCAGATTACAATTTTGAAATACAGCACATTAAAAGTCAATAGCATCCCGCAGACATTTTTAGCCGCTTAGAAGACAAACAAGATATACAAAAGGACGAGAATCAAGAAGTTGATAACTTCTCCGACACAGAGGACGCTAAAGTTTTTGCTTCACATTCTTTAGAGCACACTTTTCAAATTGACCAGTCCATTATGTTACCTAATTTAGCAGATGAACAAAGGAAGGACCCTTCATTTTCGGACATCATTACTGTATTGGAAAATAAAGAACCTAGCAAATTATCTACACTTCGTGCTGCGAAATATTTTTCTCTTAAAAATGGATTATTATATAGGACTCAGAAACACCCTCAATTAGGACTGCTGTATTTACTTTGCGTACCAAAATCTTTACTAGGCAAATGGTTCGAGGCTATTCATAACAACCCAATGGCACCACACTTTGGTTACACCAAGACATACCAGTCGGCGCTTAGGAAATACTATTTTCCTAACATGAAAGCTTACATAGCCAATAGAATAAAGACATGCAATATTTGTCAAAAACTAAAGAAGTTACCAGCTAAACCAGCGGGCCAATTGCTGCACCACCCATCTAAACCCATTGCCACTGCTTGGCAGTACGATTCAATTGGGCGAGTGCCGGTCGGAGATGGAAAATTCAAACACATACTTGTTGCTATAGAAATGTCCACGCGATATTGTGTCACCAGAGTTGTAGACAACATCACAGCAGAAGAAATTGAACAATTTCTCATATATGACATTATTCTTAAGTACGGATCTTTTTCATACCTGTATTTGGATAGACACCCTGTACATAACGCTAAGAGACTGCAAAACTTAGCAAAATTCTACAATTTTGAATTTAAATTTTGTCCAGCGTATGACCACAAAAATCTGGGTGTAGTGGAAACATTCCACAGAATAATACAGAACGCTCTTAAATTTTTTGTACAGGAGAATCAAAATCAATGGCCAAAACTAATTCCATACATAACATTCGCAATTAATACATTTGTGCAAGCCGGAACTAAATACTCATCTTTTTTCCTCATGTATGGATACGAACCTAAGACCATCTCTGATATTGCATTAGCGTCAACTCCAACATTATGTGTCAACAAAGAACATTTGAATAAGATACGAGGGATCGTTCAGGATAATTTAATCGCAAGTTATAATAAACAGAAAAAATATTTTGACAGCAGACATAAACAAACTAATTTTGATAAGGGACAGAAAGTACTTGTATTCTTTCCCAATCGTCAAGTTGGGATACCAGAATCATTTTCATCCAAATATGTAGGACCTCTAGAAATTATCGAAAGAGTTAATCCTAATCTTTATAAGATCAAATTTCCAAATTCATATCGTCAAACAATACAGGAGATTTCAGTGGACCGGATCAAGCCATTTCATGAATATAGAGATCATATAGAACAAGAATAAATAACTTCATTTTATTTTCTACACGAGCGAAAAAAAAAAATTGCAGTACTCACCACTAAGAAGAAAGAAAATACAGAGACGCGAGTTCAGCAGATAAAACACTCTTCATAACGTCACAAACATTCATTTCCTTTTTGTTTTATAAAAAGCTGATTCATTTATTTTACGGCTGAAGAAAAGAATGCTGACATCTCCATTTTTGCATTTAAAAGGCAACTGACCTTCACAGGGACAATCAACTTATAATCATACAACTTCTTTATTCTTTGAGCTAAATAGTGCCACCAACATAGAATATAAATATTCTACAGGACGTTCCAAAAGTTATGACCACTTCTACACTATACAGGATGATCAGGAATTCAGGACCATCATTATTATCGTCATTGACATTTAAAATTGGATTACTTTTTTGAAACACATATGTTTACTGCTAGAACTTTTCATAAAGTGTCATTATCTTTCTAATTCTAAATTAAAGTAACTATTAAAAGTAAAAAAAATGCAATACAATATAATTAATAAGCATGCATAATACTCACCTAATACACGCTGAACTTCAGTTTCCTTTTCCCCTTATCGTTCACCCACTTTTCAAAGCGTATAATAACCTCCCCGTTCCTTTGGAGGACTTCCGAATATGCGTCGGCTATCCCCCGCACCTGCCTCCACAACTTTTCCTCTTTTACACGATCTAGATATCGATAGGCTTTAATTACCTTCCTCCTATCCTTCCCTAAAACACCCTTCTCTTTCAAAATTAGGTTGATTTCTTGGAGCACCTTACTAGTAATATGCATGCTGTTCAACTGAATAATTATTACTTGACTGCTATTTAATATTAAATTTGCTACTCAGCATTTTTTTCTTCTCTTTTGTAGGGAGTACGCGTATTCAGTAGCAGAATGCTGATCCTTTTCATTTATCAATTCCTAGTACTGCTTGTAGACGGCGTAAGAAGCAATGAACTTGTATTCGCACAATATGGGATTTCTATAGCTAAGTTCAAGCCCGTAATCAGTTACGACAATATAGAATTCTTACCTTATAGGCTCCATTTAGACTTTTCGGCAGTACACCTTCCGAATGATTCTTGTACTGGATATGAACAAATAGTATCACTTATGCACGACAAAGAGCGTCAATTCATTAATAAAATTAAAGATATCATACCCTGCGATTTTAAAACAGGGTGTTCCAAAAGACCGCGGCGAATTATCTTTAACCTATTACTTGGACTCGCAAATTTTGGACTTAGTGGATATAGTCTATATGAGGTTCATAAATTAAAATCAGCCATTAGTCAAATGCGCGCACAGAATGAATACCTAAACTCTCAGATACAGGAAATTAAGAAAAGTAATTTTGAACTCACACATTTGGTGACGAACTTTTCAGTAGCTGTAGAAAAATTGATAAGCGAAACTCATCATAGTATATTGAAATTGATATGTACAACGGCCACAAATGAACGCTACCTGATCGCTCTTCTTAATTTTCAAAATGTAGAACAACACTTTGATACTATCATACAAAGCATTCTTCAAAATAAAGTTAACGACGCTTTAATAAAACCTGCTTTAGCTAAAGAAATGATTAGACAAAGTATAAACTTAAGAGGAACATTAATGGAAAGAGATCTTGGATTATTTTATCAGTGTTCAAAGGCATTTTTAATCTCATTTGACCCAGAATCTGCCAATTTAGACATTATAATACAAACACCAATTGTGCACACTAATGATTATCACATTTTATATAAAATTTATAACAATGGATTTCTCACTAAGACAGCTCATATACGTATTCAGACACCTGAATATGCAATTTGGACAGACCAAGGAATCTATGAGTTAGACTTATCACTATGCCAATCACATAATATGTTCTCTATATGTAAATTACAGGCACAAGCCCGCTCTCAACAAACAGGCTGTCTATTTAATTTAGTTTTCCGAAATACAACCGATAGCTGCCATCTGAAACCTACTTTGTCACAAACAGAAGAATTTTATCTATATACGCCTATGGGACTTCATCTTACTACGCGTAAATCTGTTAAAATAGCACTCCAAAGAAACCACATGTTAGCCGCTGATGCAGTTAATCGCTCATCAACTTACTTTTTTAAGTATGAAGAATTTCAACGCATAATTACCGATACTTTGAATCTTCCTACTAGGACCTCAGTTAACTTCACGTTAATATATAGAAATTTGCCAAAAAATCCAAATTTGAATTTTACTCATAACCTTCAAAATTTACAACGCACCATAACTTCGATGCACTCCTTACTACAGCACGAACAAAATTCTTTGTTGGATAAGATGCCGCAACTACACCTTTCCACTGCATTCCCGTGGACTATAATTGCTATAGCAATTCTTATTTTCATATTATTGATTGGTCTTGGCATATTCTTATATTTTATTTATAAACGCATTATTAATAACAATGCCTCATAGACATTTTACATTGTACAGGATCGCCACTAATTATCAATTGTAATAAATTTTTTCTCTCTCTCCTTCCAGTATGGAGCATCTTTATATAACCGTATTAATTGCAACTTTTTTAGTACTCCTAAGTCTTATTATTTTATACATATTATATCGTCGTCTTCGCTCGTTACCAAACAAATCTAGAACGAACCGCATAGAAATTTCATCTCCTATTCCCTTGGAAACATTTAATACCAATAATACAACTAAGGAGCAACAGCTAACACAGACTCCAACCCCACTTACTATAAGTGAATTAATATATATTTATTGACGCCAAGCCAAAAACAGCCCTACCTCGAGGGAAATGAAGTGACATATTAAAATGCGCCGATCCTGCCTGTGATTAGGGACTAACTGTTTAGTGCTTTCTTCCGCTACCTTATTACTGCTCCGAAAAGTGATTTTTTTGTGTGTTGCAAGTGTTATTAATGTTTTAGTGCTTTTTTTTGTGTGTGATACCTCAGTGTTGCCAACCCTCATATAAAGAAAAATAACCCTTCGGCTTATTTTTTAAACAAGCCAGGGGGGTGTAATATCCTATGTGATGTCGTAAACAAGCAGTTCCACGCTTCAATGTTTACAAACAACACCACATGGTTCGGCAAGAGGATCTTCCACCAGAGGGACCTGTAATCACATGCAGACGACGGCTTCTGGCCCCTCCCACGGAGCAGGAGACGACATCGGAGCAGCAGCGCCACCACCACCAAAAAGGACCCTATAAATTGGATGGACGAAGGCAACTCGACACCAGTTTTCTGGTGACCCTCCACTAGTCTGCTACGGGACTCTTGGAGTAACCTAACCCCAGGCCTCTAGTCTGCCACGGGACTACGCCTATCCTATCTCCTGGCTTAGCCTGCTACGGGGCTCTGTCTGGGAATCCCAACCTCAGCCGCTTAGCCTGCTACGGGGCTCTGTTGGCAACTTAACCTGCCTCTGCTTGCTACGGAGCATTTGTTCCTTAACTCCACTCCTCTTAGCCTGCTACGGGGCTCTGTTGGAGATCCTGTCTGCGACCACTCGGTCAAACACTACCTTTTACTCACCCTTTTAAATAGAGACCAAATTGTATAGTATTTTGTACAAATACTCATATTTTTATAATAAAACTGGTAGTGGGAGACGATTCCGGACACTCTTTTTATTAACTGCTCTACCTCTTCCTTATATGAGACGAATTTACACAAAGTTTTACAATATACAGAGATACCTAAAGAATATATATGGATGGATGATGTGTGAAAGTTAATTGATCGGTTAATAGTTATAGATTGAGAAGAAAAGGCTGGTAATAATAACTTTTATAATGAGAAAGTAGGTATAGTGAGTATGATTAATAAGAAGCTTTCACAATTTATTCCTAATGATCCAAAAGGTATAGGTTATTTGATTAAGATCTTAAATACATTACTACCAGGATTCTGCAATGATCAGAAGCTTGCAAAAAGGATTAGTAAATGATTTGATTAATAAACTCCCATTTGAAATACATATTGTGGTCCAGGAACAAAGCTACAAGAAAGATTAGAAAGAGGTGATAAAGGTAATCACCAATTAGATGAGGCTTGTAAAGAACACGATATATACTACAGAGACAATAATGATACAGTCAAGACATATTACAGACAAGGAACTAGAAACTAAAGCATGGAATAGAGCATTTAGTAGTGATGCATCAATTGGTGAACGATTAGCTGCTTTTAGAGTTGGTACTGCTATGGATGCTAAGGTTAAGTTAGGATGGGGATTATAAGTTTTTAAATGTTATTATGTATAATTCTTTTATGGGTTCATTCCATAAAAGCGTTGTTTCAAGATTTTCTTTATAATAAATGGATAGCATTGAGAGTTATGAGTTACAGAGTTTTAAACCTGATACAAGAACATTTAATAATTTGAATGAAGCTAACAATGATATTGAGTTTGATTTCTATGTGGCGGTTGGGATTATACATCCACAAAAAGCAGATTGTCATATGATTTTTGAAGTTGTTGGTGCATCAGCTGGAGGAACATTTCGTGCAAATGATACCATAAAACTTGTAGATAACTCCTTACCATTCTTCTTTTATCAAATTGAGGTTAGAAACCATGGAGTTGTTATAGATAAGATTGAACTACCTGGAATAACATCTACAGCTGTTGGCACAATAAAGATTTACAAACCAGAAGTTGAATATCTAAAATAAGCAGTATTTGAAACAAATGATAAACTTGGTCTACGAAAGGACTTTAGCGTTTTGTACCATTAAGATTAATTCCGGGCTTTTTAAGTGATTATAAAGAGGTTACGTGGAAAGGTGGATTGAGAATAACATTTACAAAATCTAACAACGATTACGATGTCTTGTACAAATGGACTGCATCAGGAGCAGGTGCAGCAGCTCCTCATGTTGGAAAAATAACAATAAAAAGTATGGAGATAAGAATGCCGATTATTGAATACGAATCTAATTATGAAAACAAGTTAAAGTTGAATATTCTTATCGAACCTAAAATCATGTTTTCATTCCATACTTATCAATGTGTTCAAAAGGTTGTTGTAGGTTCTTTCTTGGAGTTCGATGTTACTACTCAATTGAATTTTATACAATTTGATATGCCTGATTTCGTAGTTGTAATGTTCCAAACTGATAGAAGTGGTAAACAAACAGCAGATGCAAGTAAGTTTGATCATTCTAAGGTAAACAATATCTATCTTAAGAATGGAAGGAATGAGGTATTTCCAAAAGAATCAAGAAACTTAGATATTGCTAACAGGGATTATTTTAAGATGTATGAAGATTATACTGCATTTAAGAGAATAACATGTGGCAATACCGAAATGTACTATGATCCTAAAGAGTTTATAGACAACAGACCAATGTATGTGATTAATTGTAGTAAGAGAAAAAATGTATCGGTAAATGAGAGAACAAACATAAAGATTGTAGTAGACTTTGCAGAAGCTGTGGCTGCTAATACTATATGTAATGCGATTTTAATTGCACAATAGAACTTTACATATGATCCTAAGAATGAGAAAGTAGTAGAAGAGTTTAGATAGTTAAATGTATGTTTGTATTGTTTTATGGGAGTTTTTCCATAAACGAAATTAGCAAAAAATGATTAAAATATTTTGGTGAAGATAAAAATTGAAGAGTGTTCATTGATGTTCTGTATAATAAATACGATGGCAAGTCATATTGAGGTTTTAAATAAACTTGGAAGTCTTGAGCAAAAACAAGTTGTTGGATTAAGAAAATTAGAATTAGGTTCAGAATAAAAGATTGTGAAAATGGAGAAGATTAAAGTTTGGAAAGAGCATTTTAGTTGAGTGTGAGGACTTTAAGATCTTACTTCCACCTAGATTTACACAATACTTAACAGATAAAATGGTTGATGAGATCGTTAAACATGGAATAAAAATCAAATTCACTGGTCTAAGAGATAATTATCCAACTGTTGAGTTCTGTATGTAAATTTCAAATGGGGAGTAGTTTTACGAATTTCAAATGAGGATTGGTTTTATGAATTTCTCATAAAACGAACATTTTCCTTATTACAAATAAGCTATTGCTACTTATTTGAATAAAAAAGTGACGTTAAAGCATTGAGATTCCTTCGCATAGATGAGTTAGAAAAAGGTAAAGCGTACGGGATAACATTATGGAAATTGATTCAAACACAGCGTTATAGTCAAAGAGTTTTAGTACATTTAGATGAGAAATATAAGACGTTATTACCACAAAGATATAATGACGAAAGTGAGCAAGTGTTGAAAGATGAAAAAATATAAGTTGGTTGTTAAGTACGAAGGTTTGAAAGATTTAGATAATGGTTATAAAATACATCAGTTTTACTTTAGAAATGAATCCAAAAAATAGCAGAAGATTCCATTATCAATATCCGAACTTGTAATTTTTCGTATGTTTTAAGTGTATAAATGTTTTTATAGTATCAAGACTATAAAAAACTAAGACATTTGGATATACAGAACATAATATTATTTAAATTTTATATCTACATGTATAAATAAGGGATTTATTTGTGTTTTTTGTAATTATATCCTTAGAGTTATGCAATTTATAAGACGTTCAATAGATAGTAAATTTATTTGTCTATTGATTGCCGTTTGAATTTTGAAAATCGGTTAATATTTAAGTTATAACTAATTCAAAATTTCAGGAATTTTGTACGTGTTTATTTTTAAGTTTTCAGGAAAATGTTATTCCTTAAAAAAGTCGTAGAATACGGTAATATTTTTATTTTTTCGACTTAATGAAATTTTGTAGAGATATTGCAAGAAGGAGAAATATCCTGTGGGTTGTGCAAGCAATTATGCATTTTATAAAATTGGTTATGTTATTAGTATTCATTTGCCTTTTGTATTTTTGAATTCGGTTAATTAGGGACCGAGCTATTGAATTTTAACGTTATTTTGGGGTGAGGTTGCAGTGTTGCCAACTCACTTTTAACAATTATCATATTTATTAGTTATGGGGTGACTTCATCCCTATATGTTTTAAAGCGATATCTTGAAAAATTAAAATCCTGGAACGTTCCGAAAAAATATTGAGTTGGAAGCACTGCATGGTAAAAACATTAGTTTTGTTGGCGGTTTATATAAACAGTTTCTCGTTCATGCTAGCTAAGTAACACGGAATGTTTTTTTAATTTGAATAGTTGAAGTTGTCCGATCAGAAATTTTCATGAGAAATAACCTTGAAACAAGGTTCACAAGAAAGACGCTCCGCCACAAAAAATGCCGGGGATAAGTCATTCTCAAACTGAGCAGGGAGAAAAGCGTGATATACATTTGGCTGAAGTCCAAGACTTCGGCTAAAAAGAAAGAAAGAAAGAAAGAAAGAAAACATTTGTGCAAAACACGTACATATACAAGAAGCAATTCAACTAACGTACATATATGTAAGTGGGAGCTGGCTGCTTTGTATGTGCGTGTCTTCATTCGTAGCATATGGAGAGAGAAAAGAAATCATCTTTATGTTTTTTAGTTAATAGCTTCAAAAGTATTTAACGTAGAAAGATGGGGTAAAAAACATTTTAAAGAGTAAAGAATAAGCTTTCTAATGCACTATGCACTGAACAATAGTTTATAGTAATTAGTGTTAAATGTAAGTTTTTACGATTTTAAATGTCATATAAGCCTATGCAATCTCATTTTGACATTGTAGTTTGTCCTTCTGCGCTGGTCAAAAAAGGTCAAAATTGCGCTCGTAATTAGCATAACATGCTATTATCTTCTCGAATTGTAACTTTGAAATTATTAAATTTGATGTGATGTATTGGGAAAAATATTTTCCCTAGGCTCGTATATAATTGTCTCTTTAAATTCTGCATTTGTTCTAAACGTTGCAATTAAATCTTTCCTTATGTGTTGTATCATTATGCTTTAAAATCTTACCTCCTGCTAAATCACAGTGAATATTTATACTATTAAATGGATGGGACCTAGGCGGCATATCTCCAACTTGTTCTGAGTTTCTTACTAACTTCTCACTAAAAACTAATACAGTATTAATGGTATCTTAGATCATGTCTCAATGTGTGTTAAATACTTTAACTCTGTTTTTCTTTCTATCTTCGGTGAATTTAATTTTTAAAGTAGCTTTAAAAACATCGGTGTATGGAAGAATTGGTTTAATATGTTCTTCTAATTCCGTTAAATTATATTGACCGGGTTGAACTATGAGTTGTTTCGAAAGTTGTCCATTGCTACAAATTGTTGACTTATTATTTTTCTCTGTAATGTTTGGTGTTAAGTATGTTGTATAAAATCCTGCAACAGGTACTTTTAAATCCTTTTGAAATGGATAGTGCAAGTACATGCTTAGTACAGATGAATAACCGTTTAAATTATATACTTTCATTTTTTATATAATAAAAGTTTAAATTAATAAATGGGATATCCGAGTAAGGTTATCAGACCAAACTGTAAAAAAAAAGAAGAATGGTATATGGTATATTGCTACCTGATGATATATGATGTCTAACAGTTCGACCTAGTGGTTGTGGTAAAACATTAATGATTGATAATTCTTTGTTAGCACTTGAATGGTTAAAATATGAAATGTTTATATCCTTTCTAAAAGTCTACATCAGCCTAAATACCAAAGGGTAATACAACTTTTCCAGGACATAGAACGAGATATTAATAAGACAATTGCAATAGTTAAAGGAAACAATGAAGAGATTATTCCATTAGATGAGTGTGAGAACGATTCTGTGGTAGTGTTTGACGATTTCATTTTAGAACAACAAATCTACGTTAGAGAATATTTTACTTGAGGTCATCATAAAGGTTTCTATCTCGGACAAACATATTCTAAAGTACCAAAACAGCTAATAAGATATAACTTAAAATTTCTTTTCATCTTTGGACAGGATAACAGAAATTTAAAGCACATATATGATGAATTTGTTGGATCACACATGTCGTTTGAAAAATAACAATCTTTATGGAATAAGTGTCGGGAAAAAGAGCATGGTTACTTAACAATAGATATGACTAGGAAAGGGGATAATGGCAAATACAGAATTAAAATTAAAGCCTTTTTAAAACTGTAAGTTAACCATAGATAAACGTGCTTAAACATGTATGTTGTATTACGTTAGGTTACATTTTTATTATTTCTTTATATAATGAATGAGGCAGTTAGATGCTGCTGAAGCTAAGAAATATATAAAGTTAAAAGAAGAACTTGTGAAAAGATTTAAGGAAATTGAACAAATTAATTGAAGTAAATAAGAAGAATATAAAGAGCAAGATCAACCTGTTATAGATTCAATTGAAGGTTTAGGAAAAAATATATCAAAAGTAGAAGAAGAAAATAAAAATTAAATTCAAGAGTTAGTTCCAGTTGTAAATAAAAGCGCGAAAGTAAATTCAAGCTTATTAGTAACTCCTCCTATGTATGAGAGTTCAATAAGTGAAAGTGATTCGCCTACAACAGAAGAAATCAAACATATGAAAAAACAAAACCAGTATAAAGTAGAATAAATAGAATCTTTAGCATCTACCCATTTTGGTAAGATTGCTTCGAGATATTATGCAACTAGAGATTATAAAAGTTTTGGAATTCAACCATTTGATGAAGATGGAAAAATCGAACATATGATTGGGGATACGGAAGTTAAAATTCATGCTGATGATTTAGTTATTAATAATGGGACATTACACAGGAGCAGAATGTTTATGGGAATTGCTAACAAAACATAATCCAAAAAACTGTAATGAAGATGATCTAGACAAATATACACAAATAGTTATTGATTCTAATGTAGTATTTCATAACAAAGATCCAAATACAAGGAAACAACGATCTAGTAGAAGTGAAAAATACAAAGAAATTATCAAACC
This sequence comes from Thermobia domestica, assembly GCF_964235325.1. Taxonomy (NCBI): domain Eukaryota; kingdom Metazoa; phylum Arthropoda; class Insecta; order Zygentoma; family Lepismatidae; genus Thermobia; species Thermobia domestica. The sequence goes on from NC_137457.1 coordinate 106,680,216, forward strand.
TATTTAAGAAAGATATATTAAACTAACTCTAGAACCGACACCACCAAGAAAGAAAACACCAAAGTTTGGAGAAGGAATAAAAATATACAACAAATTACCTAAAGAATATGTATGGATGGATGATGTGAGAAAATTAATTGATACATTGATAGTTATAGATGGAGAAGAAAAAGGTGGAAACGATAACGTTTACAATGAGAAAGTAGGCATAATGTATATGATTAATTCTTAACTCAGACAATTTATTCCTAATGATCCAAAGGGTATAAGTTATTTGATAAGGATATTGAATACGTTACCACAAAAATTTAGGAACAGTGAGAAGTATGGGAAAGGAATAATGAATAGGATTTTAAACATGAAAGGGATACCAGAGTTTCATATTCCAGGCTATGAATTTTGCGGGCCTCTTACGAAGCAGCAAGAAAGATTAGAAAGAGGAGATAAAGGTATTATTCCATTAGATGAAGCTTGTAGAGAACATGATATTCATTACAGAGATAATAAAAAATAGCTTCTAGACATATTGCAGATGAAGAATTAGAAAATAAAGTATGGGAAAGAGCTTTTGCTAAAAGATGCAAGCTTGATAACAGAACGAATACCAGCTTTGGAAACTGCTTTGCCTATGAATGCAAAAGTAAGGTTTGGTTTAGGTATATAAGTACTGTGTTTAATTTTTTTGGATTTTACTATAAAAAATTTATAATAAATATAAGTATGAAGTTAACTAGTTTTACATTTACAATTCCTTAAGAGGAACTTAAACAATTAAATATTGATCAAATTTTAACTAAGAAACAGATAAATGATAAAGCTAAAAGATAAAAAAGAAGGTACAAAAATGCATTTAACTGTTTCTATACCTCAAGTTAACAAAATAAACAACGAAATAAGGGCAAATGATAATAAAGTTCACTATGAAGGTTTTGTATTTACTATTCCAACATTTATAGCTTTAATATGTGCGCTTGGTTCTGCTACTTCTGGATTTGCTACTGTAGTCAAAAAGGTGGAAGTTGTGAAAAAGAACAAAGCAGAATTAGAAGAACCAAAGAGACATAACTTAGCAACAGAAGAGAAACAAGGTGGTAAGCTTCCAAAAAACTTAAAGCCCAAAACAGTAAAGAAAAAGAAATCCAATCCTTAAATAACATAGATCTAATTCATCTTGTTAAACAGCTCAGGATAAAATACTTTAGAGGTGTATTTATGAGTGATGAATTACCTAAAAAAAAACAGAGAAAAATGAGTTTGCTATTGTTAATTTTGGTACGTCTAAAAATATAGAAACTCATTGGATTTGTTATTGGAAAGAAGAAAATAAAAAATATGTGTTTGATTCATTCGGAGGTAATCCTCCAAATACACTCGTAAAATATCTTGGTTATAATATAGAGTACAGTAGCAATCGTATACAACATTTTAACGAAGTAATCTGCGGACATTTATGTATTGTAGTATTAAAATGTTTACAGATGGGTATAGTTTTTCAGAAATCATTATTCAGTTGAATAGAAATAAGGATATCTGAAGAAGTATATTTAAGTTTGTTTTATGGGTTGACTTCATAAAACGATAACAATATTTTTTTCTTTATAATAAATATGGATAAAATAGAGTTATATGAATAACAATCCTTTAAACCTAATCAAAATACAAACGAAATATTAAATAAGTCAAACTGATCTATTGAATTTGATATAGATGTTGTGAATGGGTTCGTTCATCCTTATTATGGTGATATTTATGTAACATTTGAAATTAGAGGTAGAGATGCTAATGGAGAATATACTGCTGGTCAAAATATTAGACTTGTTAATAACTTTTTCCCACATCTGTTTTCTCAAATACAAGTTAGTAAACATGGACAAATATTAGATATTATAGGTTATCCTGGTTTAACTTCGACAGCTTTAAAGACATGCACAATTTCAAAACCAGAAGCAAATCATGATGATGAATGTGGATGGGAAGGAATTACATGGCGAAGAACAGATGAAGAATTAGTATTTTTAATAAGACTTTTACAAGGATTTTGTTCAGATTATAAAGATATTATGTGGAAAGGAGGATTGAAATATACAACGTGGGTTCCTGTCACCACGGCATGTCGCGTCCCCAGGTTGCGGATCGAGGAGAAGGCCTCTAGATATAGAGGTTAGCTGCGAATATACTGAATAAGCAGTCGCGGAGGGACGACTAGGAGTGGTCCTCCAGCTTGGGGGTTTGGGTAAGGCTAACACCCTCATCCTGTAAAAAAAAGGTACTTGTTCAGAAACATTCACAAAAGCCTCGGACAAGGACTGCGAAGGTAGGACGAGAGGATATTTTCAAACCGATTATAGGGAACAAAAGTTTGCATGAGGAAAGTAATGACAACGGCGTTAGACTCGTGAACTTTGCAACATCCAAAAACCTAATCGTGAAGAGTACAAAATTCCCTCATCGCGACGTTCATAAATACACTTGGACATCACCAGACGGAAAAACACATAATCAAATTGACCACGGTTTAGTAGATAGAAGAAGACAATCTAGCATACTTGACGTCCGGTCGTTTAGAGGGGCTGATTGTGACAGTGAGCACTACCTGGTAGCAGCGATAATACGGGAGAGATTATCGTTGAATAAAGGTAATATTCAATGTCCGAAAACGGAGAGATTTAATTTAAAGAAATTAGAAGAGAGCCAGGTAAGAGAGGAATACCAGATTGAAGTTTCGAATAGATTCTCGGTTTTAGAAGACTCGGAGTGCACTAGTGTTGAGGATACTTCGATTGCAATTAGAGATAGCATTAAATGTTCAGCAGTAGAAAAATTGGGACACGCGGAAATACGTAGGAACAAACCATGGTTCGACCAAGAATGCATTAAATTAGCAGAGAAGAGAAAACAGGCAAAATTACGGTGGCTACAAAATCCGAATGCAGTAACTACACAAAATTTCGCAGATATCAGGCGGGAAACTTCCAAAACTTTTAGAACAAAGAAACGGGATTTTTTGAAAGCTAAAATTGAGGAACTTGAAGATAATAGTAAAATAAAAATTTTCGGGACATGTATATGGGGATCAGCAAATTTAAGAAAGGCTATCAACCTCGTGCTTATATTTTAAAGAAATCTGACGGAACAGTTCTCACTGATACGGATAGCCTCTTAAATAGATGGAAAGATTTCTTTTACGATTTGCTGAACACGCAGCCAAAATCTAATGTGCGTGGAGAAAAGGAGATACACACAGCAGAACCGTATATTCCAGAACCCAATCGAATAGAAGTGGAATCCGCTATAAAGAAATTAAAGAAACACAAATCTCCGGGTGTAGATGAAATTCCGGCTGAGTTAGTTTTAGCTGGAGGCGAAAAATTGTGGAATAAAGTACACAAAATCATTCTCCTTATTTGGAACAAGGAAGAATTGCCACAAGAGTCAATCATTGTTCCAATTCACAAGAAAGGCGACAAAACTGACTGTAATAATTATCGAGGCATTTCTCTTCTGTCAACATCCTATAAAATCATTTCAAATATTCTGTTAGGAAGATTGACCCCATACGCAGATGAAATTATTGGAGATTATCAGTGCGGATTTACACAAAATCGATCAACTATCGACTAAATATTTACCATTCGCCAAATACTCGAAAAGAAGTGGGAATACAATACCCCGGTACATCAACTATTTATTGATTTTAGAAAGGCTTACGACTCGGTTAGGAGAGAAACACTATACAACTTTCTTACAGAACTTGGAATACCGAGAAAGCTCATTAGATTAATTAAGATATGTTTAAGTGAATCCCAAAGTAAAGTCCGGGTAGGAAAATTTTTGTCCACGAGCTTCCACGTCGAAAATGGCCTCAAAAAAGGAGATGCGTTGTCGCCATTATTATTTAACTTTGTGCTGGAATACGCCATAAGGAAAATCAAAGATAGCAACCAGGGCCTACAGTTGAACGGCATTCACCAGGTTATGGCTTATGCTGATGATGTAAATTTAATAGAGGATAATAGGAGAACAGTAGAAATAAATGCAGAGATCTTATTAAACGCTTGCAGGGACATGGGTTTAGAAGTAAATGCAGAGAAAACTAAATACATGGAAGTGCGTCGTGACCGTAATACTGCAAATTGTGGAGGCGTTAAAATATTAAATAATACTTTTGATAAAGTGGATACTTTCAAATATTTAGAATCAATATTAACAGACGAAAATCAGATTCACGAAGAAATTAAATGTCGACTGAAGCAGGGAATTCGTGTTACTATTCGGTTCAAAATCTCTTGTCGTCGCGAATTCTGTCGAGGAATTTGAAGCTTAAAATATATAAAACGATAATCATGCCTGTTGTTCTGTATGGTTGCGAAACATGTTCGCTTACTCTTAGGGAAGAACATATACTGAACGTATTTGAGAACAGGATCCTGAGAAGAATATTCGGACCCAAGAGGAACGAGAATGGGTAATTTCGGAAGCTTCATAGCGAGGAACTACATAATTTATACGGTTTACCCAACATTGTTAGGGTCGTCAAGTCTAGGAGGCTTAGGTGGGCAGGTCATGTAGCTAGAATGGAAGAAAGTAGAAACGCTTTCAAAGTCTTGACTGGTAGACCCATAGGAAAACGACCATTAGGAACACCTAGGCGCAGATGGGAAGATAATATTAAGATGGATCTCGCAGAAAAAGGAATACAAAGTAGAAACTGGATGCAATTAGCTAAGGATAGAAATCAGTGGAGAGCTTTTGTGAACGCGGCACTGAGCCTCCGGGTTCCACAGGCCATAGAGTTAGTTTTTAGCTTTGGTTCTGATGATAATGCATTTGCTATTTGGAGAAACTAAAAAACAGGATGGAACGTATGAAAATGATCAACCACATACAGGTAAAGTCTAGATTACAAATATGGAGTTGAATATGCCTATTCTTAATTATAAACCTAACTATGCTACCTTGCTAAGAACTAACATGTTAAAAGCGGGTAAGATTCAATTTTCCTTCAACACATACCAATGTTTACAAAAATCAGTTACAAGCAAATATTTAGACTTCCATCTAACCACACAATTTAACTGAACTGAATTTGATATGCCTAATTTTGTGATTGCATTTTTCCAAACAGATAGGAAGGATGATCAAGAAAGAGATTCAAGCTATTTTGGTTATTATAAAATACTAAATATCCATTTTCGTAATTCTAGAAATCAGTATTTTCCTTTAGAATCTTTCAACTTAGATTTTGAAAAGCATAAATATCTCAAAGCTTACGAAATGTATACGATATACAAGAGAGTTACAATTGGAAACACTGAGATGTTTTATTATTCTAAAGAGCTTTTACAAAATAGAAAAATATCCATTTTCGTAATTAACACAAGCAAGCATAAATCAGTAACTGTCAATGAGAGAACCAATTTGAAATTAACTGTTTCATAAAAACTTATATATAGACCAAGAAGATAAAGAAATTGTGATCCAAACGGTACAAACGGAGCGAAACGTTCCACTTGTGTTTAAGCTAAGATGAATTGTGTTTAATAGGACCTAAACATTCGACTTGTGTTTAAGCTAAGATGAATTGTGTTTAATAGGACCGAAAAGTTCCACTTTCTTTATTTCATGAAACCAATATTTTGAAAATGATCATAAAAAACTTATTTAATTGACTGAATTTATTATAAAACAATGAATATTCCAGATAACATTCCACGAGAGAATCTCATTGCATTAATTTTGGATACAACATTATCACTTCAAAACTTACTAGCGAAAAATAAGAGGAAATTTAAGAGATTAAAATTTATTTATGATATTCTTATTGCATTTTCGATACTGCTTTCTGCTTGTACAGGGTTTATCAATATATTTATTCCTGTTACAGTCTATTCAATTATTACAACAGCATTTGCATCTGCTTCTGCCGTTATCACTGGTTTATCAACACGATTTAATATAGCTTCGAAGAAAGAGTATTATAAGAATATGGTTACTCAAATTGCTATGTTTAAGGATGAGCTTAATGTTATTAAAATAATGAATGGAGAATTAACAGACGAACATATAAAAGATATTGTTGATAGAATTAACTATATATATAAAGAGATAAGATCACTAAAAATAAACCAATATTTAATTTTTTATACGATAAATGAGAAATGGCCTCACAATTAAACAAGAAAAACAATATTAACATTTTAAGGCTAGTTAAATAGCAAGATCTGGAAGAAGGAAAATGATACGAAATAACCTCATGGAGATTGGTACAAACAAATACACAGGGGAAAGGGTATTAGTACATCTAAATGAGAAATACAAAACCTTATTGCCACAGAGATATAATGAAGATACTGACCAAGTTTTAAAAGAGATGAAAACTAAGTAACTGTTTATGAAATATGATGGAATGAAAGATCTTCCTAATGGTTATAAAATACACCAGCTCTTCTTTAAAAATGAATCTAAGAAGTAACAGAAAAGATTATAATTTTTTTTTCTAAAGTAAAAAAATGGAGTCGTTAGTATGGATCCCCAAAAGAAATTTATTCTTACTGACAATTTCAATGTAATTTTTATAACAATGTTCAAGAAAGCACAAGCAATCGTCTACGAAATTAATAGCTGTTTAATCAGCTTAAACTATGATCAATGGACTGAGTTTAAGAAATCATTGTTTCCCATAGAGAACGAACCTAGCAGAAGATTCCATTATCAGTATCCGAATTTGTAATTTAAGTGTGTTTTAAATTATAGTTAATTAAGTTTAAAAGTTTTATGGTTATAAAGCTATAAGACTAAGACCTCTAGACATACAGAATGAAATACCATTTGATTTTTAAAGATCCATACATAAATAAGAGATTTGAGTTTTTGTTAAAATATCCTTAGATTTATGCAACCTAAATACATTCAAAAGGTAGCAAATTTATTTCTCTATTAATTGTCGTTTGAAGTTTGAAAATTGATCAATATTTGGCGAAGTTATAACAAATTCAAAATAGTACTTTGAGAGTTATGCAACCTACAATACATTCAAAAAATAGTAAATTTATTTCTCTACTGATTGCCGATTGAATTTTGAAATCGGTTAGTAAACAACAGAGATATAACGATTTGAAAAAATAGCAGCCCCCAATACGTCACTGATGACAGGGTTGGTTATCGTGTTCAAGAATTATCATGGTTACCTTATTTTGTGGTAATTCATTGGTAATAGTTTCAAAGTTCAATTCGTAATTTTATCATTTCTGGAAAAACATGTTGAAAATAAATAGTTTCCAACCCTGTTTCAGCTCTAGTGATGTGAGAGCTATACGTGGTGTGTTTCAGAGTTATAAAAGCTAGAGATTTGCTGACGGATTTTATCAAGGACTTATCTTCAAAGTGGTGACCTTGAATCGAAAAAAGCGGGACAGACAACAAGCCGTGACAGGTAGGACAGGACAGTTTTGGGTGTTGTTATTATTACATACTCAGAAGAAAGACAGAAGAAAATGATTGACTTTGTCTGCCATCTGGCGGGGGCTTGTATAAACATTTGTGCTAACATGTTGATGTGAGGAAAAGAGAAAGAGAATCGGATGCAAGTCACGTTCTAGGAAAGAAAAAGAGAGAGATTATAAATCTCATGTATATGTATGCTATTGCTTTTCTCTCAACTTAAACTGGCTTGTAAACTTGAATGCATGTGTGTGTGTGTGTGCAATGAGAGCTAGAGTATATATACATGTAACAGCCGTATGCAAAATACTAAATTTTAAGTTCGCATTACGCAGCTATTAGTAGACCGATTTCAATCAAACAAAAACTATTTTTTCAACCAGAAACAGCACTATAAGATATAAGTTTTAGATTTAAGTTTTTATGATTTTAAATGTGATAAAAACCAAGCGCAGAGACACTATCCAGTCTACTTTGGAGTTGCAATTATGTAAATATTTTGTGCTATTCTTCCGTGCTAATCAAAAATATGCAGGTAGGGGGTGCGCTAGGACTGGTATCAATGACACTACGTATGTCAGTTTTTTATTTATTTAACGTAAGAAATTTGGTAACACTTAGATTTTATTGTAAAGAATTTTATACATTTATTGAGAGGAGAAAATGGCTTTTTATAGCAATTTCCTTTCTTTGAAGTGTAAGTTTATAGAGAAAATTGCATTTTATGAATCAACAATTGTTACGTAAAGATTAATATCCAGTATTATTCATGTGTTTCGATAATTTTAAAGAACTGGCAATTGCTGGTAAATACAATAATGATCAATATTGTTTTGCTTGATAGAATTATTGTTATAAAGTTTTCAATTCACATATATAACCTTTTATTTCAATATCCTAATAGCATCTTTCTGATTATTTATATCATGGTTTTTTGTTTTGCTAAGCTGAAATACGCAGAAATCCTATAGATGGGAATTATTATAGAAAATATAGTTAACATTTGCACTAGGAGGATCTCGCCTAATTTCCTTCATTTAACAATTATTATTGTAGGGCATGTTTCCCTTTATAGATATTTGTCCTGGTCATTAACGGCCGGTGGCCCACGACGGAGCCATACCTAAGGCACGTTACAAACAGTAGCAATCGAATCTTCAATAATAATAAAAAAAGTTGTTGAAATTAGTTACGGTACAAGCCTTACATACTTGATAGGTTTAAAGTGCTGGAGTAAAATCTGTTTTCTTGAGACTATAGGAGGGAACGTACAACATAATACATGTATATACATTTGTTTGTTTGTTGCTTTGAAGGTTTCTTGTTGGAGTTGTTAAATATATCCGCATTCTTTTTGTAGCAAAAAAAAATATTCAATTTTGGATGGTTAGAAGGCTATATGGTAAAATCGGATTTCTTGTACGAAACAAATGCTTGTAAGTGTGCAGTCGCTATTAGGCAGAAATATTTTTCTGGTGGGAATATTTTTGTATATTATAGCATTAACTTTTATTTCTTCATTATTCATAAATATGGAAAATCCTGCGGGAAGGCCTGGTCAGCTAGTATTAAATGGGTTTGTAGGAGGAGAAAGGGGAGTATTTATTCCGCCTAATGTAGGTCAAGGTTGGGATTTGTCGTATTTGGACGGGGAAGCAGAATCAAGTAGGTAACATTTATCGTCGTTCACTTCTGATAATGTAACTGACCTCTCATCAACAGGTGTGTGTTCTGACTTTGCTGATAGCAGCGGAATGTTGAGGGACGAGTTGGAACCTTTGTGTGTGTCTACAAGAAGTAGTCGTAGCTCCCTGAATCCGTTTATTGACCTTGATCAATCAGCTGAGGATATGATTGCAAAAGAAAGAAAAGCACAAATCCATTTTGCGATAAAAATAAAGTTGAAATTATGCGCAATGAACCTCAGAACGTACGTTTACTGAATAGTTTTGTACCTTTTAATTTTAATATGGAGAAATTAACGGTTAATGCTTCTTGTAATTTGTTTAATGAACACGTACGTAGAATTATTGTAGATGGATCAGATGATGTAAAACTTTTTCAATTTATGAGTGTAGCCTATGGTATTATTAAATTGAAATTATTTCCAGTAGAAACCGTTCTAATTGCTGCGTTAGGAAAAGCGCAAGGTACATTAAATCAGGAATTAATTTCCTTATATGAAATGACTATCGAATGGTCACAAATTACAAGTCATTTGTTTCAAAAATACATTATACCATTAGGTAAGCGAGCCATCATAAATAGATATATTAAGGTTATGCAAAAACCCGAAGAGAATTTATTAGATTATGTAAACAAAATAATAGACTCGTATATTGTTTGTTATGGATCCCTAAATTATGGGAATAGTAAAGAAGTTATACAAATCATTATGGAAGGAATTAATCCCCACTTGAAACATGACATATATAAGTATCGTTACCCTACGTCATTAGATGAGTTGTTGAGTGAATTAAATCAATATGATTTACATCAAAGGAATTTGGAGGTATACAGTGCATTAACCAAGGTTTCAAGTAGAGGAGGTGAAGAGCGTAAACAGGTTTCCTGTTATTTTTGTGGTGGACTGCACCGAATAGCCAATTGTCCTGCTAATAAACTATATTTGCTGAATAAAAAGTTGTTGAAAGTGAACATGGGGATGAATATGGAAAGACGCTTTGCAGGGAATAGTGACCGGTCAGGGGCTCTGAATCAGGAACTTGGGTCCGGTGTTCAATCTTCTAATGGTGCGGGTGTTTCAAATTCTTTCAATAATCAGTTTATGAATAGTGATAGGAGGAATAAGAGACGCTTTGCAGCTAAGAGTGATAGGCAGCAGTATACGCTTCCTATAGAGAGGTCCGAACTTCGAATCCCGGTAGATAATATTGAACATGGACACCTTATGTGAGTGATGGTGTTTATAGTGAAGTTTCTCAAATTAACAACGTAAAAACAAAGCATTATGCATCTAGACCAGTGAGTAATTTAAGGCATAGTGGTAATTTTAAAGGGAATCGAGTTTCAGTGTCTCGGAATGGTGTAGAAAATGCGAACTTAAACATTTTTAGTTCGTCACCTGCTAATAATGAAATTATTAAGAACTTTAGTATTTTGAGACAAGTTCATGGAGAGGGAGGAACAATACCCTCAAACATTGTTGATAGAAATACAGTGAATATTAAAAGAAAGGATGGAACAACAGAATATAATACTTCAAGAAAACTAATTGCAGCTTTTGTCGATGCTTTTGTGCTTGGAACTCGTAGGCGAGGGGGACTAGACACGTGTTCTTCAGCTTCGCTTATTGATAAACAAAACTTTGATAGGTGTAATCAAAATTTAAAATATCCTGTGCAAGTGTTCAATGAAAAGTTTACAGGAGTAGGGATAGATAAACAGAAGTTAACTTTAGAGCAATGTGTGAGGATTCCCATTAAATTAAAGAATCGAGTGTATCGATTAAAGTTTTTTTGGTGGAAAATCTTGAACCAGTTTTTATTATGGGAATTAATGAACTTAAGCAGTTAATGGCAAAGATCGATTTAGTGACCAACAAGTTAATCCTTCCTTTAGAGAACTCTGTGGTTTCTTTTAACTTTTCATTAAGGGACCCCCACCTGATTTACGTGAAGATACTTGTGCTGTTGATTTGTTTTGCAGAGAACCATCCCAAATTTCAACAAAATTATTTTTGAGGGAAGAATCTTCGAGTGAGTTACCTCCAAACGTTGGTCGGGAGTCACACGTTAGGGAATTTACTCACAAGTAGACCTCACCACTTCGCAGTTGCGTTAGCAAAAGGAAACAACTACTGCCCTAATATAGGGTTGTATATAAGACACTGACAAAAATTTTAGCTGGTAATGAGCACTAGAAATATGGGAAAACGAAATAGAAACATGAATATGGGAAAGCCAAGTACAATATAATTTGATAGTTGCAAGACCGATATTTTTTTGAAATAGGTGGAGGAACAATAATTATGACTACAACTGTGTAAATCAAGTTATAAGGGATGTTTTTATTGCATTCCAGATCATGACCGCCATCTTGAAATCCGCCATATTGGATCGACGTCAACTTTTTGAAATGGAAAGGGGGCCATGTGAGGTATCAGGCAACAATGATTTTTTCCACCCAATCTCATACACTAATTAGTTTTTCCATATCTAGAACGGTTTACAACTTACAGTTCTTTGAATGTTGAAAAATTCGTTGTTTGTAGCAGATAACAGATAACTACAGTGACAATGAACATAGCTTCAGAGACAGCATTCTTACAGAACAAAATTACGCCAATGCAAGAAATGTAAGTCCTCAGCATTCATAAAGTGGTGTGCGTGTGTGCCTCGCCACTTCGGTGTGCGTTTGTAAATTCAAACTGTAACTATAAGCAGTTGGGGCAGCACGATGAAGAGAATAGCAATATTGGTTGCCAATGACATTCCTGGTCGTAGCAGCTACGGTTTAATTCAGGAGCTTACCTGCACCGTGCATCATTCTACAGCGACAAACTCTTTGTAAGAAGACAAGTGCAGAAAATATATTTTCCCACTGTCAGTTCTATTCGTGAACTTGGAAGTGTTTGAGAAATAGTTATTTCGTTTATTGCATTGTGCCTCTAATTCTGGGAGGTGCGTACAAGTGTGTGTTAGGGAGAGTGTGTGCAGACAACAAATATAGACTAGAAAACGACACACCATGGTGTTAAATAAGGCAAACGTTGCCATGTACCTCTTGCAGCAGTTGCAGGCATTACGGTTCAAGCACAAAGCAACAAATATATCAGAAGAGGAAAGAGTAATCGCAGATGACATAATTGGATTCCTAGCGGATGAAGAACTGGAATTCGAAATGGAATACACTCTAGATATTATAGAGAAGCCACATCATGAGATAAACAATCAAGAAGCTAGTGTGGAAGCGGAAGGGGGTAATCACACAACAGATTCCGAAGATGCCGATAGAACACCAGGTGTCAGACGCATCACTTCCATCACCATCGAAACGCAAGAAAGGCGATTCACTCTCGGTTGCGAAGACGAAACAAATTATTAATTACATGACACAACACCCAAACCAGGGTAAAAAGACAATATGTAACCGATTTCGCATTAGCGAGTGGACCTACGATCGTGTTGTTTAGAAAAATTACAGGACTATCACGCGAAGTCAAGCGTTCCCTTTTACAGGAGGCATTGTACGTGCAGTTTATCCACGCACGTGAAGTAGTTTTCCAAACGGTATCAGACAGTGATCTTCAGCGAATGGCATGCCACGTTGCGCGTGATATTGAGTATGAACAGTTTAAGGCCTCGGAGGCCTGACTACTGAACTTCAAACGACATTATAATATCGGACTACGGAAAGTGACAACCTTTAAAACAAGACTTCAACATGAGCGCCAGCCACACTTAATGCAAACTGCTAAAGATTACGTTCACAGCATCAAAAAGAGGTTACATAATTTTGAGTTTAAGTATGTCTGTAATGCTGACCAAAGTGGTTTTCAATTTGAAATGCATCGCCCGAGAACTTTGGATATAAAAGGCAAAAAGAAAATTGAGGCTCTAGCAATAAGTGTAAATGCTATGACATACATTCCTACACAATCATGCCTTTAATTAATTTAAAGGGAGATTTAGTTGGTAAACTGTTCATTGTTCTCCAGGGAAAGAACGGAATAGTGCCTGTAACATTGCAGACTGAATTTAATAGGTTAGTGCAGAGACTTGGCAATACATCTGGCATCAACATCTGGTAAAATGGTATTACATGAATTGCGAGAATGGTATTGAACCTGCTATTGGCCGAATACAGGGAGCAGGAATTCACTTATGCTGGATAGCTGAGAATTATTTAATAATGAAGAGGTGCGAAGTACAATAGCTCCGCCTGGGAAATCAGTGAAAAACGCGATAAATTCCAAAAGGTACCACCGGCATATTTGAACCTTTGATTGTATTCTTTTAGACAATACAAAACATAGGCGTACCATTTATGATTATGCAATAAAGGACGAACATTTGCATTGAAAACTGCATGACAGAGATACTATTGTCACTCTGCATTCCCTTGTGTACAATCAATTACAGTCTCCTCGCTTCGCGGAATGATTCAATAAGCATTTTGTAAATCAGTATATATTGGTGAGCCGATCGAATGGTTCGAGGTGTCGAAGAAGCACGCTTTCAATATTCCCGGCATTAACTTTTGTGATATTTGTGACGCTTGTGATTTTTTATTAGGTGCTCATGGTGTTCTGCAGAATTCTGTTTTGGCCATTTTATGAATGCTGAGGACTTGCATTTTTTGCATTGCCGTAATTTTGTCCAGTAAGAATGCTATCTCTGGAGCTATGTCCATTGTCACTGTAGTTATCTGTTATCTGCTACAAACAACGAATTTTTCAACATTCAAAGAACTGTAAGTTGTAAACCGTTCTAGATATGAATAAACCAATTAGTGTATGAGATTTGGTGGAAAAAATCATTGTTGTTTGATACCTCACATGGCCCCCTTTCCATTTGAAAAAGTTGACATCGATCCAATATGGCGGATTTCAAGATGGCGGTCATGATCTGGAATGCAATAAAAACATCCCTTATAACTTGATTTACACAGTTGTAGTCATAAATATTGTTCCTCCATCTATTTCGAAAAAATATTGGTCTTGCAACTATCAAATTATATTGTATTTGGCTTTCCCAAATTTCATGTTTCGATTTCGATTTCCCATATTTCTAGTGCTCATTAGCAGCTAAAATTTTTGTCAATATCTTATATTCATCCCTACTCTAGGATAGTAGTTGTTTCCTTTTGCTAACGCAACGGCGAAGTGGTGAGGTCTACTTGTCAGGAACCGACCAGGGGACAGTCCAGTGTTGCCAGCTCAGTGGAGACCAATGGTTTTTCCAATACCAGTTTCAATAAGCAGTCTATCGAGAATCCATGTCAATTGAGAGTGGATCCGGAAGTCTTTGAGGAATATCCGGAATTGCAAGGGTATCTGAATGAGTTACTTGATAAATTTCCTAATGTATTTTCACCCAATGTAGGAAAAATTAAGGATTTTAATTATAAAATTCTCTTAAATGATTACACTCCTATTCGTAAGAAAGCATATCCCATGTCACGAGCATCTCAAAGAGAACTCGATAAAATTATTGATGAGATGTTAAAATCTGATTTAATTCAACCTAGTAATAGTGAATATGCTTTTCCCTGTTTTCTTGTTAATAATAACGATGGATCTAAACGTATGGTCGTAAACTATTCTGCTTTGAATCGGCATCTTTGTTTAAATACACAGTTTACACCTCGAATTGAGGATATTTTAGCTGAATTATCAGATGCTAAAATCTATACCCATCTTGATATAAGAAAAGCATATTTAACAATACCATTGACGGAGGATTGTCGTCATTTGACGGCATTTCTTACGCATAGGGGTTTGTTTGAATTTAAGGTACTCCCATTTGGATTAGCTGCCGTAAGTCATGTGTTATCAAAAATACTAACTGAATTGTTATATCCGTTAAAAGATGAAGGTGTAGAGTGGTATATGGACGATCTAATTTGTAAAAGTAAAGATATAGAGAGTCATAAGGTTCTGTTAGAAAAAGTTTTAAAAAGGTTACAGGATAAAGGACTTACTTTATCAATTAAGAAGTGTACATTTTTTCACGTAACATTTCATATCTGCGTTTTATTATAGAAGATAGAAAAATGAAAATGGACCCATCTATACTTGAGATTATTAAAAGATTGCCCGCTCCAAAGAATAAAAAGGGTTTGATATCTTTAGTTTCATTTTTACAATATTATGCAAAGTTTGTTCCACAATTTCATGAGGTTATGGAACCAATAGAAAGATTAAGGGCGGCTTCTGCAGTATTTAGGTGGGGACCAGAACAACAAAAGGCTTTAGATAATATAAAAGAACTATTTGCAAATTATGTTGTATTAAAATTGCCTGATTTGAATAAAAAGTTTATAATTAACAGTGATGCAACATTAAGAAGTTTGGGAGGGGTGATCCAACAATATGATGATGATAATAACTTAGTTCCAGGAGGTTTTTATAGTAGACGTCTAAAGAAATACGACTTCAATAAGCCTATATATTTGTTAGAAATGTTAGCAACGTTATAGAACTTATTTGCATAAACCTTTTGAGCTAAGAATGGATCACGCCGGTTTAGTGTATGCCTTAAGGAATATGAAAAGAGTGAAAAGATATGGATCGTTATTATACCGTCTCTTTTCCTTTAATTTTGAAGTAAAATCAATTTCTACTAATATGAATGTCTCTGCAGATTTTATTTCGAGATTGTATGACATTAGTAACTTTGAGGAAATAGAGATAGAACCTTCACATGCGGATAAAGTAACAAATTATTTTTTTGATTAATCTGTGGAATATGCCTTATGTAAATAGGTCTATCCGAGATCATCAGTTAAATGATCCTGAATTAAATAAGATTATAAGGGATTTAAAAGCAAAAAGGGTGATTGAGGGATATAAGTTGATTAACAATATATTGTGTCGTAAAACTAAAGCTATTAGAAATCCGTATAAAATTTGTTTACCTAAAAGATTAGCTCCAAGTATAATTGAGTTCTTCCACGCGAGTATTTTACCCGGATCTCATGCCGGAATAAGTAAAACTATTGGGAAGATCTGTGCGCGCTTTACGTGGCCCGAGATGCAAAAGGAAATTAGGGAATATGTTTCTGCTTGTAAGGAATGTCAGTTAAATAAAAGTAATAATGTAAAACCTGCAGGAAAGTTGATTTCTCAGTATGAGAAGATAATAAATGGATGTTGGCAAATTGACCTAATAGGCCCAATGGTAGAAAGTAAATCAGGACGTTATTGTCTGATAGTCGTAGATTCATTTTCAAAAAGAGTCTTTCTTGAACCAATAAAATTCCTTTCTAGTCAAAGTATTATCAATAAACTTTATAAATTAATGTGTAGAATGGGATTTGTGTTTTCAATAGGTCATGACAATCACTCGGTGTTTACATCAGCTAAGTTTAAAGATTTTCTCTATGCAAATGGAATTAGGGACATAAGTATATCACCATATCACGCGGCGTCGAATCCGAGTGAAAGATACGTGTCTACGATAAAAAATTCTTTGAGAATATATTTTGGACAAAAACAAACATCTTGGGATAAAGGAATCTGGGAAATTGAATATTCAGTAAATTGTGCTATTCACGAAGAAACAAAATATAGTCTTATGGATTTAATTTTTAATTATGATGTATGTAATCCGTTGGATGTTAAATGGCAAATAAAAGCTTCAGATTTAAATACTCGTAAACCGGAGTTATGGTCAAAGGCTCTTCAGAACATGAGCAATGCGTGGAAACGTAAAAAGAAATTATATGATAGATATGTTGATCATAATTATAAAATCGGGGATAAAATTTTGATTAAAACTCAGTTTCTTTCCTCTCTGAATGATAAGATAACTAAATCTTTGTGTTCAAAATGGAGTGGCCCTTATTCCATAGAACGTTTCTTGGGTGGAAACACTGTTCAAATTAGAAATACAGAAAATCCTAGAGATATTAGAAAGTGTCATGTGAGTCAGACAAAGATAGTTAGGGAAAGGAGAAACATTGTAAAATAATCATAAATACGATACCTCTCATACTATTAATTAGATAGGTGATATAGAGAATCTGCGATATTAAGAAATGATATTTATGGTCCAGCTTTAAAATTAAAAATATATATGTGTGGATATATTTAATTTTTAATGTGTTATTAATACTTGTTTTTGTTAGTTTTCCAGATCTGGATGTGTTGTATAATTGTCATGGTTTTGTTAATTGTCCAATGTAACGGTAATTCTCGGAAAATTTAATCTAAGATATATCAAGATGCCCAATTCATGTAGCGAGCAAGAATGTAAAATGAGTACTAAGATAAAATTGTAATATTTTATTGGTATTATTATGAATTATAGTGAGTAATATTAAATTAATACAATTTGATGAACTCACCTCTGATAATATATATACATATAATTAAAATGGATATTGATATTAAACCTGAGATAATGTCACATTTTGAAATTTGTGTATTTTATGAATAGGATAACGACTGACGACTTTTCTTTAACTAACGTTAGTGTTTGTGATTATAGTAATGTGTGAAGAGCGTTTGTATTTTGCGGGATTTTTTTTTCTTTAGTTTGGTTTCGTTTAGTTGGAGTGAATGAGTTTGGCGAGAATGAGTTAGTTAGAAATAAATAGATGTAGGTTAGAGGTGATAAATTACTAAAAGCGACTGACAAGGACTAACGATAAATTAAATTCTATTCATAATTAAGAAAATAAGGATAATTACATGTTGCAAAATTTGTTATAAAAATTGTGCCAACTTTTTATCGCTGAGTGGGCGATGTGTGTTACGTGCAGAAATTTTATCCACACGTTAAAAAAAAATCTTGGAGTTTATTGCCTGTGGAGTATGCAACCCGAAATAAAGATGTACATTTTTTTAGCGCCTCTGGCGGAAAGTGGTGAATTACATACATACGACGGTGCTTGAAGAGGATGGCTTAGCCATTCGATTGCTACTGTGCAAGTGGGCACTATCTGTTCTGCTATATTCAACTGTGTATAAGGTTATTATATATATCACGGGTTTTCAGAATTAGTGAACTTTACCGTTTATTCCTGGAAAAGAAATTTATATTCAGATATTTTCTAAAGTATTCGTATCTAATTTCTGAATAGTGTTATTTCGGTTTGGTGATATTGTGTGGATGAAAAGTTCTGTACTGTGACACCAACTTACTTAAATCGGGAGTGAATGGAATTAGATATCACTTTTGTAAATGGGTGAGTTGTTATCTACTTTGTTATATTCTCTGATTTAAGGTATTACATTAATTAGAACTAAATATATTTTATATCTATTTGAATTATAGAACGGTGTGTTATTAAAACAATTTTGAATATAATTTTTTTTAGAAAATTAATGATATGGAATTGTGGTAGGGTAGATGCTGCTACTCTATTAGACTCCTTAAATATACTTACAGTAAAAACAGTTTCATCCAGTATGAAAATATATATATATCAGGATATAAATTTACATATGTAGAAACTACTATTCTTGTTCAAATCCATTGAAAGTAGAGATTGCTTGATTGAATTATTGTTATAAAGTTTTCAATTCACATATATAACCTTTTATTTCAATATCCTAATAGCATCTTTCTGATTATTTATATCATGGTTTTTTGTTTTGCTAAGCTGAAATACGCAGAAATCCTATAGATGGGAATTATTATAGAAAATATAGTTAACATTTGCACTAGGAGGATCTCGCCTAATTTCCCTCATTTAACAATTATTATTGTAGGGCATGTTTCCCTTTATAGATATTTGTCCTGGTCATTAACGGCCGGTGGCCCACGAGGGAGCCATACCTAAGGCACGTTACAAAGTGGAGTGTTTGCTGTCATTTAAAATTCATTTCTTTGTTAAAGGGGTTTGCAACTTGGTTATACGAAATATTGTTGTTTCCTCTGCGAATGGGGCAGCAGGAACAAAGAGGAAAATTACATCAAGAAGGAATGGCCAGCGCATGGATTAACTCCTAGTCAGAAGAAGGCTTTTTATTCTTCACTGGCGAGCCCTGATAAGATAAGTCTAGGTATTCTTCACATAAAGTTAGGGCTCTTCAAAAACTTTGTTAAGGCGTTGTACAAAAGTAATGCAGTATTTTGTTACCACAAGGAAAACTTTCCTCGTGTTAGTGACGCTAGGGATTTTTGTAGACCCCCAAATAAGATGTTTGATTTCTGACCAAAAATCTGAGGATGTTTTAACTCTGGTTGAGAAAGCAGCTTGGTGTTCATTTAAATGTTTAACAGAGATCTTTTTAGGAAACAAGAAAGCCCCAAATTACCGTGAAATTGTGAATGATTTCCTGCAATCATTCAAAGAAATGGTTTGCAACATGTCCATTATAGTTCACTTTCTAGACTCCCACATGTATTTCTTTCCTGAAAACCGTGGTGCTGTTAGTGATGAGTATGGGGAACGTTTTCATCAGGACATTTCCTCCATGGAGAAGAGATACGAAAATGTTAGCTGATTACTGTTGGACACCCAAAAGAGATGTTCCAGAAGCCAAACACAGAAGAAAGTCGACAACTAAAACATATTAGTTGAGTTAAGTATGTGTTCGTTTATTAAGAAGATACCACTCACTTCTTTTATATTATTTCTTATGTAGATTTAAATGGTGACACGTTGTATACATCATTGAAGATATCTTTTATTTCAAATCCAATGAGATATAAACCGCGCTTATACTGTAATTTTCGTGGAAGTTATATGTGATTTTATCTGCGCTAATGAATATCGTAAAATGAACAGTACACATAGCATATTTTTTTTAAATAAATATGTTTATTTCTCCAGAAAGAAAAGTGCTATTCTTATGAAACGTACAGGGCTTACTAAGTTTAAATCAAGCTAACATACAATCTTGTACGTTTATATATCTAAATTACCCGAGGTACAGGTATGAAAATGGTTAAAAAAATGGAAATTTCAGGGGAAATTTCCCGAAAATCCCTTTGTCACGGGAAAACTGAGGGTGAGGAGAAAAACCGATTGCAGATTCGAATTCTACGTGAATAGTTCTACTAGAATCAGATATTTTCTTCAGTGTGCCAGAGAAAAATATTTTTTTTTTTTGTAGACCAGTGTAATACGTACCATTTCCAATCTCAGCAGCCATTATTAAAATCGGTTAACGTTGATCGCTAAACAGCAAAAACGGTAATACATAGCTGTAGCCTCACCCCTTTCTTACTTTCTACGCTAAAACACAATACACTGGTTTAACATTTGAAATGGGAAGTCGAAATAACAACTTTCATATTTCTAACTTTGAGCAATCCCGAGATTACAATAATTACAATAATTACAATCTCTCTCCCTTTTCTTCAATTCTAGGTCAAATATTAAAAATACTCACATCCGTATATTATTTAGTACATACGAAAATTTTACCTGCACATTTCTGCACAAACGATGTATAAACGATCTAGACAATTTGTGGATCAATCGAACATACTGGGGCTAGCACTTAGACAGCTTCCCTTTTTTTTCTTTCTGTCGACGACCCTGATAGCGTAGAAATAAAACTTTCGCCTGTGCTTTACTGTACAAACGGTGTACAAACAATTGAGATAATTTTCTTTTGAATCGGACGTGGGAAGGGCTTACCAATTAGGCAGAATATCCTTTGTTATCGCCACCTTTGGCGCGCCCCTGTGTACAAACGAAATTTTCTCCTGCCAATTTCTGTACAAGGACGTACAAATAAGTGCGACAGCTTGTGATTGAATTCAACATGATAGGAGGGCTATCAATTAGACAGCCCATAGTTTGTTATCGTTTTGGCGGGGCCCGATTTACGTGCAAACGAAAATTTGAGCTGCACATTTATGTACAAAGACGTACGAACAATTGCGACATTTTGTGGTTGAATTGAACATGGTGGGAGGATTACCATTTAGACAGCCCCCACTTTGTTTTCGTTCTGACGGTGCGCCTACTTATGTACAAACGAAAATTTGGCCTGCACATTTCTGTACAAACGTTGTACAACGATTGAGATAATTTGTGATTGAATTGGACATGGTGGGGGCTTCCACTTAGAGAGCCCCCACTTTGTTTTCGTTCTGACGGTGCCCTTAATTGTGTACAAACGAAAATTTTGGCCGCACATTTCTGTACAAACGATTGCTGCGATTTGTGATTGAATTGGACATGGTGTTGGCTACCACTTAGACAGCCCCCACCTTTTTTTCGTTCTGGCGGCGCCCCTAATTATGTACAAACGAGAATTTCGCCTGCACATTTTTGTACAAACCATGTGCAAACGATTACCACAATTTGTCATTGAATTGGACATTGTGATGGGTAACAATTCAGACATCCCTCCACTTTGTTTTCGTTCTGGCGGCGCCAATAATTGTGTACAAACGAAAATTCTCCTGTACATTTCTGTAGATAGGACTGAGATCATTTCCGATTGAGTCTGGAATGGTGGGTATGTCTAAATGGACGTCTGCTTTTCACCTCTACTGTAATGAAGTTCTTCCACAAGAAAATGTAATCAACTCTTTCAGTAGCTACGTCCTCGACTAATATACATTTACAAGTACAGCTTTATTTTCGTATTTTTTTCAACAGTTAACCAATTTAAAACAGTATTATAATTCAAAGTACTTATCATACTTCTATCGTAAACAAGAATATGTAATCAACTTCTTAAATACTTCGCTGGGCAGGAACCCTTTCAGGGCGTGCAACAACTAATAGCACAAATAACACAAATGAAAAGGAGAAAAAAGAAAAGCAAAACCAACACAGCAGTGCCTTATCGCAGTCAGAGCTGAAAACATAGTTTCGGTCGTCACATACGCCAATAGAGCTACAAGTGGTGTACAACAGTTATACAGTACAATATACGTTGTGACACAGTAGCGCTACAGGCGGAATGTGCACGCACTACAAATGAATATGTTTCTTACAGGTATCAGTCACTATTGCACCCTCTTTACATTCTTTACATGATTTTTTCTCCCACTTTTTGACCTTGACAAGCAGAAGTACCAGGCTTTCCGAGTTCACAACCATAAACTGTTTGTTAACAGAGCGTTTTCAGTTCTTTGAATGGCTGCGAGCGCGAAGAACAAGGGTGATGATCGGACAACCATATATGGCAGTATTAACACCCGGTTGCAATTTTAAATGTAAAATACAAATATAGAGTCTTGACAATGCCGTGAGGATGTATATATACTGCTGCTTCAAGCCCCAAATAATACCGGTACTGAAAAGAAGATATTTTAGTTTAACGATCCACGATTATGCTCATTATGCTAAGGTAGACGGATGATTAAGGCAAATGAATGATTGAATATTGATCCATTCTTACACCAAAACAAAAGGCACATGGTTCATGAACGTGATTCATGCACGTATTTATGAACGTATTCATGATACATGAACGTATTTACATTATTCGTAACGCCTTCGTACTTCTCTGTGAGAATGTGTCAGAGTTCAGATTATTATAAGGGTAGTTCTCAGAAACGACATATGGTTATTACCATTCGCAGCCGGAAATGTTTTGACATTACATTGTTCTTCTTTTACACACACACATATATATTTACACTTTTTTCCCACGTGATACAAACCTAGAGGTGCTCAGCAAAAATTGGATATCCCGGAAACACACGAACAAAAATATATCCCATATACTTTAAAGCTAAACACACTCGCGAACCAACACGATCAATTACAAAAAAGTACAGCATATATGAAATCGAAGAAAAAGGGAAATTATTATGATGAAGTTTCTCAAGAAACATGAGGTTCTCCAAGTGATTAGAACCTTGCTACTTTTTAGTCTCACATCTTAAACAAAGTTATAACATTGATTCACTTCCTTCTTCACACATTATTCGATAGGTGTGTCAAAATACCATTTTCACTAAATCCTATCATAAATCTTAATTTACAATACACATAGCTCAGCGTTTTCGCGCTCAGAATATAACATTTACAATTGCACCTATGTATATTCCTGTGCCTGTGTGTGAATAGTAAAGGTCGTGTACTTTTCACGATAGCAAAGCAATACTTGTAATCCGAAATGCTGTATGTACAATTCTTTTGTAAGCAAGTACATATGGTACAACAATATAATGATTGTTTGTTTACTATCGCTACAGTACCCAGAAAAGAGCACTAATTTTCAATTTAACCAGATAACTGTTCCTCTCTAATACTAGGGGATACGGTGTCTAAATAATAGAGTTTTCTTATCTTTGGTGCTTATTGTCCCTGATTCCTTTTCCGAGCGACTACATTTATGATGGACTCATGGAAATACATACTTGTGGA
Source organism: Thermobia domestica (assembly GCF_964235325.1). NCBI lineage: Eukaryota > Metazoa > Arthropoda > Insecta > Zygentoma > Lepismatidae > Thermobia > Thermobia domestica. The sequence continues at coordinate 106,703,631 of NC_137457.1, forward strand.
ATTTTAAAATGAAATATTTCATATCTCTCTCATATTTCAAATTAACTTAAAGATAAGAATCCCGCGATTATATACCATCACGCAGAAACTTAATTCAATTCTAGATCGTGAAGTACCACATTCGATCCCAGCTCCCACCGAAACAGATTTTGGGCACAGCATCTTTATATCGTAAGTTAACGAAGCTACAATTAAGGTTAGTTGTCTGCTTCACTTTTATCCCCCCAAATAATAATAATGTTATGCTGTATTTTTGTTTATTATTTACGGTTCAATACCACGTTGCTCAGCATTAGGTAGTTCAATTATACAAACAACCATTCACATATCACTCCTAAGCTCGATTAACGTAATTCCATACTTGGACTATTTGCACAGGTGACTTTGAATACTCATCATAGCATAGTTTCCTCTGGGAATCTGTTTCCAAAAAATATCTCATCACGGCCTCAACTCAAGCATTAAACTCGGTAGGATAATTTGATCTTCGAGTTCTCTGCATAACTGACATTGATTACTAGTCATCTATTTCCATGTGAATACATTTAAAAAATATATCTCAACACTTCTTCATTGCAGACTTCATACTCATATATTATAGCTTTCGTTCATGTGATTCTTCAAATAGAATATTTTATTCCCACTCAGGAACTAACCACTCAGCGCCCAGTCAGCGTACACTCTATGAGGGAACCTGCATATACGATATGTCATCCGACGTTTTCAAAACAAACATGAAATACAATATTCACTTTAGTAACTAAGACAAATCCGATTAAAGGACTCATTTCATAGAGTCTGATACCGAAACCTGTTCCCATCGACGTCAAGGCCTATCTTTGGCACTTATGTTTATGGTTTCACCTGAATATATGCTTTCTCATCCCACGTTTTCAAAAAATGATGGTGTACGTTATTCACCTTAGCAACTAAGGCCAATTCGATCAAAGGAAAAATTTCATACAATCTGGTGGGAAGCTTCGATCATAGCTTCAGTTCATAACCTACAGGCGTTTCAGTGGGCATAGATCAAGGTGAAGTCCATTACGCTCTTCACAGGCAGGCAGGAATAAGGGGGTCCAAAATAGCAACCCAATGCTATGAGAAGTTTCCATTCTTAGCATCGCAGGAGGGGCGGGGTCCAAAACAACTACCCAATACATGGCAAGAAGACAAAGAAGAAGAGGAAAAGGCATGTTTCATCTTGTTTCTACAGCTGGTAGGCGTCGAAGAGCATGGGCATAACAACATACTAGTTTAGGCCGGTTTAGAATCACCAGGGAACGTTCCCAGGGTAAAAAGTGTCCCACAAGGAAAGTATCCCTGACCTCTACTAGTACAATAAAGGTTCTACAGTAGAGATTCAATCGTCCATCCCGTGGGAAATTTTCGCTCCGGAAACGTTCTCTGGGAAGGTTCATACCTTTTCCTCCTTGTATTCTTCTTCCTGTGAAAATTGAATAGGTTGATGCAGAAAGGGCGTAAGTAACAAAATCATAGTTTTGAGAAAACAAAAAATGACCGTTTAGCTCGAACACGGTAAAAATAAAAGCCCTGATCATTTTCTTATTACTAAACAGTCTTGAGTATGCCCTGAAACAGTTTGGAGTAAAACCATAAAAATTTCAGGAACATAAGGTATTTCAGCATCAAATGCACAAAATGCCTTTAAACATAAAAATTCTACACATGCACTCAGCATCAAGTAGAGACTTTTGGTATTAAGTAGGTCCCACGGAGGGTGCTTCCTGGATCCTTTTGTATAAACCGTTGTACATAATTTTTGTAGGCAGGAGAGCTTTCTGGAGGGCCAGCATTATTTTGCCAAAAATTGCTTTTTGAGACAAATATTCCCAATTTTGTTATGTAAAGGTAACTCAGATTAGTTTAGCCTGGAGAAATTTGTGTAACATTAGTTTACGTTAGAAAATTTATTCATTGTCTTTCTCCATTTATACCCATTTTGCCGATATAAATGGAAGGCGATGAACCCAGTACTGCAAAATCATGTTTAACATACAAGTTATTAAACACAAATACACATTACTGATATGTATTTATCAGGTTTATCGGTATACAATAAATAAAATTGTTATTGGAAATACCGTTATAAAGGGTGAAACGTGTTACTAAAAGAGAGTTATCAAAATTATCTAGCCTAAACTAATCTTACATAACCTACGTTAATCTAAACTAGCGTGAGTGACCGTACATACCAAATGGTCAATTTACATAAAGGAAATTATCTTGCAGTAGTATGTATACCAAACCGTGAGCACTCTTTTCCTTACTGGTAAAAAATTATGAAGCCGCCACTGACCATTACACTTTAACACAGGAGGATAGCACAAAATCAGATTGAGCATTGTTTATGGGCATAGGCTTTTATGACATTTAAAATCATAAAACTTACATCTAAAAACCTATATCTATAAACTACATCTCTTCCATCTTATAATTTCCCCATGCTAGAGTATTTATTCCATCCTCTAAAACACATATTTTTTCATCTACGCAACTTAAAGCTAACTTATTTACTTCTATATTGTAAAAATCATGCTTATAACTTCTAATCAAATTCATCTTTATATAATATTCTTTTTGGTCGAACAAACAGTCTTTATAATCGTTAAATGAAAGCTCTTTACTTACAACATTTTTCTTAACTCCTTTTTGCTCTTTTATAACATTTATCCTTTTCGAACTTGATTGCATACATTTTTATCTTAATTATCCTATGATTGTTCCTTTAAGTTCATCTTTCATCTTACTAAGTATTTTCTTATTAACCTGTGGTATCTTATATCTGTTATCTTTAGAGTAATCACTCGTGTCGAAGTAATCAATATAATTTTTCATATCCTCGTACACATCTTCTGTTTCAATATGGTATATATAACTATCGGTATCTGTAAAACATACTTCTAATTTGTCTTGGTATTTTGGCTTCATCACATTATAATGGAAGTTGTACATTAAATATTTCGATAGACCTAAGATACTCATTCCAACATATATCGGTTTATTGAAAGTTAATTTTGTTTTGTTCATTATGATTGCACAGAGATTCTCAGTATAATTAATTCTATCTTTAAAATTTGGTTTAGCAATTAGTTTTTCTACTCTTGTTTGGTCACATTCCATTTTGGTTGGTTTACATCTCTTTCTAATATTTTCAATAGTCTTTCCAAAATCTGAATTGTTCATTAGCCTATAAAAGTCTTTCTCAAACTCATTTTTGCTAGAGTTCTAGTCTGCTTGTTTAAATCTATGTAACTTTTTAACCAATCTGATTGCTCAAACTCTATTACACGATGGATTTTCTTAAGTTTTAATCCAAGTTATAAACATTGTTTTATGTTTCGATAGTGAATCACATATTTTTCCTTACCGTATATGGTTATTAACAGTTTTGATTGTTTTGAACCAGGTGGACACGTTTTGAGGTGCTAATACGTAGTATTTGTGATAGTCATGTATTCTTTAGGATATTGAAGATCAAATTCTAATATGTAACCATTACCAGAATCATCAGATATATTTGTGATATCTGTTTCTATTACCTCGCCTTCACTTAACCATCTAAATCCCTTAAATGGTAAGTATTGACTCATTGCCCACCCCTACAAGTTGTTAACATCCAAGTACATTAAGTAAGAATTTTCTTTATTTTCATAGTAACCTTCCATACACTAATTGTTTGTTTTTACATATCTTTTACTACATTGCGAAATTCCATCTCTTATCATCAGTACCATATCGTAATCAGTTAGCAACTCTAGTTTTATAATTGTCATCTTTAACATTGCATCCCAAGCTAAACCTGGTGCTGTCACTAAAGCTGGATCAAGACAATAAGCTTTAAGGCATGTTTCCCTAAAGTTCTCAAACTCATCTGCTAATAACAACACATCAGTTTTTAGATGTAGGTCATGATTCTGTCCGAAATTTTTGATTTCAAATGTTTTCCATACTTTCTTTCCATGCTTATAATCCTCATCACTTATATGTGTGTTGGTAAGCTTGTTGTAGAATGCTTCCTTTGGTGGTAATTGTCTCTGCTTAAACTTATTCCAGTCAGTAACTTTATCGTACGGGTATACACCTTTTCTTGTTACAAGGTTAAATTGTTCTTCATTATTGTAAAAGTGTTGTGTGTGAGTCGTTTGTTCTCTCGTTAGGTTTGATGATAATTTATGTAACTTACATCGCATAAATCTAAATGAATCTACGAATTTTAGTTTGATAGTACCAACTTCTTTAATGAAAGATATGTAACGTTGTACGTTATTAGGTATTAATTCTATTTGTTCTTCATTACATCCTAGTTCTTTTATTAGCAAGTGAGAGTCATCTCCTGATAAGTTATGTATAATCACTGGTACAAACTTAGGCATTCTAACTTTTAAATTACAGTTGTTACATAATGCAGCTACAAACTCTCCTGTTATATGATCGTGAAATTTCACTTTGTGGTTTTCAGGTGTATATTTTACTTTACAGTAAGTGAAGGATTTGGATTTGTTGAACTCTTTTAATTGCTTACGTGTTAAAGGTAATTCGTTATTTTATCTATATATCTTTGATATTTGTTTAGCTTCTTTCTATAATATTCTTATGAACTTCTTAGCTGCATCTTTACCTCTATACACAACAGGTCCATCTCTTTCAGTTTCATCACTTTTTACAATATACGCGTAATAACAGAATCAAGATTACTTGTGCTGCTGATATTTTTTGGTATATGCTCCATCTTCTGGATAACATTGTTTACATCCCTTAACCTTCTGTAACAGGCATTCAAAATCTGCGAAAATCACGAATGGTATCTTCATCGTATATTCGTAGTTTTGAAATTCGACATATGTATCTTTTGGTTGCATTTCTATCTTAACAGCTTCGTGAGTAGAACAATCTTTTTCGTGTTTATCTAATGCACTTTGCGAGTAAAAGTATAACAAGCATCTATCACATAGGTATTTTCGAGCTCTCCATTTGGTTATTTGACTACTTACTAATCTACTTACGTCTTTAATTCAACAATAGTGTGTTTTATTTTCTTTTTATATATAATAAATACACATGGGTGTTTTATGTTTTTAGTATGATATTAAACGTACACTATATATTTCCCATCATCATCATATGTATAAACGTTAAATGATGTATCGAGTCGTCTTTCAATTTTTGGGGTGTCACTTAGTTTTACAGGATAATTGATGCCTTCTAATTTTTTTCTAATTTTTTAACAACGTGCTTGTACTTTGGTGGTCGTTGTGAGGCTTTTTCAACAGAATATAATGCAGAAGCAATTGAATACAAGAAACATTTTTCATATTTGTTCTTTACATTGATAACAGCCCGTTTTTTATTTCATTTGGCAGTTCTATGTATAATGATCCTCTATATGGTGCATATTTATTAAGAGCTAATTCTTGATAGTCTATATTTGTAAGAGCCAATCCAGAACCTCTAGCTTGGAACTCATCCATTCTTGTTCGTAATATTTCTTTAGCAATACTTATGAATTCTTTTAGATTGGTTGATTGGAATACCTCTTTCTTGTTATTGTTGAAGCAAATGTTTTGAATTTATTTACCTTTCTTATATTGACAGCTTATTAGGAGATTATCCTTTAACGATCCATGTTTTTGTAAGCTGATATTCAATTTTTTTCTTAAAGCCTTTGATGTTGAAATAATATGTTGTTCTAGAGGATCATGTTCTTTGTAATCTGTTTTTAATCTCCATGTTTTTAATCTTGATTTAATTGTCCTTTCTTTCAGCATTACATCAATTGGTACTGATTCAGGTTTTACTTTTGGTTCTTCAATTACTTCTTGTTTAAATGGGAATATATTTCTAATCTGTCTTCTGCTTTGTTCATCATAATATTGTTTAAGAAGGTTTATTAGTTCATGTTTTCGTAATCGGGAATATCTATTGATTTCCTTCTCTTTACATTGTCGTTTTAACTCTACTGCGGTAAATATATTATAATTACTCATCTTAGTATCACTCTTCAATTTTGTATCTTCATCAAAAATTTTTTAATCATTTTCATTCATTTTTTTCTAACAAATCATTTAAACATCTGCACGCATCTGCCATTGCTTACATATGTTTACTCGATGAGTTGCTATGGAGCTTTCATGGGAAGACCCATCAAAGTTAGATATACACATTTATAGCTGAATCATTTTTGTAAACTTACTCATCATTATAATAATCATTATTATGTTCGTATTTATCCCTATCCAAATAAGATGTTTTTGTTGTGTTATTAATAATTCTTTTACGTTTAACACTATTTGCTTCTCTATTATCAGTGCTTGCTTTCCTAGTAGTGCTGCTAAGAGTTTAAGATCTTCGTGAATTAGTTTAAATCTATCATGTAATATATCAAATGTTTGTCCACATTAATTATATAGAAAACCAAAAATTAAATAAATTTTTAAAAAATCTAAGAATAAAAACGAACAGGTGAATATAACTAGTGCTAAGGAAATATTATCTTACAAACCTATATTTGATCGTGCATGTAAACATTAAGATATTGGTGGCTATAATGATGAAAACAAAATAAATTTTGGCATGTCCATAGTTATGTTAGATCATTTGTTCAAGAAAGCTACTAAAGAAAAGAACTCGTATCTTCTACAAAACATTCTCTATGAAAACGTTATGAACTTGCCCGATAAGATGTTAGATTCACTGACTGATGAACAATGGTTTTCTATAGGTTATGATAACTATGAGGAAGAATATAACTATGATCACATTACAGAAGACTTCATACGTAAATATCAGCAAAAAAGTTAATTTGAGCGAAATATGTTCATGGAAAAGGTTATGAGAGGAGTTTATAAATGAATTGGCTGATAAAGTTTTTGGGAGATTATTCCGGAAAGCCAAGACTTTCTAAGAGAATTTGCAGATAGAGTTCATTGGAAAGAAGTATCGTTAAATCAAAACCTATCTGAAGAATTTATTAATGAGTTTATAGACAAAGTTGATTTTGATGGTATATCTTATGGAAGCAAACTCTCTGAAGCCTTTATACGAAAACATGCAGATAAACGTTCTTGGTGGTGCTTATGTAGTAAACAACAATTATCAGAAAACCTTATAAGAGATTACGCTAACAAAGTAGATTGGGCAATGATTTCAATATTTCACAATTTCACAGAAGGATTTATTGCAGAGTTCGAAGACAGTGTTCTTTGTCATAGCATTTCAATTTATCAAGCCCTATCTGTAGAGTTTATTTATTTATTTAGACATTTCGTGGATTGGAGAGTTATAATAAGATATCATGATTATTCCGATTTAGGTAGTATATTGAATTTAGGATTCGATGTTACAACAGATGTTTTGTTTGATGCATAAGTAATCACGTTTTATTGCTATTATACCATAAAAAGTCGTAACCTTAATTATCAGATAATAACTGATCATATAAACAATCAATTTCTTTAACCAAATCTTCTTCTGATAAGGATGTCCAAAACTTATTACCTTTACTTTTACGAATAACTAGTTCTTGCTGCATTAGGTTAAATAGCTTAATACTGTTAGGATCTCTAAACTTTTCGTATATTATTACATGATTCGGATATTTTCTTCTTTTTCTGCTTCATTAAGTGATTTATATAGGATTCTCTTTTGACATCTGATTGCATAATAAGGGAGAGGATCATTAAGTTTGTTCTTCTTGTATATGAATAGGCAATTATATTTTGAATTATCGTCTGTATATGGTGCTGTAATTTCTTTTAAGCTCTCGTTTTGAACTCTCAATCTCTTCATTGTTTGATCTATTTCATCTACTCTTCTTTGCAACTCTTCTTGATCTTCTTGAATCTGTTCAAAACTAGAAACAAAATAGTCTTCGATAATATCATAGCATTTGTCATAGAAGCCTTGTGATATCCAAGTAGCAATAGAGAGGAATATGTTTTTGTACACATACGTTCCTGAGATGATTGAGGTTGCTTCTTTGTCTTCTCCTTTTACTAAATATGTGGGAGAACAACCGGCGAAATTCCAGGAGTTCAATTGTTCATCATAATACCTTATTAGTTCTTTTGATTGTTTATTTTCTAACCAGTGATCAAACTTCTTACCATCATCTTGACACAACTTAGTAGCGTTGACGTAATCTGTACTCTTATCTATAATCACTTTAAAATCACCAAAAACACCATACTAATAATTGTCTTTAATCTGTTCGTAACAAATATCGTTTAAACTAAGGCAACTATCCATAGTACTGAAATTTATTATATAGAAAATCATTATTTTTAACTTTATTTCGTTACCAGCTACTTTTACTGTAAGCAATAAGTTTTCAAAGTAGCCTGAATTCGGTCCATTATTTTTATATTGCAGTAATCTAATAACTCTTTTGAATATTTATTTTCAAACGAGTGATCGAACCTCTTGCCACCACTTACACATAACTTCGACGGTTCAATCCTCAGCTTTTGGTTTGGATCACAATCTGTTTCTTTAGATAGACGTCATCCTCTTAAATAAATACAACACACAAGTTGAACGTTTCGTTCCTAGTAAACACAATCATCATTCATCTTAGCTTAAACACAAGTGGAACGTTTCGTTCCTAGTAAACACAACCATCATTCATCTTACCTTAGACACAAGTGGAACGTTTCGTTCCTAGTAAACAAAATTCTTTATGCATCTTAGCTTAAACACAAGTGGAACGATTCGTTCCTATTAAACAAATTATTCTAGTCATCATAGCTTAAACAATCATTCATCTATCTTCATTTAATCGCAATCATACTTTGTTGATTGAAGAGTAACGTTTCGTTACCCTCATCTTATTCAAACTAACATTTTATTGTTATTATTTCATAAAAGACATTTATATTTATATTACAACACTACTTTTACCTATCCAGCTATTATGTGAATCATCAAATCCTAACCATTTAACGTATACTTTGGTACCTTTCTTTCTTAACACCTTTTGCACCAAGTATTCATATTTATGATTCGTCTTTAATAGTTCTGGTTCGTAAAATCTACCTTGCACATCTTCTTCTTCTAAATCTTTAATCCTATACGCAGGCGGATTAGATGGAATAACTTCGCTAATAACAAATACTTCTATTGACCAATTAGGTATATATCCTTTCTCAAATAACACTTTCAATGTGAACATAATCGCCAATCTTATACTAGACCACTTCTATCAGTTTGGTACATTACAACTACAAAATCAGGCATATGAAATTGTCTAGAGTTAAATTGGGTAGTAACATCGAACTCCAAGAAAGAAGCTAAAACAGTCCTTTGAACACACTGGTAAGTATGGAATGAAAACAAGGTTGTAGGTTTTTCAAAAATATTCAACTTTAACTTGTTTTCGTAAACTTGTTCGGCATTCTTATCTCCATACTCTTTATTGTTATTTTTCCATCATGAGGAGCTGTTGCATCCTCTCCTGTTCCAGTCCATTTGTACAAGGAATCGTTATTGTTGTTAGCTTTTGTAAATGTTATTCTCAATCCACCTTTCCACATAAACTCTTTATAATCACTTAGAAAGCCTGGAATTAATCTTAATGGATACAAAACACCAAAGTCCTTTCGTAGATCAAGTTTATCATCTATTTCAAATTCTGCGTGTTTTAGATATTCAACTTCTGGTTTGGAAATCCTTAATGTTCCAATAGCTGTAGATGTTATTGCAGGTAGTTCAATCTTATCTATAACAACTCCATGCTTTCTAACCTCAATTTGAGAAAAGAAGAATGGTAAGGAGTTATCTACAAGTTTTATGGTATCATTTGTACGAAACGTTCCTCCAGCTGATGCACCAACAACTTCAAAAATCATATGACAATCTGCTTTTTGTGGATGTATAATCCCAACCGCCACATAGAAATCAAACTCAATATCATTGTTAGCTTCATTCAAATTATTAAATGTTATTGTATTAGGTTTAAAACTCTGTAACTCAACTCTCAATACTATCCATTTATTATAAAGAAAATCTTGAAACAACGCTTTTATGGAATGTACCCATAAAAGAATTATACATAATAACATTTAAAAACTTATAATCCCCATCCTAACTTAACCTTAGCATTCATAGCAGTACCAACTCTAAAAGCAGCTAATCGTTCACCAATTGATGCATCACTACTAAATGCTCTATTCCATGCTTTAGTTTCTAGTTCCTTGTCTGTAATATGTCTTGACTCTGTATCTTTATTGTCTCTATAGTTTATATCATGTTGTTTACAAGCCTCACCTAATGGGTTAATACCTATATCACCTCTTTCTAATCTTTCTTGAAGCTTAGTATCCGGACCACAGTACGACATACCAGGAATTTGTAGCTCAAAAACGGTAATTAATTAATTAAGTCATTTATTAATCCTTTCCCAAGCTTCACATCATTCCAGAATCGTGGTGGTAAGGTATTTAAGATCTTAATCACATAACCTATACCTTTCGAATCATTAGGAATAAATTGCAAAAGCATATTGTTAATCATATTCATTATACCTACTTTCTCATTATAAAAGTTATTATAACCAGCCTTTTCCTCTCCATCTATAACTATTAACCGATCAATTAACTTTCTCACATCGTTCATCCATATAAGTTCTTCAGGTAATTCGTTGTATATTTTTATTCCTTCCCCAGACTTTGGTATTTTCTTTGTTGTTGGTGTTGGAGGTAAATATGGCTTAATATAATCATCCCAAATAGGCTTGATAATATTAATGTACTTAAAACCTGTAGTAGATGCTACTTTTTTATCTCGATTATATTTTTGGAATGCAGCATCTGATTATAATATTGTTTCCTTGTACTGTTCAAAATCATCATCATCATAATCTTCAATGGTTTTATTAGTATTCATAGTTAACAATTCCCATAGACCATCTGTTCCTCTATAAGTTTTACCATTAATTATCAAATCATCACCACTCACTTTAACTTCAGAATTCCCTACCTTATTTATTATTCTTCCATCTTCTTCAACAGTTCTTATTCCAAATACACTATCAATTCTTCTAGTATAATATTTTATTGCAATCTTACCAAATGATTGTACTGTTGTGGCTCTACTCCTTCGACTTTGTATTTAATTTGTTTTCTCATTTGTTTTATTTCTCCTGTTAGAGGTGAATAACTACTACTTGGAGGACTATCATAAGTTATCTTTTTAGGTGTTTCTAGTTGACTAGGATCTATTGAAACCATCTTATGTACAGCTGGAACAAGTTCATTTATTAATTTCTTATTAATTTCTTACTAACTAAATTTCTTTTAATTTCTTCAAAAAACTAAAACCATTGATCAAGTTTGATATAGAGAGGTTGGTTAAAGAATTAAAGATAAAACTATTTAGAGAGGTATTTATGTGTTACGAACTTCCAGATTAACCACATATAAATGAGTGTGGTGTAGTTTACTTCGATAAATGAGAAAACATTGGTACTCATTGGCTATGCTATTGGAAAGATAGCAAGGAAAAGTACGTGTTTGATTCTTATGGTGGTGTTTCTCCTAAACAACTAATACAATATCTTGGTATCGAAAACTTATTTTACAATGACGAACGAATACAAGACTTTAATTCAGTTATATGTGGTCATCTTTGTGTTAAGATTATAAATCTTCTAAATCAAGGGTATTCTTTTAGTAACGGTTTGTATATGATTAAAATGATTAAATGTTATTAAGTTTAAGTGATTTTATGGTTTGTATCCATAAAAGGTTTGTTTAAGATAAATATGGAAGCTACACACAATAGATTTTCAGATTATTTTGAGAAGCATCAGGATGAACTAGATGAACTAGATAGATATAATTTTTTATCAGTATTTTGAGTATGTTAGTGAGATAGACTTAAAAGATAGAAACTACGTATACAAACTTATTGATTTATGGAAAACGTCAATACCTAAACTTTTGTACACAAATGAGGAGTTGAAAAAGTTACGTCCAATAATTACCTTAAAGGAGATGTTGTTAAATTATAGCTCTCCATCATTAGAATGCAGTAGTTGTGCTAGTAACTCATTAACAAGAGATATGAATAGCTGTATTTGTGATTATTGTTCTGTGGAGAGTGGTTGGGTTTACAGTACTAAGGAACAAATGAAAGCTGGTTGTGCAAGGAAACTATGGTAGGATACTACACAAAGTTTTAAGTTACAGTTATCTCGTTCACAAGCTTTACAAAATAGAATTAATTCCAAAGATGTGTTCAAGGTGTTAAATGATGAATTTAGAAATATACCAAAATATTTAATATCAACAAAAGATGTTCTGGAAGTACTAAAGAAAAACAAATGCCCAAAATATTATGATGATGTCTATTTAATACACTATCACGTTACCGATCAAAAAACATTAATATTACGACATATGGAAAAAACACTTATAAACGAGTTCGAAAACTTACACGATGCATTTAAAGAACTGTATCCGAAAAGAGCGTTGTTTATTAACTTAAAATGTTTATTGTACTATCTTTTGAAAAAGCATTATGTTCCTGTTGATATTGATTTTAAGCACTCACCTAAAGAAATAGAAATGTTAAAGAAATGTTTTGAAAAATTAGGATGGGCATTTTCTTTATAATAAATGAGTATGGATATATTTCGTAATGTTGTAGATAGAAAAAGGTGATGATATACTATATCATATTTAGGTGATACTTTGATTGAACAGTTTCCTTTTAGCTTTAAGATGAACGATATAGTTACGATTAAACCAAATAAACATTCTGCTATGGACGAAGGGCAATTATTGTTTGTTGTAACGTACATAGAAAGAGAGCTTTCCTAAAGGCCTTTGCTAATAATAAATATGGATACTTTTGGTAACATTGAAAGTAGAAAAGAAGAATCTAGAGAAGTTTTTATGTCAAATTACACATTCTGGGTTGATTTTGAGAACAAAAGATTGGTTAGTGTATCTACTGCTATAGATAGACAAGATGTTGTAACATTAGAACAGCTTGAATCAGTGAAAGAAGAGTTTAATTTACTTACGCGAAAGAAATTGTAGAATTACCATGTCAATTCGCTGAAGATGATGTTGGGAAACCAGCCTTTTTGTATATAATTTAGCAGCCGCCTACCAATTCCTTTACAAAGGTAGGATAATGTATATATCATCAAGTCTTAATAAATATCTTATAGATCTATTTTTTAATGAGAAATTAGTTGAAAGTTTTCCATTAGATTTTAATATGTGTGATCAGTTAAGAATTAGGCCACCCAAAGATTCTAAATTGAAAGAAGGTAAAATATTATTCCTTATTATGCATTAAGAAAGAGAAGATGAAGATAAAAAACGAATCAAGTGATGATGATGACGATAATGTTAAGAGTTTAGTATTAGGTAATGGTGATGAATATTTATTTTTGGTTGATTTTCTATACAATAATTAATAATGTTAAGGTATTGTGTTAAATGATGGAAATGAACAGATAGGAAGAAAGATACCATTAGAATTGAACAAACAAAGAATGGAAGATATGTAAAGAAAGGTATATGTATTATATGTGAAATTAATAAAACTCAATTCGTTAAAAAGAAAGATTGACTATACGAAGGTAAATGTGTTTGAGAAGATATTATAGAAGAACTTCACAAACCATCTAAAAAAACTGACATTCTAAATGTGGTTATAAAACGTATCGATTATCTTTGGCAATCTGATCTTGTAGAAATGGATAGCGGAGTATTAAAAGGTGTTTCCAAATTAAATAAAGGCTATAAGTATCTGATAACGATTACAGATGTATTTTCGAAATATGCGTTTGCTGTTCCTGTTAAAGATAAAAGTGGTAAGAATGTTACAGAACCATTTGAAACCATATTAAAAACGAGATAACCTAGTAACTTACAAACTAATCAAGGCAAAGAGTTTTACAATAAAGAGTTTAAAAAGTTGATGGAGGAAAATAAGATTAATCATTACTCAACCTATAGTGGTAAAAAAGCTTCTGTTGTTGAGAGAGTTAATAGAACACTTAAACAAAACATGTGGAAAAAGTTTAAACACAAGGAAATTATAAATGGATAGAGGTATTACCAACACTAGTTAGCGAGTATAATAATCGTTTGCATAGAACAATTGGCTTAAAGCCTATAGAAGTTAACAAGAAAAATGAGCGAACAATATTGGAAAAAGTGTATAAGAAAGATTATAAGCGTGTTAAGCCCAAATACAAATTAGATGATCGTGTTCGTATAAGTTAATCGAAAGGGTTATTTGAAAAAGATATACGCCTAATTGGTCAACAGAAGTATTTGTTATTAGCGAAGTTATTCCATCTAGTCCGCCTACGTGTAGAATTATAGATTTAGAAGAAGAAAATGTGGAAGGCAGATCTTCTACGAACCAGAACTATTAAAGACGAATCATAAATATGAATATTTGGTGGAAAAGGTGTTAAGAAAGAAAGGTACCAAAGTATACGTTAAATGATTAGGATTTGATGATTCACATAATAGCTGGATAGATAAAATTAGTGTTGTAACGTAAATATAAATGCCTTTTATGGAATAGTAACCATAAATTCTAGTTTGAATGAGATGAGGGTAACGAAACGTTACTCCTCAAAGAACAAAGTATGATTGTGTTTAATTGAAGATAGATGAATGATTGTTTAAGCTATGATGACTAGAATAATTTGTTTAATAAAAACGAATATTTCCACTTGTGTTTAAGTAAGATGAATAAAGAATTGTGTTTAATAGGAACGAATCGTTCCACTTGTGTTTAAGCTAAGATGAATAAAGAATTGTGTTTACTAGGAACGAAGCGTTCCACTTGTGTTTAAGCTAAGATGAATGATGATTGTGTTTACTAGGAACGAAACGTTCAACTTGTGTGTTGTATTTATCTAAGACGATGACGTCTATCTAAAGAAACAGATTGTGATCCAAACATAATGCTTAGGATTGAATCGTCGAAGTTATGTGTAAGTGGTGGTAAGAGGTTTGATCACTCGTTAGAAATAAATATTCAAAAGAGTTATTAGATTTTTGCAATATAAAACTAATGAACCGATGTCAGGCTACTTTGAAAACTTATTGCTTACAGTAAAAGTAGCTGGTAACGAAATAAAGTTAAAAATAATGATTTTCTATATAATAAATTTCAGTACTATGGATAGTTGCCTTAGTTTAAACGATATTTGTTACGAACAGATTAAAGACAATTATTAGTATGGTGTTTTTGGTGATTTTAAAGTGATTATAGATAAGAGTACAAATTACTTCAACGCTACTAAGTTGTGTCAAGATGATGGTAAGAAGTTCGATCACTGGTTAGAAAATAAACAATCAAAAGAACTAATAAGGTATTATGATGAACAATTTAACTCCTGGAATTTCGCCGGTTGTTCTCCCACATATTTAGTAAAAGGAGGAGACAAAGAAGCAACCTCAATCATCTCAGGAACGTATGTGTACAAAAACATATTTCTCTCTATTGCAATTTGGATATCACAAGACTTCTATGACAAATGCTATGATATTATCGAAGACTATTTTGTTTCTAGTTTTGAACAGATTCAAGAAGATCAAGAAGAGTTGCAAAGAAGAGTAGATGAAATAGATCAAACAATGGAGAGATTGAGAGTTCAAAGCGAGAGCTTAAAAGAAATTGCAGCACCATATACAGACGATAATTCAAAATATAATTGCCTATTCATATACAAGAAGAACAAACTTAATGATCCTCTCCCTTATTATGCAATCAGATGTCAAAAGAGAAGCCTATATAAATCACTTAATGAAGCAGAAGAAGAAGAAAAATATCCGAATCATGTAATAATATACGAAAAGTTTAGAGATCCTAACAGTATTAAGTTATTAAACCTAATGTAGCAAGAACTAGATAGGTAAGGGTAAGGGTAATGAGTTTTGGACATCCTTATCAGAAGATGATTTGGTTAAAGAAATTGATTGTTTATATGATCAGTTATTATCTGTTAATTAAGGTTACAACTTTTTATGGTATAATAGCAATAAAACATGATTACTTATGCATCAAACAAAACATCTGTTGTAACATCGAATCCTAAATTCAATATGCTACCTAAATCGGAATAATCATGATATCTTATTATAACTCTCAAATCCACGAAATGTCTAAATAAATATATAAAATCTACAGATAGGTCCTGATAAATTGAAATGTTATGGCAATGAACACTGTCTTCGAACTCTGCAATAAATCCTTCTGTGAAATTTTGAAATATTGAAATCATTGCCCAATCTACTTTGTTAGCGTAATCTCGTATAAGGTTTTCTGATAATTGTTGTTTACTACATAAGCACCACCAAGAAAGTTTATCTGCATGTTTTCGTATAAAGGCTTCAGAGAGTTTGCTTCCATAAGATATACCATCAAAATCAACTTTGTCTATAAACTCATTAATAATTTCTTCAGACAGGTTTTGATTTAACAATACTTCTTTCCAATGAACTCTATCTGCAAATTCTCTTAAAAAGCCTTGGCTTTCCGAAATAGTCTCCCAAAAAACGTTATCAGCCAATTCTTTTATAAACTCCTCTCATAACCTTTTCCATGAACATATTTCGCTCAAATTAACTTTCTGCTGATATTAACGTATGAAGTCTTCTGTAATGTGATCATAGTTATATTCCTTCTCATAGTTATCATAACCTATAGAAAGCCATTGTTCATCAGTCAGTGAATCTAACATCTCATCGGGCAAGTCCATAACGTTTGCATACAGAATGTTTTATATAAGATACGAGTTCTTTTCTTTAGTAGCTTTCTTGAGCAAATGATCTAACATAACTATGAGCACGCTAAAATTTATTTTGTTTTTATAATTATAGCCACCAATATCTAAAAGTTTACATACACAATTAAATATAGGTTTGTAAGATAATATTTCCTTAGCACTAGTTATATTCACCTGTTCGTTTTTATTCTTATATTTTTTAAAAAAAAATTTCATTTTTGGTTTTCTATATAATAAATATGCACAATTTGATTTATTACATGATAGACTTAAACTAATTCACGAAGATCTTAAACTCTTAGCAGCATTACTAGAAAAGCAAGCACTGATAATAGAGAAGCAAATAGTGTTAAACGTAAAAGAATTATTAATAACACAACAAAAACATATTTGGATAGGGATAAATACGAACATAATAATGATTATTATAATGATGAGTAAGTTTAGAACAATGATTCAGCTTTAAATGTGTATATGTAGCTTTGATGGGTCTTCCCATGAAAGCTCCATAGCAACACATCGAGTAAACATATGTAAGCAATGGCAGACGCGAGCAGATGTTTAAATGATATGTTTGAAAAAAATGAATGAAAATGATTTAAACATTTTTGATGAAGATACAAAATTGAAGAGTGATACTAAGATTTTCTATATAATAAGATGAGTAATTATAATAGATTTACCACAGTAGAGTTAAAACGACAATGCAAAGAGAAGGAAATCAAAACATATTCCCGATTACGAAAACATGAACTAATAAACCGTCTTAAACAATATGATGATGAACAAAGCAGAAGACAGATAAGAAATATATTCCCATTTAAACAAGAAGTAATAGAAGAACCAAAAGTAATAATTGAATCAGTAACAATTGATGTAAAGCTGAAAGAAAGAACAATTAAATCAAGATTAAAAACATGGAGATTAAAAACAGATTACAAAGAACATGATCCTGTAGAACAATATATCATTTCAAAATCAAAGACGTTAATAAATAAAATGAATATCAGCTTACAAAAACATGGATCGTTAAAGGATAATCTCCTAATAAGCTGTCAATATAAGAAAGGTAAATAAATTCAAAACATTTACTTTAACAATAACAAGAAAGAGGTATTCCAGTCAACCAATCTAATAGAATTCATAAGTAATGCTAAAGAAATATTACGAACAAGAATGGATGAGTTCCAAGC
Source organism: Thermobia domestica (assembly GCF_964235325.1). Classification (NCBI taxonomy): domain Eukaryota; kingdom Metazoa; phylum Arthropoda; class Insecta; order Zygentoma; family Lepismatidae; genus Thermobia; species Thermobia domestica. The sequence goes on from NC_137457.1 coordinate 106,721,607, forward strand.
TAAAGGTTCTGGATTGGCTCTTACAAACATAAACTATCTAGAATTAGCTCTTAACGAACTTATGTCCTGCTGAAAAAGACCGACAACCACCACCAAAGTACAAGCACGTTGTTACAGACTTAGAAAAAATTAAAAGGCATCAATTATCCTGTAAAACTAAGTGACACCCCAAAAATTGAAAGACGACTCGATACATCATTTAACGTTGATACATATGATGATGATGGGAAATATATAGTGTACGTTTAATATCATACTAAAAACATAAAACACCCATGTGTATTTATTATATATAAAAAGAAAATAAAACACACTATTGTTGAATTAAAGACGTAAGTAGATTAGTAAGTAGTCAAATAACCAAATGGAGAGCTCGAAAATACCTATGTGATAGATGCTTGTTATACTTTTACTCGCAAAGTGCATTAGATAAACACGAAAAAGATTGTTCTACTCACGAAGCTGTTAAGATAGAAATGCCACCGAAAGATACATATGTCGAATTTCAAAACTACGAATATACGATGAAGATACCATTCGTGATTTTCGCAGATTTTGAGTGCCTGTTACAGAAGGTTAAGGGATGTAAACAATGTTATCCAGGAGATGGAGCATATACCAAATCATATCAGCAGTACAAGTAATCTTGATTCTGTTATTACGCGTATATTGTAAAAAGTGATGGAAGTGAAAGAGATGGACCTGTTGTGTATAGAGGTAAAGATGCAGCTAAGAAGTTCATAAGAATGTTATAGAAAGAAGCTAAACAATTATCAAACATATATAGATAAAATAACGAATTACCTTTAACACGTAAGCAATTAAAAGAGTTCAACAAATCCAAATCCTTCACTTACTGTAAAGTAAAATATACACCTGAAAACCACAAAGTGAAATTTCACGATCATATAACAGGAGAGTTTGTAGCTGCATTATGTAACAACTGTAATTTAAAAGTTAGAATGCCTAAGTTTGTACCAGTGATTATACATAACTTATCAGGAGATGACTCTCACTTGCTAATAAAAGAACTAGGATGTAATAAAGAACAAATAGAATTAATACCTAGTAACGTACAACGTTACATATCTTTCATTAAAAAAGTTGGTACTATCAAACTAAAATTCGTAGATTCATTTAGATTTATGCCATGTAAGTTACATAAATTATCATCAAACCTAACGAGAGAACAAACGACTCACACACAACACTTCTACAATAATGAAGAACAATTTAACCTTGTAACAAGAAAAGGTGTATACCCGTACGATAAAGTTACTGAGTGGAATAAGTTTAAGCAGAGACAATTACCACCAAAGGAAGCATTCTACAACAAGCTTACCAACACACATATAAGTGATGAGGATTATAAGCATGGAAAGAAAGTATGGAAAACATTTGAAATCAAAAATTTCGGACAGAATCATGACCTACATCTAAAAACTGATGTGTTGTTATTAGCAGATGAGTTTGAGAACTTTAGGGAAACATGCCTTAAAGCTTATTGTCTTGATCCAGCTTTAGTGACAGCACCAGGTTTAGCTTGGGATGCAATGTTAAAGATGACAATTATAAAACTAGAGTTGCTAACTGATTACGATATGGTACCGATGATAAGAGATGGAATTTCGCAATGTAGTAAAAGATATGTAAAAACAAACAATTAGTGTATGGAAGGTTACTATGGAAATAAAGAAAATTCTTACTTAATGTACTTGGATGTTAACAACTTGTAGGGGTGGGCAATGAGTCAATACTTACCATTTAAGGGATTTAGATGGTTAAGTGAAGGCGAGGTAATAGAAACAGATATCACAAATATATCTGATGATTCTGGTAATGGTTACATATTAGAATTTGATCTTCAATATCCTAAAGAATACATGACTATCACAAATACTACGTATTAGCACCTCAAAACGTGTCCACCTGGTTCAAAACAATCAAAACTGTTAATAACCATATACGGTAAGGAAAAATATGTGATTCACTATCGAAACATAAAACAATGTTTATAACTTGGATTAAAACTTAAGAAAATCCATCGTGTAATAGAGTTTGAGCAATCAGATTGGTTAAAAAGTTACATAGATTTAAACAAGCAGAGGAGAACTAGAGCAAAAATGAGTTTGAGAAAGATTTTTATAGGCTAATGAACAAATCAGATTTCGGAAAGACTATTGAAAATATTAGAAAGAGATGTAAACCAACCAAAATGGAATGTGATCCAACAAGAGTAGAAAAACTAATTGCTAAACCAAATTTTAAAGATAGAATTATTTATACTGAGAATCTATGTGCGATCATAATGAACAAAACAAAATTAACTTTCAATAAACCGATATATGTTGGAATGAGTATCTTAGATCTATCGAAATATTTAATGTACAACTTCCATTATAATGTGATGAAGCCAAAATACCAAGACAAATTAGAAGTATGTTATACAGATGCCGATAGTTATATATACCATATTCAAACAGATGTGTACGAGGACATGAAAAATTATATTGATTACTTCGACACGAGTGATTACTCTAAAGATAACAAATATAAAATACCACAGGTTAATAAGAAAATACTTGGTAAGATGAAAGATGAACTTAAAGGAACAATCATAGAATAATTAAAATAAAAATGTATGCAATCAAGTTCGAAAAGAATAAATGTTATAAAAGAGCAAAAAGGTGTTAAGAAAATTGTTGTAAGTAAAGAGCTTTCATTTAACGATTATAAAGACTGTTTGTTCGACCAAAAAGAATATTATATGAAGATGAATTTGATTAGAAGTTATAAGCATGATTTGCACAGTATAGAAGTAAATAAGTTAGCTTTAAGTTGCGTAGATGATAAAAGATGTGTTTTAGAGGATGGGATAAATACTCTACCATGGGGAAATTATAAGATGGATGAGATGTAGTTTATAGATATAGGTTTTTAGATGTAAGTTTTTGATTTTAAATATCATAAAAGTCTATGCCCAGATACAATACTCAATCTAATTTTGTGCTATCCTTCTGTGTTAAAGTGTAATGGTCAGTGGCGGCTTCATAATTATTTAACAGTTAGGGGCGGAGTGGAAAAGAGCGCTCACGGTTAGGTATGCATACTACTGCAAGATAATTTCCTTTATGTAAATTGACCATTTGGTAAGTGCGGTCACTCACGCTAGTTTAGATTAACGTAGGTTGTTTAAGATTAGTTTAGGTTAGATAATTTTGACAACCCTCTTTTAGTAACACGTTTCACCCTTTATAACGGTATTTCCAATAACAATTTTATTTATTGTATACCCGATAAACCTGATAAATACATATCAGTAATGTGTGTTTGTGTTTAATAACTTGTAAGTGAAACATGATTTTGCAGTACGGGGTTCATCGCCTCCCATTTATAACGGCAAACTGGGTATAAATGGTGAAAGACAATGAATACATTTTCTAACGTGAACTAATATTATAAAAACTTCCCCAACCTGAACTAATCTGAATTATCTTTACATAACAACATTGGGAATATTTGTCTCAAAAAGCAATTTTTGGCAATATAATGCTGGCCCTCCAGAAAGCTCACCTGCCTACAAAAATTATGTACACGTTTTATACAAGGGGATCCAGGAACCACCCTCCATGGGACCTGCTTAATACCAAAAATCTCTATTTGATGCTGAGAAAGTGTAGAATTTTTTAAAGTTTAAAGGCATTTTGTGCATTTGATTCAGAAAGGCCTTATGTTCCAGATTTTTTTTAGGTTTTAGTCCAAATTGTTTCAGGACATACTCAAGACTGTTTAGTAATAAGAAAATGATCGGGGCTTTTATTTTTACCGTGTTCGAGCTAAACGGTCATTTTTTGTTATCTCAAAACAATGATTTTGTTACTTACGCCCTTTCTGCATCAACCTATTCAATTTTCACGTGAAGAAGAATACAAGGAGGAAAAGGTATGAACCTTCCCAGAGAACGTTCCCGGAGCAAAAATTTAACACGGGATCGACGATTGAATGTCTACTGTAGAACTTTTATTGTACTAGTAGAGGTCAGTGATACTGTCCTCGTGGGACACTTTTTGCCCTGGGAACGTTCCCTGGTGATCCCAGACCGGCCTAAACTAGTATGTTGTTATGCCCATGCTCTTCGACGCCTACCAGCTGTACAAAACAAGATGAAACATGCCTTTTCTTCTTCTTCTTTGTCTTCTCGTCACGTATTGGGTAGCTCTTTTGGTCCCCGCCCCTCCTGCGATGCTAAGAATGGAAACTTCTCATAGCATTGGGTTGCTATTTTGGACCCCCTTATTCCTGCCCCCCTGTGAAGAGCGTAAGGGACATAACCTTGATCTATTCCAACTGAAACGCCTGTAGGTTATGAACTGAAGCTATGATCGAAGCTTCCCACCAGATTGTATGAAATTTTTCCTTTGATCGAATTGGCCTTAGTTGCTAAGGTGAATAACGTACACCATCATTTTTTGAAAACGTGGATTGAGAAAGCATATATTCACGTGAAACCATAAACATAAGTGCCAAAGGTAGGCCTTGACGTCGATGGGAACAGGTTTCGGTATCGGTATAGTCCAAGTATGGAATTACGTTAATCGAGCTTAGGAGTGATATGTGAATGGTTGTATGTATAATTGAACTCCCTAATGCTGAGCAACTTGGTATTGAACCGGAAATAACAAACAAAAAATACAGCATATCATTATTATTATTTGGGGGGATAAATGTGAAGCAGACTGCTAACCTTAATTGTAGCTTCGTTAACCTACGATATAAAGATGCTGTGCCCAAAATCTATTTCGGTGGGAGCTGGGATCGAATGCGGTACTTCACGATGTAGAGTTGAATTAAGTTTCCGCGTGATGGTATATAATCGTGGGACGCTTATCTTTAAGTTAATTTGAAATATGAGAGAGATATGAAATATTTCAGTATAAAATTCTACAAGTATGTATTTACATGGATCCATCATAAATGTACTCGTTCGGAAATGGAATCAGGGACAATAAGCACCAAAGATAAGAAAACTCTATTATCTGCTTAAATTGAAAATTAGTGTACTTTTCTGGGTAATGTAACGATAGTAAACAAACATTCATTATATTGTTCTATCATATGTTCTTGCTTACAGAAGAATTGTACGTATACAGCATTTCGGATTTCAAGTATTGCTTTGCTATCGTGAGAGGTACACGACTTGCACTATTCACACACAGGCAGAGGAATATACATAGGTGCAATTGTAGATGTTATATTCTGAGCGCGAAAACGCTGAGCTATGTGTAATGTAAATTAAGCTTTATGATAGGATTTAGTGAAAATGGTATTTTGTCACACCTATCGAATAATGTGTGAAGAAGGAAATGAATCAATGTTATACCTTTGTTTAAGATGTGGGACTGGAAAGTAGCAGGGTTCTAATCACTTGGAGAACCTCATATGTTTCTTGAGAAACTTCACCATAATAAGTTCCCTTTATCTTCGATTTCATATATGCTGTACTTTTTTGTAATTGATCGTGTTGGATCTCGAGTGCGCTTACCTTTAAAGTATAAGGGATATATTTTTGTTCGTATGTTTCCGGGATATCGTATTTTTGCTGAGCACCTCTAGGTTTTGTATCACGTGGCAAAAAGAGTGGGTATATATACGTTTGTGTAGAAAAAGAACAATGTGGTGTCATAACATTTCCGGTTGCGAGTGATAATCATCATATGTCGTTTCTGAGAACTACCCTTATAATAATCTGAACTCTGACACAATCTCATAGAGAAGTACGAAGGCGTTACGAATAATGTAAATACGTTCATGTATCATGAATACATTCATAAATACTTGCATGAACCACGTTCATGAACTATGTGCCTTTTGTTTTGGTGTAAAAATGGACCAATATTCAATCATTCATTTGCCATAATCATCCGTCTCGCTTAGCATAATGAGCATAATCGTTGGTCGTTAAACTAAAATATCTTCTTTTTAGTACTGGTACTATTTGAGGCATGAACCAGCAGTTTAAACTGAAATAGAAACTAATGAAGTGCGTGTAAATTCGAATTCATGGGAAATCGAACCCATGACCACTCTAATCTCAGACCCGTGCTACCTATTAGACCAGATGGAAAACTAATAGAAGTTTGTTCTAACTAGTTATCCTGCATTTTGGCAGAGCGCTTACATCTTGTGCATGGTGTTCCTAGTTCGATCCCAGAACAAGTAAGCTTATGGAGGACAACATCGCGTCCATGGGTTATCATGGGTTACGTATACACACTCATTGTACGAATTATTCAATCATTCATTTGCCTTTATCATTCGTCTCCTGTAGCGTAATGGACATAATCTTGGGGCGTTAAATTGAAAGATTTTCTTTACAGTACCGGGACTGTGTGAGGCATGAATCAACAGTTTAAAATGGAGTACAAACAAGAGAAGTATGTTTGAATTTCAATGTAGTTTTTGTATATATCCCTAGACTAAGTGTAACCCTTCTTAGGTGGTGTATCCGGTAGGCAGTCCTTGTTGGATCCTATAGTTTTATCTCGCTTCTTATTATCGGTTGTAGAGCGTTCAGTGTTCGTGTATGGAGTCCCTGGTTCGATATTAGCTTACTACAAGTGAAGTTTGTGGTGAATAAACTTAAACACTTATTAAATTGTGAATCCGAAATTCACTACTTGTTAGGTCCCTTAGTTTTATCTCGCATTTTATTATCAGCGGTAAAGCGTTCAATGCTCGTATATGGAGTCATTGGTTCGATCCCAGCTCACTACAAGTTAACGTTGTGATGAATAACCTGTAAACCTCATTTAAAGCTGTTCAGCTTAAATTCTGACTCGAACTTAAATACTTGCTTCACTTAAAACTCAAATCTAGATACTCGTGAATTCTGTGCTTGCTCCAGAAACTTTCTTGACGACCAAGATCCACTGTCAACTAATTTTTAGTATTCAGATACAAATCGCTTATTTTTAATGGTTATACCCGTTGTTTTAATAATAATTGGGAAGCGAATTTCGAACCTCTCCCTCTCTCTCTCTCTCTCTCTCTTTCCCCGTAGTACAAAACAGGTGCACGGTGGATCAGTGGTAAAGCGTTCAATTTTTGTCCATAAAGTCCTTGTTTCAATCCCAGTTCACCGTGTGTATGGGTGTTCTCTTCGTTCTTATTTTCTTGTTACCATTTGATTCATGTCTCAACATTACCGTCTCCTTTAGCCAAACATGTTCAATCGTGGGATGTAACACCTTAACCCGTGTTACCAACGACTTATTCTTTAGACGGATACTAAGTATAGTAGAGCAATGTTTCACAACACTTTTCTACTCGTAGCACATCATAGATTATCCATGACGACTCAAAATATATTATAACGACACTGTTGCTTTAAATACATACTGGAATAAAAATTTTCGAAACTATCACAAACACTATCGTAGTCATGTCAAAACCCTTCTAAGCCTAATTGCCTAAGTTGCTATTTTGGAAATCAGTAGCATGAAGTTAAGTACATTGTTTTAATACATTATTTATTTCTTAAAAACGTACATTTGCCTTTCTTGTTGCAAATTTCGGTACGCGTTTGATAGCTTTATGAATTCAAAGGTTATAACCAGAGATGGCAGAGTCTGGCTGAACTCTGTAGTTTCAAAACTTTAATAAGTACGATGTGACTTCGGTGCAAGCGGTTCAGGGTTCGATTCCCGGAGGGGTCGAAAAATGTAAAACTTTTTAAGCCATCCACCCTGTATGAGGTTTGCATTAATGATGTGTACGAGCGAGTCTTCTTTAAAACTCGACTCGACTTGAAATAACCAAACCCAACTTTTCTGTAAATTTTATTTAATGTAGAAACAGCATCTCATGAACAATCAGTTTCAGTTTTTCCTTCTCCGCAAAGGAATTATGACCTATCTAGACCTAAATTCCACTACCAAACTAACTTAATTAGTTCTTGAAAACAAGAAAGAATAAATGTAAATTGACCGGAAACTTGTCATAATGAAACAGACACGAATTATGTGACATCAAATTGTTTGTTGCACGTAGATATCAAACGAAGGTGTTATAATCTAGATTTGAAGAGTTTATATTCGAAACAATTTCCGGCAAGATCTTTGGCGTTATATTGGATTTAATTTCAGCGATACTTGACAATACTTTATTTACACATAAGATAATCTCATGACTATTTACAGTTGGCAGTCGTATCTTTGATGTGAGAGATAGAATTATAATTCTCAATGGGAGCTTATCTGATTGGAAAATGAAATGAAATCTTTCAGTTTAACGTGCTACGAATATGACCTTTAAGCTAAGTGTAACAAATGTTTAAGGTAAGTGAAAGACGATGGAATGATAATGTGAAAGGAGAGTGTTTCAAGAAATTCATGGATACGAGTTCTTCATCACAAATCTACTCGATAAAGATCGAACCAGGGACCCCAAGCAAACTCTATCATTGACACACCCTGCCTTATCATCTAGTTCGAGTCGTATATTAAGTTGTACAACCATGTATTACTAGAGTAGGTGCTCAGTATAATAAGGAAGTCAGTGCATCTCTTTGCTTGAGGCCATTGTCATAATTCGTGAAGAAAAGTTATTACTTTGAGATTCATTTAAATATATCCTCATTAGTTTAAATAACTATTCTCGGTATTTCCAATTCTATAAGAATGTTATACATTTTTCTTACATAATCGAGTCGTAGGTCTTTCGCAAGTTAATAAATAATATGCCTGTATATAAAATTAGCAGTTTTTGAGTATTAGTTTCTTGCGTTAAGTTGTAAAATTAATATAATTAATCCTTGTACCCATGATAAGTAAACTCTCTCATTACATTCTCCATTGGCTTGCTTAGTTGCAAATTTCATCATTTATGCAAATCAGCTTATACTTATTTCGTTTGCGATTTATTTTCTATGGGATCAAAGAAATATCATTTGTTCGTGTGATTTGTTAAGACATCATATTATCACAATATGCTCAGGAGAATTGATGAGTTTGAAATTCTTTTCAATCCTCTGTGAATGTGCTAAGTTTTGTGTCTCACGCATGACATTGCTTCATTATATTGATGGGATCCCCACGTCGCAGTACCATGCAACAGCTACGCGTATTACACGCGTTGATAATAAACACAAAAAAGTAGACGACGATGCCGAAGAGGAGTCGCTCACAGTCGGAAGTTGGAAGAACCAGATTCAACGAAGGAAGAAGGCAATACAGGATTAAATGGACCAGCACGCCTCGAAAAACATCAATCTTCCCGGATTGATCGGAACACCTAAAACCTCTCTGACGACGCTCGGTCAGAGAGAGGTACCAAACTTATACCGACGACGCTTGGTCACCGCGTTCCCTTCCTTTTTCGCACGACGCACGATCACCGAGAGAGAGATACTTAATCTACACCCCTCTCACGACACAAGGTCACCGAGAGTACCTCACCTCAAAGTCCACAACGCTTGGTTACCGGGCTCCTATTGCTCTATCCAAGAAATTTTACACGGTAGTTGCGTCGGCGTCTATTTACAGACATTAAAAGGACTTTCCTACAGGACGCACTTTTTAAACGAATAAACGGACTTAGAATCTTTTTAACAATACAGTGTAAGTGTTAACAATAGCAGGATCATATAAAAGATAGTATCCGTATTGTCAGGTATATTGTCATTGCGGTAGATTGATCCGTTTTAGACTGGGAGGTATTTACTCCGAAAACTATACCTGGGAAAATACATATAAAGAAGGAGATAACAATATGGCAGAATCAGGCTCAGAACCAGGTTAATATTCCACATTTAACTAGATATTATGATCACAGTGCAGAAGCCCCCTATTGATTCTTCATGCTGTTTGATCATTTGGCTTTTCTTCAGGTACGAACCCCGGAAAAGAGAAATAAAATCTTCCAATGTATCTGCAGGACGTAGCTCTCGACTTTGTTTTTGAATTGCAAAATCAGACCCAATTCGACACACTAAGTTACGAACAACTTAATTAATTTCTCTGTCCTGCCCAAAATTAATTTCTTTATCCCGCCCAAATTTACCATAGTATAAGGTGGAATAAGAAATTTTCCAAATTCAACCAAACGAAAATGAATCGTTCGATTCATATTTCTTAAGGAAATTAAGGGCCATCAGACAGCTAATGACAGAAGCTTCCGAAGAACCGAAAATTCATTTTCTTTCATTAGGACTACAAAGAAATTTACAGGAAAAGATAACGTTGGAATCATTTCAAACAATCCAGCGACTTCATGAATTGGAAAAAACTCAGGATTTCATGCAGAAGAGGAATTATGTAGAATTGTCACAGGAAATTCTTTCTTTAATTGGCCAACCTAAAAGCCCCGCGTCACTCCCTATGTATGACCTTTATAGCCGATCGAATCCTAATTCATACTTGCCAACCTATATGTAACAACCAACTTCCCAATCCTTGCCTTCCGCACCTCCATTACAGAATATTTCCCCTCCATAGACAACTTCCACTGCACCTGAAATTTTGAATCCGCACACCCACCAAAGTCAAAACCCGCCCTGACAACCTTCACAGACGAACCTCACCAAATTAGCTAATCAAATGGCCGAGTTATCGTTAATAGTGGCACAGAATGCCATTAAGACCAACTATAGGCATAATAACGGAGGAAGAAATCGTAAAGGAAACGGATAAAAAGCGGATGCGAAGAATACCAATAAAGGAAATAACGGTTGTAGAAAAAGAACAATTTGGTAAAAGGCGATGAAATATCTGTCTGCTCAATTGGTTATAAGAACCACGGAGCATCAACGTGTTGGAATAATTGTAAAAATTCCAATCAGGGAGATGCATAGATTTGCTCGCAGGCCAAAGCCAACCCTCGCGGGCAATATCAGAAAAGTCGGCTCGGGCCACACACACCACCACAATTAAAACGTAATGGCATTCAAGAAGAACAGGCAACAGCGGAAACTTTTAAGGACACGGAAGCCAATTTTTTCACCCAGACACCCTATAATGAACACCGAGAACATGTTAAGGTAGGAATAGAAAATAAGAAATTATTGCTCAATATTAATGTAAATGCAAACAGTCTACCAACTTTATTAGATGCGGGTTCTAGTATTAGTCTATAGCCAAAACTTGACGTACCCCTAAAATGTACGCTAATACCATTTCAGACTCGTATCAAGGGCATTCCTAACCAAGTTTTAACTTTTAAGAAAGTAGCTTTAATTAAATTTAAAATTGGAACCACCACCTTCTCACATTACTTCCGCATCATAGATAGAAAATCTAAAGATAGAAAACCTAGGAAACCTACGCTTTGAATGGGAAAACAAGAATCGGTATAAATGTCACAAGAAACTACTCACTGTTTACGCTTGCAAAGGAATGCAAACGTCATCATAGCTAGTAGAATTACGATTACGACGTAGTCACATTTCTACTTTCTTGCATCGATTCAAAGAGAAAAAAATCATGACGCTGCATTTTATATTACTCCACTACAATTATTATTAGACCGATACGGCTTACAGGCAATGACCATGAGAGTACCGAGTAACAACCTTATGTTACTAATTTCCAATCCTACGGCATGAATAATCACGCTAAATAAAGGTAAACCAGTGGCGTATACAGACGAGGGCGTAGAAGAATTTTCTTTTAGAATAGAAGAAGAGAAGAAAGTGCACCAATTTCGTACTCAAGAAGAGACAAAGGAGAGATTAAGACAAACCGCTAGAAATTTTAACATTAACCATTTTAACATAAATCCAGATTTACCGGAATACCAGCGAATAGCTGTAACCAACTTATTGTACAAATATAGGGATGTGTTTTCATACAGCCCAGAGGATATAGGTTATTTTAGAGGATATGAACACAAAATTCGTATAGATAAAAGTGCGTCATTCCATCACCGTTCCATACCAATTAAATTAGCGATAAGAGATCAAACTGATTCACAGATACGACAGCTGTTAGATGCCAAAATCATAACTGAGACACATTCTAGTAATTTTTCCTCGCCTTTAGTTGCAATGAAAAAAACAAATAGTTCAGATTTCAGGATTGTGTTTATTCTACAAGCATGTACTAGCTATGCCAAATATTTAAGCATATCGTTTCAAAATACAGAGGACCTTTTCCAGGTTTTAAATGGGAAAACCCTAATTTCAGCCTTGGACATTTCGCAATCGTATTTTCAGATAAAATTGCATCCAAAACGCACTAAAGCATCCAAAATGATATTAAGCGGAGTACCAAAACGCATGAACAATTTTGCAGATGACATCGTGATCGGTTCTTATACGTGGGAACAACAATTCTTACATAAAGTTATCGGGAGAGAGGAGAAGTGCTTAAGTCTAGGACATAAACTTAAGGTTAAAGAGGAAGAAGTGGACAAGAAGAAATTGGTGCACACAGTAGAACAAGCCATTGTAGACATAAATAATAAGAACGAGAGAGAGAGGAAGAGAGTAAGGAGAAGAACATTGTCGATTGTTAGGCAGAATATGAACAAGAAGGAGAGTAACTGAAAAGATTAAAAAAAGAAAGAACGTCGTAGTGGACCAGGCGGACAAAGGAGGCGCGTTGGTAGTAATGGAGAAAGGATGGTACCAGGAGAAAATAGGCGAGTTATGTGATCACACATATGAGGAAGTCGGTAACAAGGACATGAAAGATGAAGTGTCGAGGAAGATAGTAAAAGAAGGGAAAAAGGTGGGGATTAAAAGATGATAAACGAAAAAGGAAGGATTCCTGTCATGAAAGTTTTTCCTAAAATACATAAGAAGGACGTGAAGCTAAGACCAGTACTGGACTGCAGAGGTAACTATTTTGAACCACTAGAGGAGAAATTAAGAGAGCTAATGGACGAAATCACAGAAGGACAAAAGACATGCAAAGTGAAGAACGCGGAAGAATTGAGGAAGAGGATAGATGAGACTAAGTGGAATCAGGAGAAGGTGTTAATGTTTAGTGTAGATGTTAAAGCCGTGTTCACCAGTATAAGAAGGGATTATGTCATAAAGGCAATAGAAGAGGAGATGGAAGGGAAAAAAGAGAAAGTCATAATAGCGCTTAAGACTTTGTGGGAAAATAGCTATTACATAATTGGAGAAAGACTAGTGAAGATAAAAGAAGGTTTAAGCATTGGATCCAAGCTGAGTAAAGTTCTAGCGGAAATAGTAATGAACAAGTGGGAAAACAGTGACAGAAAGAGCAGGAGGACAGCTATGGTTCTTATGCAGGTATGTTGATGATTGTTTAGGCTTATGGATAAGGAATAGAAATAAACTGGAGAAATATGTTGAAAGTATGGAAGATAAGAGAAAGGCATAAGGTTAGAATTAGAAGTTGATGAAAATAACTCTATCAATTTCATGGATATGAAGATAGAGAAGCAAGGTGAGAAAGTGACTAGCAGTTGGTATCAGACACCGTGCTGGGCAGGTATTTATTGCTCATTAGGAACATGGAAAGGAAGGTAGACAACATCAACAGCGAGGAAGAGGGAAAGAAACAAGATTTGGAAAAATTCTACAAACAATCGAACAATAATGGATATAGGATAGTGCAGTTTAGGAGAAAGACGAAAGAATATGGATAGGAAAGAAGAGGAAGACAAGAAGTATGGAATTCAGAGGATAGGCGAAAAGATCGAAGTGCTTAAGAAGATATTAAGAAAATGTGGTGTGAAGACTTATAGAAAAGGAGGAGAAACTTTGTTGAAGTGCAAAGGAAGAAAAGGAAAAGGAAGGAAAATCATATAGAGAAACAGGAAGAAGGAGTGATATATGAAGTGAAGTGTAGTGAGTGTGACATGAAATACATAGGGGAGTCGGGGAAAAGGCTTATGGACAGATTAAACCAACATAAGGATGATGTTAGAGTGAAAAGAAATAATAACGCTATATACAAACATGTGAAGGAAACGGGACATAAAATAGACTGGGATTGGGCTAGGGGCTTAGAAAGAGAGAAGAAGAAGATTATTAGAAAGTGGAAGGAGGCTAGAAGAATAAAGAGATAACAAGAGAAGAACTTAATGAATTGGACAAGCGGTATGAATATACACGAGCAATGGGAGAAATTGTTGTATGTGATAGAAAAGGAACAAGAAAAGTGCATATAGGCTATTAATATTTATTTATTTATTTAAAATATATATATATATATATATATATATATATATATATATATATATATATATATAATTATTTATTTTTCTTATTTAGTATTTTCTATTTGTTATTTACTGTTTGTCATCTCTTTGTTTGTCATCTGTTTAAAGAACTGTTAGAAAAAGTGAAAGGGCTCATTATATTTTTCTGTTGGCGCGTAATTGCCTTTATCCTCATTGGTTCCCTACGACCAATAGAGAAAAATAGGGATTGGCCTATCACTTTCTCGTGTATATAAAACCTGCTGTCACCTGTCTTTTCTCACTGTTTGTGTCTGATGAAGAGGACGTTATGTCCTTGCAACAGTAACACATTTTAAGTATAGTTTTTAATATATTTCATTCTGCTCTGGTCAGAACGGTGTTTTATTTGTTAAGAAATAGAATATTTAAGCAAGGACCCACGGGATGGATTATTATATAAAGAGGAATTACGAGTTGTAACGTTATCAAAGACGTTTTATATAGATAAAATCATACGTACAAAATGAAAAGGTACCAGAAAAATATTTTGTTCATTGTCCTTCTTTTTTCGATTCCTGGACACATTCATGATTCGTAAAGAAGATCCAGATGTACAATGGAACCTGATCGAAATTTTTACACTACGCTAGCCAGTAACAGTTCTATGGAATATTTTCCTGACAACACCTTAATATCATATACTACCAAACTTAAAAAAAATGGAATTCCGTGAAAAGTAGGAATAGGCTATTGTTGACTACATGTTACATTAGGGAGCTCCAGGCAAATGGTTCACCAAGTTCCGCGGAGGCTGCGAACCCCTTCCTTACTTGACCTTCCAGATCTTCGAATTTTGCCAGAGTCGATAGTGATTAATGTTCCATATGTTACTAATCAGCAGCACTCCCTTTCAAGTATGCGGGCAAATACTTCCGTTCGTCACTCCATCAATATAGTACATAGCAAGTTTTGTACGCGTCAAGAAACTGAGATACGACCTCATGTAATTTCCCAGAACAGGGGGGAATGGTGATAGAGGGTAATTTATTATTTACTGTTATTTCAGCCATTTTTGAAGATGTTTCAATTTTTACTAAAGGCACTTTCCTTTTTAGAGGTAAAACAGAAGAAAAATGATTTTCTAAACATTGTTTACCACACTTACTTCGCGTCCTAATTGAACATCTGAAGATCCGGATTGAAGTAACCGGATTTTAATATTGACTCTATCTGGACCTACAAAATACGAAAGGCGTGTTCTATTTTAATTAAATTCTCATTATCGTTGATTATAAATCATGAAGAGCGTTATAATCTTTCTAACGGAAGATGAAGTTTAATCCTTTAAAATTTCTTTTTGTTTAATTCTCTATCTATTTTTTGACTTGGTGTTTGTGTTTTTAATTTTGTCTGTCAGTCTGTCTGGCCATTGGTCTGTCTTTCAACATCAGGACTCTAATACCTTCTTAAGGAAGGGAAGTAATTTCGTTAGTTGAATATATATTTATATTCTCTTAATTTCTTTAGGAGCAGGGTTTCCGACCATTAATGGATTTTAAAACTATCTTGTGCTTGTCATGACAACGCTTTCTATTTATTCCTTATATACATATGGATATATTCACTTATTTGCTTATTTAGTTACTTAATTATTTATTTATGTATTACTGTATTAACTTACCATTTTTTCAGAAAGCCTACTTCCTAATTGAATTTCACGTTAGACGTTCCTACATCTATCAAGATAAGATTTATTCTAAGTTGATCTTGCAGTGTGAGAAGGTCGAACAAAAGTGATCCGGTTTGGAACCATAGAACATAGATAATACAATATCATTCGTTTAACCTTCTTTGGCTCATCTTTTCCATTTACCTTCTGTACTGCGGACACATTCTTCGGATTTACGCGTATAATTCTATAGGGTCCTACGTATCGAGCTCTTACTAGTTTAGGAGATATTCCAGGTTTAGTTGCCAAATTTCTAATGAGAACTAAATCGTTTTCTTGAAAGGTATGGGCCTTACTATCTTTATCGATTTTCACCTTTTGTTTTTGCTGTTAACTAATTAGGGCCTTTTAGCCAGTTTCATTATACGACTGAGATTCATTTTCATAGCTTCCCATACGGTGTCCGATATGATGTCTCGAGTTCGATACCTAACACAGCCTTTCTAACAAACACCAATTGAAAAGGTGAATAAGTATGGCGTTCGTGTCTCGCAGTATTGTAAGCGTAACAGGCGGTTCTAACAAATAGAGACCAATCCTTTTGAGAAGTAGACACATACGTACTCAAATAGTTTGCCCAAGTATGATTATATCTTTCCATTCGTGAATTTGTCGTGGGGTGATAAGCTGTACTAAATTTCTGATTTATTCCTAATATAGACATAACTTCGCTCGTCATTTTTGCTTCGAAATTTGAACTAAGGTTGCTTAGGATATTACGAGGTGGGCCAAAATAACAAAGTATATCATTTAATAGAAACTTTGCAACATTCTTAGCTGTTATAGTTTTTAAAGGTCGTGGCACTACATAATTTGAAAACATCGACAGCAGTAATGATAAATTTATAGCCATAAGAGAAGGGCAAGGCCCCGAACACGTCTAGTTTGAGGTTATGAAAAGCTGCAATGGTCTTCATGGGTTCATGCAATCTTAATGATTTAGTTTTTGGGTCCATTCGTTCTTGACATTCCCGGCAAGTTTTGATATAATTTTTGGTATCAGTTCCCAACCGGGGCAAATAAAATCGCTCATTGACACGAGAAAACACTTTGCGCTCTCAAAGATGTCCGTCCGCCTTCTAAAATGAAGAATGTGAGGCGTGTAGAACTTCTGGGACCATGCTTCGGGGAACACATTGATTTAATTCATTACCGGATTTACGATATAAAACATCATCTATCAATACGTAAGGAAGAGCTTCATTATTAGTAGGATCGGTCTTTACTAACTCACGTATCTTACCAAAGTATTCGTCAATTTCTTGAGCCTTTATTACATTATTAGCATCAATTTTCCTGGTGTTTATACAAAGCGCTTGTTCTCGATTCGCGTTTTTTCTACACATAATGTCTGTGTGGGGTATCTTGACATGCAGTCACTATGCCGGTTAGAAGGGTTGCCTTTTATTGCTTTGCTTGTAAAATTATAAGCCTGAAGCCTGATTAACCAGCGAAAATATTTTCCTTTTAAGTTTTTCATGTTCCTTAAGTAACAAAGGCAACAACTCTCAGTAAATGCTGTGAAGTGAGGCACTCCTATTAAATATTCATGAAAACGCAACACAGCTTGCACCAAAGTCATGGCGTCTTTTTCTGGGATTTTTAGGGATTTAGCTTCATGATCGGAGTTTTTCTACTATAGTAAGCAATAGGACGTTCTTCTCCTGTGTTAACTTGCATTAATACTGCACCAAAACCCTATTCGCATCCATGTACATACAACTCGGTAGCATCTGCTTCCAGATTAGATAGCTACTACATTAGCAGTGACCAACTTTTCTTTTAGGGTATTGAACGCTTGACGTTCCAAAATGAAAGGGAACGTTTGACTTCGTTAAATCTATTAAAGGTTTTGCGATGGCTGAAAAATTTCTGATAAACCGTCGATTGTAACTGGCCATTCCAACGAATCTACATACATCACGAACTGATTCTGGTTCGGGAAATTGAGTCATAGCCTCAATTCATTTGGGATCAATTTTTGCTCCGTTGCGTCATATCGGTAGTTCGGTGTACATGAAATGAGATTTTGATGGGTTTAATTTTAAATTGGTTTCCCGAAGGAGAGTGAACTTTTCATCTATAGATTTTCCAAAAATAATCAAATCACCCATTAACTTCCATTATATCAAATTTGAACCCGGCAAACACTTTATCGATCATTCTTTGAAATGCTGCTGGGGAAGTGGAAACTCTATAGAAAGCAAACAAGTAGGCACTACAAATGAATGCACTTTTCAATTTATCTTGTTCAATTAAGGGGATTTGAGAAAAAGATCTGAGGCCCATTGAGACTACAAATGGGATGTTTGTGAATAAATCTATTAAGTCGTTGATTAACGGAACAGCGTAGCAGTTAGGAGATCAATTGTCTAAAATCTACCACGAGCATCTTAGAATTATCTCTTTTATTGACTAAAATGACAGGAGACACATGAGGAGATCTACAAGGAAAAATGATGTTTTGTTTGAGCAACCTATCTGTTTCTTCCTTCATGACCTTCATAGTCTCTAAAGTCTATCTCTAGGGAGGTGAAGATACAGGAATATTCGAAATCAATTCTATGCTGTGTTCGTATTTGTGCGTTACTGCCATATCTTCTATGGACCATACCATAATGTGCTGAAACTCATTTAATAGATCTAGTACCCTTTTCGATCTTCAAGGGAAAGGTCACTGGTAGACATCCTTATCCATATCATGCTGTATTTTAGATTTGGATTCCTCAACTTTCCCACAAGAGAGTGGAGTGGCTTTAACCATGTTTACTCTTGCCGCTGATGCAAAACTACATTCCTCTAAGTGTCCTACAACTGGAGATTCGGGTATAGTTATATAAATTTTACTGAGATTGAAAACTGGTAGTTTAGCTGACCCTGTCTCTTCCACGTAAATTGTGAGTGGTACTGAATATTTATGGAATGTATGTCAGGCATTATTCGGTTATACATAATTGTTTCCAACGATAGGGTGGATAGCGGTGACTTTATTTAGCCAACATTTCCAGCTTACTCTCTGCAGTTCTGACTAACGTCTTAAATGGTTGATTTTCAATGCAATTGATTCACAGAATAGGACATTCATTCTCCAAATGCTGAATAATAGGAACACTTTCAGAAAAGGAGTCTGCATTATTGGGCACTAAACAACTTCGATTTGTGCTAAATTCTTTACTAGGGACATATGTTGAAAAATCATGCCAATTATCCTAGGGTTATCATTCTTATTATAGAACTGAACATGTGACATATTCAATACTGTTTGTTCTTTTCGATTGGACAAATACTGAACATTAAACTTCATGTTTGGCTGCTTTTGATTGCCTTTGATAATGATAGAGTGCTTCCCTATACCGTACATATAACGCTGAATGAAGTCTATCTCTAGAACCATTTTTCGTCTAATTGAGACTGTACAACTAATGCTACAATTAACCATAGTCGACGACCTACCTGAAAGTTTAACCGAACCTCAGGGAGTGGTTGAGTTAACTTATCCCCTAATGTTCGTAAACGAATTGTAGCACACATTCAATAAGCCATTGGAAAATTTTGCGGAATCACTACCTCAGCCGACACCGAGATTTGTGATCCTGTGTCCAATAATGCATTAACATTTTTATTAAAAATTCTAATGGGAATTATGGGCAATCTTTGATCACATAAATTCGTTCTCTTTTAACTTCAACTGGTCTACAATCCCTCCCGATTTCACGTTTACACGTCCACATCCTTTTAACAAAAGAAATGTTTTGAACACTGACATAAGTTTTTGAATAATGGGATCATTTTGATTCTCTGCTTTTTCTCTTAATTTCCTCGCGAGATTCGGTATAAATGTCAGCTAGATGCAATTATCGTAATACAGGAATGGCTTGATCTATCTTGATACCTCCTTTAATATAGGCCTGGACATAGTTTGAAGGCAACGACTTATACAGTAAGCGGAACAACTCTCTCTCTCTCCAATTTCTGGTCTTACGAATTTTTAATCTCTTATTAAAGTATAAGCAAAATTATCGTGTGGGAAACGAGGAGGTAGCCTTTTTCTCTTTATTTTTAGTTCAAGCTGACCTTTATAAAAGTCGTCGGGAAATGCTTGAGAAAACATTTCTTTTAATTTTTGCAATTGCAACTGTTGAATGGCTTCCTTACGACATGAGTACCAGTTAAAAGCAGCACTTTTGAGACAAGCTGCCAAATAAGTTTCCGTTCGAGCCCACCACAAGCACGAGCTATGTTTTGGTATTCATCAAGAAACCTGGTAACAGATTCTTTAGTACTTCCTTTAAATTTTGGCAGTTTCATTATTGGTACATTAGCTACTCGGTCTCTAGTTTCCTCCTTTGCAATTGATTTGTCAAGATTCTGTCTATCGTCTACCTGAGGTTCTTTAGGAGGGGGGAGGGAATTGCTTTATTTCCGTCGAGAGTTAAAGAATTCTCTGATGGGGTCTTCACATTGTGATTTTCTAAAATCTCTTGCCTAATATTCTTATATAGTAATAGTGCAAGTGCATTATCAGCAGCGGGGGAATATTTCACATGAAGAGGGGGAGCATATTTAAAGAAACGTAGATTTTTCATACAAGATTTTTCATTTATAAACTCTTTGAGTTCTTCGCCTAAGTCATATGAAAGAGGACTAGGAGTTAGCGCGTCACGTGCAGTCTTTTCCTGATAGGGTTTCTTCATTACCAATTGTTTAATTTCATCATCTGAATCATATTTACTTTTTTCAGGTCGTGAGATTTCTGGCAGTTTACCTTTCAAGGGATTTCCCACATGAGGAGGTATAGAACATAAACTTCCTCATCCTCCGCCACTTCTGAATCAATAATATGCTGCTTTTCTGTCTTCTTTAAAGGTGTTGAACCTATCTTAAGTTCAAACTCAAAATCACTTGTCATTACACCAGGAGACTCTTCAGAAGAACAAGCTGCACTTTCATAAGAAGGGTCAGTCTGTTTGTCTGGCTTAAGGAAAATCGTACGTTTCGCAACCACCGGTTTATACTGTGCACAATCTAAAGGGGTCAAGGGTGGCATTTTACTACAAGTTTCCTCAAATTTTATTTCCTCAAATTACTTAAATTTTCCTTAAAACGTTGCGTGTGCCTTATCGGTTGCCTATCTACAGGATCTGGTAATCTATACTGCTGAGGATGGTCTATCCGCGGTTTGCATGAAGTAGGCCAGCTGGCTACTTCGTGACATGTACTTGGCAAACTGGATTGGTGCACTGGCAACTCTGATTCTACTTTTGCCATGGAACACAATTCGGAACGCAACGCCTTCGTAAGTGCGGCTTCCTGAGCAAGAGTTTTCCGACAATATTTGCAACTTGCTTCACCCGATTTTGCAACATACCAATAATGAAAATTTGGCGGAGATTTCTTAAATTTCGAAAAGGGGAACCAATGGAAAGACATCTCAAATTACTTTTTCAAAATTGGATTTCAGTATTCAAAAAATATGGGGGTTATTTCACTATGAACAATATAATCAGATGACTAATTGCCATATTAATCTATAGCAACCTAAATAATGAACTTGAAAAATAATTATCTTAAATTAACATACACAATGAACATTACACTGAAACTTAAAATCTAAGGATGTCGTAGCAGCAGCACAGAATTTTTCACTAAATCTTAGCGGTGGTCACAAGAGAAGATAAACTAAACTTACACCAAGAAATACTTGGGAATAGTAGGAACTTAATCTAGGGAAATAGTAAAGGGTAAAAGGGCCCCTGTTAAAGCTTATTGAGGTTTATTACATAATTAGTCAAGCAATATACAACTTAGAGTTCTGCTACATAAAGAGAAATAACAGTTATTTATTAACAGGCAATTATAAATTAGTACTACTTTACTTAGATTGGACGATAAAATACAAATATGCGACTACTGATCTTATTCTCTAGAGCTTTACTGTAGGTAGAAAAGACATTCTGAAGTGCATTACGACATCCCTAAGCATGAAAATGATGTTACAATAATCGCTTGTACATACCTGGACTGATGTCTTTGAATCTCAGTTGGATGAGTACTAAGATTATTGACGACTGACGTTCCGAATCTAAACTCGAGTCTCGAATCACCTAATTGGAGACCCTGAGCACCTTTTAAGTATTTCCAAAGGACACACCCAAACCTTGCGGTAATCAGCTCATCCTGTGCATCAGGTCCCTAAATATGGAAACCTATCGCCTGTATGTCTTCTCATTGGTTCTCACTACTGCCGCACCCAGGATACGATGCATGACAAATATACACACATACAGATACTTATCGGATGATACAATCATCATAGAAACCTAATAAAATAAGTCAGAGCAAGCCGGAAGGAGTCAGAGCAAGGAAAACTGACGGAAGTGAGCCGGAGCAGGAGCCCAACTGAAGGAACTGAGCTCGCGCGAGAACAGTGCAAACTGCTTAGCTTTTAATGAAATGTATTTGCATTGCTCCGCTGTTCTGTTGTTTTATTTGGGTTTATAAAAGCAGAGCTTTATGTCGAAAATATCATCGATGGTATTTTTAAGTATTTTCATTATTTTCATCAGAAAATGTGTAACTTAAACATCCGTCAGAAAAGACTGAATGTCCGAAAGGTACTACAATATTTGCAAACAGTTAAGAGGTCTTTGCATATTTGTGGCAGCATAGAAAGCATCACTAAGGAAAAAGGAAGTCGCAGTTCTGTATGGCATCCAATCTTAGGGGAAAGAAAGTTACGATTGTTCATTCAGTGAAGCTGAGATGCTTTTCGAAGGTGATGTTTGATGGATAATATTACACTGATATTCATTCTTTTGCAGAATACCTCTTATAGGGGTTCCATATTCTTCCGGAAGGAAATATTCTCCATTTTTTAATCAGGAGGCGCGTCCTTCCAGTAGGATAAATGGCCGTACTTTATTATTAATATAAAATGTATTTAAACATATCAAATCAAATAAATATTTGTGTTTAAAATAAGGAACAATACAAGGATCAATAAGGAACAAAGTTCAAGGTATATTCATATATGATACGATACAAAGTAAGTCAAAGTTAGAGCCAACCTGATTACTGTATATTTTGAAGTGAAAGAGGTATAATTGTAAATGGCTTTAGCTGGATGCGGGAAATTTCTAGCAGTATAATGTGTGTTGTAGGCCATTTTATAGGCAGTCCTGTTGGATTTGTCTGAAAATAATCTTAAATGGAAAAATGAGCCCACCTCATTTTGTGCTAGTATTTCATGAGAACTTCATTCAAAAAATAATTTTTCATTATTACTGCTTATGTAACCAGTTTCATATTGTTCCTAATTTCAGTATCATTTATAAAGTCATCGCTGAAAAGTAGCAGGGTACAAATACTGAAAATCTGACTTTGCCTTTGAATTTCTATTGAAATCTAGTCTTAAAGGTGATGCATCACATGACCCTTGTGTCCATTAAGGTTTTTTTTAAAAATAGATTAAATCAATATTTCTACTTGTGAAACGGGCAACAAGAAAGTTTTCACGCAACCACCTAAGTTTTATACAGAACCATAACATTTCTTTAGCTTATTTACGTTAATCTGAGAGATTGCGAGTTTAAATGTTGACTGGAGAATGCTTAGATTACAACCTATAATAACAAATGTTGTTAAGTATTGTAATCTATATATTGACTGAGTCACCTTGTGTTTATCAATAAAACAGGTACAAAATAAAATGAAATCTTTGAGTTTTACGTTCCACGCTAATGCTGGCTAGGCTAAAGAAAACGGCGATGATGATAAATGAATGAAATGGTATTAATAGAATGAAGAAAGTGGGAGAACCCGGAGGAAACCTACGCAGACGGTGTTTATCCACCACAAAGTTCACTTGCGCGTTCTGGAATCGAACCAGGTACCCCATCCACCAGAGGTCAACGCTCTACCACTGAGCCACTGCAGCTCTATGTAATAGGCACAGTGAGAAACTATATTAAGTATAGGTTGAAAGTGTATGAAATTATAGCTCCAACCTATACTTAATATTGTTTCTGACTGTACATGTACCCACGAAATTAGGTTTTGTACCCATGAAATTAGGAGATTTAGTACCCATGAAAAATATCACAGGCACATTGTACTTGCTACCTCTTGGGTATCATGTACCTGCTAATTTCGTGGGTACAAAATGGTCGTTTTGTACCTCTGAAATGGTGGGTACTGTATTTAGAGTGTAGCAAAGGCGCTGATTATTATTAGGTTATTACAAACATAATTTTTATCATTGTTATAACATAGTTTGTTTTAACATAATTGTATTATTTACGGTGAGTTTATGTCCGGTTAGCTTTTCTCCGTTTCTGCATAAATATAGGTGAGCTTATGTCCACGACGCCTATACACGCCTATACACGCAAGAACCACGTAAGGATGGAAAACTTGTTGACTTAATTTCAAATATCTATATTTTAAAGGGAAAAGATTCACTTTGAAAAAACTGGAAAAGAATGTATCCCTATCAACTCTCCCTTCTAGATGTTGGTGGCCAACGAAAAAGTTTAAATAATTCGCCTGGGCAATTTCTAAGAAGCAGGGGTCTTTTTAGGAAAAAGCGAACTTTTCTGAAAGCGCAGGTGGCGACTTGCCAGACGAGAAAAATATAGCCTCATAGTTGCCATCCCGAAGTCTCCTAATCTTCCTCGTAATGTTGATAGAACAACAGCGAAAGGCAAGATTTTATCCCTCCCCCAGCACTCAACCATGCGTCGATCTGCGAGAAATCTTTGGTAAACAATTTCCAGGAAAAATGATGTACTTGCCAAAAGGAAACATCCCATGCCAGTAGAAACGTTGATGAGAAATGCAATCAACGCTTACATTAAGAAAGAAAGCGCGGAAAAAATAAAGACGATGGTCACTGTATTGAAGACAATACAAAGATTGGAAGCGGAAAAAACTTGTAGGTTGCCTATTGCCTTCAACTGATCCAATTGATCTATTCGAAACGACTGGGCATTCACAAAAGTGCATTTGCACATGTCAGCGCAAGCTGCGACAATGTCGGTGACTGGCATGATTTCAATGTAGTGAAATCTTAGCTTTCCTGGTGCGAATTGCGGTCGGATCAGGGGGATATGCACCCTCCAATCTTGGAACTGGGATGACTATCCCCAAATATCCTATTGGAAAGGTGTATTTTAGGAAAAAATGTGATGATTTGTGTCGATTGCCAGAAAGGAAAGTCTCCCCCCCGGAATAAGAATTAAATCTGCCTTTCTGCCAATTTTGAAGAGAAAGACAACTCCGCTCCCTGATCCTCCACAGGATTGTTCTTCAATGGAGCCGGAGCAGCCGACGACATTGCCGGCGTTAACACCGAAACCGGCGTTTACGGAGGCAATACTCCCTTCTGGGTGGTTGCACACACGGCCGGCAATGTCGCCTGGTTACCTGATACATTTCTGAAGTTTATGTAAAGTGAGTGAGTGACAAGGCACTGCGTATTCTTGTTATGTTTCTTATGTTTTGGAGTTTCGTTGTTTCCATTCCTTTTATTACAATTGTATATTATTATTATTATTATTATTATTATTATTATTATTATTATTATTATTATTATTATTATTATTGTTATTGTTGTCTCGAACTACATACCACTTCAGATCTTTTTTTTTACAAATTGTGTTGGAGTAGATAATTACCTCTCTTAAATAAAATATAAAACATGCACAAACTGGAGAGTGTCGATTTAAAAAAAAATAATTTTCGTCGAATAAAATTTGCGATATCTTGAAGATATCGATTTCCCCCTAAATAGCTATCATCAAATACAATATACGAAATTTGGATATCAACGTTTCGTTCATTATTTCCGACTCCTTTTTTATTTTGTTTCCTCTTTTGTTTTCGATAATATCTTATTCTAACGTACTAAAGCTTTTAAATTTTATTATTATTACAGTATTGTGCGTTTCTACAGTCATGGAAATTGGAAGTCATGGATGTCATGGAAATTGGAAGTCCAGGCCAATAGTATAGGCTGTTGTGTATTCTATACTTGGATAAAGTTTTTCGAAAGAAAGGCTACTAACTTTAAAGTAATTGTTATATATATATATAGTAATATATCTACGAACTGCGTTATGTTGTTGTCGACTGCCACAAATATGAACAGTAGATATTACTTGTCCCACTCAACCAGACGCGGCTCTTAACCAATGTGCAGAATTTATCTTTTAACCTACTTTTACGCTCTCTTCATAGTGATTCCACCACCGAGACGCTTCGACTTGTCGTCCTCTTTTCGCGTGAGGAATTACTAATGAGACAAACAAAAAGTTATTTATTTTGGACTTCTTCTGTGTTTGATTTGTATTGCTTACCTATGTAGAGCACATTTTTGTGGGAAAATCTTTCTGTCGTATGTTTTTGACCACTTGGACGAATGTCATTTAATGGTAAAGAAATTTAATATCTCGGAAGATTATATATTCTATACGTGTACTTGGCTGTACAAACATGTAAAGACTCTCTTAAACCTCCGAAGAGAATATTGCAAGATTGTTTGGTGAGCTTGACTACATGTGTGTATATGTTATGTCTTCTTGTACTGTAGCATGTGCATCAATCGTAATAGAGAAACAAAAAGTACAGGCATTATGCACCATAGCTTCCCAATGGACTCTCTTCTTGTAAAAAAGTGGGTCCACATGTAAAAGAATAATAAAATAAACTTTCAAAATAGGATTATACACCTATTAGTCTCATATTTCATGCATCTAAAATTCTGCTCAGAATACTGAACAGAAGGTTATATGGAAGAACAAATAAAGATGTTGAGGAGGAGTAGTTCGGGTTCAGAAGAGGCAAGGGCACAAGAGTTGCTATTGGATTATAGGAAAAGGGAAACAGGTGTATGTTGTATTTATTGATCTAGAAAAGGCTTTTGACCGCGGGAATTCTTGTTGGGAGTTCTAACGAAGATAGGGTTGGAATGGAAAGATAGAAGACTAATAAGAAACTTATACATGAACCAACAAGTAAGTGTTGGGATAGGGGAAGAACTGACGGAAGAGAGTGCAATTGGAAGGGGAGTTCGACAAGGATGCTTCCTCTCGGCAACACTATTTAATGTCTATCTACAAGAGATAGTGAAAAAAAGCCTACATTATGATGATGGCATTTCGGTAGGAGGTAGAATGATTAGATGCATAAGATTTTCAGACGATATGGCACTTCTAGCAGAATCTGAAAAGAAAATCAATAAAATGTTAGAAAAAATGAGAAAGGGCTTTGAGGAATATGAGATGAAAATAAATTTTAGGAAGAAAAAAGCCATGGTGATTGGAACGAAGGGGTCTGTGTCAAATATAAAAGTAGAAGGGGTGAAAAATAGAACAAGTGAATAGTGGTAGTATTCTTAGTAATGACATGAAATGCGAACGTGAAATACAAGCAAGGATAGGAATGGCGAAAGAAGCCTTTAGGAGGAAAAAGGTCTGTTTTGTGGGACCTTGAATAAAGAGTTGAGAAAAAGACTCATAAAATGCTTCGTGTGGAGTGTTGTAATGTACGGGGCGGAAACGTGGAAATTACGTAAAAGTGACGAAAATCGACTGGAAGCCTTCGAAATGTGGGTGTGGAGAAGGATGGAAAGAATTAGTTGGGTAGAGCGGAAAACGAATGATCGAGTGTTAGAAATGGTGGGTGAGAAAAGAACACTTTTAGATATTATTAGGAAGAGGAGGAGAAACTGGTTGGGACATTGCCTAAGAAGAGATTGTATCATGAGGGACGTCCTAGAGGGTATGGTGGCGGGAAAGAGAGGGAGGGGCGAAGGAGACTACAATTAATGGATGATATTAAAACAGAAAGATCATACGCGAAGACGAAGAGGTTAGCGGAGGACCGTAGAGCATGGAAGCTTCTCAGCTGCGGCAAGTGACCTGCCAATAAAGGCAGAATACCTATGATGATGAATATTACCTATTAGTTAATTTAAAAGGTGCATCACACTAGTGTTGTGGTGTGTTGTTCAACTACTATCAGCTGTTTATAATGTCGGAAATTAGAGGAAGAAAATTTTCGCGAACAAGAAAAAATAAAATATTATATTTTAACTTCTTACAAAAAACTTGTATTAGTAATATTCCTATAGTAATTGGATTTACTTTCTGTTCTTAGAACCAACTTGTTTTCTTTTTCTTTTTTTTTCACAAGTTAAAACAATTTAGAAGTGATTTTTCTCCGAGGTCGTCTGCTACGTGTGACTACGTGACTCAAATTCTAGATTCTGTACGTAGACACTACGGTACCTATTCTGACAAGTAAAACGGTAATATATTCGGACACAATTATATTCGATGATTCAGTCAGGTTCTGTCGCGGTTGAGCCATGTTAGGTTGGTATCAGCATGCATGTCGTGGTTCGGAATAACTTTCAGTCTCGTATCTTACTTTTCTCCTTTCTATTTCCTAGCTATTTCACGTCAAACATGGTCCATATCCATGCCTGCATCTTCGTCACGCTGTGGCTGGGAGCGCAGTAGAAATGAATGCAGACAACGTAAAAAGTATTTACTGTACTATGAGTGTGATTAAATCATGCATTAGATTTACAACAAATGATAAAACCAAGATTTAGACAGTGAATGTATAATGCAACTCAATAAACACACATATTACATGCACATCGACAAAGAAAATAAATGAATTAACACCCATTTTGTTTAATATATCAACGAAATAGGTGGATTGTTATATGGACTAAAGAACTCACGTAAATCTTCGGCTAGCCAACAATGTTGACCTGATGCAGTCCTGAGGTTGGGTTTCTAACGTTGATTCCGCAAGCAATATTCCAAACTGATGTTCGTAGATAAAATCCTTTTTTGCATAAGAAAACAGACGAAGTCGTGCTCCAGGGTATCGTGATGTTCCAGGCTCCACTTATCGCAATGTTTATCTCAACGAATAATAAATTGACTCAATGTAGTATTCACATTTAAGGTTCTTCACAAATGAAACTATTCATCACTCACATTTTAAAATACTTTATGAACAAATTGTTCGTCACATATCATACTAACTAAGTGGTTAGGTCCGTCCCCTGGAGGGATAAGTCGAACGATTATCAGAAAGTATTTAATGGTGCGCAGAATCTGTGATTCTAGGCAGCTTGGACGCTGCTTTCGAGTAGGTGCGGATCGCACTGCCTAACAAACAGCAACAACGAGGAGGTAATCTTCATAAAGGGTGTCGAAACACTGAAGCACTCTTTTGATTAACTATAGATTATCAACTCTGGGGCTGGAGTTTCCCGCTTATGACGTATAATGTTTAAAAGATGAGGATGTTTCGAATCCACCAGCCCGCGATTGGCGGTGACGACAAGTAGATGTTATTGCAAGTGTTCCGTTTTCTGGACTCAAGAGAGCAATCACAAAGTGAGTCGCTGTGTCCACATCATATGTCCATATATAGCCACGAAATCGAACTGAGGCTCACCAACACAGACGAAGGAACATACCAAAGCAATGAGAGAAGAGTTTCTAGAATATTTGAAACTATGCGAGGCTTGGTTAATAAAGTTGGAAATTAAGTGTATTTTTCAAAACGTCCTTTTTTAAATCTAAAAAAATGAGCTTTAAGTCAGTGATACATTTGATAGTTGCTGCGATGTGAACCTGTCTCTTTGTAACTCAGATGAGAAAGATACTTGAATGAATTATTTACGCCATATATTTTAATAGTTTTTCAGGATAGAAAGTATTAACGTATGTGGTGGTTGTTCTGGTATTTAGTAAGAATATCGTCAATACAAGACCTGAAAACTTTCCTTCGAACCAACAAAGAGTAGATTCAGTACTTGACATAAACTGGTATCAGTGTTTCACACCCATGTCAAATACTAGTACCATAGAGTAGTTTTACTTTCTTATGCAAATCTTAATGATTCCGATTGTTAAAACATGTTTGAAGTGGTAAACGGTAATTTTAGTATAAGAACGGTTGGAATTAGTACTTGACAGAAGTGTTAACCTCTGGAATCCAAATGTCAGTATTTAACACCCTTCCAACAAGATTCAGTTTTGTGTCGTAGCTTCTCACATTGATTTCGTTATTCACCACAAAATCACCCAAATTTTATATAAAATATCATAGCAAAGAAAAACATAATTTTGCATGGAGTTACAAACATAGAGCACAAACCTTAACGAAGTCGGTAATAAAACTGTAGCAGACAACATATCCTCACAACGACTTGAAGAAATTACAAAGTCACTCTATTAAAGAATGCGAATATGCAGTTGTGTCTGTATATATATCGGGTGTTTAAAAATGGTGGCCGCGGACCCCAGAGTATTATCGAACAAGTGAAAATAAAGCTAAACACACACACACACACACACACATATTAACAACCTTCCACCGTCGTGCCTATATAGCATGGGGATGAAATGTTAAATGACGGTCGAAGATTGCTGCTACTCACCATCTAGAATGAGTAGGTACAGGATGACGGAAAGAAACCACATTAAATGACTTTGAACTAAAACTTTGTATTTTCATTAAGCTTGTGTATTATTGTGATTGATCGTCGACTGAATATAATCGCAAGATCACATATCTTTAAGCAGCTAGGAAGATAACCACGATGAACTCAAACATAGCTGAGATACACGTACCTTTATACAGCTGATGACTGGAACTGCTATCGATGTTCTTGACGATCTCTATATTGCTGCCAATAGTCTAGAATGATCGACTATTGTGTACCATTATCTACTATAATGGTCTGCTGAACTATTAGATCTCCTGATCTAATACTGGACTTTAGAATCACAGAGAAGTGACTACTGTGACATGAGCAACTATGTTACTGCTCGTCGTATCCTAATCTCTTAGACTCAACTCAGAGACAAATACTCGAAGACTGATCCTCAAAAACTGCTCCTCGAGACTGATCCCAATCTCTAAAAACTATAAGGTTTTATACGAAGATTCCAGACATCTTGGAATTCATTCTCGTCGACTTTCTGTATATCTCAGCTATTGGTAAAACGTTGGTTTCACCCGAATTACATCGTGATCAAATTCTCAGACTTACAAATTTCTGCGAACTCAACGATTATATCACAGTCAAAGTGTGTCAATGTTACAATGTGACAATCTGATGACAATTCAAAACATTACAAATACAAATTACAATATCTTACGAATTGACGAGCAAGCGTCTAGCCGTAGAACATTCATTACATACACACAACATTGATGTCAACACATAAACACACACACGTGTTTACGTTACGTGATAACGCTTAGTTTCTTAACATTCAATTTTATTAAATATACTTTCCTTTACCAAAATAATATCTTTTTAAATAAAATCAATGACATGCCTCAACATGCCCCTCCTTTAAAATAAGAGAACTCCGTTCTCGACTCAATTTCTTCCTTGAAATTGCCCGAAAACTAATTACATATATTACATAAAATAATCATATATATTCAACCATCACCCTGTATATATCTTTATATTCATTTTTCACATTCGAAAGAAATCATCAAAACATTATTTATTTACAATCATTGTTTTCGTTTTAAAAAAAAAATACTTTTCAAGAGTCCTCATCAGAGTATGAGCTCCTGCCATCTATTGAGTTACATATATAACTACTTGAAGTTGTGTTGCATTTCCTGTGCTCGGAATTGCTCATATATATACTTTTCCGTTCTCGTTCTTGAAAACTTTCCACTGAAGTTAGTCGCAAAGTTCAACTCAGTGTTTATTGACTCTGCATAGTTTCCACTAATACGCGTGACCATATCACTGATGCTTTCCATAAAAATAATGCACTTCATTATACACTAGATTTGTTGTTGTAAACCACTAATACACTAATGAACAACGTCTCCTATCGCTGCATGATTTTGAAACACAAAAACAAAATTTAAAAATATTATTCACTTCACTTATGGTAAGTTTGCTATCTATAGAGTTAGCAACTCTTGATACACTTCCTTCCGCAAAATGTTAATTCAGCAAACGTTTTGACACTGAACTTGGACAAACTTCCACGTCTTATCCTGTTTGCCGCGTTGCTTCGATGTACTAAATCCTCAAAAACTGCTCCTCGAGACTGATCCCAATCTCTAAAAACTATAAGGTTTTATACGAAGATTCCAGACATCTTGGAATTCATTCTCGTCGACTTTCTGTATATCTCAGCTATTGGTAAAACGTTGGTTTCACCCGAATTACATCGTGATCAAATTCTCAGACTTACAAATTTCTGCGAACTCAACGATTATATCACAGTCAAAGTGTGTCAATGTTACAATGTGACAATCTGATGACAATTCAAAACATTACAAATACAAATTACAATATCTTACGAATTGACGAGCAAGCGTCTAGCCGTAGAACATTCATTACATACACACAACATTGATGTCAACACATAAACACACACACGTGTTTACGTTACGTGATAACGCTTAGTTTCTTAACATTCAATTTTATTAAATATACTTTCCTTTACCAAAATAATATCTTTTTAAATAAAATCAATGACATGCCTCAACAATATATATATATATATATATATAATTCTTTCCATGATATTACAAAACTATTATTATCTCCAAACTTTTTAAGTTGTGATAATTACCAGGTATTATTATCAGTCACTATTAAAGGAATTCTTGAATGATTTATTCTCTCATTAGTGTTAATAGTAAGGGACAGTTTTTCTTCTATTTATACATGGAAAAAATCATATTTATTTGAAATGCATTCAGTAGGGCACACTTACCTGTTCTCAATTTTGTAAAGATATACCAAAGTGTGTTCAGCTCTGTTTGAAAGAAAATACTACCATTCCGGAATTTACATCTTCTGAATGAATTGCTTTGGAGATATTCACATTATAAACTAATATTACCTAGATAGCAGTGCGGTTTTGGAAGGATGGCGCTGCTGTTGTGTTTACATCAGTTTCTTGGCAAGCACGGTGGGACAGGGCAGCGGAGAGTTTCACTCTGCAGTGTATCCAACGGTTTTTAAAAGTTGCAGTTTAGATGTTATGCATAGCGTAATATCTTTCCGCTTACTAAAGGACGCCTTATGTTATGTGGTTGTAGTGAACCATTGCTGTAATAATGCAGATGTGTTGTGAATAGTGATATATGAATGGAAATTACCAAATTAAGAACAACATAGCACAATTGACAATTCAGCGAGCTTCTACCGTGTGTTAAACAGATTGTATAAAAATTGATTACGTTTTATTCGATGACATTATAAAATAGGAGCAGCCTGTAAAACGCTGCTCGCTAATTTGTTCGCAAGTTAATATGTATTTTTGTTGTAGTTGTTTTTTTTTTTCGCTTGTTATTTAAGATGCTCTGCAAATAACTTCAATAACTTTTGAAACTGCTTGTTTTAACTTGAGCCAGCGTGGATCTAGGCTGAATGTTTGGTGGGGCGGTCATTTGAAGTCAAATCAAGGTAAGTGTTTTGCAAAAAAAAGAAAAAAGAAAAAAAAGAAAAAAGTAAAATAGAAATGGCCAACTGTGATTTCGAGGGTGGACTTTTTTTTTTTTTAGCAAGAACGCCAATATAAGTAATATCTTGCAATGTATTGCTTTATTTGACTTCCGCAACGTAAAACAACAAGAACAAAAACTAAGGCCTACCTATTTTAAGTTTTATTTTACATTTATAATACAAAGGTAAAAATTCTTAGGTTTTATTCTTAAAATAAAAAATATCCTATTCCTGGAAGGGGCAATTGCCCCGATCGCCCAGCACCTGACTTGAGTATATGCGTGAAGTGGTTTATTAGGAACAGGACAAAAATAACTCTTATAGATTGATTACAAGTAATGCGGTTAGAAACACTGCTGCTTGCATTTTAGTTCCAAAATCGGCCACCCGCAATCGTTCTCTTGTTAGGTAATAATAATAATATTAATATTAATAATAATAGTAATAATAATAATAATAATAATAATAATAAATATAATAATAATAATAATCTTATTTTTAAAATACTATGGTGAAATATGGAAAGGAAAAATATCGAAATTAAACCAAAAGAAGTAAGAAACTATTTTTTCCATTTCATTGCTTGCACCTGTTGTAGGAGGTATACTGTCCCAATTAATTTTTAAAACAATAAATATGCATCATACTAAAAAATATTTTAATTGTGCCAGAAAAATTGTACCTCTGTTAGACAATATCTAATGTAGGTGACGAAATGGAAAATGTTTAAAATAATACAAGTGTGACTGTTGAAGAAAAATGGATACGTTATAAAGAGGTGCTGAAAAAATTTTAAAGCTCGTACACAAACCTAACACGGCAACGACATTAGTAAATGCTGATACAGTTAAAAGCAGGAGGAGGGAAGGTGGAAAAGGAAATGCTACTTACACTCCGCGAATTTTGCTTGCTTAAAGCGAGACCTTTATTATGTAAATTAAAACAGAATCCCCACATTAATTGGGATGGTAATGGTTGTGATAAATTAGTTCCGGCTCTTAAAACACTAGACTTAATATCAAATTTTGGTAGGTATGTTGAGAAAATTGATCCAACCGCCGTGTGGGAACAATCTCCTATATTTCCTTATAACACATAAGTAGCCCTCATATTATAGCGTATATTCGTAAGCTAAGAACTGGAGCAACTGACCCTGAAGAAGAATAAGAGGAAGAGAAGGAGGAGCTACGATGTAAACGTAAATGGCATAACTACAAAATATAAAGAAGTAGGATATGTTTTATTATAACCCCTCACAACCTGCTTCATTTTCAACTACATTGACATTATGAAAAGCAGTAAAGAAATCAATAACAATTAACTAGGTGGAACAATTTTTAAACGAACCGATATATACAGTGTATAAACCTCCACGAAACCAATTTGGACGCAGTTCGAATGTAGTGTTTAATATTGATTATCATGATCAAGCTTATTTAAACGATATGGTAGGTCTACAAATATACAATGATGAATACAGATAAATTTTAACAGTAACCTATAATTAGTCGGTATGAATGCGCCGTGTCTGTGCGTACAGAAACTAGTACTGATATTATAAATATATTTAAGGAAATAGGTAAATGTTCAGAGTTTCCTAACAAAATATTGCAGTTGTATGTGAAAAATCATAATGTTCAGATTTTTAAAACTGAAATAACACCCCGATATGAAGTAAAGTATATTGGAACGTTCTAGGCTCTTCCAAGCAGAAAATGTGGAAATCTTATACAGCGAGGAAGACATACAATTACATATAAGAGTTGTATTTCAGGCATATCATTATCGTGCACTATTCGCCAGTGTAAACCAAGATACGTTCTAATGAGTGTGGAATAAGTTAATATAGTGTTGTTAAAGTACCAGAATTAATATAGTGTATAGTGCATCATACTAGTGTTGTTAAAGTAGCAAAATATTGAAGAGGTAATCCTGTGCTTATTACTAAATCAAAACATCATTTTGAGAAAGGCTATCATGTAAATACGACCGTGGAAATATTTTAAATAAAAAGTGCAATTTAGGGAAAAACTGTTTTATTCTGATATAAGAATTAAATGAAGAATTGATTGATTGTACATTTTACGAAGGGGAATTACAACAGGTACCATTATCAGAGTCTTTAAAATAGATGAAATTTTAGAATTGAAAGGTAAACGTGTGCTTGTTCGCTGGCACAGGTACAATCCATCATTTAATACAAGGACTCTTGTATCGTATTTTAAGTGTGTTAAGCAAGAACAATAATACAATATTATAAAATAGTAATATATTTGATATATAGAAAAAATCCCGACATTTATTTTCAATATTATTTTCAACAGGCTGCTAGTTGTTGAAATGTGTAGAAGGGAATTGTATTGGTAGTTTCCTAGGTGGTTTATTTCTTAATGTATTTCAATTAATAAAACAAGGTGCAAAAAGGGTTGCAATGAAATGTTACATACATATGTTCATGTACCCGCAGTTCTTCTGGGTGATAATAGATTTATTGATGAAGCTTTATAATCACGGTGCGAGGGAACAAAAAGGAATTTAGGAACAAGAATTCAAAATAAATTAAATCGGGAATTAGAGAGAGCAACTAACAGAAAATTAAACTCATTGAGACAGGTAGTAAGACGAAGAAGAGAAGGTAAATAATTTTATTCAATCAAAATATGGAGCAGTTTTTACCTCGCACTACCCACTAAGAGTTTTAAGGAATATCTTTCGTGAAAGACTTTGCCATGTTATATCATTCTCTTTTGCTGGAGGAAGGTGTGTAGGAAATTCGGTTGTTGAAATATATTACGTAGCTTCGTTTCAGAATGTCTCCAAATATACTGATAATATCTATTCTTCTTCTATTTACAAAGAGGAGTGTCGCATAACTACCATTTTATCACTATTATCAGGTAGACGATATTTTATCTCAAATTCATGATAAAAGCGATATATTGAATTTACATTTAAAACTTAAAGCATCGGAGACACGAATTGAGGTTACCGAAGTAAAAAAACTTTTGGGTTAAAATATAAAAGTACTTATATTTCCTGAGTTGGCAAAAGTACTAGGTTCTATCAAGTACAGAAAGAAAATGTTACACATGTTCATCATGCGTTATCTGCCTGTCTTTCAAAACGCAATACCCTTGCACATGTGTATTGAAAGCGATATTGTAGAACTACAACTAGTACTGTTGTTCCTCTGTTACGATTTATAAGTACACATGTTAAAGAGTGCACCACATATCTTTGAAAATCTTCATTATGTCACCGTGCAAAGCGAACAGTTAGATCAAGAATTAATCTAAAGATTGTAGATGTAATTCACTTATATTCTAATATGGAAATGTGTTTGTACATTTTCGAGATCGAAATTAATAATAATTATTATAATTATAATAATAAAAAATAAGTTATTTAAAAGAAAACTAGTGAAAATATTAACAATTACAAAAAATCAGTGTGAGTCCTGGGCGCTCAAAAATATTACAGTTAATAAAGAAGTGCCGTGTAAATGAGTTACGTCATTATGTGATAATTCTCTGATAGTTTCTACTCAACGTTTTCGGTAATGATTACATTGATTTACCAAGTACTATGTTATATAAAAGGAAAAATGACTAAATCTGGTGATTCTGTTAACTCTCCCGATAAGAAAATCGGACCTATAAATGATTTTTTCATTGCAATGTTCAATGGGGTACAAACATATTTGATTAATCAACTAATATTCTATTCCTCACATGCATCTCCATATCGATCCTATATTGAAAAGCTACAAAATTTTAATGCAATGCAAAAAAATATATCTTCGGACTGTAATACGGTTTATACATACCGCAGCTCATGTGGAAAGTGTGACGTATAGTAATTTAAGGTTTAAACATCAAATTCTCATAAGGTTAACTCAACCATTTGAATTAATTTATTATATTCTTAGTCATATATCTAATGAAGTAAAATTTATATTGAATGCTGTGCAATTCTGTATTAAGCTAATTGTCGCCAACTCGGTTTTGTCTAATGGGGGAATCTGGTGCTGAGGGAAAAGTTAAAATTACAGGTGCGATACAGTTGTTGAAAGAGATTGACATGTGGCCTTCTGCAAAAATAAAACAAAATACTGTATTAGTGAATCCTACATTTAAAATAAAAGAAATTTGTTTTAATTTTATGCATGTCAGCATGAACTTCTTTACTTTGAATATTGACGGAACGGCTGTTTAACCCGAACCATTACAACTGCATTTTGATAATAATCAATATCTGCAAGCATATTCTACGCTATTTAAAGCGCCTCGTCATGATGTTTTCTATTCAAATCAAGCAAATAATAATTCGCTTGTCGCATATCCTAATGATTATAATTTACTGGTATTTAAATAATGATTATAATGCTAGTTCAGCACTTTATACTAGCATACTACATCAAGGATGTGTACGTTTACCTAGTTCATTTTAACCTACACTTGCGTCTCTTGTAACGGCTATTATTTACAGTAAGTTTTCTTCAGAAATAGGTATTGATTTCCAAAGAAAAATATATATTTATTATACTTGTTAAATACATTTGAGCTCTATAAGACATTACAACACAATCTGCCCTATGATCATTTATTAATATATACGCTGCTGATCAGTTACCACATATTATTTAGACATTTCCTGTGGCAATAATTGTAAACAATGATTCAGTGAGAAAACCGGTGACCTCTGGATTGACTTTTATATTTCTAAATTAGAAGATCGTGAATATTGCGATAGTTACGTCCTCCTACACTATATATTTTAACAAATAAAGTTTCCAAAACCTAACTTTTCGTTCCATACATAGAATATTAAAGGCATTGAATGTGATTTATATCAATTTTGTGGACATTACTCTTTTCTATGTTCAACATCTGCATCCCGTTATTAACTATAGAATTTATTAAGTGGACTTTCAACATCAATTTTATGTAATTACATGCCTTATTCCTTTAAGTGAATATGATGTTCACTGTGGCAATAATGTCTCCGTAAACCATGTGTGTTCTTCACTGGAGTGAGGTTAATTTCTCCGTAAACCATGTGTATACTTGTGAGTGTGTAAGAGAGAGAGAGAAAAAAGAAGGGAGAGAAAGATAGTTGAGTAAGCAGTCTTATGCTATGTTAAATGATTGTGTATTTTTTATTTTCTGCTTTACCATGTTAAATAAGAGTTTTATAGTATTATCTTAGCCCAAAACAATGGCTCGTAAAAGAGTATAAAGGAACGAGTAATATGGTTAGACATTGTATGCTATTTAGGGAACGGAAAATATATCATAGTTTTTTATAACAGATGAAAAAGTTGTCTTAAATCCTTACATAAAAAACTGCCCCGCAGCCTTTCTGCTATGTTGAATAGGGGTTGCGTATTCTGCTTCTGTATAATCGCAACTAGAAATGAAGCCTGAAGCAGAATTGTAGCCGGAACGAGAGTCGAACTCGGAACCGGAACTGTTGGCAGAGCTGTAAAACGCATTGCTACTAACCACACAAAATTGAAATTACGGGCTTTCCTACGCATAGATACGCGTGTTGTAAGAAATCAGTTGATGTTGCCTACACTTGAAGTATTGTGATAACTAGACGTTTTTGGAGAAACCATACTGTGTACGATACTTTTTCTCATTTTTCACAAACTTGTTTCTTCTAATATTTGTCATTATACAAAAAAAGACTCATTTCTTTTGAATAGTTTAACATAATATTGTTGTTATCCCTTGTTAGAACTAGGTCTATAGGAGTATTTTGTTGCCTTTTCGAATTCTGCAATAAAAAAGGAGGGATAGTTGTTGTAAGATTTCTAATCGATTTGCAATGAAATTTTCAAAGTATAAGAGTTCTTGTAGATAAACAATTTTTATGCTTGCTATTTAATTTCTTTGGGTGATTATTTAAAAGTATATATAAAATGTTGTTTAATATATTTAATATAACGTTCATTAAATAATTAATATTTTTATGTCCAGAATATGTATTTCTTTATTAAAAATAAATTATTTTGTAACAGTTTCCATAACGCAACGTTATCTTCCTCAGACCTTAATATGCATGTTCAAATTAATGTAGGTAGTGTAAATTGTTATGGAAACTGTTACGAAATTACTTATTCTTAATAAAGAAATTAATACTTTAGTGAGAAAAATTTTAATTATTTAAATAATAGTTAAAGAGTGAATATGGAGGAGGTTACAGTAACGTTGTTATATTGATAACGGTATATATATGTGGTGTGTGCGCGTGTGTGTGTGTCAGTTTTTCCCATTGCCCAATTTAATAATATTCTTTAGATAATATTCTTTAGATAATAATATTCTTTAGATAATAATATTCTTTAGATTTAATAGACTTTGAATAAAGGAAAGTGTTGCCGATTTGTTTTCGATTTGTGTTGTCAAGGTAATAGCTCTAAATATAGAGCTGAGAAATGTGTGCACTAGAAAGTCTGCCCAATGTTCTCTGGGTTTGTTTGTTTATATTTCGTTACTATATAGAATCTTTAAAGTCGCATTCAACTATGTTCATCAGACGAATTCTCCTCTGCCTTCAACCATATTTTGACGGGATTGAGTTTGTAAAAATTATAAATATCTATCAATTTTCATTTTATTATTTAAATCGATTTTTATTCTATGGTAAGAGCAGTAGATTGTAAATACGGGATAGAAGCTGTAATATTTAAATTGATAAAGATTTTGTGTATTAATACAAAATATGTTCTACAGAATTTTTGGTATGCCTTGAATATTGTAGGATAATAGGATTGGAAATGTAGTGGTTTAGAAATGTAGTGATTGTTTTGATTAGTACCGTGGAAATTAGTTGTGGAGTGCATATATTTCCATACTACTAAAATTTGTTGTTTTGTTGTTTCATAAGGTATTTAGTTATTAGTTTTTCATGAGTAAATTTATAATTACAGTATTAATCATATGTTCTTCACAATATAATGATGTTGTGATTGATATTCCGGTAGACCTTCCTGGATATTGAACTATAGATCTACAGGGTTTCCCGATAATTAACCTTTGGTGATGTTTCAATGAGTTGTCCTCTCTTTCTAATGTTAGAGATTTTAAAATTATTCCAGGTTGGAGAATTTAGATAAAAATTCTGATAATAATATAGATTGTTCTAACTTATCGAGAAAAAGTTAGGAGGTATATGCCAATGGTGTAAAAAAATGTTAATCAAGTTTCTAATCGTGTTGAGTTTGAGGAGTAGGGAAGTATGTTAATGATAATAGAAGTAAAG
This sequence comes from Thermobia domestica, assembly GCF_964235325.1. Lineage (NCBI taxonomy): Eukaryota > Metazoa > Arthropoda > Insecta > Zygentoma > Lepismatidae > Thermobia > Thermobia domestica. The sequence continues at coordinate 106,762,280 of NC_137457.1, forward strand.
CTAAATGTCATAGATATTTAGGAATACATATTTATTATCAACGAGTTGCTAAGATTAGTAGTTAAACATGTAAATATCTCAGTTATTGTACAATGTGGTTAAGTCTTTGAATCCCAAATTTTCTGAATATAATAAATTTTGTGCTCCAAAAGCCAATTGTTTGAAGTATGCTACACAATTTACTCGTAGAAATGACACATCGTTGGAGTTGAAGGTAATATAATTCTCAAATATACATCTAATAAGTTTAGTGGAACTTTAGCAGAAATATTTTCAGAGATGATGACTTTTCTTCAGAAGATAGATATCATTTTTTTAACATGTTATATAGAATTGGAGATCTTTTCTATCGTACTAGCTATTCGGTGCTGATGATGCCTGGAGTTTATATTTCAAAGCACTTAAATATTTAGAATTCGTATGATTTGGGAACAGATTTCTAAAACATTTGTCTCATTATTTATTATGCCAGTTAGTAAACATGCATCAATATCATAGACAATATATCGTAGACACGGCCTTACTAATAGAGTAGGGCATTGCGTAAGTCAATAAACTATTCCATTAATATTTTATGGTTAGTTGGTTTGAATCTGAGTTTTTTATCTTATACTGAGTAGCATGTACTCCGAAATGCGATATAGATTGCTTGATGATTATATTCCTAAAGGTAGAATAGAATTGTTAGATATATTGAAAAGATTTATTTTAAGCAATGTAGTCAATTGGAATTTAATAGGTGAATGACCAATAATAAAACTCAAAATCATAAAATTGTAAGTCATCTCTTGATTTAAAGTTTTAGAACGTTTTCAGGCTTAGTATATCATTTGGGAGTAATTCGTCAGGAATTAATAAAAATATTGTAAAACTTCAGAAAAAAGTGGTTAAATGTTATTAATCGAATTATCTAAGACGTGAAGTTTTCCCTTCAGAAATTAAAGGTACTGTATCATCCTTCCTTATAGGTTTCTAAATAGTAGGGAGTTATTTGTTTTTTTTTATTTTATATCCTAATTTAACCCAACATCCTGTCTGGAAAAAAGTATGGTTGGCAGTTATTTGTAAGAGAGTTTCAGGAAAAAGCTTACTTACCTTCGTTGTACGATTTTCTACGAATGTTGAAATTAGAATAATAATAAATTTAGCTGGCGCTTTTCAAAAGTAAAATTTAGAATTGCTGACGTTTTACCATTAGCTGTATTCTGAGAACATCGTTTCTGCTAACGATTCAGCTATCTATAGATTATACAGCGAATTGTTTATTACTCAGAGATGGAATTAAACACGTTCGATTAAATTACAACAGATTTGAACAAATACGTTTAAATAATGTATGAAATGTCTCGTCATACGTACTTTATTTTTAAATCAAGGGATCGTGGTGGCCACACAAGGCATTTTTTAAAGAATTCGATCTGTTTATTGATCCTACCAGTTGTATTATTATTCGAGATTTAAATCTAGAGACACATTAGAAATATTTTGTCAGAATTATAGAAAAATAATCTTCCGTGTGCGAATTGTTCATCTCAAACAATTAATAGGGTGTTTATCAGGAACGGCAACTGGTGGTCGTGCAGGACAATAATAAGATTAAAAAATACTTTAGAAGTCCCGTAACGTGAAGAAGAAATCCAGGAACAATTAACAAATTCAAGAGGATAATGTTAGTGGATGTAATGCCGCAGTTGAAGTTCAATACGGAGATCAAGATGGTTAGCAATTGGTCAAACGTTTTTACTCCCTGACGCAATATGAAGAAGATAAAGGTGGATTTGAAGAAATGATGTCCGGGATAGCGATAGTCCCTTCTCTTTTCATCATTGTTGCTTTGATTACTTGGAAGAAGAAATTATTTCTTTACACCTTTTCTTTTGTTTAGGAAAATAGTTCAATTATTTCCATAGTGTAGGTGTTCAATAAGAGATATATTTAGAAGATGGTTAGACAAAATTATTGCAGATTAGTTCTCTTAGTGATGATAATTTGAGACAATTGCGAGATCTTGTGCTAGAAGTGAATGGCAATGATAAGATTGAATGAGGAATAATTCTGGAACTGATAAAATGTTCAAAACATTTCTAATGGCTTTTATATAGATTTGCTTCAGTAGTTCTGGACATAACAGAACAAGTCGTTGAATCCTAATATCTTAGTTTAAATAATAGTAAAAGTAAGCCTCAAGATAAATTATATAACTAGAATGCAAACCGCACAACAAGTCCACTATTGTGGCGCTATAACTAACCGAACTTATCACTGAAAGCACTTTGACTAATAATATTCAGCACAGAAGGAGAGTGCAAAAGCATTTAATTGATTACAGTTCATAATGTAAAACGAAGTGCTCGGCGCATAGACTTGTATGATATATGTCCCTCATTAGTACTTTTGAATAGCGCTAATGTTTAATCTAGATTAAATACGCCTCTGATAATGCTGATTTATAAAATTAAATTGCTAAACATCATTTGTTGAACATGCCACTAAAGAGCATTTGAAATAGGGAATCCAATTAGTTAGGACTTAGTAGTATTTAAAATCATAAAGAAAGTAAAATTTCGTTTCCAAATATAGTAATAACGATGTATATCCTTAATTAAGGATGAACATCATTCCTATACATTAGCTACTATCAACATCTACATTGTACAATCATGCCTTGCGGTCTTATCAAAAATATCAGTATTGCCAACTCACTTGACAAAATTGTCACATAAACCACAAATATTTTCTAGTTTCAATGCGATATCTCCATAAAAAAGATTATTTCATTTTCTTATAAAAATATGAGTTGGATGTACTGTACGTACACATTTAAAAAATTCCTTTATAAAATAGGTTCTATTTTATCGATGTTCTAAATTCAAAAAATAACAGGAATAGTTATATTTTGACTTATTTTCTGGCTTGATTAACAAATTCCGTAACCTAGTGTATGAATGTCGTTTTTTAAAATTTAATTTTTTACACTATTCAAAAAAATTTTTAAAAAATACTATCATAAACTGCGTACATTTTAAGCCATAAAGAATTGTACTTTTCCGATTTATGTAAAATTTAGCAGCAAAAATCCCGAATTTTGATTCTTTATAGCATTGTTATTAGAACAAATACCAAACGCCATTGAATGAAGGGTAGAGCCAAGATTCCTTAATGTATTTACAAATAGTCTATCACTGGAAAAGAAATTTTATGATATCCACAAAAAAAATTATGATATAATATCTAAAACTACAACTAAACTATAAGTACTTCTCTTCTATATTATAATGTCACCATCGTAGGGTAGATATATCATCGTTTGAAACTTATTTCTTTTTATCTATTCAACTTAATGCTAACTTATTTATTCTACGCTAAATATATCATGCCTAGAACTCCTAATTAAATTAATATTCTTACAATACTCCCCTTGCACAAACAGTCTTGGTATTCGTTAAATGTAAATTCTCTCTATATAGAACTCTTCTTAATACTTTCCGCTTTCTTACATTTTTCCCTATGGGACTAATATGAAAGTTTTTGTCTGTTAGATCCATTTAAGGTGTTTTTAATGAGTACATTTTACTTCTCAAACGTACACACTCTTATAATGTTGTGTCTTTAACCTCATCCTTCCTCTTACCAGGTATTTTGTTATTCATCTGTTGTATCTTGAGAGTAATCACTTGTGTCGAAGTAATCAATACACTTTTTCATATTTGTGTATGTTTTTGTTTGAATGTTTTAAACATAATCTTTCGATCTGTATAATACATTTCGATCTTGACTTGATGTTTTAGCTTCATTAGATTATAATAAAAGTTTTACATTAAAAACTTTGGTAAGTTTATGATGCCCTTTCCAATATATATATAGGATTATTAAAAGCCAATTTCGTTTTATTCATCATAATCGCACATAGATTCCCTGTATATACAGTTGTATCTTTAAAATTCTGTTGAGCAACTAGTTTTTCTACTCTTGCTTTACCACATTCTATTTTTATAGTATTTCTAATGTTTTCCATTGACTTCTCGAATACACTGTTATTCATGTAATTATATAAGTTTTTCTCAAAATCATTTGTTGCTTTATTTACTATCTGTGAGTTTAAATCTATATTGTTCTTTAACTGATATGATTGTTCAATTTATATTACCCGATGTATTATATTTAACATTATTCCAAGTGACAAAAATTGTTTTATATTTCGATAGTGAATCACGTGTTTTTTAACATAGAGATTTGTTAATAGGTTTGATTGTTTTGAACCAATTGGACATATATTTTGAAGAGCTAATGGATAGTCTTCATGATAGTCATGTAATTTTTTTGGATACTGAAGATCTATTTGTTATATGTAACCAGGATCGGAATTATCTATTATCTTCGTAAAATCTTTTATTTCTTCCTCACTTAACAGTCTAAATCTTCTACATAGTATATATTGATTCATAGCCCATAAATACAAATTGTTTGAGTCTAAATACATTAGATAAAACTTTTTTATTGTCATCTTAATACTCCATATATTTCTTGTTTGCCTTGTATATCATTTTGAACATTGACTAATACCGCCTCTTATTCCTTTTGCTATGATTAAGACCAGATCGTACACTGTTAAGAACTCTAATTTTATAACTGTCGTCTTTAACATCACATCCCGACCTAAAGCCGGTGGTATAATATACCAATCAAAATCAAGACCATAAGATTTAAGATTCTCTAAAGTTCTCAAACATCTGCTAATAACAACATATCCGTTTTTATATATAGATCATGATAATGTCCGAGATTAATAACTTTAAATGGTTCCCACACTTTATTTGCATTCTCACTAATATGTGTGTTTGTAAGCTTCTGGAAGAATGCTCCCTCTGGTAGCTATTTCCTATTTCTAAAATTACTCCAATCTTTTGCAAATCATATGGATAAACACCATTGTTTATTACAAGTTTTAATTCCTCTTCTTCGGGATAGAAGCGTTTTGTATGAACCATCTTTTCCCTTGTTATGTTTGATGATACATTGTCTAAACTACATGCTACAAATCGAAAGCAATCTATGAATGTTATTTTGATAGTTGCAACATTTTTTACTGAATGGTATGTATCGTTGCTGCTTAACAGATATTTTATCTATTTGTTCCTTATTACATAATAGCTTTATTATAAACAAGTGAGAAGCATATCCTGGCAAGTTTTGTATAGTCACTTTCACAAACTTAGGTACTCTAACGTTTAAGTTAGAATTAATACATAATCCAACTACAAACTTTCAAGTTATATCATCGTGTTGTGTAACTTTATATGATTTTCTTTAGTATTTATATATTCTACTTTGCTGTAAGAACAATGTTGAGATTCATTGAATTCTTTTCTCTCTTTACGTGTTAAGGGTAATATATTATTTTGTTGATATATATTGGCATTTGTTTGTATACTTTCTTTAACATTCTTATAAACCTTTTAGCCGGATCTTCACTTCTGTACACAACATTATCAGTTTTTGTTTCATCACATTTTATAATGTAATAATTCAATCCGGATAGTTTATGCTGTCGATATTTTTCGTAAAGGATACGTTTTGTGGCTAACATTTTTCATAACCCATAACCTTACTCAGTAAATATTGAAAATCATCATAAATCGCAAATGGCATTTCATCATATATTGGTAGTTCTGAAATTCAAAATATGTATCTTCTGCTGGCATTTCTGTTTTAACAGCTTCGTGGAAGTAAAATCTTCCTCATATGTATCTATTGCATCTTGTGAGCGAAAGTACAATAAGTGTGTATCACATAAGTATTTTCGAGCTCCACATTTAGTTATTTGATTAGTAACTAATCTACTTAAGTTTTGATCCCCCAATTAGTGTATTTTATTTTATTTTCTTACGCATAATAGAATCGCATGGGTGTCTTTCTTGTTTTGAGTATGATGTATACGTTAATGGATATATAGAGTCGTCTTTCAATTTTTGGAGTATCACTTAGTATTACTGAGGAACCAACTTTTTTTAAATTTTCGACGAAGTCTATAAATGCAGTACGTGCTTGTACTTTGATGGTCGTTGTGGAACTCTTTCAACAGGAAGTAATGCAGAAGAAATTGAATATAAGAAACATTTTTCATCTTTGTTCTCTTCATTCATAACAGCAAGATTAATTTTAATTTCAACTGGTAGTTCTATCTATGATGATCTCTATATGCTGCATATTTAATAAGGGCTAACTCTATGTACTTTATATTCATGAGAGTCGATCCAGAACCTCTAGGTTACACTCATCCATAGTTGTTCTTAATATTTATTTAGGATTGGTTACGAATTCTTTTACATTGGTTGACTGGAATACCTCTTAGTTATTAGTGTCAAAGGAACAGTTCTGAATGTCTTTGCCTTTCTTATATTGACAGTTTATTATACTATTATCTTTCTACATGCCATGTAGAAAAATGTTTTAAAAATGATGTTCAATCTACTTGCTAAAGCCTTTGGTGTTGAGTGATATATTGTTCTAGAGGATAATGTTTTTTTTAATATGTTTTAAATCTGCATGTTTGTAATTTCATTTGAATGCTGAATTTTCGAGATTTACATTAACTGATTGTGATTGAGATCTTTCTGGTTTCGACTCTTCAAATAAATCAACTTCAAATAGATATGTTTGGGCTAATTTCAATATTTTTTGTTCATCTTCATACTTTCTTGATACGGCTAGTAAGTTCGTCTTGCTAGTCGTTAATACGATCAGTAAGTTCTGCTCTCTTTATTCGGCTATAAGCTCTTATACCCCTGCTATTACATATACTACTTAATTCTACTACAGTATGTCACAATCATAAAAGAGACACGCAGTAAAACACAGAATATCCAAAATCGGATGGAGGATCCATACAGAAAATCACTAGCCGCATACCATGACTAGAGAAATACGATACCAAGAATTCACCTTAATATATTGTATTGTGCTTTAATGAGTAAGACAGCACAATTTCTTTACATATGTTTTTGCTTCATTGTTCACTTTAGTCATACTCTTTCTCTGTCTGTAGTATTTATTCGGCTTCTTGCAATCGCAGCCTTTGCAGATACGGTTTCCATTTGAAGACACTGTGCAGGACAGCTTCAGAGAATTGACGGACATCTTGATTATCATGTTGTTAGAAATTACGATTAAACTCATCGAGTCATCTGTTTCAGTATGTTTAGCATCATGGTGTAATTCAGTTCTAGCAAGACTAGTCTGCAATAAATACTTTCCATTGTGGTTGAGTAATGGTTCGTAACCAGTTTAAATTCAAATCAATTGACTAACAGTTTCGTGGATCAGATCTCCAATCACATGGAAAACACATCAAAAGAGTGGAAGTGTACTGTAAAAGACAGTTGGTCTGAGGCAGATCCGACAGAAACTCCGGAAGATTTTTGAGAACTTGTATCTGATACACAGCTGGAAGTAGAAGAAAGAAATAGATTTGATAGTCATCTAATTGATTTAATTACAAGAGGAAGGAATCGTGAAATACATTCAGGGGATACTCAATTTTAGTGTTCCAATTTACCATTTTCTAGTATTTGAGAATATATACAGTTTCTTTACAGAGCCCTATCAAATTTCTGTATCATATTTGATATATTTAATATGTTGGGCTATGGAGTATTTAATTTCTTCAATTTGGAATTCTCCGAATTCAAAAGTTTTAAGTTCTGGAGTCTGATGACTGCCTTAATGATTTTATAATGCTAACTGTTCAATCACAGCTGGTTCTTATCAAGACATGTCAAAAAACATCTGGTTAAAAGTGATTAACGTTATACAATTAAGTATGTTTCAGTATTTCTTGTACATTGTATGTGGGAAATGCTAATAAATTCAAAAGCTGAACGCTTTTCTAAAGATTACAAGAAATAGTCCGTTTTACTGTGTCTGACTATGATCATGCATTAGACTAGTAGTTTCAAACCTTAGAACGACAGCATGCATTATTCGGCATGCATGTATTATTCTTTACCTCCACCATTTAAATATTTTAATCAAAGGTGTTATAGCCAACTATTTAATTATTTTATATAGGTTAGAAGAAGAAGTTATATATATTTTAACTATATAAATGTTTTGTATCTTAGAATGTTGATTGTGTAACGATAGCAACGATATAACATATTGTGGTATGATGGCTGTAAACAGCCTAGATATAAGTATACAATAAATACACTCGAGTAAGCAACATTTGCAGTTTTTGTGCTAATTTAATACGTGTGCAACTCACTTATTTGAACTAGGGCTCAACGATTACGTTGTATAATGGTGCCTACACACCGAGAATAGCTAAAAACTGGCAAGAAGTTTAGTAAACCAAGCTTAGCAGAGAACACAAGGGTGAGTGCTACGAAGATGTTTTATTCCTTGTGTACTGTTTGAAAGTATAGTTAAATCCATACATCATTGAGTCGATTAACAATTATACCATCTTGAGGAGTGGAAAGTTAATATATAGAAACACTAAGATGGATTTATCAGATAGCGAGGTTAACGATATTAGGACTATTCAAAGCGAAACTGGTGCATCTGAGAATTTGACAGATGTACTCTGTCAAACAAATATCTCGTCAAATGAACGACTTGCAACGAAAAATTGATGTGTCGCAACAGCAATTTAATGACAAGCTGAACGATTTGCAACAAAGAATTGATACTTCTCAAAAGCAATTTAATGACAAGCTGAATGATTTGCAACATAAAATGGAAGAACAATTAGATGACAAAACGAACCGATTCCAACACAAACTAGAAGATAATATCTATCAGCGGCTGGAACAGTTACAGCAGAGAAACGACCATAAATGGGAACAGTTACATCAGCAGCAAAACCAAATGAATGTACAAATTAACGCCAGATTCGAGAAATGTGAACAGAAAATGGAACAGGTAGCTGAAACCTATACAGGAGTACAAAATGCCGTTGAAGTTATAGAATCGGTTGTAAACGAACATTCAAATAGGATTAAAGGACTTCAAGAGGAATTTCATACTTTCAAAGAAAAGTATATTTTTGCTAAGGAGATGGAGCGCGATGATGGACCTAGGAATATCAATCGACCTCCTGATAATGGGACAGAACCAACACCTCATTCCCAAGTAATTTTTGAAGGTAGCGGATCATCGGATGATAGTGAAGAGAGCACCGAATCAGGAAGAAGAACGAAGCATCCTACACGGAAGAGTAAGAACTCCCACGGTAACTGTAAGCGTTCTAAATCTTATAGTACTGATACACCTTTGCGATTCAGTGAAATAAAATCCTTAACAAAATTCAGTGGTGTGCCTGAGGACATCCCAGCTAGGGTATTTATAGAAAAATTCGAGGATGAGTGGGAATTAATGGGAATTAAAGAGTGAAAATTCATGAAACTTCTTCCTCATGTCTTATTACCCCCATGTTTGACTTGGTTCAAAGCAATCACAGAACATTAATGGGTATTCTGATTTTAAAGAGGCGTTATTGGCAAACTATGAGAACGATTTCATGTTAGCAAATAGGGACGCATTACTAAGAACGAAATCATTTGACCCTAAGATACATAAAGATGTTACCGAATATTTTAGTGACCACATTTAATGAACTAAAAACACTTAACCAAACCAACCAGAATCACGTATAATAGCTTTTGTCCGTATTTTATTACCATTTAGACTACAACAAATGTTGATGACCGCTCAATGTGACAATTTCAACCATTTAATCATGTTAGTACAGTGTTATGATAGTCAATTTACAGCTTAAAGAAATAGCAGAAATCCAGAAGAAAGCCAGGTTACTTCTAGATGTAACAATATTAATTATGCGCATATTCGAAATTTAAGTATTCAAAATAAAGATAGTGTTAATTCTCCAGAAAATAGTGTCCATTATTTTGGTACTAGAACAAATAATCAAAATAGTACCGGTAATTCAACTCAACCTAATTATAGATATGGTAACGGTAACAGAAGTAATTATAATAGGAATCCTAGTAGAAATCGCAATAAGAATCAGCGTACTTGGTCACAAAATAGATTCCTAGAGGGACAAGTTTGCAATAACAGGAACTCAAATTCAGGATCTTTAGGTAATCGATCGGAACATACTCAAGAGTGTGGAATCCAAAGTACTTTATTGGAATCTACTAATCCTTTTAATTTAAACTAGATGGTGCTGATATGGCGTGGGTTGAAACCCCACCAGCGTTAAGTGTAACTAATCAATCTATTGAGGATGAAACTAAATTAAAAGTTGTGCATACTAATGCAATATATCAATACCTACCGATTGTCAATTGCTTTTGGAGATTCGATGATGATATAGAATTAGATATAGATTCCACTGAAAATTATTTTGTTTTTCTAAAAACCTTTTCCACAGTGCGGATTATGTTAAAAATTATTGAAATACCTGTGCATGCATTAATTGATACAGGAGCTACAGTCTCGCTTTTATCTTATGCTTTTTGGCGCGAAATTACCAAGGATTATTTTAATCCTAGGTTGCAAAAGATGGAAAATTTAATATTAATTGATTATACCGGCAAGCAGAAAAAGAGAGTAATGGGCAAGACTCAAGTTGAAATTGATATACAGGGTTACAAAATTAACATTCCTATTTTGGTCATAAATGAATTGAATGAAAAAGTATTAATTGGTTTAGATTTCCTAACACAGTTGCGTACAATTCTAGACTTTGAGAATAAAACGTTTACTGTAAAAACCCTTGATGACGTAATAGTTCAAAAATTAATTCCAGCCAAAGACGATATAGCTAGTCAATGTCAACCTTTCGTGAACAATGTGTCAGAAATTGACCCTTCCAAATCTAAAAACATTCAAGATGTCGAAATGAGAGAGAAACCTATTTTCATTTTATAAGAGTGATTTTCATTTTCTAAACACGTAGATCCTATAATAGATTCATTGGATTTTATGAATACAGAAGTGAAATTATCATTTAAGGATATAATGTATAAACATCAAAAGGTTTTTTCATCCAAACCTGGATGTTGTAAAGATTTTGTATATACCATTGAAGTAGAAACCAAAGATCCGATAGTGACTAAACCGTACATTATTCCTTATCGATTCCGAGAAAACGTACGTAAACAAATAGCCGATATGTTAACTCATGGGATTATTCGACCTTCACGAAGTATTCACTTAAACCCGTTGCATGTAGTTCCCAAGAAAGACGGCAAACATCTACGTGTGGTAATGGATCTCAGAAAATTGAACTCTCATATCAAATTACAACAAGTATGTTACCCCCCTATAGATGAAATTCTTGGAACATTACAAGGCAAGAGGATATTTGGGAATCTAGATTTAATAATGGCGTACAACCAAGTAATGTTGGATGAAAACTATAAACCTTTCACCGCCTTCTTATTTGAAGGACAATTGTACGAATACAATCGAGTAGTTTTTGGGTTAATTAAAGGTAATGCCGCCTTAGCTTCATGTTTAAATCAAGTATTGGGTCAAGATTTACGTAATAATGTAATGTTATGATGATGACATTTTGATAATGGGAAAAACTCCTGAGGATTACTTGACAAATGTATACATTGTTCTTGAACGTTTAGAAAATCCAGGTCTTACAGTAAATATTGAAAAATCCAAGTTTTTTAAAAAATAAAATGAATTCTTAGGATATTCTATTGGCGCAAATAGTATGTGTTACAGCGACTCTAAAGTTCAAGCTATTAGAGATTTGCCAGCTCCCACTAATATAAAGGAAACTAGACAGGTACTCGGTCTTTTCAACTGGTTTAGAAGATCAATACCAAAATTCGCCGAAATAGCCGAACCCTTATTTTCTATAACAAGAAAAGGAACTTTATGGCAGTGGGGAGAATCACAAGAGCAAAGTTTTCAATTTTTGAAGAGTTGTATTATGAGGAACATACGCTTGAATCATCCGAATTACGATCGTCCTTTCTTCGTGCAATGTGATGGGGCAGTCTCTGGAATTTCAGGAATACTTTGGCAGCCGGGTGTTGATTCTAACGAACCCTTGGTAATTCACTGTGTCAGTCGGACCTTGAAGAATGCTGAAAAAGGGTATGTTATTACAGAAATTGAACTACTCGCAGTGCATTTTTGATTACAAAAATTTGCACCTTATCTCAGTGGATGTCACTTTACAATTATTACAGATCATAGCTACTGTGTCACCTAAAGAAAATACAACGCTACAACAGTAGGTTATTGAGATGGTCATTAGAATTACAGTTTTTCGATTTTGAAGTTAAACATATCAAAGGGATTGAAAATGTACCAGTGGATACCTTGTCTAGATTATTTCCCAGTGAAAATCACCGTGTATTATCGATAAATGTTTTTCAGGTCCTACAGGAAGAAATTTTTAACATTTTGTTGGATGAGTTACAAAAATCTTAAAGAAACTACGAGCCTTATGCAAAGATTATAGAACATTTAACTGCATGTGTGAAAGAACGCGATTGTCCTCGTTCGTGGAACACTCTGTATAAAATGTCCAATAATGCATTAGTGATTAAAGACTTCAAGTATGAACAAAGGAACAAGATTTGTATACCACCTCGATTGGTACCTCAAATACTGAAAGCATATCATGATAATTTTGGACACTTCGGTTATTCAAAAGTATATTCTCTGATAAGTAAATCCTTTTATTGGAAATCGCTGAGGTCTCAAATTAAGAACTATGTCAAGGATTGTGAGGAGTGTATGAAAATCAAAGATAACTATCGATCTATATATAAACCAATGTTGTCTGTAATACCCGATCGTCCTCATTCTTTCATTTCCATTGACTTGTATGGGCCTCTTCCGAGAGCGTCTTCTGGTGAAACTTTTCTTCTCACTGTTTAGGACATTTTTACGAGATATATAGTAGCTTATCCCCTACGTAGAGCTACTTCGTCAGCAATCGTTCATCGCATTTTAAATGTATACATACCTCATTGTGGACCTATCAAGCATATTATGTGTGATAATGGAGGTCAATTCCGAACTCACGTTTTTCTTAGTGCCATGAATAATGCCAACATTAAAGTACACTTTGTAACACCTTATCATCCCAGTAGCTCGATAGTTGAGAATGTCCACCGAAATCTTGGGATGTTGTTCCGACATTATTGTCGTAATAATCACACCGATTGGATCAGATATATTAGGAAGATTACATATTTTCTGAATTATTCATTGTCAGATACTTTGGGAGTAGCACCTGCTAATATTCATAATGGGACTGATTTTGTTTCTCCAATTGAAGAACGTTTTGGAATTCAACTTGACGACAATGGTGAAATAGATTTTTCTCACCTCAGAAGTATGATACACTTAGAAGGACGCAAACATTCAAATATCGCAATCAGAAAATTGAAGAGCAACAAGGAGGTAAAGTGAAAATTAAATCTAATGATTTGGTATTTGTAAGAGTACATCCTCAAAGTGACGCCTAATTAAAACGGATCTATAAATTATGTGACATATACACCGGTCCTTGTTTGTGTACGAAACAAATTAACCCGAAAGTATTTGAGTTAATAGATATAAAAACGGGGAAAATCTTAGGATTACGAAATGTTGATGAACTAAAATTTTGGCAACACAACGGAAAATACTAGAAAACGATGGATGGACTTAGTCAAAGCTTTAATTCCCCCTGAGATCATAACAAAAGTTAATATAATAAACACTTAACAAAAGAATTTTATTCTTGGCGCTCGACTTATTATGATAGAAGCAATCGATTTGATATTCTAGATTGTACTTAGAATTTTGTTAATGTTTATGTTATCCTTAAATTGTTATTTAATATTTGTATGTTAACTGATATTCATTTCAGTCTGTTGTGATTCAATATCAAACCACGTTCTCTTATAATTTAATTAACAGCAATTTTGTAGATTTTTCCTATCATAATATCATTTTATTTTTTCTTCTTCTGAATTTTATATTATCTATGTCGTATTTTACCTATGTAATGAATATATGTGACACCTAATTATCAAGTGCAGGAAATATATTTTGTAACATCCCTATTTCTAATGAATTTAAATACTCAAAGATCCCCGACCATGTTACTTTAAAAGAAAAAGTATGCTTGGACCAAAAACAAACTTTTAATTGTTCATAATTATTTAAATAGACCCTCCTCTACGGTATTATAAAGAATATGAAGTATAATTAATTATAAAAAATATAATTGATATAAAGAATAAATAAAAAGGAATATGAAGATATGTAATTATATGTATTGTGAAATATGTATATACGAGGGCTATCCAATAATTAATGTATACTGGTCTTTGTAAATTTGTCATACGGTCCAGAATTCTTTCTAGAAAGGGTAAATCACTTCAAGAAATCCTGTCGGGAGCCATTAAAGACAGAACGACAGCATGTATTATTCGGCATGCATGTATTATTCTTTACCTGAACCATTTAGATATTTTAATCAAAGTTGTTATAGCCAACTATTTAATTATTTTATATAGGTTAGAAGAAGAAGTTATATATATTTTAACTATATAAATGTTTTGTATCTTAGAATGTTGATTGTGTAACGATAGCAACGATATAACATATTGTGGTATGATGGCTGTAAACAGCCTAGATATAACTATACAATAACTACATTCGAATAAGCAACATTTGCAGTTTTTGTGCTAATTTAATACGTGTGCAACTCACTTATTTGAACTAGGGCTCAACGATTACGTTGTAACCTAAAGGACGTACTAACGAGGCATGAAGAGCAACCTAGGATCAAGGAAGGTATTATTGTAAAAGAAACGAAATATAATGAACAAATAATACAATTTACACTTTAGACTTTGCAAACTTCAGGACGCTACAATGGTATTCTGTCTTTCCTTTCCCTAGTAAAGATTTTATTTTACAAAACATTAATCATTTAGTAAACTTTTTTAGGAAAATCATCAAAAGGTAGCACAGAAAGTCTTTTTAGTGTTAAAGATGAAATCTCAAGTTTATGAACTACGATCAGAGGAAAAGCTCACTGTGATTTCTGAGATAGCTTTTCCTTCATAATTTTCTGATATTTGGTAATAAGTAACACACAATTAAGTTTATTCATGTCACTACGTTGAGTTTGTGATGGATATAATTTAATAATTTAAAAAAAGTCCGTAGGAATAGAAAGGGAAAGTACAACTGTGTCAATAGTAAAAGAAGAATAATGTTAATCTTTTCCTACAATTATAACTGTTTAACTATCTACCGCCTACTTAAAATAATACATTTCGATTACCAAGAAACTTCGATGAAGTAAAAGTATGTTCAGCACTCAATTCTTCGAAGAAAACCTCACGGACACGAGTATTCACAGTACTTTGTATAAGATAATTAACAACATTAATAGTTAATGATAATATTTTCTTCAGGTTCTTTGGTAGAGTTCTTGCGCCTAAGGATTGCACTTAGTTTAGGCCAATATTTGCAAGATTTCTGTTCTTTGCTAGCTTTATAAATACAGCTAACAAACATGTAACAGTAACATTGGTGTACTCCATCTGTTCATATTGCTACAAAGCTGTCTCAAGATAAATCATTTTTAACAAGAATATACTAATAGCAGAAAAGAAAACAGAACGTACGGATGCTGTGTCCATTGTTTCGGTACTTCTTCTATTAACCACTTGTTATTTACGGACCGACAATAAGATATTAAAACAAAACAGTGAGATGTATCACAGTGCAGGGCAAAGAATGGAGATTATTTATTTTATCAACTACCTGAAATTACCCAAGGTAATTTCATTAACTCTAAATTTCTCAGTGTTGTTAAAGGTGATATTTTGTCAATTTTGCCTAGCGTTTATTACCAAGTACACTAATGGGTGCTTTAACTATGCAGTATAGTAGACAGTTTAGTAGACAGTATACATCGTTTCACCATTTCAACGAAAGTTTGATACAACAAAAAGACATTAGATTTCTGTTTGAGAGCAGAATATACTATGAGACAAATGTCGTTCCAATTAGATGACGCGAGGAGCATAATTACAAGGACAGCATGACATGCTACACAAGACACTGTAGCAGTTGAATACCATCTTTTTCAATGAACCGATGTAATCTTTAATGCACTATTTTCTCTTTCAGTTAGAAGGAACTGCATCTCTCTTGATACACACAGTGGCGTAAACGAAAAATTACGAAGTCAATACATGCTTCATCATCAGTTTCCACACGTTGTAAACAATAAGGTGTTCGTTACGTAGCAAGGAACGAGCAAGTGAGTTTGTGATAGAGAACATTGGATCTATTGATCCCTTTTGGTTAGATACTATTATTTTCTCGCCAGTCCTCATTTTATCAATTCTTCCAAAATCATTACGTCATATTAATGTCAGACTCCTTTTCACACAAATCATGACTGTTGGTCATGAACGTGCAGATATTGATATTGTTTATTCCTATTATCCACTACATTCAGCTATAATTGTTGTTATGCAACCTCTCATAACACACCAAAACTCTTTCGTTACCTTCACTTGGATCAAACTATTGACGGTCTTTCAATGACTTTTCTTACTTGGTGGTACGTTGTTCTTTCTCTCATGAATCGGACTCATGTGTCCTAACGGAATATAAATGACCCCTTATTTCCTGACTAGGACACCCTTCCGCCACCACTGAAGATTCAGAATCAACTATTTTCTTCTAATAGATTACAAATCTAAAAATATAACATACCGCATAAGCTAAAAAGCTAATAATTTTGTAGCTATTCGGTCCCAAATTTCATTTTCGTACGGTGTACACAGTCGTAGCTCTGAAACTATGCAACTTTCACCACATGTCCAAAAGAACGTTTTGCTTATTTCGGTGTGAGGAATCACCTATTTCAGTTTGTCTGTCTAGTTCATAAACACCCTGAATATATATAAATTCAGAATTGGAAGTAGATATTACTTTCATAGTATTTGTGTTTCATAAAGGGAAGGATGTACGTTACGATCTTCAGGAGTATAAGATGCAGGACTTTCAAGATGCGTGGTCGGGAACTACGTGGTTACCTGAGCATCCTTTGGAAGAAACAAGAAATGTACTGTAAAAGCGGTTTCTGAAATGGATGTTTCAATTTGAAGACTAAACATCATATACACACCTCCAGACACAGAAGTAGACCTTAGTAAACGTTAAGTCGTCTCTTTGGGACAGTCACAAAAATAATTTTGAGCGCTAAAGAGTGCACAGGATTTGACCGGCATAGCTGCCACTATTATGTAAATCATATTTAATAACAGATTAATTGATATCATGGTTAACAGCCATTTTGACCAGTTTGTATAGCTGACATATTTATAATCAGTAGAGTACTTTCCACCAGCCATATTTTTATTAACCCTATAGAAGGAGAGGGCAAAATTTAATTGGCTAACTAAGTTAAATTCCTCTTCACTATATTACGAAATATGCAGTTCTGTTTCTCGAATGTTTCAGACATCACAACGTTGCCTGTTTTGCTTTCAGTACCACTTAGGAACTATTGTTTTTTTATATGACAAAGCTTTAAATTATATTTAAATGTAACTCCTATTTCGGACATTGGCTTAGAACTAACAAATTAAATTCCTAGAATATTGTTTGTTAACATATTTTCTTCCCACCGGATTGATTTCTTTAAAAATAAATCTATCAAAAGCCCATTTTTAACGACTGGAATTTTCAGTGAATGATGTTTGTAAACCGATCGACTGTACTAAGTTCCTGATAATGTCGTAAAAACAATTCGTATGACAATTCACCTCCTTTCACAATAAAGACCATTAATTGTGTCATTTTTATATTTTGCTGTTAATATTGGAGAAATATAAGTAAGCATGTGTGTATTGGCTTGCGTAATGTATAGTAAAATCCACCCTTAAACTGAATTCGAAAGTAAGAAAAGAAAGACAAATAATGACAGACTGATATTAGATGTTCAATAAGCTTCAACTTTACTTGTGCGCGAGTAGTGAAGTGATTAATAGTGATTAGTGTAGTGCTCGAATATCTAAAGTGCATATATTAATTTCATAATAAATTATAATAAAGCTGAGAAAGATTTTATATTTATTTACAACATAATTTCTACACATAATCATAAATCATTATACTACTTATAACCCACATATTTAAAATCATGTGTATTGAGAATATTGAACATTGATATGAGACATTCCAGATCAAATACAGATTATGATATACAAATGGAACAAACGGTGTACACAAACCTAAAAATTTCTAATTAATCATCATAATAAAAATTATGAATAATAATTTTTGATTATTCTCAAAAAAAGTGAAACCTGTTACAATAATTCTAGTTTCATATTAATATAGACCATTAGGTATAAATAGACACGCAAAATTATAATTCCAGGTTGATAAATAGCTTTGCGTATATCTGAGTACACAGTTTTTTTTATTTTCTACCTTGTTCAGAAAACATAACCCATATATTGCTAAAACAATCAAATTTTCAGAAAGGAACAATTACAAAATAACTCCGACAAAGAGTAAAACGTAAATAATGCACGTAAATGTGAAGTTGAATAAAAGAATTTTTTAGCAGTTAAGTGACTAAATTACACCAGACACTCTCAAGAGGCGAAATTAATCCCTTATTCAGCAAGTCAATAAAGGAAACGCAGAAGTCGTAAACGGCTTGAATAAAGCTATGAAGATTACTGGATAACCTAAAACAATACCCATCAACACGTAATTATCAGGAACAAAGTTCAACGAGTGAACTAATACCTATATATAATTTCAACGTTAATAATCCATATCAATGATGGCAAGTAATTATTAATTATTTTAATAATATGAAAACGTTTAACGAGATAAAGTATAACATAATGCATTGCCATACTCACAGAACACAAGAGATAATGTATAATGCTACTAGCAGCAAGTCTGCCGAACAAACGAGTGTTGTGTTTATCTAAGTAATTCTAAGATATGCTTGAGACTGAGAATTATAAACATTTACTTTTCCTACACACTGTTATTTTGAAAATAAAGAACAAAAAATCAATTCAGTACTATTGTTATATACACGTGACTTGAAATTGTTATATTTTGTAACTATAAATTTTGTTTTCCGATTACATTGCAAATCATGTTTAATTAGAAAATAAGACATTGTAACTCAAGTTTTGTAAACAATATATTCAAGTAACACAACTTGTGATATTCGGTATTTAGGAAATCGAAAGTATTGGGCTAATATCTAGTACACCAAAAGCATTCTAGACAGGATTCTTTTCTCATAGTAGCAAATATATTAAAATAAGCTATTGTAGGGAAAATACATTGTTTTCTCGAATTCAAGTAACGTTAATCTTTGCATTGCTACGGTAGGAACGAGGACCATTGTTGAAATATATTTAATGAATTAAGTTCGGTCATTATAGTATACGTGTCAAATTTTAAACTCTCATATATTCTCACTAAGATTACCATCCTTGATCGACAACCATGATCTTTATACTCTCAGAGGCTTATCATTATAACCACCTGCAGAACCTTCGACAATCCCATTAGAAAATGTTTGATACATTAGAACATTCTGCAGATAGAGACTTGAATCTCACTCGATCAGTAAAATAGTAGTATTACCAAAAAGAGAAAAGCAAACGATTGTATTTACTCTGTTAACATAACAGCTACGGGCAGATGACTATGAAATAATATATCTAATAAACCCGAACTTGTCAGCTGTTTTCGAACTTTTGTGATAACTTTATGTTACATATTTTAAATATCTGTGAAATCATCCAAAGAGTAGGTGCGGGTCGCAAACATGATCTAAAATGTAGAAAGCTAGTGATTTTGGAATTTTAAAGTCAGTTTGGTAACTTATCGTATATCGAGAAGCATAATTTAATATATTTGTTGAGACTCATTTTCTTTGCAAATCGTTTCCATTAACAAGTACACCACAGTATCCTACGGTTGTAACTTAACGCAACGGTGTAAATTAACGCTACATTTAAATTCCGCTTATAGCGTTCATTCACCTGCTACTCAGCGGCACTTATTTTCATGGCTATACCAAGTATGGCTTGAATATAACAATGCTTGAGTAAGAGTATACAGTGCACCAGATAATTTCTGAAAGAAATTGTACAGTACGGCCCTGGAAAAAAGTGGTGTCCAAATTGTAAACAAAGTAAGATTAACCGGTAGTGTATTGTTTTATATGAAATTCAATGTTGCAACTAATATTTCTCAACGAGGCTTTGCTTTTCATGTGTACTCTTTCACTTTCGTTATGTTTCAAGCTTAGAATACAGCTTTCGACAGGAAACCAGTGCTTGTCGTAACCATAATATGATTATATACTTGTCATAATAATATGTGAAGGCATGAGAATCATATCTCGGTTTTACATTTTTGTAATAACTTCCAAATAAACCGAAATGCCCACTTTAGACTGGCCTATTGTATCAACAAGACCTCATCAGAGGACGAAGTAAGATCTTATGCAAAATGTATATAAGTTCTATACCATACCAAAGGTTTTGTTTCTGTAATACCATGTCATGGATAACATAAATGTTACCTTGGTCAGTATTATTGAATGTGCACCCCTGAGAAGTTCATTAACAATGAACGTATGACCTTTTTGAAATCTGCAACTCAAAATCTCTCAAAAGAATTAGATTTTTCGCTGTTTCTCAACGCTTGCCATTTATGAAGACGGATTTTTGAGGCGATATTCATCCAATCGTGGTACGCAATAGCTCGGTTTTCTTCTTTTTTTCCTTGGTCATACCAATTCGCAAGTTCATTCAGTCTACGTGGTTAGGAAAAAAATTAAATTATAAAGTCAACGATGTAGGTGAGAATTCTGTAACCATCATGATTATTTTTGTGCTGCTTTTACAAAGTGACAATAATAATAATAATAATAATAATAATAATAATAATAATAATAATAATAATAATAATAATAATAATAATAATAAAAATAATAATAATAATAATAATAATAATAACATAAATAATAATAATAATAATAACTTCTATTTCATAACATTACAATATAGTAGTTGGAATATGTTAAACAGAGATCGCTACCCTTTACATAGCAACAGATCAATTCGAATTAAAAGAAACTTCATATGTGGACTCAGTATCACACCCTAGTTTGTAATATTAACACTTTAGATGTACACTACTGCCTCGCGAAATGTGACCCCGAAGTTCATTTACCAAAATCTGCTTTTCGCTTCTAAGGTGAAAACTGTTCTTCACACGCTGAATCCATACAAATATGTAATCTCGCTCAATTACAGTTTTTGATCCAAGAGGATCAGAATTGAAATCGTAAGTTATGAAAATTTCTAAAGCTTCAACTTTGCTACAAAGGTGATTACGGAAATAAAAGTTATTTCTATCATACTGACTCCACACATTGTTATTTTTAATTCTTATTGATCTGTTGCCATATAAATTGTAGCAATAGTTGTTTAACATAAATCACGTACGATATCGTAATGTTCTCGAATGGATGTTATTATTATAATTATTATTATTATTGCTATTATATTATTATTATTATTATTATTATTATTATTATTATTATTATTATTATTATTATAACTTGTGTTACTGTCCCTTTTGTAAAACTAGCAGAAATACCATCATGATGGTTACAGAATTCTCACTTATATTGTTGACTCTACAAGTTAGTTTTGCTCGGAACACCTCATACAGAATGGACTTGCAAATATACGTGTCTAAGAAAAAGGAGAAGAAAATAGAGCTATTATTGGGTGCCTTACTAGAAGGATATCATTTCAAAAATCCATTTTGAAGTATGGCAATCATCATCTTCTAATTCTACTGTAAGAATTTGAGTTGCAGATTTCAAGTATAGCAAAATCAATTTTTTTGTGTGTGCTATATAAATTTTAGGCATTTTGTATCAAAAGTTACAGCATCCTCTAATTAAATCTTGAATATACAAATATCTCACAAAGCATGATGAAAATATTGAGGAGACAGGTTTCCATATCAGAATGTCCAACACAGTCGTCAGACAGTTCAGTGTTCTTTCTAGGTGTACTTTTCCACTCGAAAATAAAACATCGCCCTGCGCTGGATACACGATATATCAAATAGTGTCCCAGTATGGCCTCATATCACTTTGATTTATGATCAGCCAAACCTTTTAATAGCGTAATGTAAACAGTGCTCACTTTTGAGCACATTATTTATTTCTATGACGAGGATACAATCAAGGTTTAGAAAAAAATCGTTATTCAAATTGTGGCTTACATCCATTACTACGTCAACCGGCTCGGATCGGTTCAACTGAGACAAGAGCTCTAGCCGCCTCGATTGGAATGAGCCATTCTCCCGGCTCAGATTGGCCATCGTATGGAATATGGTCGGTTGTGATGAGCCATCGACTCGGCTCAGGTGACCCATTGGCGCGATTCACGTGTGCCATCGGCTCAGTTAGACTGGGATTAAGTGACTCGTCTGTTCGAGCCCCATCGGTTGAAATGAGCCATTGGCTTGATTCGGCTCGGTTGGAATCAGCCATTGCTCGAGCCGGATTGGTTGCGTTGTGTCATCCGCTCGATTCGACTCAGATCAGAGGAACCCCCCCTTTCGTGTCGGCTCGGTTGAAGTGCGAAATCGGCTCCGTAGACTCGATATGCGAGCGGTCTTTCTGAGCTCGGTTCTGTGGAGAAAAAGCACCATCAAATGTTCACGTTTCATTCAACGCACTCAAATAGATCGATTCTGGATGTCGTTTTTATAGAAGTAATTGTATGTGCAGCTTAGCGAGTCTTCTTGTAGCTGACCTCTCCTTAAAATTATCTTTGGTTCGGCTGTGAGGAGGACAGTTACGATACAAAGTTCTTGTAAAAGCAGATGTAAATTTCGAATTCAATAAATTTCTTGTATAGTTTTCTTGAAGAATTAATGGATTTAAGCAGCGTTTAGTAGTTTTCATTGATACAGGTGAATAGGGCCATTGTTTGCATTTAACATTTGAAAAAACGCACTAAAAGAATGACATTTTTTATTGAACATAAAACCTCAATGCTTTTCTTTACAACACCACGTTTGTCTCCAATACATCACCACAGAATTTTTTATTTCAGAAAAGAAATCCAAGTGGCAGGTATCCATGATTTTCTTTACTCTGCTGTTCTGTTGGAGATATCAGCAAAAATTTTTAATGAGCATCAATTTGGGCAACTACGACACGATAATGTTCTCCCAGGCTTCAAATCGTAAGCGTGAAGATTCATGAATTATCGGAAATTAATTTTCTGAAAAGTAGTCCTAACATTTGAATTTACATATAGTAATTTTGAGAAGGTCTAATATGGGTACATAAAAGCAAAACGATAAATTATTTCATTCATATATAATATAATTTCACAGAAACGTAAAATATCTTATCTAGAGTTCAATCTACTGGTTAAGTTACATTTAAAATGTAATGTATTACTTTGACATCAACTTTTCCTAATACACAGTATATGACACAAGTTATATTAGGTGATAGTTGTTACTAATATAACTTGTAGTCGGTTAGGAAGCAGACCACTATTTGTGGTGAAGCTGCAATAGCTAGCCTAAACTTTTGTAGTTCTAGTAGTAGCGGCGATAAAAGTCTACAGGCTTGTAGCTGCAAATAAGCTTAGTATATTTTATGGTTTTTAACCAATTTTGCACTATAGCTACAAATAAATCACTTCCCGGACGGAAATTCATTTTATAACTCCAACATTTCCTCATAATTCATTGTAAATTTTTATATGGTTATATGGATGATATGTTTTTTTTTGTTTTCTGTCTCTAGTTATTTTTTACAATAATATTAGAACAAAATTATCTGAAATAAATTGCGAGTTCACGATCGGCCTAAATGAAAGTAATGATCTTCAAATAGTCTTACGAGTTATCCAAGTAGTGAAAGCATATACATTTTGGGGTATATATATATATACTTTACAAAGAACAGACAAAAATGATACGTTACTGTGAAAAGCAAAAATTACAGACAAAGCCTTTATGTAATATTTTAATCAAACTTTAAATTCAGTTATGCATGCAGATGACGTGATTTATGATACCAAGTAAACTGTATTTATGACGTGAGTTTAAGTAGCGAATAACTCTAGAGACAGCTGATCATTTTGAAGTAGCCATAGCACAGATACTTTTCTGGAAAAGTAGCTAATGGCTGTTGCGAGCTACAAATTTTACCATATAGTTTTAGCTATATTGCAGCTACTTTTGAAAGTAGCATACTCATCACTGCTAATACGAAAATAATGTTTGGCAAATGGCGAATGTACAATATACTTGCCTTCTACGTGCTTTTCGATTTCAACAAGCGGTAGAAGCACATTTATCACTATTTTTAGTTGGTTTTCTGTATGTTCAGAAAACTCTTAAAGTTAAGATATGATTTAGTTTACTCGTATCATAACCAAAGGAGGGACAAGAAAACTATGGTCCAATAATATTAATTCTTGAAGAAAACTATACGTAAACTTTATCGAGTTTGAAATAGTTATGCACACCGGCTCGGCTCGATCCCTGAGCCAACAGCTCAAACCGGCTTGATGGAAATTAGACATTGGCTCGATTCGGCTCGACTTTGGAGAGCCTTCGGATAGAATAAGCTCCGTCAGCTGCCTTCATTGGCAGCCATTGGCTCGAGTCGGTTAGGTTCGAATGTACCATCAGCTCAGCTCAGCTAAAGTGAGCCGTCTGCACGATCCAGGTGGATTGCGATGAGCAATTAACTGGGAGCAATTAATTTGGTCCAACTGAGACAGCTTGGTTGGGTGATCTGTTGGCTGGGCTCACTTCTCGGTACAGCTCGGTGGGAACTGAACGGTGAGCCAAGCCGCTCGAGCAGTTGTAAACTACGACTTTGAATGTAAGACAAAACCGATTTGAAAGCTGTATATAACTCTCTTCATCTACACTCGCAAAATACTCATGTGAAAATATACGAGGTAAGATGGTGGCGAATTTTTCATGAAAGTGACAGCATTCTTGTAAGATAGATTCTCGTAAACGCTTATATGATTGAGAGCTATTAACCCGCAACTGGGCGCGTGGGGGTGATTTTTACCCCAGGTGTGAACATTTTGTGATATAGACATTTCCTGCTTGGCCACACTGCTGGCCCTCCTAGTACCTTTCTACAAAGGTTTAAGTTTACCATCAAAATCATTCAACTTAGTAGTTGAAAAAGAATCATGACGAAAATACGTTGCAAAGTCACTGGGGGTCAAATATACCCCCACGCGCCTAGTAGCGTATGTATGTCTTTTTCTTTTTTCTCTTATCTGAATTTTTGCTTTAATCATTCATTGTTGCAACAATAAGTTACTTTTATCAGTGTTTAATGGTAACATCTGGTGTAATTCTCTGAACTTTTTATCTTATGGTGCATCAGTGATTGTCTGTGTTGAACAGCGGTATGTTGTAGCTGAAATTATTCGTGTAAGATATCGTGAAAATTATGGCTTATGAAAAGGAACAGGAGCTAATTTGGTATCATTTGGAGGAGACGTGGATTGAGGAAGAGCCAAATTCATCAGTAGTGTTCAAAATGGAATACTTTGATCAATCTGAATCTGACCACGACGAAGAAGACCACGTGAGTGAATCAGAGCACGATACTAACTCTCAGACCAGTGACAATGAGGAGAGCGTAAACGAAGGTGGAAACAATTACGTATTTAAGGACAAGTCTACGCGATGAAAGAAAGTCCCTATTCTGACCCTAATGTTACGGCAAGAAGTGTGGACATTGTTCTACGGTTGTCTGGACCATGTGCAGAAGCTAAGAACAAGAAATCTGCTCTTCAGACATTTTCACTTTTTACATATGATTCTATTGTGAGAATTGCAACAGTAAATGCCAATCGGCTAGTGTCACAGAAAAAATGATATTGTCATAGAAAATTTACGGGAAGTATAAGAAAGAGATGGCATCGTGACAACTTGTAAAGAAATAAGAACTGTATTTGGTTTGCTACTTCTAGCTGAATCTCTCCGTGGAGGTCATCAAAATTCCGAAGATCTGTGAGATCAGAACGGCTTTGGTATCTTTTACACTACTATGTGTCTAAAGCGGTTCTAGTTCTTGGTACGGTGTACACGATTTAATGACATATACGATCGTGCGCAACGACGTGAAGTGGATAAATTTGCAGCTTTCTGAGAAGTGTTTGAGCTGTTTGTTGTAAATTTTTAAAGATATTACATTCTTGGAGCGTACACTGCAATAGACGAACAGCTAGTTCTCTTCAGAGGTCGCTATAGTTTCCGGCAATGTATGTCCAACAAGCCAGCTAAGTATGGTCTGAAAATCTTCACTTTTGCTGATGCCAAGACAGTATATACAAAACAATGAAAGTCTATGTTGGATGTCAACCTGAATGACCGTATGTGCAGTCAAATCGTCCTCAAGAGATAGTTATGGACTTTGTAAGACCGATAGAGACCACTAGCCGAAATATAACACCTGAGAATTGGTTTTCTAGTGTGCTTCAGTTTGGTTCACACTTCAAAACTTATTACAAAGAAAGACAACGTATGTTGGTACCTTGCGCAAAAATAAACCAGAACTTCCTTTAGAAATCGAAGTGAGCAGTAGTCTATTTGGATTTATGCCCAATATGACCATAGTTTCTTACAAAGCGATCCAGAAGAAGAGTGTTATTTTGTTGTCGACATGCACTACGATGGAGCAATCGATCCTGAGACTGGGACCAGAAGAAATCAGAGATCATCACCACCCTTAATCATACGAAAGGGGGAGTCGAGATGTGTTCAACGTAGTCGGTTGCTAGACAATGCAGAAGAATTGTTCTATTATATCGTCTGCTTGACATAGTTCGAGTAAATAGGAATGTAATATTCTTATTCAATAACCCAGAAAAGAATGCTGCTAGGCGTCTGTGGGACCATTTATCAAGGGGAAGTCGCCATGAGCCCTGCTAAATCGTTACTTGTGATAAGAACAGTTACTACAAGCATTCCAAAATGTCTGCGTGAAAAAGCAGCAAAGATTGCGAAAATGGAGCTCCCTCACCCTCAGCATAAAGATTCCTGTGACATGACAATCCCTGGCTGATCACGTTGTGTACGGTGCCTAAGGAAAAGGGACATGAAAGTCGACAATAATTTCTGTTTCAAGTATCGAGCCAATATGTGTGCTTCTCACATGAAACTCGTGTGTGATCAGTGCCTTAGTGCTCAATCTCCAGAATAGAAACGAACATTTTTGTTGTACCCAAGTGCCACATACTGGTCCCAGAACAGAAAATAATGTCTTGCAAAGTTTGAAAAGGTGAATAAACATACGTAGTTACGATCTTCTCAGGAAAAAAAATACATCTAAATTTTAATTTTGAGTATAGTAAGAGATTCTCATACAATATTTTCATATATTTTGGTTTCTATAGTGCTATTGTATTAATATATATATATATGTACAGATAATCGATTTTACGGTGTGGATGATGACAAAGCAACAATTTTTCCTTTACGAATTAATGATAACAATTCAATTTGTAAACCTATTCATTTATTATATTATAATAGTTGTTACTGTTTAATTACAAACTTAAATCGATAAGTATATATTCAATTAACTACAAGAAATAAAATATTTATTTGTAGAAGAGGTTTGCAATATTTTATATACACTTCAATTTATATACATATCATTTTTATATACACTTTATTTTTTATACACTTCAATTTATATAAACTTCAAAATACTTAATTTTATTCACTTTGTAATTATTGCTATAAAGGAAAATAAAGAAGGATAAAATCTCAATTAGAATACTAAAAGCCAAGAGATTGTAATAAACCACATATAAAGAAACTAGATTGTTCAAAGAAAAGGGTGACAAAAAAGTATTTTCTTTTTTTAAAATCGAACTACCGTTAAAGTTACACAAATACCATGGTGTATATTCAATGAAAAGCGTATTTCGTTATCTTAATATTTGTCTATTTTTATTGTTGTAACTTTAAAAAAATGTATCCAAAAAATACAAAGCATGAGATAAAATGTTAGCTATTTGACTTTTATTTTTTATTTCGTTCTTATCTCATATTTTCTATCAAAACCTATTTCCGGTTGCTGGTAATAATCACTGTATTACCATAAATGTGTTTGCCAATAAATCTAAACAATACTATAATGAAAAAAGTAAAATAACTTTTGGGGTAAAATTTATCCAACGCGCCTACTAACGGTGAATAAGAGCGCTCCTGATTAAGGGTTTAGACGTTTGAGTGAAAAGATGTGAGATTGTATAGAAAAACTATCTAAAATTGTACTGATACATCAAGAATATATGTCCATAGATGCAAGAGCAAACTGGGAGGAAATAAAATGTTGTCTCACCCTCAAGCCCTTTTTTCTTTTCCCTCTTTAATAATAATAATAATAATAATAATAATAATAATAATAATAATAATAATAATAATAATAATAATAATATGAACTATGTTATGGTAGTGATGAAGGAGGTACTGGGGGTGATACTGATCTCCTGGAAAGTAGAACTCCAGATTTATTTTCAAATTTACGAAAATCTTGCCGATTGAAGGAAGAAGTTATCTGCGCTAAGTAGGAATGACATTGAGATATATATATATAACAAACTTTTACGTATGTAGACCATTTCATTTTTGGACAAATTAAAACATTGTGCATCATCTGCGTGTAATACATATACTATAAAAGTTTGCGGCAAGTATAACTAAAAAATTGCAAAATCATAAACAGTAAGACAATCGAGTGGTATTCGAACCAAGTCCTAAATCACGAAATAGCCACAGTATAGTTTGTTTACGTCTAGCGCACTTTTCCCCCTCCTAGTATATTGGCAAATATTATTTAACACAGAAGGTTAGTGCAAATACAATTCTAAAGTGAGATTGAGTAGGGTGACTGCGCAAAGGCTTTTATGACATTTGAAATCATAAAAGAAAATATTTCTAATTACCTGCAATGGAATCCTATAAAAATATATTTACTGTGTTTTAATCTCAGTTAATAAGCTTTCATTTGATACTTCAATTATTAAAATCGTTAAAAAAATAACTTTAAAAATTCAATGAGAATGAATATATAAGAAATATAGCATTTACTGAAATAGGTGATCTGTCACTGATTCATTTGAACGATTCCAGTACCAGCGCAGGAACGCCCTAACACAGATCATTAGAAACAGGTTAAATAAATAAGTTAAAAGATCAGAGTTTATTTCAGCAAAACTGCCATTACAGAAATCCAGGATCCATATGAGAGCTCAGCGCTGATGTTTATTGTTGTTTTTCCCCCAGATGGATTCTAGGATATTTTGTTCAATTTCTATCTACCTTCCTTTGAGGTCTGTAAGTGCACTTGTGGCTTTCCATTTAGAATAGGTTGTCCCTATCTGAATATGAGTTACAACATTCACCAACAGAGCTCACAATGTTATTTATTCTATCTAATCCCTAACGCCAGGTTTTTCCTTTCCTCTTCCTTTTTAATTTGTTGGTTCCAAGAACCAGAGACGCCCAGCCACATCCGACACATGAGTCAGAGATGAGAACAGTGTAGCCATCTGAGATGGAACACAATCATTACCTCAATTTACTTTACAGTTCCTTCGGAAATACAAATTTATACCCCGGTCGCAGATATAAATTTGTAAGTCCTCGGGAAGGATTCAAACCTACGTTGTCAGTTACGAACCACAAGCTTTATGGAACCGCGCTGTAACGAATTGAACTACTGACTAGCGCTGCAAAATGGAGAGAAAATTCACTCTCTTATTCACAGGAAGAAACTGATGTATAAAGACACAGCCATCTGTTAGATAAGCATATAAAGATTTGAAGAGCTTGGTAACAGCAAAAGCCATCTGTTAGATAAACGTTTAACTATTTGAATACCTTGGTAATAGCAAGAGACATCTATTAGTAAAGTGATAAACTAAACAACATGTAACGCCATCCATTGAATGAGTAACTGCTTGAATATGTTCACGTAGCCGGCAAATTCAAAAAAAATATGAAATTTGTGGATATCTTGGTTCCTATACGAGATATTTAATTTTTCTCAATTAGTCCTTAGCTGACTCATAAGTGTTGCCAACCCAGAAAATTAAAAAAATCACTATGTCTAGTAACCAAGTAGATCCTGTTTGCAACTTTGAAAAATAACAAGATTGAGATATTTGAAAAAAATAATCTACATAAAATTCTAAGACTTTTTTAAAGAATAGCATTTAAAAAGATAAACTCGTAAAAAATTCCCGAAATTTTGAATTTGTTATATATTCGCCAAACATTCATCGATTTTAAAAGTTTAAACGAAAATCAATAGAGAAATAAATTTACTATCTCCTGAAGGTCCTGTTGGCTGCATACCTCTAATTATATTCTTGCAAAAATTCAAATATCTCTTATTTATATATGGATCTTAAAAATTGAAACGGCATTGAAAAGTACTCCTTTTCCTTAAGCGCTGGGTATTTCTAACGATTTCAGTTATTATGAGTTTATAATCATCAAACACTTAAAAATACTTACAATTAGAAGTTTTGATACTGGTAATGGAATCTTCTGCTAACTTCGCTCTATGGGAAACAATGATTTCTTAAACTCAGTCCATTGGTCATAGCTCAATTTGAATAACTAATCATTGATTTCGAAAACAATATGCGTTTCGTTTTGCACATGTTTCACAATTACTTTGAAATAATTAGTAAGAATGAACTTCTTTCGAGATTCCATACTAACTTCTCAATTTATTACTTTAAGAATTATTTTAATCTTTTTTTTTACTTTTTAGATTCATTTTTGAAGAACAGTTGGTGCATTTTATAACCATTAAAAAGATCTTTCATTCCATCATATTTCATAACCAGTTTCTTAGCTTTCATCCCTTTTAAAACTTGGTCAGTATCTTCATTATATCTCTGGGGTAAGATAGTTTTCTATTTTTCATTTAAATGTATGAATACTCTTTCGCCAGTGTATTTTATTGGTATCAATTTCAATAAGGTTATTTCGTATGATCTTCCTTCATCTCGCTGTTGAAATTTAACAAGGTTTAAAATGTTAATATTGTTTTTCGTTTTTAATTGTGATGCCATTTCCTATTTATTGTACAAAAACTTTTAAAAACTTGTTCAATTTTGTAATGACCTTATCTCGTTATATATATATAGTTAACTATATCAACAATGTTTTTATATGTTCGTCTGTTAACCCTCCATTCATTACTTTAATAACATTAAGCTCATCCATAAACGTACCAATTTGCGTAACCATATTTTTATAATACTCTTTCTTCGAAGCTGTATTAAATCGTGTTGTAGACCAGTGATAACGGCAGAAGTAGATGCTGTTCCAAATGCTGTTGCAAATGCTGTTGTAATAATCGAATAGACTATAACAGGAAAAATATATTTATAAACCCTGTTTAAGCAGAAAGCAATATCGAAAATGCAATAAGAGTAACAAAAATACATTTTAATCTCTTAAATTTCATCTTATTTTTCGTCAGAAAGTTCTCGAGTGTTAATATAAATATCCTCAATGAACGCAATTAGATTCTCTCGTGGAATGTTATCTGGAATATTAATTTTTATTTAATAAATTTTTATGACATTACAATAAAACCTTCAACAAAATAAACAAATCTAATAAACATGTGTACATCTTCTCAACCTTTTTTTTTCTTTTTGCACATCATTATCAAAGTTTCTCTTACCAATCACTACAACATAACAAATTGTTTTATCTGGTACATCGCTTTCAATCTTAACAGTCAATTTCAAATTAGTTCTATCCTTTACAGTTACTGATTTATGCTTGCCTGTGTTAATTGCAAACATTGGTCTACTTTTTAAAAACTCTTTAGGTTAATAATACATCTCAGTGTTTCCAATCGTAACTCCCTTGTATATCGTATACATTTAGTAAGCTTTGGGATATTTATGCTTTTCAAAATCTAAGTTCAAAGATTCTAAAGAAAACACTTATTTCTAGAATTACGAAATGGATATCCTGTACTTTACAATGATCAAAATAGCTTGAATGTCTTTCTTGATTATCATTCCTATCAGTTCGGAGAAATGCAATCACGAAATCAGGCATATCAAATTCACTTGAGTTAAATTGTGTGGTTAGATCGAATTCCAAATATTTGCCTGCAAATGTTTTCTGTAAACACTGGTATGTGTTGAAGGAAATAAGAATCTTACCCTCTTTTAAGACGTTAGATCTTAGCACGGTAGCATAGTTAAGTTCATAATTAACAATAGGCATTCTCAACTAATCTTAATTTTACCTGGATGTGGTTGATCATTATCATATGTTCCATCCGATTTCTTTCTTTAGAAAATTGCAAATTCATTATCAATAGCAAATGCAATTATTTTAAACATACATTTCAATCCTCCTTTCCACATAAATCTTTAAAATCTGAACAAAATCCTGGTAAAAGTGTTAGCAAAAATACTATTTCTTCATGTGTTCGTCGCCATTTAATTCATTCCCATGCACATTCAACATAATGATTTGCTTCTGGTTTTGAAATCGTACACGTATTTACAGCTGCCAAAGTTAAACCAGGATAATCTATAATATCCAATATCTGTCCATGCTTACTAACTTGTATTTGAGAAAACAGTTTTGGGAAGAAATTATTAAAAGTCTAATATTTTGACCAGCAGTATATTCTCCATCAGCGTCTCTACCTCTAATTTCAAAAGTTACATAAATATCAGCATCATAAGGATGAACAAATCTATCTCCAATATCTGTATCAAACTCAATATATCTGTTTGGTTTATTTAAATTTTCGATTGTCTTTTGATTAGATTTAAAGGATTGTAATTCATATTACTATATTATTCATATTTATTATAAAGAAACATATTTTTATCGTTTTATGGATTAAACCCATTAAACAAACTTAAATATAACTTCTCCAAATTCCTATTATCCTGACTAATGATTTCTGAAAACTATATGCATCTGTAAACATATTTGATACTACAATACATAAATGCCCACAGATTACCTCGTTAAAATGTTGTATACGATTGCTCCTGTACTCTATCTTATAACCAAAATATTTTACAAGCGTTTTTGCTGGATTACTTGCGAATTAATAAAATACACACTTTCTATTTCCTTTTTTCCAATAACAAATCCAATGACTTCCTATGTTCTTAGAGACATCAAAATTAAGAATGGCACACTCATTCTTTTCTGGCTCTTTCGGTAATTCATCACTCATAAATACACCTCTAACATTTCTTATTATAAGCTGTTTAACGAGATATATTAGATACAAGTTACCTAAAGGTTTAATTTCTTTACTTTTTTGGGCTTTACGTTTTTTTAAGCTTAACAGCTTGCTTCTCTTCCATTGGTAAGTTATGCTTCTTTTTTTGTCTAATTCATTTTTATTCTTTTTTGAATCATTTACCGTTTTTCCTATAGCAGTAGCTCTGGTAGCAGCAGAACCTGGAGCGGCTATTATATCTAAAGTTGTTGGAAGAGTAAATATAAAACCGCCATAATGAATATAGTATTTAATTTTCATTTTTTTTATTTTCTTCAATTGTGGTATAGAAAGATATAACTGCATTTCTCTACCTTCTTTAATCTTCTTAGCTTTATCATTTTACTGTTTCTTTGTTAAAAATTAATTTATATTTAATTTCTTAAGTTCTTCGTTAGGTATTGTAAAAGCACAACTATTAAGATCACACTTATATTTATTATAAAACGTTTATGGAAAACCGATAAAAATTAAACACAATAATTATAAACCTAAACCAAACCTTACTTTTGTATTCTTAGCCAAAGCAGTTCCAAAAGCCGATAAACGTTCTGTTATCAAGTTTGCATCTTTAGCAAAAACTCTTTCACATGCTTTATTTTCTAGTTATTTGTCTGCAATATGTCTAGAAGCTGTATCTTTATTATCTCTGTGGTAATATCACGGTCGCTACAAGCTTCATCTAGTGGGTTAATACCTGTATCTACTCTTTCTAACCTTTTTTGTAGCTTCGTGTAAGTACCGCAAAATTCATAACCTAGTATATGTAACTCTGGCATTCCCTTCATGTTTCAAATCTTATTCATTAGTCAGTTTCCATACTTCTCAATATTCCAAAATTTTGGTGGCAACGTACTCATATATCTTTATAAAATAACCTATACCCTTCGGATCATTAGAAATAAATTGTGAGAATTTATAATTAATCATATCCATTAATCCTACTTTCTCATTATAAAATTCCAGATATTTCCAGATTTTTCCTATCCGTCAATAAATATTAATCTATCAATTAACTTTCTCAATCATCCATCCATATATATTCTTTTGGTAATTCGTTATATATTTTGATTCCCTCTCCTGTTTTCTTTCTTGTTGGTGTTGGACCCAAAGATGGTTTTATATATCTATCCCTAATAGTTTTAATAACTTCTTTATATTTTTCGCTTCTACTAGATCGTTGTTTTCTTGTATTTAGATCATTGTTATGAAATACTACATTAGAATCAATGACTATTTGTGTATATTTTTCTAGATCATCTTCATTATAGTTTTTTTGGATTATGTTAGTAATTCCCATAAATCTTCTGTTCCTGTGTAATGTCGATTATTAATAACTAAATCATCACCATCAATTTTAACTCTTGTATCCCCTATCATATATATGATTCTCCCATCTTCAGTATATAGTTGTATTATAAAACTTTTATCATCTCTAGTTGCATAATATCTCGAAGAAATCCTTCTACTTTATACTTAATTTGCTTTTTCATATGTTTTATTTCCTCTGTTACACTTTCTTTTATTGAACTCTCATACAAAGGAGGTGTTACTAGTAAGCTTGAGTCTAGTTTCGCGCTTTTATGTACAACTGGAACTAACTCTTAAATTATATTTTCTTTTCTTGTGCTGCATTTGATATATCTTATCCTAAAT
Source organism: Thermobia domestica (assembly GCF_964235325.1). Classification (NCBI taxonomy): domain Eukaryota; kingdom Metazoa; phylum Arthropoda; class Insecta; order Zygentoma; family Lepismatidae; genus Thermobia; species Thermobia domestica. Next base: position 106,797,327 of record NC_137457.1, read on the forward strand.
CTTTAATTGCATCGAAAACAGGTTTATCTTGTTATTTATATTTCTCATATTTATTTCGATTAGCTTGTTTAATTTCCTTAAATCTTTTAGCAAATTCTTCTTTAAGCTTTATATATTTCTTAACTTTCTTAACATCCATTTATTATATAAAGAAAAAACAAAAAAAACATAATACAAAACAACGTAATGTAACATATACGTTCACCTACATTCATATACGTTTAGGTACGTTCAAGTATGTACAGGTACGGTCCCTTGCGTTTGTCTAAGTTTAAGGTTTACTCCGGTTTGATTTGACCTCATAATGAGATAGTACGTTCGAGCTTTGTAAAAAGCTGTTTTCCTAGTCATATCTACCATTAAGAAACCTTGCTCTTCTTCCCAACACTTATTGCAGAGTGATGGTAATTCTTCAAACGACATATCAGATCCAACAAATTCATCATATATTTGCTTTAAATTCACATTCTCAAGGGAGGTATTTCATCCACCTTTGATTCACTACTCTTTCAAAAAGTATTTAATTTTATTTCTATATTTACCATTATTCGTTTTCCCAGTCATATCTGCCGTTAAGAAACCATGCACATCTTCCCAACACTTATTGCAGAGTGATGGTAATTTTTCAAGCGACATATCAGATCCAACAAATTCATCATGTATTTGCTTTAAATTCACATTGTCCTTCCTAAGATACAAAGAAAGTTTAAGTTGTCTCTAATTAATTGTTTTGGTACATTAGAATAGGTTTGTCCTAGATAGTAACAGTTTAAACCCTCATGACGACCTCGAGTAAAATATTCTCTAACGTTGTTTTGTTGCTTTAAATTGAAATCATCAAACACTACCACAGAATCATTCTTACATACACCTAATGGAAGAATCTCTTCGTTATTTTCTCTTACTGCTGCTATTGCGTCTTTAATATCACATTCTACATATCGAAAAAGTTGTATTAGCTTTTGGCATTTAGGTTGATGTAGGCTTTAAAATAGATATAAACATTTGCATATTTTAACCATTGAGGTGGTAACAAGAATTATCAATCATTAACATTGTTTTACCAAAGCCACTAGGTCGAACTGTTAGACATCTTATATCATCAGGGAACAACACACAATTCCTTTTCCTCTTTGTAGCTTTTTCTGTTAACCTTAATTTAATATCCCAATTATCCATTTTATTATTTATTATATAATACATGAAAGTATTGAATTTAAATGGTTATTCATCTGTATTAAATATGTCTTTGCTCTACCCATTTGTAAACTACTTAGAAATATCCCTTGAAACACATTTAACTTCAACACAACACATTTAACTCCAATTTTCATAGCAACTCATAATGCAACCTGGTCAATATAATTTACAATAATTAGAAGAATATATTAAATCAAACCTTCTATACTCCACTGATGCTTTTAAAAATGTTAAATTTGTTGAGGACATAGAGTAAAATATTGTTAAATTATTTAGCGGGCATTGTGGCATAATTTTAAATACCATTTATAACGTATAGGTTTTAGTGAGAAAAACTTGGCTAAAACATAGAACACGTTGGAGATAAGGTACCGAAGTTTCATCCATTTGATGCTATAAATATTCACTGTGATTTAGCAGAAGGTATGATTTTAAAACATAATGATACAACACATAACGAAACAGATTAAATAACAAATTTAGAACAAATGCACAATTTAGAGAACCAATTATATATGAGCCTAGAGAAAAGATATTTTCCCCAATACATCACAACATATTTAAAATTTCAAAGTTACAATTCGAGATGAAAATGGTGAATTGTTTGATTTATGTGGGACACGTATAAGTGTTCTTCTCGCTGTTAAATAGATATAATTTTTTTATAAAAAAAAATACGGATATCTTTGGTAATGTTAAATGTGGGGTAAGTGGTATTAATATTAGTTAAGATAAATTAAAACTACTAGAAAATTTAAATAATGTTGTTAACGTAAAACAACTTAAATCATAAATTAAACAACTTAAAGCCGGTATTAAGAGCAAATTAGAGAACGATAGAAAACGATTTGAAGACGTGTTAAAAGGGTTACAAGACATATATATCACAAAAGATGCGATTGTTGCTAAGATGTTTACTACACAAGAATTCTTTCAAATGTTGATGAAAGACGCCGAAAAATTAATTATGCAGAAAGAAACTATACTCCTACTATGTCGATTGAGAGCTAAAAACGTCAGGGAGTCAATCTTTAGAATATTTAATCTCTCTAATGGCTACAAATTTCTCTATAATTGTAAAATAATGCACATGAAATTAAGCTGTGATAAATACTTTCTAGATATATATTTAGGCGATACTTTGATTGAAGAGTTACCTTTCGGCTTTAACAAGAACGATGTAATTACGATTAAACCAAATAAAAATTCTGCTATGGAGAAAGGACAATTATTCTTTGATGTAATGTACACTCATGTCCAAAATTATTGCCGCATGTGTATAAATATGTTTTTCTAGGACTACATATTGATAATGGATTCGCTCGGTTTCTGTTATAATGTTAGTGTGTGAATAATTAGCAAAGATATGTATGTGGCAAACCATGTCAAAATTGCAGCAAATAAGAGCAATAAAACGAAAATAAAACTTTCTTTTCCATTTAGCAACATTTTGTTTTACTCATTCTAATTTTCGTATTTATAAATATGAAATTACTATGAAATTTACTACAAATATACATTTCCCGATTATATACATCGTATTAGTATTAAAAGTACCTTGCAAAATCATTATATAATTATATTCTTGACAGAAGACTGTCATAGATATGCGACAATAATTATGGGCATGAGTGTACATAGAAAGAGACTTTCCGTAAAAAAAAAAACATTTGCTATAGAATAAATATGGATATTTTTGGTAACATTAAAAGTAGTGAAAGCAATAAGATGCTATTACAAACGTTCGTTATTAAAGAAGAGCTTCGAGAATATAAATTAAAAATGGGAGGAGTTTTTACATCCAATTATATATTCTGGGTTGATTTTTGGAATAAAAGATTAGTTAATTATCTAATGCTATGGATAAACAAGATGCTGTAACATTAGAACTGCTCGAATCAGCAGAAGAAAAGTTCAATTAACTTACACGAAAAGAAACTGTAGAATTGTCATGTCGATCGGCAGAAGATGATGTTATGAAAACCAGTCTTTTTTGTATATAATTTAGCTGCCGCCTACAAATTTCTTTATAGAGGTAGGTTAATGCATATAGAATCAAGTCTCAATCTATATCTAATAGACATATTTTAAATGACGATCAAGTTGAAAGTTTTCCATTACACTTTAATATAAATTATCAGATTGCAATTAGACCATGCAAAGATTCTCATCTAAATCATGGCAAATTATTATTGCTTATTATGAAAATATTATAGAATGAGTAGATGAAAATGAAAACGAATCACGTGATGATGATAATGTAGTTTTAGGTAATGATGAATTTTAAATTTCTATATAATAAACAGGATCTATTGTGTTAAGTGTAAGAAATTAACTGATACGAAGAAAAGTACCATTAGAATAGAGCAAACAAAGAATGGAAGATATATTAAGAAAGGTATTTGTTCTGTATGCGGTGTTACTAAATCTCAATTAGTTAAAAAGAAAGATTCACCAGAAGAACGTAAAGGTATTAGAGAAGATATTATGGAACAAATCCATAAACCTTCCAGAAAGAATTATCCAAGGTTAAGTGTTATTGTTAAAGGTATAGATGATTTATGGTAAGCGAATCTCGTGGAAATGTATGTTAAAATGTATCTCCAAGTTAAATAAAGGCTATAGGTGTTTGCTGACGATTATAGATGTTTTCTGTTCCTGATATGCGTTTGCTGTTCTTGATACAGATAAGAGCGGTAAGAATGTTACAGAAGAATTTGAATCCATATTAAGAACGTGTTACGTGTGATGAAATCACATTATATATTTATATATATAAAAAAGTTATAATGTCAATGATATCCTAGAAGGTTATGTTTTCAGTACCTACACTTCAGGGTACTAGAGCGCCTCTAGCGGAAATCTCTGAAAACACATACGTTCGAATGAGCTGTAGGAAGTTTGAACAGCCATTCGAAACGATATGTCGAACTGGGCAAGGTTTATCTCTGCTTAATGTGAATCTTTAACGGTTTTCAAGAAAGTGGTATAGTTGAATAATTATCGTGATATAAATTTCAAGAATTTTGTGAATTTGTTAAAAGCTACCAAAAAATCAACCTATTATATTTGTGAAAGTTCTATTTTCTATACCGAAATATCTATAATTGGTGTGATAATATAAAAATCGAGTTAACAGAGGAAATTCGAAACTGTCCTCCTGAAGGTATTTGATGGTTGTTCAAAGCATATTTAATTGGGTGAGTGTAAAATCTTTATTATTTAATATTCTCAATATCTATTGTTAAATTTTTCCTGAAGATCAAATATTGAATTTATAATTGGATTTATAAATATTACGAGGTATATTATTTATCATATTTATTGGATTCATACACGAAAGTTGTAATCTTGTTCAAAAGAAAGCATAGTACAATTCAATTTAGATATATATATTTTTGTATTTTTCAATTTTGCTTAAATATTGATGTTATTTCATTCAATATTTTTCTGTATTGCATATATAATTTTTCATGATTTTTGTTATAAAATTTGACAAGTTAGAAAATCAGTTACTTTTACTTAACCAAATTACCTTAGTATTTCACTACTTTTTTTTAATTTAAAAGAAATTTGCATTATTCTGGTAATATTTAAGTTAGATCTAGTCTGAAATGCACTCAAAATATAGAATACCTCCCGATAATTCTGCATGGATATTTTTAAATGCTTACTTGTAAAATATAGCAATTATACATATAAAGTACGAATCCCGCATTCTAATAATTGTCCTGGTTATTACAACCAGCGGCCCAGGACGGAGCACATAGTGGCACGTTACAAACATATCGTTTCGAATCTAACTAAAAAAAAAAAAAAAAAAAAAAAAAAAAACGAAGTAAAAGACATGTTAAAATTGCGGGTTTTGTTTGGGAAAATCTGACTAAGGTGGGAAAGTTGTTAAGTGAGCTATTAAATATATGGACATTTTTTCAGGATCAATCTGTATATACCTATCTAATTTGAATTATGTTAAGGAGGATATTAAAATTAATTCAGTTAGGATTGATTAAATGTCAGTATTTTCAGAGTACGTAAAATTTATAGCCTATAGCAATAAAACTGCCAATGATTGTTAAAGGGTTGTCGCTTACCGTAAGGAATAGTAATTATTTTCGATATTTAAATTGCATTAGAATAGCTCTTTTTATTTGCTTGGTAATTAATATGGAATTTAAGAAAGAAAGAAATCAACCACGTTTATTTTTGAATGGATTTGAAAATGGAGATTCAGGAGTTGTTGTACCGCAGACTGAAGGTCAACGCTGGGATTTATCGTATTTAGATTCCGGAAGGGAGTCAAGGTCATTACAAATTTCTGCTGTTTATAAACCCAGCAAAATGGTTGAGTCATTGTCTACAGCAAGTAACACCACTGCGAGTTTAGCAGAGGGTGGAATGTTGCATAACGAGTTCCAACCGCTTATGTCTGTAGATAGTGCTAGTTGTGTCAGTGCAGACACAAACCCGTTTATTGACCTGGGGCAAACAGCTGACATAAAAGAAAAAGAAGAAAATCCTAGTACAAATCCTTTTGTAGATAAAAACTCGATAGAGGTAAAAGAAATAAATGCAAGTAGCGAACCTTTGGTTAATAGTTTTATGCCATTTCAAATACGGGCTGATAAATTAAGTGGAAGTGTTTCCAGTAATTTATTTAATGAGAAAATACAGTATATCCCAAGAACAGATGGAACAGACGATATACAGTTATTTCAATTTCTAGTGGCAGTTCTTAGAATAATTAAATTAAAAATATTCCCGGTTGAGTCTGTTTTGATAGCAGCTTTGAGTAAAGCTGAAGGTCGTTTAAATCAGGAGCTAGTATCATTGTATGAAATGACTAATAATTGGTTGCAAATATCAGGATATTTGTTTCGTAGATTAATAACTCCTATAGGTAGGCGAGAACTCATAAATCGTTATGTAAAAGTGATACAAAGACCTAAAGAAAATTTGCTTGAGTATGTTAATAATATTTGTGATGCTTATGAAATATGTAACGGACCTATTAATGATAGTAGATCTAGTGAATTGTTGGATATTATTATGGAGGGGATGCAACCTCAAATTAAATTTGAAATTTATAGATATAGCTATCCAATGTCATTAGATGATCTTATGGGTAATATTATGGAATACGAAAAACATCAACGTAATTTAGAAATGTATACCGCACTGGTGAGGAATTCAAAACAAAGTGAAAAACCGATAAATAAGATTAAGTGTTATTTTTGTGGAGGACAACATCGCATTGCAAACTGTGCTTCTAACAAACAGTACCTTTTAAATAAACGGTTAGTTAAATTGAATATGGATGTGAACTCGAAAAAACGCTCTGCAGCTATTAGTGACCGGTTAAGGGCTCCGACTCAGATTATAGGAACCGGAGTTCAAACTAATGGTTTACTTAGTAGTGTGGGTGATAATAACAAACAGTTAAGATATAAAAATGGCAATGATAAAAGACGCTTTGCAGGGAATAGTCGACGGTCACGGTTAATGACTAAAAGTGAGAGGTCCGAAGTTCCAGAAAGGGAAGAAACGGTTTCAGAAAAAACTTTGTTAGAAGGTGGAAACATTAATAGTAGTGCGGGTTACAACACACGTACGAAATATAATGATCGGATGAAGACTCCTATGGAGGGGTTCCGGACTCGATCCCGAGGGGAACATAATAGTGAACATTTGGGAGAAAAGAATATGGTGTTCAATGTGAATCCTGTGAATGTGGGGGAATGTGAAAAAGGAATACGTGAGCAATATTACGGAAACTTTACATGCAATGGCGGCTCTAGAGGGAACAGCAGTAAGAATAGCAAACCATTATATAGAAAGGATATGCGTTCTTTTAGTAATTATAAACAAATAGAAGATAATAATAAAAGCGAACATACTATTGATCGGATTAAAATTAGTGCTGATGGAAATAAAAGTGAAAATAGAAAAACTTTCTCATTGGGAACATTGACTGCGGCTTTTGTCGATACATTTGTCTTAGGTAAAAGTATTAGAGGAGGTTTAGATACTTGTTCTACAGCATCGTTACTTAATAGACAAAGCTTTATTCAATGGAATCGGCAGTTGAACTACCCAGTGAATATAATAAATGAGAAGTTCATTGGTGTAGGTGTTGATAAACAAAAGTTAACACTGGATCAGTGCGTAGTTATACCCATTAAGTTTAAAAATAGTGTTTACAGACTAAAGTTTTTCCTAGTTGAAAATTTAGAACCAGTATTTATACTGGGAATAAATGAACTAAAATTCTTGAAAGCGAACATTGATTTAGTGAATAATAAATTATTTCTCCCTTTGGAAGGAGTGGACATACAGTTACATTATACACTAAATATCCACCCCTCTTGTTTAAATCGAGATACTCGTTCGTGTGATCTATTTTACAGTGAACCAGACCATAAGAATTCTAAATTATTTCTGCGTGACTCAGACTTGGTGGAAAGGTCCACAGTACAGACTGTTGATACGGATGGAGGTAGACATCCGGGAGATAAAGCACAGGGATTTTGCAGTGTTGCCACATCTATTAGTCCATCTATGGATAGCAGTCCCAACATCCAGTCGGACCAGATGGATAGTCCACTGAGGGTGGATCCTGCTGTATTAGAAGCTAATCCTGAATTACAAGGGTACGTTAACGAGATATTTAGTAAATATCCTTCTGTTTTTTCATCACATGTTGGTAAAATTAAAGACTTTGAATATAAAATCCAGTTAAATAACTACACTCCTATTCGTAAGAAGGCTTACCCGTTATCACGGAGTTCTCAAAGAGAGATGGATAAAATTCTTGATGAGATGTTAAAGGCCGATTTAATACAACCAAGTAACAGTGATTATGCTTTCCCTTGTTTCTTAGTAAATAATAATGACGGAACAAAGAGATTAATAGTTAATTATTCTGATTTGAATCGTCATCTTTATTTAAATACTCAGTTCACACCAAGGATAGAAGACATATTGTCTGAATTATCTGATGGTAAAATCTTTAGCCATCTGGATATACGGAAAGCATATTTAACCATACCTTTAACAGAGGAAAGCCGTCATCTAACAGCATTTCTTACGCATAGGGGTTTATATGAATATAAAGTCTTACCTTTTGGTTTGGCAGCAGGGAGTCATGTATTATCTAAAATATTAACTGACTTATTGTATCCTTTGAAAGATGAAGGGGTTCAATGGTATATGGACGACCTAATTTGCAAAAGTTCAGATATAGAAAGCCATAAGCAATTATTGGAAAAAGTTTTAAAGTTATTGGAAGAAAAAGGTTTAACTTTATCCACAAAGAAATGTACCTTTTTTTCAAATAAGATATCATATTTAGGCTTTATTATTGAAAATGGGAAAATGTACATGGACCCTTCAAGGTTAGAAGTAATTAGAAAGTTACCTGCTCCAAAGACAAAAAAAGGATTAATTTCTTTATCATGTTTTTTACAATACTATGCAAAGTTCGTCCCGCAGTTCCATGAGGTTATGGAACCCATTGAACGTTTAAGGGCGGCTTCTGCTGAATTTGTTTGGGGACCGGAACAACAAAAAGCATTGGAAGATATTAAGGAATTATTTGCCAATCATGTAATGTTGAAACTACCCGATTTAAATAAGAAGTTTATTGTCAATACGGATAGCAGTCTCAAAAGTTTAGGGGGAGTCCTACAACAATATGATGATAATAATAACTTGGTACCTGTAGCATTCTATAGTAGACGTCTAAAGAAACATGACTTTAATAAGCCGATTTACTTGCTTGAAATGTTAGCAGCTATAGAAACTATGGAACGTTTTAGTACTTACTTGCATAAACCTTTTGAATTAAGAATGGATCATTCTGGACTTGTGTATGCCTTGAGGAATATGAAAAGGGTTAAACGTTATGGATCATTATTATACAGACTATTTGCATTTACGTTTGATGTAAAATCTATATCCTCTAATATGAATATAACAGCAGATTTTATTTCAAGGTTATATGATCAGAATAATTTTGAGGAAATGGAAACTGAACTTTCTCACTCTGAACAGGTAAATAATTATTGTCTAATTAACCTTTGGAATATGCCTTTTGCTAATATATCAATTAAAGAACATCAATTAAAGGACCCTGAATTAGGTAATATTATAAGGGAATTAAGAGCAAAAAGGGAAGTAGAAGGATATAAATTAATCCAGGGCATATTATGTAAGAAAACAAGAGCTATAAGAAATCCATACAAAGTATGTTTGCCCAAGGAATTAGTTCCTAGTATAATAGAATTCTTTCACTCAAATATTTTGCCAGGTTCTCATGCTAGTATAAATAAATCTATAGCTAAGATCTGTGCTCGTTTTACATGGAACGGGATATTGAAGGATATAAAAGATTACGTATCCACTTGTTTGGATTGTCAGCTAAATAAGAGCCATAATAGGAAACCAACTGGAAAGCTAGTATCTAAGTATGAGAATGTAGTAAATGGACTCTGGGCAGTAGATTTACTAGGACCACTAATTGAAAGTAAGTCAGGGCGTTACTGTTTGATAGTTGTCGATTCCTTTTCTAAAAGAGTATTTCTAGAACCAATTAAGGTCTTGTCATCACAAAGTGTGATTAATAAGTTATATAAATTAATGTGTAGAAATGGATTTATTTTTAGCATATGTCATGATAATCATTCAATATTTACATCGGCTAAATTCAAAGATTTTCTATATGCAAATGGTATTAAGGATATTAGTATATCCCCTTATCACCCGGCGTCAAATCCTAGTGAAAAATACGTATCCACTATAAAAAATTCATTAAGAATATATTTCGGAAAGAAACAAAGCTCATGGGATAAAGGATTGTGGGAAATTGAATTTTCTGTCAATAATGCCATCCATGAGGATACGAAATGTAGTCCTATGGATTTAGTATTTAATTATAATGTTTGTAATCCACTGGATATTAAGTGGAAAATAAGTATGTTGGACTTGAATCCTAGGGATCCCGAGTTATGGAATCGAGCTTTAGATAACATGGAAAGAGCATGGCAACGTAAAAAGAAAATATTCAATCAACGCCGGCTAGATAATGATTATAATGTGGGGGACAAGGTATTAATTAAATCACAGGTATTATCATCAATGAAAGATAAAAGAACAAAATCTTTGTGTGCGAAATGGTGTGGACCATTCGAAATCGAATGTTTTCTGGGTAGGAATACCATAAGAGTTGTTAATGTAGATAATCCCAGAGATATCCGTAAGAGTCATGTTAGTTTGACGAAAAAGTATAGAGAAAGGAGAGGAAATGCATCATAAATATTAAATGTATTAAGCATATTTCTGTACTTGATTCCCAACTGAAGTGTAAAAAAAAAAAAAAAAAAAGTAGATATAATTAATCTAGTCAGAATTATAAAAAAAAATCTTAATAACCATCTAGTCAGATAAACATTATATAAGTAGAGATAATATATTAAATTGTTTTTAAAATATTTTAATGTGTTTCTAATAGATGTTTTTGTTAGTGTTCCAGATCTGGATGTCTTGTATCTATGTCCCAAAAATGTTTGTAAAAATTGTATTTGTCCAAATTCCGGCATGGAAAATTTTATGGAATATATGTAACGAAGCTCAACCAGATGTAACGACGCTCAAGATTGATTGGAATAATGATGGTGCTATGTTTGATAAGTATAATGAATATTGTTATTATTACTGAAATTAATTTCATAAAGAAAGAGTAGGATTACCTCTTGAAGATATATATAGAAAAATACTGAGAATGAATTCTGTAAAAGTTTATGAATAGATAGTTACTCTTAGTAATAACTAATACTTATTAACTAACTAGAGTAGTTGGGATTAATAGAATGTTAGGTGGTGTGATTGAATTTATGGGGGAAATTTTTTTCTTAAGTTCAGTTATTTTTTTTTGTTTGGTATGTAGTGAATAGAGTAAGAGTGATGGTTAGTTAGAATAAGTAGTTGATTAATTAGCTGGTAGAAGTTAATAGTAATAGATATCTAGCAAGATTAACAGAATCTATCTATTCATAATTAAATTTGGGATAAGAATACTTTAAAATTATGGTTTAAAATATAAATAAAAAGTTGTGCCAACTTTTTATAGCCGGGAGGGCGATATTTGTTACGTGTGATGAAATCACATTATATATTTATATATATAAAAAAGTTATAATGTCAATGATATCCTAGAAGGTTATGTTTTCAGTACCTACACTTCAGGGTACTAGAGCGCCTCTAGCGGAAATCTCTGAAAACACATACGTTCGAATGAGCTGTAGGAAGTTTGAACAGCCATTCGAAACGATATGTCGAACTGGGCAAGGTTTATCTCTGCTTAATGTGAATCTTTAACGGTTTTCAAGAAAGTGGTATAGTTGAATAATTATCGTGATATAAATTTCAAGAATTTTGTGAATTTGTTAAAAGCTACCAAAAAATCAACCTATTATATTTGTGAAAGTTCTATTTTCTATACCGAAATATCTATAATTGGTGTGATAATATAAAAATCGAGTTAACAGAGGAAATTCGAAACTGTCCTCCTGAAGGTATTTGATGGTTGTTCAAAGCATATTTAATTGGGTGAGTGTAAAATCTTTATTATTTAATATTCTCAATATCTATTGTTAAATTTTTCCTGAAGATCAAATATTGAATTTATAATTGGATTTATAAATATTACGAGGTATATTATTTATCATATTTATTGGATTCATACACGAAAGTTGTAATCTTGTTCAAAAGAAAGCATAGTACAATTCAATTTAGATATATATATTTTTGGATTTTTCAATTTTGCTTAAATATTGATGTTATTTCATTCAATATTTTTCTGTATTGCATATATAATTTTTCATGATTTTTGTTATAAAATTTGACAAGTTAGAAAATCAGTTACTTTTACTTAACCAAATTACCTTAGTATTTCACTACTTTTTTTTAATTTAAAAGAAATTTGCATTATTCTGGTAATATTTAAGTTAGATCTAGTCTGAAATGCACTCAAAATATAGAATACCTCCCGATAATTCTGCATGGATATTTTTAAATGCTTACTTGTAAAATATAGCAATTATACATATAAAGTACGAATCCCGCATTCTAATAATTGTCCTGGTTATTACAACCAGCGGCCCAGGACGGAGCACATAGTGGCACGTTACAAACGAGAAAAAATAGTAACTTATAAACTGATCAAGGCACAGAATTTTACATTAAAGAATTTAAAAAGTTGATGGAGGAAAATAAGATTAATCATTACTCAACCTATAGTGATAAGAAAGCTTCGGTTGTTGAATAATTAAATAGAACTCTTAAACAAAATATGTGGAAGAAATTTCCAACACAAGGAAATTATTGATAGAGATATTACCAACACTACTTAGCGAGTATAATAATCGTATGCATAGAACAATTGGTTTAAAGCCTATAGACGTTAAAAGAAAGAATGAGCAAACAATATTGGATAAAGTGGATAAGAGAGAATATAAGCATGTTAAGACGAAGTATACGATTGGCGATTATGTTCATATAAATATATCGAAAGTGTTATTTGAGAAAGGATATACACCTAATTGGTCAACAGAAGTATTTGTTATTAGCGAAGTTATTGTAGGTAATCCACATACGCATAGAATTAATGCTTTAGAAGAAGAAGAAGTGCAAGGTAGATTTTACGAACCAGAACTATTAAAGATTAAAGAAACATAATGATGAATCCTTGGTGCAAAAGGTGTTGAGAAAGAAAGGTGACAAAGTATACGTTAAATGGTTAGAATTTGATGATTCAAATAATAGCTGGATAGACAAAAGAATGTTGTAATGTGAATATAAATGTTGTCTTTTATGGAATAATAACCATAAAAGGTTAGGAAAAATACATTTGTTTTTTAATTAATAAATAATGGCTAGTAAAAATCAAAGTTTAAATGAGATATGTTACAAACAGATTAACGATAACTATTGCTATGGTATCGTTGATTATTTTAAATTGGTTATAGATAAAGACACAAACTACTTCAATGCTACATAGTTATGTGCAAGTGGTGATAAGAAGTTTGATAACTGGCTAAAAAATAAACAATCGAAACAACTAATAAAGTACTGTGATGAGAAATCCAACTCCTGGAATTCCTGCTGCTGCTCTTCAACATATCTAGTGAAAGGAGGAGAAAAAGGAGTAACCTCATTCGACTCAGGAACCTATGTACACAAGAAGATATTTTTTTCTATTGCCATTTGGATATAACAAGACTTCTATGACAAGTTATATGATGTTATAGAAAACTACTTCACATAAGACTTTAGAAAATACGAGAAGACATTGAAGAATTACAATCAAGAGTAGAAGAAACTGAAGAGCCAATGGAAAAATTAAGGATTCGAAACGACGTCTTAAAAGAAATAGCAGCACCATATACAGATGATGTTCCAAAAGATAATTGCCTAATCATATACAAGAACAAACTTAATGGTCATTTCCCTTAATATGCTATCAGATGTCAAAAGAGAAGTATATGTAAACCCAATAATGAAGCAGAAGAAAAATATCCAGAGCATGAGAAAAAATACGAAAAGTTTAGAGATCCTAACAGTATTAGGTTACTCAACTTGATGCAACAAGAACTAGATATTCGTAAAGTTAAGGGTAATAAGTTTTGCACACCCCTATAAGTAGAAGATTTGGTTAAAGAAATTTATTGTTTATATGATCGGTTAATATCTAATCCCATGTAAAAATTTAATATAACTTTTATGATTATTACTTCATAAAAGCTTGACATCAATCTTCGCTATTGTTAGTTCCATTCTTCCTCACAAACAAAAGGGTTATCAAAATCAGGATTTTCTCCAGGTTCTTCAACAAGGCATTCATTGTTGTTGTTGTGGTTGGTAAGTATAATAACTGTTCTACACAAAGGGCAAATGTTATTATCTCTTGACCAGATTGACCACTCAACACAGAACACGTGCTTACACATCGTTTTACACAATTGAGTTTTTATTTCTTTACATATTAGACATTCTTCTGAGTTTTCTATTAAACGTAAACCTGTTAAGAGTAGCATTAGTTTGTTTCTGAGGGAATCGTGAACATGATTATTTACTCTCAAGAATTTAAACACATCAATATTACCTCTGATTTCCTTTTATGCTATAAGTGATGAGGATTATGAGCATGCAAAGAAAGTATGGAAAACATTTAAAGTTAACAACCTAGGACAGTACCATTACCTACATCTAATAACTGATATGTTGTTGTTAGCAGATGTGTTTGAGAACTTTAGAGAAACATATCTTAAAGGTTATGGTCTTGATCCAGCTTGGTCTATGAAAGTACCAGGTTTAGCTTGGGATGCAATGTTAAATATGACAAATATTAAACTACAAATACTAACATATTACAATATGGTCTTGATGATAGAGAAAAGCATAGGAGATGGAATTTGACAATGTTTTAAATGATATGTAAAAGCAAACAACAGATATGTGGAAGGTTACGATGGAAATAAAGAAGATTATTATTTAATGTACTTGGATGCTAATAACTTGTATGGGTGGGCAATGAATCAATATCTACTGATAAGGGATTTAGATGGTTAAGTGAAGACGAAATAAGAGAAACAGATTTTGCAAATGTTTCTGATATTTGTGAAAAAGGTTTCATTTAGAAGTTGATCTTGAATATCCTAAAGAATTACATTACTATCACAAAGACCTCATTAGCACCCCAAAATATGTGTCCACCTGGTTCAAAACAATCAGAACTGTTAACAACTTTATACGATATTGAAAAATATTTAATCCACTATCGAAACTCAAAACAATTTTTATCACCTGGATTAAAACTTAAGAAAATTCATCGTGTAATAGAGTTTGAACAATCCGATTGGTTAAAGAATTACATAGATTTAAACACACAGATGAGAGCTAGAGCAACAAATGACTTTGAAAAAGAATTTATAAGCTAATGAACAATTCAGTTTTTGGAAAAACTATGGAAAATATTAGAAAGAAATGTAAACCTATAAAATAGAATGTGACCAAGTAAGAGTAGATAAGCTAATTGCTAAACCAAATTTTAAAGATAGAATTATTTATTCTGATAATCTATGTGCAATCATAATGAATAAAACAAAATTAACTTTCAATAAACCAATATATGCTGGAATGAGTATCTTAGATATATCAAATTATTTAATGTACGACTTCCATTATAATGTGCTGAAGCCAAAATACCAAGACAAATTAGAAGTATGTTATAGAGATACCGATAACTATATATACCATATTGAAACAGAAGATGTGTATGATGACATGAAAAATTATATTGATTACTTCAACACTAGTGATTACCCTAAAGATAACAAGTATAAGATACAAGGTACAGGTTAACAAGAAAGTTCTTGGTAAGATGAAAGAAGAGCTTAAAGGAACCATAGAAAAATTTCTTGGTTGAAGATCAAAATGTATTCAACCAAGTTCGAAAAATGTAGTTGTCGTAAAAAAGCAAAAGTAGTTAAGAATAATGTGATAAGTAATGAACTTTTATTTAACGATTATAAAAACTGTTTGTTCAATCAAAAATAATATTAAAAAACTTGCATTTAATCAGAAGTTATAAGCACGATTGTACAGTATGGAAATAAATAAGTTAGCTTTAAGTTGTGTAGATGATAAGAGACATATTCTAGAAGATGGATTACATACCTTGCCATAGGGACATTATAAGATAGAAGAGATGTAGTTTTAGATGTAAGTTTTTATGAATTTAAATGCCATAAAAGCCTATGCGCAGAGCACCCTGCCCAATCCCACTTTAGAATTGTATTTGCACAAACCTGCAGTGTTAAAAAATATTTGCCAAAGTATTCGGAGGAGGAAAAGTGCCCTAGAAGTAACCAATATATACTACTAACCACAGAAAGTAAGAACTTAGCACGCGTGGATAGCGAAACAACTACGACGTTTCCTTCCAGTTGTATGGATAGAGAACTAATTTCTTAACGACTCGTGTTTTTACGAATATGTTTGGTCAAAAGGCGTGTTTTCTTTACCAACAAGCTAGTTTTTTGCATTTACCAAGTATTATAAAGTTCTAAATGTACCATTACATTAATTTTTAGAAAGATAAGTGAGTATTACGAACAGCAAACTTTGGACTGTGTTCCGAAGTCCCTTTATTGTTCCCCAATAACTTCCCCTATCAGTTCGTGGAATGCGTTGTTGCCAAACGTACAATTTTAAGAGACTTTGAAATATTCAGGAGTAGAATTAGATTTGGGAGAAGTGTACAGTCAATTTATCGAGTACAACATTACCATTACAATATGGCTCCTTTTGAACGGCGGAAGATGTTAATTTGACATCTTATTTAATGTTGCTTTTCTGTTAAAAAGCTTATGTTGTTTGCCTGTACCCCGACAAAGTTTCATGTTGAGAGGTAGTTTGTACAGCAAGAAGACCAGCTGGTGTTGAAGGGTTAAAGTGACTAAAGTCTTATGTAGTGTTTTAGTGTCACTGTTGCGTCATCAATACAAGGAGATTTTCTGGCATTAGAAGAATGTAATCTTTCTCATTATACGCATTTTGATCCAAGATAATGTCTTATGTAAAGCTACGTACTTCAGAAAGAAAAATGCAATAGAGAATTATCTTTAAACATTGACAATTCAGAATAGTGTGAGTTAGAATTACCTAACCAAGGATACAATTAAAACGCAAACTAATAAAAGTTAAAGCTGGTCAGCTTAAAATGTACTAAAAGAAGTACTTGGCCCAACATGTTACGCCAAGAGAACGTTGTGTGAACAATCATACCAGCGCCTGGTATTCATCCCTTAATCTGGAATTCTGGAAAACATCCATCATTGCACTAAAACTGAAGATCCTGGACTCCAGAAACTGATAAATGAACAATGATTACTGCTGTGCGTCTTGCATGTACGAATAAGTTGATACAAAGGTTTTGATATGCATTTTGTTTTTTAAAAAAATAAGATTAGGATTTGGCAAGTACACTACAAGGAGAAACCTCTTTTGTGTCATAATGCGGTTCCTTAAGTTTGTTATCAAGGATCCATGATCTAAACGAATCAATAATTATCGCTATGCTCTTTTTCCTTGCGTATGGAAGCGACTGATGATAATTGCCTTGCGTGTTGTAAATCAGGAGAACTTCTTTCAATTATTTTCGAAGAAAAATATATATTCTTTAACACAATACATGTCATCAATGCCAGACAAATATTACAGAAATGTTGGGTGCTTTTGAAGTGAAGTCATAATATATTTTAAATGCATCTCCATACATAGGCAAGTATGAGCAGACACAACCAATCCAGTGGCTTTAGATGATGTTGTGAAGCTAGAAGAACCTCTCTTGTACACTGCACGTAACGCTACCAGCAATAAAATTTTCACGTCACTTGATCCTACAAAAAAAAAAAAAGTATCGATAGTACATAGAATAAGGCGAGAAGATAGCTAATTGGTGTTATTGAAATCTTTCTACAACCTGGCTACAATACAAGACTAATACGTATGATCACGGCATTAAAAAATATACTGCTTAAGAGTGTAAGGAAAGAAAGAGAGTTCAGTTTCTGGTATGCCTTTATTCTACTGAAGTCCAAATTCATTCTAATAACTCTAGGAAGTTTTTTATTTCAGTCAAGGAAGGGTTTCGACGTTGGCCTGATCCCCATATGGCTTCCATAATTACCTGAACTGCACACAGCAATACACTAGGAAGAAAATGCCCTGAAAGATTTCCATTCAAAAATTAGCCGAAGTATTGGAACAATCCATTTAGAAAAGGGGAACTATAGAGACTAATCTACCCCTAACAACAAAGCAGATGTGGTAACAAATCATACATCACAATATGCTGGGAAGAGGACTATATATCAAATCAAGAAATGCAAGGGAAATCCACAATATATAAAAGGTATACTACATTACGAATATTGAAACATTCAATCTTCTTATTTAAATAAAGCCTTTTGGAATGAAACTGAAAACGTCAAAATGTACCTTCTTTACACCCTGTTAGGTTCAAAATGTTATATTCTACTCTGCTGCTTTTAGAACAAGAACATTAGTATAGCACTTTTTCTAACATATTGTTTAACCGTTTAAGGACCGGACATGGATCCACTGGTGCGAATTCTTCAAAATTTTCAATTTCCGTCCTTTACCCACGCGTAATTAAATTTCTGTTGTGATTTGTCGAGTACCACTTGCCAACATCCTGTGACGTGATGTTCCCTTTTGGGAACATTGGTATCTTGTGTGTGCAGAAATCGCGTCTTATTAGTTTTACTTTCACAATGCTTTCTGTAGGTAATTAATTAATTACGTTAATCAATTTCATATAGACTACGTTTCTATGACTTTATTACAACTTATATATACACGAATTGCATTTCTTCCTTCACATTACATATAACACATTGTCATTGTCTAACACAAATATTTTGAACATCTCTTCTCTTGTTATGTTTGTATTAGATTTGAGGGTAAATATACTGTATATTGGATTACTCGAGGCTTTACGTATGGGTACACTTGAATACCTACGAACTTCTATTTTAGATATGTATTTACTATTCTTTCTATTCACTTGCTCTTTGTATATGTACATATATTTATTAGTATTTTTGTAAACTCGATATAACTATTATTTGTTTGGAAATTTAAAAACGTATATTCCCCAAAAAAATTCAATTCGAATGCTAGACATATGAATTTTGCTGAGCATAAGCTAACAGTCTTTTTTCAGGTCTGAAAAAATGCTTACAACCCATGGTACTTGAAAACACTTCGTGTGTAACCTCTTTTGACAAAGAAAACACATTTTTCTTGTATTAGATTTAACACTATATAGCGTCCTTGTGATGCGTCCACTTTATGATGCAAAATGTGATGTTGGACCTGGCGTAATTGATGTCATGTTTCCAATGTGAAAAAGATGCATGGTAACTTTCCTCAATAACTGTAGATGTGTGAGTTCATTGTTTGTATTCAATTCGCAATGCAATTTTCAGGAAGAAACAATCGCTAAATTGAGCGCATTATTGAAAAGATTCCACCACCATTTCTTGGATCGGAGTTTGGGTCTGTATGATGCAAGATGATCCATAACGTCAACACCTCCCATTTCTTTATTGTACGTTTGAATAAGGAATGGTAAACTAATAATTGGATCCTTTTTATGTGCATGAGAATATCATTGATCCTACTGGCAAGTGTGTAAGACAGTTGGAACCAACAGTTATTCCACTGCACTGTTATTCCACCTTACAAAGCATACATTACCATCGTTTTTGACGTCAAACTTTCCTCTTTCCTTCTTAGCAAGTTCTTTCTGTGGAGTCAGGGTACACTGTTGAACGCGATTATCTCTTACTGTCCCAGTTGCTCGAATGCATTTTCCTCCTAATTCTGAAAGAACATCATAAGACGTGAAGAAATTATCGAAAAAGACTTCGTGTTGGTCATTATTTTCTATGATGTGAGACTACGAATAACTCTCGTTCCTATTGGAATATTCTCACTAACCTTATCAGCACTATTGTCTTTTCCACCATAGAGGTCCATTGCATAGCGATAACCGTCACAAGAACAACAAAAAAACATATTTTATATCCAAAACAGATTGGTTTTCCTCTACAAAACATTTTGCAGGTGTGATGCCCATGCCATGCAGGATGATACCTATGTACGGAACCATGCTTTCATCAATGTTCAGAGATTGGAGAAAGATACCAAACTGCTGCAAGTTCTTCTGTAGTTCATCGTATATAGGGCTCATTTTCCCAAATTTTTCACCATTTGATAAGTTAGAATTGCCAACAATATGGAAATATTTCTTTGTTCGAAACGGGCTCTGGGCATTACGGATGACACATTCGGTATACACAAGTCGTCTGCTGTACTCCTGTTGGACTTCTCAAAAGGAAGAACATGATAAGCACTGAGAAGTAATAAACCAAAAAATTGTACTAGCTGTTCATATGATGTATTTATATGTGGAGCTCCCTTCTGCTGTGCGTACAAATTAGACATTTGGAAAAGGTGTTCAATGTATGATGGGGGCAAAATCTTGAAGAAAATATCTGTCGGAGAACTACCGTCAAGATGAGGATGAGATACCACAAGTTTTTGTGGTGAACTGGAAATGGGATTGAGGCAAGTTTTTGCAACATCTATCCACTTTGGCACATACTGTTTCCCTTTCCTTTCAGATGATGAAGCTGATAGTAAATTTTCAATCTCATTTGCGTCATCAATGGCATTATTCACTGCCACCAACAACTCACCACATATGTCCTTAGGCGTACCAGGAACTAATTCGTCTTCATTTGTGCTAGTCGTCTGTTGTATCACCTGTTTCATCTGGAGGGAGAATGAAAACATCTGTTTCCTCATTATCAGAAACACACAGTGTCCAACGTCTCTACTATTTCATCAAGGGAAGAAATTTCTTTGCCATTTCTCTATTTCAGAGTACAAACATGCTACGCACCGATGTTCCCAAATGGGAACATTAAAATGTTTCAGTTGCGCAATAAGAAACAATGGTCACAAACGCACGTTCACTCACACTACAAAAAAGTACACACATTGAACTCTCAACTGTTCACAATCAGTTTTGCCAACTTTTATATTATGTCTTAAGCACGCAGTGTTGCAACCTTATGTGAAAAGCAAGAAAATTTCAATTGTAAAAAATCGAAATAAACTATTTAATATACATTGTTGTGAAATTGAGGCAGATAAAACAATTAACAATTCATTCATTTATAATGCTACTCAATTCAATAATGTTGCTCATTACAATACATTTCGTATGCCAATTACTGTTCAACTCCAAAGTTGAAGGAACTAACTAAGAAATAATTGATTGTTACCCTAATTTGCTTTAGGTAAATAATTAGGCGCTTTATAAGAATAGATAAATACAACATTTTTGTATCTTGTCATTCGTCTATATCATCACAAATGATTATCTTATATGGCATTGATATCACAATGTGGTCACAAAATTTAATGTAAATTATTAAATAAACGTGAAAATTTCGGAGTTATCAGCGCAAAGAAAATAGTGTAAATTGGCGTTTAGGACTTTCTAAACATTTACTATACCTTTATTATATATTTGCTACGCCTATGTTACAAATATTTACACAATGTGCGTTGAGTAGGCTATTAAAGGTAAATCAACTGGTTGTTTCGTGTTTAAAGAAAGAGCTTGTCTGGTTGGGATTCTTAAGTATTTTGTATCAAGAACCGTGCGTTGTATAATCTGACTATTGACGCTCATTATACACGTCAAAGCTAATTTTTATATGTATAAAAAAAGAAATTTGAGGTGTCAGGTTCTGAGATCACGAAGGGAAGGGAAATATGCATTATTGCACTTAGTTAATCGCTTTTTCGTATATTAAAAGTGATGGAGAGTTAATTAGTTTTAAGATAATCCAAGTTTAATACTGTAAACAATTTTTGAGATAGGACATATATCAAGACGTCAGTAATCTCAGGACCTTTCGAACTATTGGAATTTGGGTAAAACATGCTTTAATTTGAAATCTCTACCTACTGGAATTCTGTTTCCATAAATCAACGTTAGCAGGTACTACAGAAGGGCTATAAGGTTCTGTGGCGTATGGTAAAGTGCCATATATACACTCAGAATGATAGCCACATGTTTAAAGAAGATCCGATTTTATTATTTTTCAAAGTTACTGAGATATCATTCTATATATTCATGGGAAGTAATCATTTTTAAGTCATTATCACTCCAGCGTATAGAGGAAACATCGAAAGGCTAATTATTGAACTCCATTACATAAATGAAAATAAATTCCATGTTAACATCAAAAAAAGTACTATGGTACTAGGACTGATACTTCTACAGCTTTTACACTCAGATAAATCCCTCTCTAGCTATATAATGAAGGAAGTACCGTTACTTAAGTTATTTAAGACCGTATCCTAAAATTGACAATAGTTACTGATTTATAGTGTTTTAAATACATTTTTAATAACAAAATCAATGCAAAGGAAAGATGCTATGTTATGACTGTTGGGTAATGGGAATAAATGGAGATTATTTATCTCATTGTATGTACATAGAGAAAACATGTAAAAATTAAGAGTTGTCGTAAAGGTTATGGGTTAATTTAACAAAATTAAATACAATTTAATATGTGCTTCCAAGGACTTATGTTTTATGAAGAAAACGATTTAAATTTAAGGTCAATGAGATTGTCGCCTTTCCTTCAATCAAAGTTGCTGCTACCTACCGTTTCCCGTGGGTGCTGGCTTCCGAAGAATTCCCTAAGAAAACAGCTGATAACAATTCAGGTCAGAGTTCATGTTCTGTTCAGGCGCAGATTGATGATAGTGAAATACAACAAGTGATTGGACATGAGCAGCTTTAGTGCTTATGAAATTCAGGTTGGTTTATACTTACTTTTGCGTATGCATACGTATACATATACGTGACTGGCAAGCCGACTGCTCGCAGAGGTTCGACACACATAAATGAAGGCGATACTATTCCCTTAGATGGATTCTTATTTCTTAAATAGGCATATATGTGCATACGTGGTAGAATGAGAGATATTGATAACACACAAAATTTTCACTTCACCGTGCATGAACGCTCAAACAGAAGAAGATACACTCACACAACTGAATAAAAAAATCATGATAAATAAAACACTTAATATTGCATAATAGACATAGATACTATAGAAAACACTAGAAACGTAACCCTTCTATTATCGTGATTACTTGCACTATGTGGTTATTATTCGCACTGATATGAGACTTTCACTGCGTAATCGGGACAAGAGGGATGGGGAGATACAGGAAACACTAAATCTTGTCGAAGCTTCTTAACTCCGAAAAAAACTACTGTAGTCCAGAAGATAGTCGTTTACTTTTGCAGTTGGTATCAAAATGAGAATCGTATCACATGCTTAATTATTCGTAGTAATCATCTTATACTAATATGTATGCAAAATGTTCTTCAAAAACTTTTCGTTCCTTCTTGCTCTGACGACCTAGGCTGACTCTCCGCTTTTTCAAACGCTTGGGAACATCCCGCTCACCATAGTTCGGGTTGGTAGTGCGTTGTAAAAATAATAAAGAAGTATCAAAGTTTTCTATATGCCTACACAAAACAAATATGATGACGGTATAATTGAGAGCGCTGGCAACACATATTTCGGTCCTGTGCGAACGAAACTTGAAGGCGATAGTCAAGCAAGTATTGCAGGCTGAACTGGCAAATTCGTTCTACGATTGGTGGATTTTTTTACACTATGATTATACACAAAACAGTTCATTGGAAGAGAACGCACGTTGATAATTGTGTGAATTAGTCA
This sequence comes from Thermobia domestica, assembly GCF_964235325.1. Taxonomy (NCBI): domain Eukaryota; kingdom Metazoa; phylum Arthropoda; class Insecta; order Zygentoma; family Lepismatidae; genus Thermobia; species Thermobia domestica. Next base: position 106,820,951 of record NC_137457.1, read on the forward strand.
TCCCATCTGCACTCCTACAAGCAAGAGCACTGTTCCCACGGTAGGAAAGATGACGAAATGTCATGGGAATACAGCACTCGACGAGTGTTCATACACACACAGTTTCAACTTCACGTCCAAAAAGATTTCCAACCTTAATAAATATGGTTATGAAGAAAATATATATGAAACTGTCATAGTGGCGAAAACCATAAGTTGGTAACTATTTTTGGGGAAATAAAAAAATGAGTTTGCTGCTCCAAAGCACTTTGTCCAGATGATAAGCGTTGTATTGGGAGAACAACAAGTCCTTTGTTTAGTCGTGGAAAGCGATAACAGAAACTTAGGAACACTTGCAGTCAAAGCAAGAACTGAGTTACTCACCAGCAAGAAAAATAGCTGGTCTTAGCCGCGACACAAATAATGATTTCGTAGTATGAATAAAGTTAAAAAAGAAGAAATACACTTTTTGTCCAAAAACGTAATCTTGTGGCCAGGCCGACGGCCACATTTCCTATTATTGGCATTTTATTGGACGTTTAATTTGTTATTTATAGCGGTATTGATAGCGGTAACTTCAAAGTATTGATAGCGATAGTTTGACGGATGCATACTTTATGTCCGCCTTTGTAGTTTCACCGTCACTGGGATAACGAAATTCAGATTACCAACTATTACATATAAAATATTTTAATTTTAGGTGTGTTCTAAAACATAGCCGATAGTATCAAATGTCTATGTTATGTTTACCATAGAGTAATCATTCCCAGAAGAAAACGTAATAACTTTCATTCTGGTATCCTCTGGAGTTAATTTTTCTAATTCAGAATTTGGAGTGAAATATGAATAAATTATCTCAATGCACATTATTTCCATCAATACGCAACTACAAACCTGATGAGTAATTATATCCTTTCCCTCAACCTAGTCAATCTAGACATTTATTGAGTGTTCAAGCAGTTTCCAATTGATAATTCAATACTTTTGTTTAAAAAAGTGTTAATAATAGTACTAGTGTATCATAGCATTCTAAAATCAATATATAATTGAAGTACTTGAATTATTAGTAGTATCTCATTAACGGTAACCATATGGCCAATAGTTAAAGAATTATTTAAAAATAATACATGATAAACAATTGTCTTGAAGTGATTCATAATTCACAACTAAATATTTGGGAATTTTTTACGTTGTTTATCTATCTTTCCCTTGTTAATAAATGAGATTTTTTTTACATTTTTGAAAAATATAACAATATCTATTGCTTTAAGTATTTTCCCAATTCATTTTCGTCACATTTCTTTAATTTTAGTATCTCCTTACATACATTTTACCCCCAAACTGAATTTAGTCCAGCAATAATTTCATCGAAATTGTCTTTTAAATGAACATAAAATAAATAAACCTTCCTCGCGTCTTGATATAATGGTTAATGTGGAATTTATATTCATTTCTAACTGAGAATTAGTTTTTACCACTTATTTCGTGAAATATATGGATACATCTTTCACCCGCTTGATCATATATGATAGTTTGATACCTTGCTCAATCCGTTTTCTTCGACAGATGTGTACATTTTCATACATGCCTGATTTTAAATTTCTTCAGATATTTATACCTCTTCCATAATATGAATTACTGTTTCTAAATTCATAACTTTAGTTTGCAGACAGGATGATTTATTTTTAGTTTTAGTTCCGTTTCGTGCATGATTCTGACATCACAGAGTTGGATGTTTTATGTTCTTTTGAAATATTATTCCTATTCTGAATTTTTGCATAATCATCCTTAAAACTAAAACATTAAGCTATCACAAAATTGTTCATTAACGAATCTCCCCTAAACTGACTATTCTCTATTTAAAAACAAATCTATCCAAAATGCATGATACTTAATGGAATTTTTAGTAAAATATTTCTAAAATAATCGATTGTACTAAGTTGTGGATAATGCCAGCTTCAATGTTCTTATAAAAACTTCACAAAAATTAAAACTGGATAATATCATTATTTATTTATTACTGAATAAATAGAATTCGTTGATAATTTTTAGCAGCTTCACTGCTGACATTATGACATTAACCAAGATCAAGATTCTACAAATTTAGCCTTGCACATGTCTTGTCGTATAGAGAAGAAATTAAGTAAAACCGCTCGAATATATTACACTCTTCTAATTTTAATTCCATGATGATTTACAATAGAAGTTAATAAGACTTCATACTTAATTACAATGTACTTTCTACACATATTAACGAGCTAATAACTAAAATATGATTAACATGTTAGAGTGCACGTGTAACAGCTATACTGTCTACTGATATATGCCTTTTAGTAATAAATTACCAGACCAAAAGCTAAGAGTGATATCATAAAAAAAGCCTATATATAAAATACATAAAGATTCTAAATTTCTTATATATAGAAATTATGAATAATGAAAATCGTATTATTAAGAAAAGTATGCTATTGCATGTCTAGTTTTATTGTATCTCTATTATTGTGTCATTGTATCTATATAATTCTTAAAATGAGTCTTCAAATATTTCTTACGGTATACTTCAATATAAATTATAGTTACTCGTTCATTGAAATTTGTGAATATTTTCGAATGCATATTTTTCAATACAACATTCATAAGTTATGACATTCGCACCCAATTTCTTTAACAATGCACAAAATATTATTTCGTATCCTGTGTTGACAAGAAAACATAATGCCCAAATTGCTAAATTTATCAAACTTTGAGAATTGAGGCCATTGATAAATTGATCTCTATAGCTAGTAATACTTACATAATTTAGAAAGAACTTATTTTGTAAAGTTACAAGAATTTTACTTCGTTTTCCATGATCTTTCTCTTCAATACACATTCTCTAAAGTAAAAGACTTATCTTTGCCTCCATACTTTACTAAAAGAAACGGTGAAATGATAAAGGACACCTACCCAAAAATTTTTAAAATTATTGCTTTTACCCAAAAATATTCATTCAACAATGCGGAACAAGTTGAAATAATTTGTGATATGTGTATAATTCAGATGAATGTTTTCTACGAGATGAAGTATAAAATAAATTTCCCGTTGTCATACTCAGTAAATGCTGGTGATATTATAAAATACTGCTTCTAACTTATGTGCGAACCAACAAGTCATAGTATTATTTAAGGTCTTGTATGCTTTTGTATTTGAAATCATACACATTAGCTCATTTCAATCACATTTGTTTTCCAAATGCTGAAAAATATCATTTCAGTTCTTTCGTTGTACATAATATACAATATACTATTGTCAGATACACTGCAGTTTATTAGAATATGTTATATCATATAACGTAAACGAAGCTTTCCGATTGTTTTGAAGAACATGTTGAAGTTGGTAACATAACGTTAAAACGTATTTCCTGTAAACGACAAATTCATTTTATGTAATTTGTAATAATCGATATTTAGGGAAGCCAAATGTTCGAAGAAATAGAAAATCAAAAGATAAGTCCAGCCCGATGTTTGAATCGAACTGGTAATGTCCTTCTTCTAATGGTACTTAAAGACAGTTCATGCAGAAATTCATTTATTCGAAGATCGGCAGACAAGTTACGGTCCACTAATAAAGTAAATAACATACTATAGAGGAAAATTACAGAAATGGAGCGTATTATAAATTAATTTACCATGCATATTCAAAAGTAGGTTCAAGATAATAATAATAATAATAATAATAATAATAATAATAATAATAATAATAATAATAATAAATATTAATATTCACTCTATAATTGTCACTTGAATAAACTACTTACGTCTTTGTGCGCGTGGTGATTGGTTTGATTCCGTTGCTCACTATTCAACACTGTGGCTCTGTTAACATAGGTTGGCCAATTTATGATATTTTTTCGGTAGGTGCTCGACTGTAGTTTTTAGTCTCTAGTAGCAATTATTCTTATTGATAATCTTTAGTACTAGTAATACTTTCTATATTTCCTTATTGATTTTATTATTGCCTTTATATCTTCGAACAAATACCACCATAATGTCTCTTATTTTGAAAATAAACGAAATTTGGATTTAGTAATGGATAAAGATTGAAAGTTCCGAAATAACAGCAAAGAATTAAAAATAATGGAACTGGTGAGATTCGAACTTAAACTCATGGCCATTAGAAATTCCACAATCATTGGCTTTATTCCCTCGACTAGGATTTCTATATTGAGTAGAAATCCTAGTCGACGGAATAAGGCGATTGATTGGGCATTACGTTGAGTAGGTTATAACTAATTCAATTACTATACTGCTTTAATTATAACAAGTTCATTTCAGAGAATTTCAGTATTTAGTCCGGTACGCTTGTTATTAAATTAGGCCGGAGGGTGAAGGACGGAAATCATACTTTAATTTACAAAAAAAAAGAGAAAAAAAACAAAAAGAAAAAAACAGAAATTTTCGGTTTGCCGAATGGAGACTTTAAGAGCAAAGTCTAGGTTATGACAACACCTTTGAAAAATCTTGAAAGTGACAGAATATTTATTTCTACAAAAGAAACCTGTGTATTTTGGTAGGTATTTAATTAATTACGTGATATCTAAAAGGGGAGTAAACGGGATCTTCTGTGGTGAATTGATACATTACTATCTGCCAAAAAGATTTTTTATGCAGCTTTGCATTGTTTAACCCTTCCTGGAATCTATCTTATGAACAATCAGTCCATACAATTCGCACCCTCCTCGTAATTTAATTATGTTTAACAAAGCTATTCAAGAAACAAATATGAATAAAATAGTTATTTACATTTATTTTAATGTTTCAGTTTAGACAACAAGCTGTAAATCTTAAAAAAATCAGAACAGATATTCATTCTTAGCACTTAACGTTATACAGAAAAGTATTACAACTAGTCTGAAATATTATGTTTGTTACTGAAATTCGTGATGTGTATTATTGGATGGGTGAATGACGTACATGAACAGTGAGATAGTCATTAAGTGTTTGATCGAGTCTGCAATATAGCTATTTTATGATTCTTTTTTGTAATGCTTGTTTAAAAAAACATAAATAAATTGAACACTTCAATCATTTCCATGTGCTGCTTACAACGTGATATTTATGCTTCAAAGCTACGTCTAGCAAACGTTCCTTCATAATTTATCTTTCACCCGGCATCAATAACCCTGTATTCTGGTGTGTAGATTGCTCGCTGGGAGTGTCGTAATTTTAAATCTGGCTGTGAATGTTTTTTTTTTTTTTTTAATTTTTACGTCTACTTGCACTCGCATTTTTACTTGAGCAGTGGCGGCTAATGTTAATATTGCCGCATTGCGCGATGTCCAAAGTATTTAAAGAAAAAGTAGTAGTAATAGTAGTAGCAGTAATAACAGTTGTAGTAGTAATAGTAGTAGTAAAGAACAGAAAGGTCTTTTCCAATACTATCATATATACTTTAAATAACATTTTTCTTATTCCATAACTGTCCGTTCCATTAAAACATTTTAAAAAGCCAAAAACAATCCCTCACAGAATCCCTAATTCATATTGCATTGCAGTGAGCATACAACTACCAGATTTCTAAAGCTCGGTAGTTAGAGCTTATGCTGAAAGAAGAGCTAATCTCAAAATTAAATATATCATTGTTATATGCGTCCTTGTTGTGGGTGCCCTGTGTTCCATTCCCGGCGGGAGCTCACGTGCCCTGGGAATATGTTAATTTGTAGGTTTACTTCTCATATAGTTTCGCTGCTGAAAGGGACCTTAACTGAAAATCAAATTTATTATTATTATTATTATTATTATTATTATTATTATTATTATTATTATTATTATTATTATTATGAGGTAGGGAATATATAAAGATTTGAGGTTACTAAATTCTTGACACATTTTCTTGATTCCAGTTTGTTGTTACGTCCAGAACAATAACTTGGGGCATCCGACCGCCAAGGGAAGCTTCCCGCTGCTCGATGGAGCCCATCTTACGACAAACTTTTTTCTTCCATATACGATACGAACATAAAGTTAAAAATGAAGCATCAAAGAGGCTCGCTCCATTACAGAAACAAAACCGCAAACAAAAGGTAAATAAAACAAAAACGAGTTTTCTGCCCATTTCAGTAAACAATGTGTACTACTAGGTGCCCTGGAAATAATTTGTATTAGTATGGCTTTGACATTTGTCAATATTAGTTAATGTGTCATGTACGAAACGGACTCAAGGGCGCAGCAAATGGTCCCGCAGACATTGTCGTGCGGAAGGGCCTACAGACTCCGAGGGTCCAGAAAGAGTAAGAGAAAGATGGAAAGAGGGAGCCCAAGGATTAGAAAAGCAACTTTTAATGCTTGCACCCCCAGGAAAAAAAAATAAGTTAGGGCACTGGTTATAACTATGAAGTTTATGAAATCTTAGTGTATCAGAATGATTTTAAATAGGTCTCATATTTATTCAGTAGAACGTCTTAATAGCTCTCATTAGTATCACCATTTACCAGAGTCTATCTCACAAGAATGCCTTTAGTTTCATTACATATTGGCCTTACCCTGAACAATCTCTCATGAGTAGTTTGCGAGTGGAAATGAGGTGTGTTATCTACAGCATTCAAATCGGTGTTTTTCAAAGTATGTGTTGTCAACAGCTAGAACATCTCGACTCAAGGCTGTCACCACCGAGTCTAACTGAGAAGTGAGCCGAGCTAGTAGCTCATCCAACCGTGCCGACTCGCGCCGATGGTTCATTCCAACCGAGCTTGCTCGAGCCAATAATTTACATGAGCTGAGCCGAAAAAAGCTGATGGCTCACACCAACCGAGCAGGCTCGATCCGAACCGAACTGATGGTTGATCTGAACCGACTCGGTTCTAACGAATGGCTCACATGTGCTGAGCCGAACCGAACCATTGGATCATTCCAAACGACCCGACATAAGCTGTTACTCAGTTGAACCGAGCCGGAGTTCAAGCTGAGCCGGATAACACTATTTTCAACTCGATAAAGTTTTTGCATGCCTATCGTGAAGAAATAATCGATTTAAGCATTGTTTTGTAGTTTTCATCGGTTCAGGTGAGTAGGGCTCTTGCACCTTTTTAGTTATGACTCGAGTAATCTAAATCATATCCTTAACTTTAAGAGTTTTCTGGGTTTACAGAAAACCAACCGAGAAAGATGACAATTTTTTTCTATCGCTTGTTGAAATTGAGGAAAGCAAGATTACGTATAATATACCCGAGCGGCACATGTAGATGGAAAGTTCAAAATTTGCATCCATTATTTTAGTATTAGGAGTAATCGGAAAGCTACTTTTAAAAGATAGCTGCCCTATAGCTACATGATATAAACGTATTCGCTACCTGAGCTCTTGTCACAAATATAATTTACTTTGCCACATAAATTATAATATACAGTGTGTTTCAAAACGTACATTACGGTAGGTGATTCTTGACATTAAGATAAGACAAAAAAATATAGACAATCCTGTGTGTACAAATGCTTTCCTTTGGAGTTATTGGCTGGCGAAAACATGAAAACACGAATTTGGAAGGCCCATTGCTCCACAACTACGGTACCTACCGTAGTTGGGTCAAGACCTCACGTAGAAAGTAATATCGGCCATATCCAGAAATCCATCTCAGAATCCTAAGGTACTTATACAACGATTTTTATAAAGGGAGTTTGTCTACAGGCATATAATTCAGAGTACTCTTGACCTACTTCTATGAAAATTATTGTGGATGTATCCCAGGATTCCGAAACTTTGGTATTAGGATAGCGCACATGTTA